>NC_059104.1:106383093-107048328 GCF_020740685.1 Jaculus jaculus
TCTTCCCCTGTAATGGAAAGCTATTGGAGTCCATAGCAGCAGAGACAGAAGGGCCTGGCAGGGTATGTGAAATGTACTGGACTTAGTTGAACTGTAGAATTTACTAATTGAGCTGGATAGAAAGGAGCAGAAAGAATTCAGAAAAACCCCAGAATATCAGTATGGTCTCAGTCATCCATGGCTCCAAACCTGAGTCTTCCCGAGATGCTGACATACCTAATAGGCATCTTGAGGACTGGACAATAGAGAAGGTGGGGTATGAAGAAAGGATAACAGGGAAACACAAAAGTGTAACCAAAATGGAAATGGCACCATAAATTCCTATATCCTGAAAGACAGATTAAAAGTTTGAATCTTCATCAGGTCCTTAGAGGGAACACATGAATCAAAGGGTCCTGGAGAGTGTATGATGAAGATTAATCTTTATCTACTGTTTTTCTTTCTCTCTCTTCTTTCTTTCTCTTTTATATTACCTATCTTTTTCTTCCTTCTTTTCCCTTGGTGCTGGCCTGTAACTCCCGGTACCAGGATGCACATCCATAGTGAGCTTTTGACCAGAGAGACCTACAAGGTTTCCTACAAGAAGACAGATTTCTGTCAGAGCACTTGATTACCTACCAAAGGTAAATGGTAAGACCCTACTTTCAAAGACTCCATATGCTGTTGGTACAGAATGTGGAGAGACCTGGCTGGAATCAGGGAAGAACATCAGTCCACAGTTAGCTTGTCTAGTGCCAAGGGGTGCTACATGAGCAACTGGGGCAAAATGACCAACATCTGTTCAAGAAACTTGTGATCTAAGCTACTCAGTAGCAAACAACCTGATGTGATATTCACACAAGTGCAATATTGGCACACAGCTGGGTAACCAGTTGCTCTTGAATTGGTTAACAGATCCACTCAGTGGAATGGAATCCATAGCTGAAACTGGTAAACAAGTCAGAACTGTATCCAAGAGTTGAGTTTGCTCTCCAATATCAAGCTCCCACCAATCTTGGACTACAAGAGGACCTACACCTATTAAATTCCCTCTAAAATTATAATGGTTATCCCATTTATCTGGTGCTGACTTCACTCTTCATTGGAGAATCTGCTTCTCTTTTTCAGATGGACACAGAACCTAAGGAGAGATTCAGCCCATTGCACCTCACCAGGGGCCCAGCTGAAACCATAGAGTAATTGGGGAAATGACCATAAGTGCTGCTTTCTTGGTGAACCTGGTACCAGCACAAGGGTGAAGGAGATAGACACAGAGAACACTCAACTCCTTCCAAACCAGATATCCAGAGACACAGAGGCTCCCAAGACCTGATCACTGAAGTAGACCTAAAATGAACCTAACATGGTTCAGGGAAATTTGTGGAAGAGGAGGTGGAAAGATTGTTAGAGCCACAAGTTGGGACATTATGCACAGAGACATTGCCTCTTTCCCATAACTGATGGCTATCCCCACTATGCATGACCCACAATCCCCAGCCAGGAGAGTCCCTTCAGAGGGGGGAGGACAGGGAGGACGCTAACAATGGTACCAACATGGCGTTTACATACTGAGTATATACATAACTAATAAAGAAAAAATAAGACTAACGGGGGTTGGAGAGATGGATTAGCAGTTAAGGGACTTGCCTGCAAGGCCTAAGGAATCACATTTGATTCCCCAGTGCTCATGTAAGCCAAATGCACAAGATGGTGCATGCTTTATGTTTGCAGTGGCTAGAGGCCCTGGCGTATCCATTCTCTCTCTCTCCCATCTCTCTTTTAAGTAAGCAAATAAATAAATAAAATATAAAAACTAATGAGTGGTGTTGCCATTTATTTAGAGGGAAATATTTTGGAGGAAAATGGATATTGGAAAGGAATGAAAAAATTCAGGTTTTATTGTGAAGTTGGAAGTGTTTATCAGACAACTGAATGGAATACTGAATAAACAAGAGAGTTATAAGTTTGGAATTCTAGGAAAGTTTAGCTTGAGTCATAGACATGATGAGAATAATTAATCTAATGGATTGGTTAGTATGAAAGCAATGAAAAAGAATGTAGATGGAAAACCAAAGATTCAAGGATAGAGACCTGTACATTCCAACATGGAGAATGATAAAGGTCACAATCATACCCTTGAGTTTTTACTTGTATCTCTATCCAGAGCTGTTCATCTTCCTGGAATAGTTCTACACAAGGGGATCCCTGTTTTTCTCAGTCTGATTTTGTCTTCATCTCTAGCCCAGCTGTAGTCTAATCTATTTCCCTCACTGTAACATTTCACCATGCCTGGTTTTGTCTCATTGCTTGTTTATTCTGTGTGCATTAGTCTTGTGTCTCCAGCTAGCTTGCTTCCTCAAGTACAGAGGACATGTCCTCTAAATCCTCACATCTCCTTCAAAATCTAGCAGATGGGCTGGAGAGATGGCTTAGTGGTTAAGCACATGCCTGTGAAGCCTAAGGACCCTGGTTCGAGGCTTGATTCTCCAGGACCCATGTTAGCCAGATGCACAAGGGGGCACATGCATCTGGAGTTCATTTGCAGTGGCTGGAGGCCCTGGCACACCCATTCTCTCTCTTTCTCTATCTGCCTCTTTCTCTGTCAGTTGCTCTCAAGTAAATAAATGAAAATAAACAAAAAAATCTAGCAGACAATATTTTTGTGTTTTTTAAAATACAAGATACACGCTGATTGGTCAGCAAGGGTTCTTGAGAAATGCCCACAGCAAGCCATGATGGCATTGCTGTATTTGTGATGGCCAGGTCTGGCACATCATTTTCATGGTGGTGCCACCCTGGTAGGGGTTTAATTTCTCCACTTGGAAGATTAAGTAAGTCCCAGAAAAATCTGCCAGCAAGGCAGGTAGATGAAGTAAAGCGCAAAGAAGTGATATTTTGTTCTTGGTAGATGAACACAAAATAGATGAGCAAGGAAAACCACAGCATTACAGCAAACGATCAGGATGTCATTGGAAGGAAGAGGGTTTGCCAGCACTTTGGAGGATGAGGTAAGAGGATTGTTAATTTAAGGCCAGCCTGGGATACATAGTGACACACACACACACACACACACACAGTTAAAGGCCTTCAGTACCCTCTCTAGTATCCTAAATAACAAGATCTATTCTTTGAATAAAAGATCAGCCAAATTTGACACTTGTTGGTCCTTGCCACACCTGTGTAACATTGCCATATATGAAAGATTGTGGCACAGAATGTTTCCCCACTTTTTGTTTTGCTTGGATATTGCATGTTGCCTGCTAATTAAAAGCTGTTGTGTTGTGGTAAGTGATGGCCAGAGTGTAGGCTCCTCATGGCCATCTCAAAGCCTGTGCTGCCTCCTAAGGGGGCACAGAAAGATGCTCACAGGCAGCCTTGGACAAGGAGGGTGGGAGAGAGGGAGATAAAAGGGAAACGTGCATTGAATCCAAGGAACAAAATAAAAGGACCCTGCAGTAGCAGATGTCTGCCAGTAAGAATACGAAAATGCTAATGAGTACAATGGAGCTGGAGCTATCAGAAACAAAGGAGGAGAATATTGAGAAATCTTCACAAAGGCATGCCATGAGCATGAAGCAGTGAATAGACAGCAAAAGGAAAAGTAGAAATAACAGGTGAAGAATGCATTAGGGGAAAACTGTACACACAGCTGGGAAAAAAAATAGCAACTACTTGTGAGGTATGCTTCAGAATACTGGAGGACCTTTGGAATATTTGGCCAAAAATGATTAATGGCAGTGACTCTATAGAAATTAGACTTAGTACATTATTTATTAATCTTAGTTGCATAACACATGGTTGAAATATTTGGAAAATTAAAACAAACAAAACAACATGTAACACATAATTAATGAAAGTCACATGGAAAATATTGTTTGCAGTGAAAATAATACATTCTTGCAAATGTATAGATTTTTAGAGCAGAGAGTTTTCACTGATCTTTCTACTGTTCATAAAAACATGCCTATTGACCGTGTGGTATACTGAAACCAATGTGTACACAAATCCTTACAAATGAAGGAAACACTTTTGTTTTTGAGGTTTTCTGTCTCCCTGGAAGATTTTTGTTTTTTCTTACCATAATCACATTTACAAAAATCCTAGTATAAGAAGTTGGAAGACATAATTTATTTATTCCTTAGGTCTCTAAATGTATTTTCCTAGGCTTGATTTACTTTTTTATTTTTGGCTTGTGTTTATGTAATGAAATGTAATATGGTGTGTGTGTGTGTGTGTGTGTGTGTGTGTGTGTGTGTGTGTGTGTGTTGTACACACAAACATGTGCTCTTCTAGCACATTATGGGCTCACCTGTGGTCGGGTCTCCTCATGTGTGATGCCCGGGGCAGAATGTCAGGTGTTCTGCACCATCACCTCCTCCTGTTCCTGTTTGAGCCAGCGTCTTTTACTGACACCGAGGCCTGCTGTTTTTGAGCCCAGGTGATGCCCTAGTCTCTGCACCCCTCTGTAAGACTGGGAAATCACTTTAGGTCTCAGATCAAATATAGACTCCAGTCTAAGGTCATCCTAAAATGAGAAGAAATAGTTTTAGTACTGGAAACCCTGTCTCAAAGGAGGGATGTTTGGTAATAGGTCATTACCTATTTGGTAAATAGTCATTACTCATAATTTCTGCAATCTGTTCAGTTCCTCAGTAGCTCTGGGCCAGGTTTTTCTCATAACAGTGGAACATCTTGGAGGGGACTTCCACACATGTAAGGGTCCTGGGTGTTCCTCAACTATTGTGGTTATTACCATGACCATTTTACTATTAGGAAATGCTTTGGTTAGGGAAAGTGACATATTCTGTTCCAGAATTTGAAGAGCAGAATATCTGACAAAGGAAATAACATGAATCATTGTGATTTCTGAAGGTGACATCTGTGACATACTTGGCCACACAGTCAGAGAGGTTAACAGACTTGTTTAAGCTGTAGCTCAACCAATCAGAGATCTAGTATTATACTTGTCCTTCTACAAAACTGCATTCCTTTTGTTCAACCCCAACTACTTCATGTCCACATAGGACAAAACAGAATAAGAGATGGCCCTAAACTCAACCCTTGACCCTTGGCAGGTGGCCACCCTCTAATGCACTTTACTTACAACATACAACCTCCCTCCTTCCCCCAGGGCATCTGGCAGTGAAAAGGACACTCCCTGTGGAGCACTAGCAGTGTCTTGATTCAGGCCTCCAGGCAGATATGACCCCTAGGACCCATTTGTCACTGTCATATCTGCCTGGAGGCCTGAATCAAGACACTGATTCATTTGCCTGTCCACATTCTTTCATTGCTAGAAGAATCCTTGGGTCATTTCTACTTTGGACCTTGTTTTCTCTCAGGCTTCATAGTAGAAAACATGGACAGTCTCCCTATTCATAGGAAGGCTTGTTTGGTTTTTCCTCCATTTCCTTTTCTTTGCAAGGTCAGTATTTATGGCTTCTCTTCACATAGTTTCTTTTTATCTGTTGGACACAAAGGAGGAACTTTAGACCTGGCCCATAAAGGCCCATAGGACTAGATGATATATGAATTCTCTTGTAGCCCATACTTACTCACTTTTCTTATGGTTCAACATTTTTTCTATGATGGATACCATTTTAGGGAGCGGATCTTGGCTCAATATAAGGACAAGCCAATAGCACTTACAGATGCCTGAAGAGTAAATGGATGATCTCCATCAGTAGCTAGCTTCCTAGACTTTGAGGGGTTTAATGAACACACAATGGGAAATGGTTACATGTCAGAGATAAGTAGGGGCTCAAGAGCAAACATTTTATGTAGGAGGCAAAGAAAACCAAACAGTTTAACAGAGTTAGAAGTTCCTGCAAGTCTATTTCAACCTTATGTTGTAGCTAGGTATATTAAGACATGAACTAAGAAAATATTAGATGCAGCTTATTTCTTAGAATTTTTGACTTACAGTGGATTTTCAGAGAAAATTTTTCTTAAACCCTCACCACATTATTTTAGTTATGATGTTGTGTATCCCAGGCTAGCCTCTAATGCTGTACATCTGGTGACCTTAAACTTCTGATCCTTATGATCTCTGATAGTCCTGTTCCTACTTCTCGAGTGCTAGGATTACTGGCTTACATCACTATACCTGGTTTATGTGAGTCTGGGAATTGAATCCAGTCTCCTGCATGGTAGGCAAGCATTCTAACTGAGCTATATTCCCAGATCATAAGCTCCCTTTCTAATAAGAAAACTGGGCCCCCAAAGGAGAAATGTTTTCTTTCCTTACACCGCCAGTCAGGTTGTCTAACATTGGTATCAATAATGTATCTGTGGACTACAGAATAGCTAAAACACTTTTGATACTTTCCCTATCTATTATTTTGGGTAGAATTTAGCAAAGAACTTAATTTGATCTTCTGGCTCATGAGACATATGGAAGGAAGAAAGTGGTGGACTGGGTCACTGGCAAGACCTCAGAAGAGAGGTAGTATAGCAACAAGCAGGAAGACAGCTGTGTTGCCATGGGGGCATTTAAAGGGATACCATGGTTACCACTCTGCGTATCAAGGCCAATATCTTTCTAGAAGAATAGTTTCATTGCTCTGGGGCTCAAAAATATTTTTAATCTTAAAAGGGGACTCTATTTAAGCTTCATGGTTAATGTGTCTATCAATCAATACTTTATTTGGTCAGGAACATTTTGACTATCTCTCATGTTTCTAGACCATAATGTTTTCATTTTGTTTCTTAGCTAAAACTTCCCCCAAGGAATTTGCAGTGGATAGTACACAAACAATAAGTAACGTGAGATGGGGACCTGTGATGATGAGAAAGACATTTGGAACTCAGGTAGCACTGGCTTGTAATACCAACTCTGCCATTTTAGAACTCAGATCTTGAGAATGCTAGAGTAATAAGTAAGCCTAAGTTTCTGAATTGTAAGGCAGAGATAGAACTTATATTATTATAGGATTATTTTTGAGAAGTGATTAAATATTGATTAGATATTTCTAGAAGACACCTGGAACCTGGGGCTGGGAAGAGGGATCAGTGGATAAATTGCTTACTACACAAACATGAAAACCTGAATTCAGATCTCCATAACTCATGTAAAAACCATATATGTGGTGGCACATGTCATTAATTCTAGCACAAGGGAGGTAGAGACAGGAGGATCCCTAGGGTTCACTGGCTAGCTTGTCTACTGAAATTGGTGAGCTTTAGACTTTATGTCTCCAAAAACAAAAGTAGAGATCCACTGAAGAGGATATTAAACTTTATATTAAACTTTGGCTTCCATGTGAATACACACATACTTTCATGAGCAGCCACCCACACATTGCCTGTTCACATATGAGCATGTATAAACACACACACACACACTCATACCATGAATGCAAAAATATGAGAAGGGCGTTAGACAGACAGGTCCAAGAGACATCTCCTAAAAGTATTATTTTAGAAGTTGCTGCAGAATAAAAGAAAGGAACTTGAGTAGGTTGGGGCAGAAGGCACAAGCAGGTTTTGCAAAGTCAGTTTCACCCAGGCACTAAAAAAAAGACCAAGGGGAACAGCTATGTGAGCCCTCTGCATTGAGTCTTGAGTACATTGCATGATTATTGATGTTCCCATAACATTTTTAGTCTGTCTCCCAGGCCCATATTTCCTTCTCACCCCAATGTTCTTACATGCTATATAGTTGTTATTTCAAATTTTTTAATCTCTAGGTAATTACAGGTTCTTTCTTGGCACTAGAAAATATTTCTGGTTGGTTAATTCTGACTTGAATTGCATAGCTCAGTTTACATGTAATGTCCTCTGGAAAGCTGTTCTGCCCCTTACAGTGAGCTGACGCCCCTCCTGAGTGTGTCCCCACAGGATCCTGCCAGAAAACTCTTCACACATACCCCATTGTTTATCTTCCCCATGAAGTTGTAAATTTAGTGACATCAGGAACCACATTTTACTTATTCATGACAGAATCTTTGCGCTAAGTATGTTGTCCTAGTTTAGAGGGACACAATAAATACTAATTTAACCACTGAGTAGCTGACTGAATTATATGCTGGTGATTAGGGGAGGAAATGTTACTATGGATTTATCCTAGATTATATTCTGATCTGAGAAGTCCTTCATGAGAATAATATGACTATTATGTAATTATTATCTTTCTCTTACTTATAGAAACATACCACAGGGTACATATATCTTATAGGCTTTCCCTATAGTTAAAGGAATGGTTTGAATATTTTTTTATGACCCCAAGACTCACATGCTAGAAGCTTGGTCCATAATGTATTGAGGTATTGAGGTCTCCAAGAAATGAGTACATCATGGGGGTATACTAGAAGGGATTAATGTCTGGGTTTTACTGCATTTTTGCTTCCCTCCATTGTTGCCCTGTGCTGTGACATAGCTGGGATGCTCTTCTCTGATGCTGAAGACCCAACCTGCATGGATTTTACAACCACCAAAATCTTGAGCTGTACAAGCATCTTTTCTGTATTGATTATAAGACATTCTTTTATAGCCATACAAAACAAAGATATAAAGCAACCATCTCTGTTTACCAAGTCTATGGCTTGACCAGTATTTTGGCACTTTGTTAGACAACAATGTTATTTAGAATGTCCTATAAATAGTGTTGAAAATATGACTTGATTATGCCTGGTATAATTCTGTGAAAACAGTGACCCTTTCAGCCTTTCACTGGGAATGGAAAACCTTTCAGCTTACATAGTAGAGTCTCATTCTTAATTATTCTCTGTTATCACAGTGCTTCTAAGATGTTAATAAGATCACTGTAAAAATCTTACAGACAACTGAATTTGAGGTAATCACAGAAGTTCTAATCTTATATAGAAAGGCTCCTACTTTTTCATCTTTACTGTCAAGACTGAGTAATTGGATGGAAAACCTGTATCTTTGGGAAGGCAAATGAGGACAGGCATGTCCTAGAGGCCATGGAGTATGCTGGGTCTAGAAATGGTAAGACTAGCAAAAGGCTCCTCATGTCTAACTTTGAACACTTATGTATAGGCCATTCATTTTACAGCTCAGAAGAACAGCTCTGCACCCACCTGCCTGAATGTCTTATAATCTTTGTGCTGTTGCGGTAGTTCTTTGGGTTCCATATTTTCCTTCTTCTCTTCCAAGTCTAGTTGGAATCCAAAGTTAGCTTTATGAATATGAATAAAAACTATGGGCATGATATTGTATACTTGTAATCCAGAATTTGGGAGGCTGAGAAGCAAGAGGATTGCAAGTATGAGGCAAGCCTGGGCTATATAGTAAGACCTTGTCTAACAAAAATAAACAAACAAAAACCAAAAAGAAAAAGAAAAACAAACAGCAAAACCAAAAATAGACTCTCAGTTACTTTCCCTTTCATTGAGATTTTTCTCATTTGTCCCGTGACCTCCTCTCACTCAGTGGTTAGGAGTGCTGTGACAACACATTTATCATTGCAATGTGAGTTCTAGCCTGTGACCTGAGCCAGAATTTAGTTCCTCTTTGGGTTATGGCTCAACAAATGAAAGAGGAATCACAAGTCTCACTTCCTCCAGGATTATGAAGGAGCACCTATTAATATGGAGTTTCTGGGACATGGGGGTGAAAACCTCAAGTGAGTTGTTATACAGTAGTCCCTCAGAATAAAAGCAAACCAACATGTGGCAGCATGCATTTTAACTTTTCATGAAAAATATTAAAAATGATAGATAAATACATAAACAGAACACACATGAGTTAAGTGCAAAGAGGCCTCATATTCTTCTCACCCAGTTTCCAGAACTGACTGATAAAAGAAGAGGGGAAAGGATACCCTTATTCCTAATCCTAAAAGGAAGAGGACTTGGGAAATACCTAAACAAGGAGGATTGGAAACTAAAGAACACGATTTTTTGTAGGCATTTCCTCTATGCTCCTAACAATTGTGCAGACCTTGCTTCTTTTAAAGTTTTGAACAAATTCATTGAAGTGGGTATTATTTCTCCCAATTTATACATGAGGAGGCTGAGGTTCAGAAAGGATAGCAGCTTGCTTACTGTGAATTGTAGCAGTACCCTCAATTTATGGGAATAGGGTATTGCCATGTGGTCTAGACTGACCTAGAAGTGGTGGTCCTTTGTTCTAGCCTCCCATAGATGTGGTAACACTAACACTGAGACACAATGAAGTTGATAACTCACCCAAAGACAGAAGCATGTACGAAGCAGAGCTGGATCTGAAATAGGTAATCTGTATGTCCAGGGTTGTGCTTCTCAGCACCACTCTCTATCTCCTTCATCAGTTCCCTTTCTTCCTTCCTTTCTTCCCTCCTCCCTTCCCTCCTCTCTCTTTCTTCCTTCCTTCTTTCTTACTTTTTGGTTTTTGGTTTTTCAAAGTAGGGTCTCACTCTAGTCCAGGCTGACATGGAATTAACTTTGTAGTCTTAGGGTGGCTTTGAACTCAAGGTGATCATCCTACCTCTGCCTCCCAAGTGCTAGGATTAAGGTCATGCACCACCATGCCTGGCTCATCAGTTCTCTTTCAAATTGCTTCTCATCACCCCCTTGTGAGGATCCGATGGAGCATAAATCTCTGAAGGAAAAGCCATAATTTGTTCTGGGGCTGAAGATCCCTCTTAGCTTGCTTTGGAACTAGATCCCTTAATTGTGGTTCTGATATTCTTACTTTGGATTTTCAATTACATTGGAATCTATCTGAACTGTTCATGGTTCCTTGGATCCATTTTGCCACTTGCCTGCTAAAACCCATAGGACAAGTTACCAAACCCAAAACATTACTGAGGGCAATAGAAATGATCTTTACTTAACAAGTTGACATCCCTAGCTGATGTAAGATATTGGATTTAAATACATCATTTTGTTTTAATGGTTATTATTTTATCTATTAATTTTTGACACAGATTCTCATTATGTACCCATGCTAGCCTGAAACTTGTCCTTCATCCTGGTTTGGAACTCAAGAACTTACTATGAAAGCTTTCCCGTGTGCATCATTCTATCCAATTTGTCAGAAGCTTATTATTACTTGAAGTTGTATACTCAAAGCAACCATTTAGTTTTCTGGCTATAATGGCTACTTTTTTTTTTTTTTTTTTTTGATGAGCAAAGAGGGTTTATTTCACCTCACAGTTTTGAGGGGAAATTTGATCATAGCAGAGAAAGCAAGGCATGAACAAAACAGGGTGTTATTTCAGCTGAGAGAAAGTAGTCTATGTGAGCTAGTTCTGAACATCCAGTGGGTTGAAGTAATAAACTTCAAGACCCACCTCAGTGACACATCTCCAGCAAGGCTGCACCTCCCAAAGGCTCTACCAGCTGGAGATAAGTATGAGGCTTAATCGCGAACACATAAAACTGTGGGAGACATTTTACATTCAAAGCACCACAGGTGGGCACCTGGATTGCCTCTTAATCCACTTTCTACAACTAATGCTACCATGACGACATTATAAATATGGACTATGGGTCAGGAGAAGACTCAATGGGCAATACTGGATAGTAGGCTGCTAAGTAATGCTAAATCCACTAATCCAATTCTACTCTCCTGATCCTGTATAAAAACTCCCAGTCACATGTGTAGATTCACAAGGATTTGTCTTTGCACATCTTCTCTGTCAGCAGTAGACACTGACTGAATTAGTTATGCCCATGTGATATATTACAGGGCTGTTTTCTGTATAATGACTACTTTTATCAAGTGTATATATAGTTCTCCGTTGCACCTTAGCAATAGTTGGAATAGATGTTAATTGTCATATGGCATAATGAAGCATTTGACTTTCTATCAGGTTCCCATGATTAATAACAATTGTTCAGGAAGAACAACTCTACTTTAATTAGAAAAGAGGAAAGAAAATATATCTTGGTGGTAGGTACTTATCTGGCATGTGTAGGACGAGAAAGACAAAGAGAAGCAGAAAGGAGGAAAGAAAGAAGGGAAAAATTCCTACCAAGAGGGAAGGAAAGAATTGAAATCAGCTGAAGCTCACTAAGTAGTACCGAACTAAGCTAGACAATATGCACTCAAACCCTAACTCTTCCATAAATTTGTTCTTATGACCTTGGACAAGAAAACATTTAATTTGTTTGAGTCTTGGCTTGTGTTTTTAAATGATCATTTCAACATCAACAATTGCTAGAATTTTGAGGAAGGGTAATAGCATAGCATTACAGAGAGGAAAAGGTAAAGCAGTATTTATTTTATCAATTCCCCCTTTCCCTCTACTCATTATAAAGCTGTGTGTGTGCTCTGTTCTAATCAGTTTGAGACAAATTACCTTGGATTGTTGTTTACAATGGGAAATAAAACAGATGGAAAAAAACAACTGGATGGATTTTATTGAAACAAATTATTATAATCACATTACTTCCAATGGTTTTCTTACTTCAGTTTTGCAGGTAGCTGGACATGTGAAGTCAGGGGTATATTAGGTTGATCAAACTGGGTTCACGTGATCATTTTATAATCTAGAAGTTATAGTAATAATTAATTTTTATTCATAAAGCTTATTATCTTTCTTCCCACATCTTCTCTTCTTCTGCTGTTCTTTGTCATTTCCACCAACAGTATGGAACTACCCATAAACCAACATTTTCTCTTTTTTGCATGTAAATGTATGCCACATGTGTGTATATATATATGTGTCTGTTCATATTTGTGTGGGTGCATGTGTTTACATGTGCATTTAGAGGCCAGAGGAGAGAGTTTTGGTGTCATTCTCAGATACCTATCTCTCTTTTTAAAAATATTTTCTTTATTTATTTGAGAGATACAGAGTGAAAGAGGCAGATTAAGGGAGAGAGAGAGAGAGAGAGAGAGAGAGAGAGATTGGATGTCCAGGACCTCTAGCCACTGCAAAGAAACTCCAGACACACACACACCAACTTGTGCATCTAGTTTATGTGGGTACTACGGTATTGAACCAGGACCCTTAGGCTTTGCAGGCAAGTGCTTCAACTGCACAGCCATCTTTCCAGCCTCCTATTTCTTTTAAAGATAGATTCTCTCATTGTCCAGAGTTCATCAGTTAAGCTAGACTAGCTGGCCAGAAAACTATAAGGAATCCATCTGTCTCTGCCTTCTAAGTTCTTAGTTTACAGGTACATGCTACCACACCTAACAATTACATGGGTATTAGGGATAGAACTCAGGTTCTATGCTTGTGAGGTATCTTACCAACCCATAAACCAAGTATTTATATTTATTAATTTAAAATTAAACAAAATATAAGAAGAAAAACAATATTGTTAAACTTAATTTTATGAGAGTCAAAGCATATAGCAAATGGAAGTATACTTTAGCAGTGTAATACATTTAATTAAATAAATAATTCTTTTAGTAAACGAGGGTGCCTTGTATATGATTTAGGAGCTAGGTATCAGACATGATGTGGCAACAAAAATGCATCTTTAAGTCCATAGGGGACTCAGATAATAATAAAACCATTTCACACAAATAACAAAATAGCATATATAGTAAGAATGCACACAAATCATGAGAATGCTTGCTTGATTGAATCTACTTAGCAGATATGCAGAAATGCTTGCACATCTTCCAACATTACATAGACAAATGTGTTCTTTTGTGTGAAACTTTCTTTGTTTTGCATTGTTTTGCAAATTGATCTTCACATTTCTGTGCATGATTTTACTATATGGCTATGCCACAACTCATTTGTTTACTTGGTGGTAGACACATGGATTATTGACTTTTCAGTTATGGATTTTATCACTCATACTTTGTATTGTCCTGATCCTATTTATTCAATAATATTTTCATTTTAGATGTTTATTTCTATCTCTAGGAATCCCACTGAGCTCTTTTAAATATATTCCATGCCTCTACTCATATGTTCATGTTGTTGTTTTATATCTTTCAATATATTATAAACATAATCAAACATTTGTAGTTTTCTAACTCCACCATTTCTCTCCTTTTTCTTTTTGTTGCCTTCTCTTTTCCTTTCTTTGAGACAGGAACTCACTAGGTAGTTCAAATCAATCTCAAACTCAAGATCTTCCTGCTTCAGTCTCCTGAGCTCTGGGATATGTGGTGTGTGTGACCATGCCTAAAATTTCTGAGAATATTTTTTATTAAATGATCTTTTCTTTCTCCATGTGCCCCACAAATGCTTGTGTTTATTCTAGTAATTTTGGTTTCATTATGAAAATAGTAAATTATATATATTGTCGAGAGCTGGAATTTCATACATTTCTTTAATGGATAGTAGATTTTGTTTTAGTGTGCAATTAAGTTACAGTTAGCTTACACTATTACCTCATATCAGATCAATACTTTAAATATTTTTCAATGGAAAAAGTGGAGACACTCTTTTCTATGTCTAATTATTCCTTATTATAAAATGTGACTTTTCTAGTATCCTGCATGAATGCCCTTGTGAATTCATCAACATTTATGTTCTTTGTGTTGGGAACTTGAAAGATTCTTTGTGAGGTCTAAAAGAACCCAGTGCATTGTCCTGTCTATTGAATTGTCTGGTAGGTACTTTTTCCCTAAGAAGCCAATTTTTTATCTGGTTTTCGAGGATTCTATCCTATATATGTGAAATTTAGTGCAAAACCCTAGCAGACCTGAATGCAGGTTGCTGGTGTTTTCTCTGTAAATGGGTCCTACTTTTGCTCTCCAAAATCTGGCCACCTCAGTCTCTCGAAACTCCAATACCTGTCTCCAACTTTCAACTACACTCCTGGGCACTATCTTTCTGAATTGACTCCTATAAACATCTCCAGAATAAAAGAAGAGGTATCTCTAAATTAAAGAAATGTCATCAGTTTAAAAGATTGTGGGGCTCACGTCCTTTGTATCTTTCATTTCAGACATCACAGTGTAGGTATACTAGTACTTAGTAGGGATTGACTAAGTTTTTTTTCTATTATACATATGATGTTGGCTATAGGCTTGTTATATATATTCTTTACTGAGATGTGGTATGCTCTCTTCATCTATAGTCTCTCCATTGTTTTTATCTTACAGAGATTTGTACTTTGTCAAAGGGCTTTTTTGCATTTATTGCGATGATGATGTGATTTTGGTTCTTAGGATTGTGTGAATTGTTTCATTTATTGACTTACATATGTTGAACCATCCCTCTATCACCAGAATAAAGCTACCTTAATCAAGATAAATGACCTTGGCCAGGTGTGGTGGCGCACACCTTTAATCCCAGCACTTGGGAGGCAGAGGTAGGAGGATTGCCGAGAGTTTGAGGCCACCCTGAGACTACATAGTGAATTCCAGGTCAGCCTGAGCCAGAGTGAGACCCTACCTTGAAAAACAAACAATAAAACAAAACAAACAAACAAAAAAGATTAATGACCTTTTTCACATGTTCTTGAATTTAGTTTGCAAGTATTTTATTGAGAATATTTATGACTATGTTAATAAAGGACATTGGTTTATGATTTTCTTTTCTTGTTCTGCACCTGATTTTGGTATTATAGTAATGCTCAAATAACATAAGGAGTAAGCAAATGTTCCTTCCATTTCTATCTTATAGAAGCAGTGATGATTTTAGTTCTTTAAAGATCTGATAGAATTCTTTAGTGAAGCTGCCTATTCCTGGACATTTTTTGGCTTAGAGATGTTTATTACTGCTTCAATCACATTGATTATTATACATCTGCTTAAATTATTTATATTCTCTCAGTTTAACTTCGGTATGTCATATGTCTATGTAGCAGGATACAAAATAAACACACAGACATCAGTAGCTTTCTTATATATTAACAACAAACACATAGAGGATGAAATCAGGGAATCTACTGCATTCACAATTGTCTTAAAAGATAAATTAGTTAAGTACCTTGTAATAAACCTAACCAAGGAAGTGAAGGATCTCGACAATGAGAACTTTAAAAGACTCAAGTGAGAAATTGCAGAAGACATTAGGAAATGGAAAGACATCCCATGTTCTTGGATTGGAAGAATCAATATTGTGAAAATTTCAATGTTGCCAAAAGCAATCTACACATATCTACACATCTAGAAATTCAACCATTTACTTTAGATTTATTGACTTTTGATATATGTTCTTGTGATTCTCTAAATTTTTTTATATCTTGTCTCTGTGAGCCTTTATTTTTCAATAAATTACAAGAGTACATACACAGTTACCACTGTTATTATTGCTGCTTTGAAATGTTTACTTCTTATAGCATCAGGGGCATCTTGAATTTAGCCTCTATTGTTTGTGGGTTTCCTTACAAACTGGTTATGGGTTTGAATTATATCCTAGACTTTCGCATGTTTGTCTGAGACACTGAATCATGCATGCGAGCATGGTATGGAGATCAGAGGTTGTCGTTAGCTACATCCTCAATTACAGTTCAGCTTGTTTTTATTTTTATTTATTTATTTGTTTTGGAGACAGTGTCTTCTAGTCAACCCTGAGCTCATGGACTGGTCTAGACTGGCTAGTCAGCAAGCCCTGGGGATCGTTCTGTCTATTCTTGCCCACCACTGGAGTTACCAACACACTGTTCCCTGCTTTGGGTGAGGATTCTCTAAATTTTATTGGTAGCTATTATAATGTCTTCTTTTTCATCATTAGTCATATTTAGTTGGGACTTCTCTCTTTGGTTAATTTGGCTAAAGGGTTTTTTCATTCTTATATATCTTTTCAAAAAGCTAACTCTGAGCTGGGTGTGGTGGTACATGCCTTTAATCCCAGCACATGGGAGGCAGAGGTAGAAGGATTGCCAGGAGTTCAAGGTCACCCTGAGAGTACAGAGTGAATTCCAGGTCAGCCTGTTCTATAGTGACACCCAACCTCAAAAAACCAAAAAGCCAAAAAAAAAAAAAAAAAAAAGCCAACTCCTGTTTAGTTGATATTTTTTATTTGTTTTTTCATTTCTATTTCACTGACTTTTCCCCTGACTTTTGAATTTGGGTTGCTCTTATTTTTCCAAGGCCTTCAGGTACATCATAAAGTTATTAATTTGAGATCTCATTGTTGTTTGAAATGTAGGCAATCAGAGCTATAAATTTCTTAGGACTGCCTTCATTGTATCCTATAGGTTTTGGTACAATGTGTTCTCATTTTCATTTCTTCTTAGTAATTTTTTGATATCCTTCTTTATTTGGTATTTCATTTATTATTCAAATGTGTGTTGTTTCATCTCCACGAGTTTATGGGTTTTTTGTTGTTTTTCTTGCTGTAAGTTTATAACTTTCTCACACTTTTGTCAGATAAAAACTAGGAGCTAGGACAATTTTACTAAACTTTTTCAGACATGCTTTGTACTTTGATATGTGATCTATTTTAGAGAAAGTTTCAGGAGCTGTTGCAGAGAATGTGTATTCTGTGCTTGGAGGACATGGTTTGTAAGTGTCTGTTTGGTCCATGTGGTATATGGTATAATTTAACTCATGTTACTCTGCTAGTTATCTGTCTAGATGACTTGTCTATTGGTGATAGTGGACTTTTAAAGTCACCTTGTATTACTGTGGCAGAATTTATCTTTGGTTTTATATCTAGTAGACTTTGTTTTATGAAATTAGGTGCATTTATGTTTGATGTATATGTTTAGAACTGTACTGTTATCTTGGTGGAGTGTTCCCTTGATCATGAGATGACCTTTATTTCTTCGGACTAGTTTTAGTTTGAAATCCATTTAGTTAGACCTTAGAATAGCAACACCTGCTTGTTTCTTGGTTTCATTTTCTCAGAATATTTTTTTCTGTCCTTTCACCAACAAGGTAGAAAAGACTCCATTTCTGATGCAGAAGACCAGCCAGATATAACTCATATTGAAGAGAAAGATTATGCTGTGGTCAGTTCATGCACCACTGCACCTGTGTATGCTAAGCCTGGTTTGTGCACAAAATTCACAAACCAAGTAGACCAGATTCCTCAATTAATAAAAGATCTTCAGGATCTAGGGATATGCTTTCATAGTCTGCAGAATCAGGGGTCCTATCTTTTAAGGAAAAGATCTTGTGTCTTTGAGGATTGTCCTCACTGGCTCCCATTTCCAACCACCTTTGTCACTAGTGATCAAGGCAGCACTTTCCCACTCTTCTCACACAAGGAGAAACAGAATCATGGCAGCAACACAGAAAGCTAGTTTCTAGTTTGAATTATCTTTCTGAGAGAGGTGAGAAAGGATTTCATGTTAATAGGCTTAAAAATAATAACCAGAAATATGATCTAAAACATAGAATAGTAAATAAATAAACTAGTAAGACCAAGAAATCATGAGCAGAAATAACATTAAGAAGGCTTGTTGGATGTATTGCTATAGTCTTCAGTGAAATATGGGGTATGAAGGATGATAAATCTCTGTTGTTATAGAGATGCCTTCTTTCTGTCCCTGAGCAGCCCTTTGCTAGTCTGGCAGGGCACTTAACTTTTGTTGGACCCACTCCTCTGTCTGACAAGATGTGCTAACACCTAACATATATAGCACCTGAATGTGAACATTTTCAACTTTTATGAGGTGCACCCTCTCTCCATTTCTAGCAGGCAAAAAGTTAAAGAATGATGCTCTACCCAGATATAGTAAGGCACAATGAATTTGAATGGATAAATCAATTTTAATTCTTTGTTTGTTCATTTGCCTGGAATTTCCCCCCATTTCCTGTTGTGAGGCTATAATATATAATTTCATAGGAATTTCTTGCTTGGAGAAAAAAAAATGATCCCAGGAGATTAACTCACTCTTAGAGCTGAAAGACTATTTTCCTTTAAGCATTATTCAAATAAAACTAATTATCTTTGGAGAGCTATGAGAATTTGCAATGACCTCTCAGGCTGAATTGTAGTGGCTTCATGGGAAGATTTTTGATTGCTAAGCCATCCTCATCTAATTTTTAATTTTAATAATTTTGTGAAATATTAAAACATGATTCATTTCAAAACATAATCGCAGCTGCTCCTGGGCTAGCTGCAACCAAGTCAGTGCTAACTACTGCATTTCACATTCATTGGTTCTATTTACTTGGTTTGTGTCCAAAAATGTATCACTAAAGAGAGACATACTAATATTTGGACATATGTTAGCCACACTAGATCATTCTCTGTCACCAGAACTAGGAGAAATATCATGGAACATTGAAGGGAAAGAAGACACTGGATTTCTGTCAAGTCCAAAGGAGACACTGAGTTTTGGGTGACAGGAGCTAGAGCGGGCTTCTTTAGGGACACATGGTGGAAATATTAGAAAAACAGGACATTCAAGTTTGGAAGCAACAAGGGGTCTTTAGATTCCCTGACATGCTCCTCTGGCTGATTAGATTAGAACACCACTTGTTTTTCCAAAGTGGAAATAGTGAGATAAGGGAATAAAAATGTTACATCATAAGTTAATTCAACTTTAGGGGTGAGAACCCTAGTGTGTTGTGTGGGTCAAAGAGATTAATTACTTCATGAAAAGTTCCCATAACAGTGCCTGAAACACAGTGAGTAAAAAAATATCCATCTCTCTCCAAGGAAATGGAGGGCTTATATGTTATCCCCAAGTTTGTTTGGGATAATCAGTTTTTAGATCTATCACTCTTTGGACAACAAAACTTCATTGTGTTTCATCACAGACTTGGCATTCCATAGAGGTGCCTTCTGAAATGGATGACATGATCCATTCTTTCCAATGCAAAATAATTCTTTCTGTAATTTGAACCTTACTTTAGCTACATTTTCTTGCCAGTCAAGATCTATAAATAAATGAAAATGATAGAAGAGAAAAGGTGTGCTAAATAAGAAAATCAAACACAGTTATGAGTTTTATGTGAGTTATATGTGGTATATGTTCCATTATGATTCATGTCCAACTAGTCTATGATCTTAGTTTTTTTAAAAATATTTTTGGTTTATTTTTATTTATTCATTTGAGAGCAACAGAGAGAGAAAGAGGCAGATAGAGAGAGAGAAAGGACGCGCCAGGGCCTCCAGCCACTGCAAACGAAGCCCAGATGCATGCGCCCCCTTGTGCATTTGGCTAACATGGGACCTAGGGAATGGAGCCTTGAACCTGGATCCTTAGGCTTCACAGGCAAGCACTTAACTGCTAAGCCATCTCTCCAGCTGTGAACTTAGTTTTTATTTCCTCTGACCCAAGTTATTTTAGTAAGCCAGCCTTTTCCCCTTCTCTCATTTCTTCCTTATTTCCTAACCTCCTTCATCCCCATTTTCATGTCATTCTTTCTTCCTCTTGCCTCCCTTTCTTGATTTTTCTTTCCCTACCCTTTGTTAAATTTTAAGTAAGAAAAGAATCCTTCTGGCTTATTCTTTATGATTATTTCTGGGTTTTTTTTGCATTGTGCTTAGATATAGTTTGCAACATTTTAAAATTGTAGAGATGTAGTTTTGCTACCAAATATATATTAGTTTTTACAAATATTTTATGACAGACTTAATTTATAATACGGTATACAATTTTGACATTTCTAGAGCTAGTAGTATAGTATAATTTTATTATTTGATTTTATCTATCTAATCCTTTAGGCATGAGGTAAATATATTAGTTTTTTTCATACCCATAGAATTTGTGCTTAAATTTTTAATATATATTTATATTGTGACTTATTTGGCATGAATGTTTATGATAGACAATATTAATTCTGAATTACTATTTTTAATAAAAGTGACTATAATATTTAATACTTTTACCTTAATTTATATTTTTAGGTTTGCATTATAACTTATGAGTTGTTTATTTTTCTTTCTTCTTTTGGAGTGAATATTGACTTACTATACTTACTCATCTTTCTTTTACTACTTAACTTACTTAATTCATTTCATTGAATTTTGTCTTCTGGCCAAATATGAGCCTTTTTCTTTTAACAAATGATACTTTTTCCTTTGTTTCTTTTCATAATATGCTTATTGCTTTTGTCATCTCCTTTTTTGTTTTTTGTTGCTCTTGTTTCATTTATATTCTACCTTGATTCATGATTTGTGGTTTTTCTTTAATGCTATGCCTTTCAGTAATTCTGTGGATGAAAGCCAATATTTTTTCAGTAGTGACATAAAAAAATACATTCAAATCTACTGAAATTTCTAATGTAAACTGTTGTTAGATTGTTGTTCCCCTTTAAGGTAAAGAGTTGACCTGAAATGTTTCTTTTAAATTGTTAGAATTTTGGTGATATACTTATGTGTTTGGTTGGTATATAGATTTTTGTAGATAATTACTATAATTCTAAAATGTTATTATTTTAAAATATATTACATTTCCTTTCAAGAATTACATTTGCACCTTACTTTATAGCATTATCTACCAAGTCATTTAAATCTTATTTTGTATTTTAGCTTGCATAACAGGGCCTTTTATACCATCTGTAACTTTATAACTTGCATCTTCTCTTTGCCATCAATATTTATTCTTGAGTCAGTTTTTTTTTTCTAGAGATAGTCCATGGTTTGTACATTTTATGAAGAATTTGCAAATTTGGTAAGATTTGGTTAGATTTTTTCTGATATGAAAAAAATAAAAACCTTTACTGAGTGATAGAATTCTTGAGTCATAACTATTTCCCCTTAAAAGTTAAGTGCTTCTGTATCTTTTGACATTTAATGTTGTAGAGATGTGGACTGCAGTCAGATATGTGTGGCACTACTGCAAATGAGTGTGTGTGTGTGTGTGTGTGTGTGTGTGTGTGTGTGTGTTGTGTATTACAGGTAAACCCTGGAGCTTGAGTGTTGGATAATATTCATTTGATATTGGCTTGAATAGTATAAGGTGGGGTTAGGGAAACATATGAGTCAGGAAGGAAGGAGAGGAGTTTGTAAAATCTTCAGAGAAGTTGTGTTTGCTGAGATTATTGTACCAAAGGCTGTCATTTTTGTATGTGCTTTCTGTTTGGCCCAGTCTGTACTCCAAGAATACAGAATGGACATAGTTTTATCTGGGACCTTCCCTAGGGTCCTAACTTACCAAACTGGGAGAAGTGTTTTGGCATCGGGGAGCACTATCTTTCTATTTTAGGACTATAGTTTTATGTAGAAGTGGCCAGCTAGGTAAAATTCCCAATGAAAGGATATGCTAAGAGCCAGAGAGTTTCACAATGCCCCTGCTCCAGTGTACACTATGGTTTGTTCCAGTGGAAAAGAGGCTTCTGTGAGAAATGGTTTTCCTCTTGCTCATGATCCTTCTTGTTTTTGTAAAGTGAGCTTGAGTATCTCCCTTCTCCCAGTTTTAGGAAAGCACTTCCTGGATCAGCATGATTCTATTCTTCCATAGAGGATATGGGTAAGCAACCAAATTAGTTCCTGACATATTTCCTGATGTACATACAAGCTTAATTTTCCTGCCCTGCCTCAAAGCCTCATGTCCATTATCCTCTCATTATCTCCCTCCCACTGAATACCACTGAAAAGCATGGACCTCCCAAATCCCCAGCATCTATTAACCACCACTAACTCCTCAGGAAGGGGAAAGGCCCCATGAGCCTTTCCCCACCCATTATGCATTCAGGTCTTATGCAGTTAACCACAATTGCTATGAGGTCCTGGGTAAAATGACCATCCATGCCTTTTTCTGAGAGTTCCATAGCACTCCTTCCCACTCTCCAGCTCTTACATCCTTTCTGACCCCTCTTCTATGAAGTTTCCTGAACTTTGGAAAGAATGATATAGATGTCCCACATAGGGCTGACCATACAACAGTCACTTATTTTCAATGCTTTAACCAGTTATGACTCTCTGCATCAACCACCACTCACTAAAAAAAAAACAAAAAAAACTGCTTTTCTGACCGCAGGTGAGTGTAGCACTCATGTGGGGGAATCCCAGTGGCACTAGTGGTGGGTGGTGTAGGGTGTCACACATTGTATTCTCTGATAGATATAATTTATTTTATAGATTATCTCTGGAAAGATTTCATCCCCCTTTCCTGTGCTCTTGGATGTACTTTTGTAATCCTTCTCCATCTATCAGTTAATACATACCCACTGGAATAAAACTGGGAAGATAAATCTGCTACAAATAGGAACACAATATAAAAGTAAATTTAAAGGACTATTGAATTATCCCCCCTGCTGTACATTGTTGTTAGCTTGGTTGGTGGCCCCAGAACTGTTGAGTTCTGATGAATTGTCTATAATTCCTCAGCCCTATTCCTTAAGTCAAGCTCTCTCTGAAGTAATTGCATATAGTGGCAGTTACATTTCTGCTGCTTTCAACATGACACAGTAGCTATCTTTCTATGTTATCTCTAAGCCATCCCTACCAAATAAGATTTAGATTTTGAACATTATCTATTTATGTCATCTTTTGAGAGAACTTCTGCAATACAAAATATGCATTCTAATTTACCTTGTAAGGAATTAGTGTTCTACTGATTTAGAACATTTCCATTTCTTTCTGACATTTAGTAAGCTGTTAGAGAAAAACTGATGAGTAGAGCTTGCTGTCTTCAAGTTACATCAGTTTAGTGAGCTGAATGAGAATACATCAAACTTATTTTTAGAATGTTCTTTCTTATAAATGCATCATGCACGTCATATAGTCTTAGCAGCTCCACTAATGTGGGAAGTGAACTTGTCAGATATCAGTCCCTTTGCAAGGTCAGGCTTAATTGAAACTTTGAGAGGGAGATAGGGAACCACTAAAGAAAACTCCAAGTGATTCAAGAAGTGGTATTTAAAAATCTGAGTCAATAGTGACTCAGCCCCAAAGCACCAGGCTCAGGGGACTGTTTGGTTAAAGCAACAGTAGTGTGAAATTGAAGCTGAGACCACCTAGGGTTCTTGTTTGACATCGTGGTTATTTGGCATTCTAAATAGGCAAAACATTTGGCAAAAGGCACTTTTTACTTTGGAATCACTTGTGTAACTCTGCAAAAACTTGAGAAACAAATTGTGATTCAATTTCTTCCTGCCAAGTTAAAAAAAAATTAAAAGCAAAAAAAGACTTCATGGGTTAGTTAATTTGAAAATAAAATTGGATGTCTCCTTAAATATTTTTGTCTTCAAAACTTGGATTTACAGTAGACTCTGTAAATTACTGAATAATAGAGATAACATTAGACATAGTCTTTTAATATTTAGGGGATAAAATCATAATATAAATGAAGATGAAAACTTCTTTGGTCTGATATGGGCAAAATTATAGCCTCAAATTTTCAGTTTTTTTTTTCTTTTGAATTTTGAAGACATATTCAGGTCAAATGTGTCACATATGTGATGGTTGCTAAATGAATATCTGAAAATCTTTCCTTTGGGATGACACTAGAATAAAATGAATTTTCTCAGTATAATATGTGAGGGAACAAAAATTCATGACTATTCTAACAGTTAACAATGTGGGAACAAACTCAATTAGGGATTTAAGAAAGGTTAGAAAGTATCAGGCTCAACAGCAGTTGTCAAGATAGCTTCATTGCTCAGCCTTCTAGGGTGGGGCCTTGGCTTGGCTCTCTCTGCATGGTAAATCTGCATCCTTGAATAAGTAAGGATTGTTGGTATTGCTGGCTCAAGAGCAATTTCAGAGAGGTGAGTGCAGAACTACTGCATTATGCACTTTTAGTCTGGATAGTTGTCTGGCCTTGAAAGGCCCAGGCGTGAGGCTTAGTGGAACTTCCTGAACCTAGCTAAAGTTTGGTGATCTGCCTCAGACTCAGCAAGACACCTAATGGCTTCTGGCCTGCTACTTCTGCGCAGGAGTTGGAATTATCATTTCAATAGTCACAGTTTACTATTGGCCCTTACCTTTCCCCCCATCCTAGAATCTCTGCCTTCATTCCCAACATTATATAGGCAACTGCTTGTAACAATAAAGTGAGTTCCTGCTTCAACAAGACTCCTGACTCAGTGTGGTTTTTCTCTGGTGACTAGGAGAGGCTCTGAGTCATCTGACGCTCATCCTTCTCCTCAACCCCTTGGGATGAACCAGCGGGCCTGATCCCTCCTCAGCACTACCTACCCGCCGGGGTGGAGCCCGGAAGATAGCCCTAGAGCTGGAGAAAGAAAACTACAGGAACAAGTGCTCCAATATGTTTGAGTTCCCAGAGTAGTGTGTTTCAATATGTTTGAGTTCACAGGGTGTGTGTGTGTGTGTTGTTTTATATATGCTAATTAATTTGGTGGTCATATGGTTGTCAACTTTTCATTTTTTCCAGGAAGCATATAAAAAAAGAAAAATCTTTACATCATTCTAAAAGAGCCTTTATAGCTAATAACAGAAGAAGGGTATTATTTCAAGATAAAGAATAACTTTTTAAATATATATATATATATATATATATAATATATTTATATTTATATATATTTTTTTCTTTTTTTTGGTTTTTCGAGGTAGGGTCTCACTCTGGCTCAGGCTGACCTGGAATTCACTATGTAGTCTCAGGGTGGCCTCGAACTCTCGGAGATCCTCCTATCTCTGCCTCCCGAGTGCTGGGATTAAAGGCGTGCGCCACCACGCCCAGCTCATTAATATATATATATTTTTATTGACAACTTCGATACCTACAGAAAACAAACCTTGGTATTTCCCTCCCCTCCCCTGCTTTCCCCTTCATAACTCTGCTCTCCATCATATCCCCCCCTCTCTATT
The DNA here is from genome assembly GCF_020740685.1 of Jaculus jaculus. NCBI lineage: Eukaryota > Metazoa > Chordata > Mammalia > Rodentia > Dipodidae > Jaculus > Jaculus jaculus. The sequence continues at coordinate 106,408,553 of NC_059104.1, forward strand.
AGTCTCTCTTTTAATTTGATGTCATAATCTTTTTCTCCTATTATGAGGGTCCTTGTGTAGGTATTGCTAGGCACTGCATTGTCTTGGATATTGAGGCCAAATTCTGTCCGGACAGTTGTATGTAAGGAGTGGTACCCTTCCTTTGGCTCTTACATTTTTTATGCCACCTCTTCTACAGTGGACCCTGAGCGTTGGAGGAGGTGAGATGTTTCAGTGCTGGACACTCCTCTATCCCTTCTTCTCAGCACTATGTTGCTTGTTGCTTGTTGGGTCATCCCAGTGGTCATCGCCATCTGAAAAGAGAAGCTTCTCTAACCAGATGTGAAAGTAGTATTAATACATGAATGTGAAAATTAAGTGTATTGCATTCAGGGCAATTTGGTAAGAATAATATATGCATTTATCCAGACAAGAACAGGCTTTCTAACCCTAAGGCTCATGACCTCTACTGCCACAGGCTTTTGATTAGGTTTTCAGTGCCAGGCATATATTCCTTCCAGTAGAACAGGCCTTCAGTCCAATTAGAGAGCAGTTGGTTTCCCCCAGAGCAGACATTCCACTACTGTACTTATTCAGTCTTTTGGCCTGTCTGGCCAAACATGAGGCTTCCAGTGTCCACTGTTTTCACTGCTGATGACTTCTGTTTCCCATAAGGCTGCATACAGTACAGTTTTTTCCAGCTTTCAGTTGGCTGGGATATAGGGTAAAGGTTTTCTGCTCAGTATCAGCTTGACTTCTCAGTGACTTTGCTGCTCAGACATGTGAAATCTTCAGCAATAGGGTCTTACCATCTTTTTCTCAGGGGAAACCAAGGGTCTTGACAATAGCCTATCATGTTTTAGAGGCAATAGGGACCTCCCTGGCCAACAACTCACTGGAAGGTATCCCATCCCTGGCACTGAAAATTTTCTAGTAATACTCTATGGCTTCTGGATGTGCCAGCATTCAAGAAAGTAGATTTTCATATGTCTTATTCAGAATATTTTGAATTTTGATTGACCCTCCCCCCTGCCATTCTTTTATACAATCTCTTCCCCTGACCTCACTTAGGCCTTTCCCCTCCCTGTAATCTGTTCTTCTACTTACATATATATAATATCATCCCCTTAATACCTTCCCTCTTCTCCCTTGTTTATAGACTTTTTCTAGCTTATGGGCCTCTGCTACTGATTTTTGGTTCCAGCTCACACACAAGGCCATACGCTTGCAGCTAGGGTCCACATATGAGAGAGAACATGTGACATTTACCTTTCTGGGCCTGGATTACTTTACTTAGTATAACTTTTAATAAGACAACTCTATTGCTGATGACAGTCCATGTTTCAGTTGTAGGACACTGAGAAATCAAGCTGGGACTGCTGGCCAGCTGTCATAATTCTTGAAATTGCTCTGTAGGCTGCTTTGGAATAAAGGGTATCAGCTCTCTTAACTTATAAGCTACAAAACCAACCAGTCACCAAAATGTGCCCACTAGTAAAATAGTGGTATGACTATAATGGTGGTAAACAGATGCTCTCTGATTAGATTAGAGGCCTGATCTATGGAAGTTCATGCCTGATACTTAAAATCTAGTCAAAGGCCTATGGCTATTAAGAATAGACATGCTAGGAGAGATGCTACTACTGTTTTTTTTTTTTTTTGTGTGTGTGTGTTTTATTTTGGCTAAATATATTTGTTGTGCCCATCAAATTGCCTCCTAAATATCTATATTCTGTTTATCCCCATATTTGGCAGAGAAGTTGCTTTCTGCAGACTACAATGACTACTAGGAAGACTCAAAATTCATCAAAGTGCTGAGAATAAGTGACTGTGCAGTGCTGAGCACTAAATGAGACACCCCACCACCCCAGTGCTCATGGAACATTGCTGAAGATGGGATGGAAAGAATGTAAGAGCCAGAGGATGGTGGGGTGGGGGATGAGGAGTAGTCTGGAACTCTGTCTTCTAGGAATGAAATGGCTACTGAATTCATGACCATTTTGGTATAAAGTGTTAGACAAAGGAGCTTCAGTCTTAGGGTTCAGTGCCCTCTCCTAAGGAACTAGTATGTCTTTATGGATGTCTGGATGGGAAGGACAAGTCCAGGTCAATCTGCATCAGTAGTATCTGAACATCTGAATCCCCAGGCAAAGTGTCCTCCTTGCCTTGTTGGGCTTCCCTGAGTTCAAAGAGACATCATAGTATGGTAAGGAGATCACCAACTTTAAAGACAAACAAATCAGCTTGGAATTTTTATTAGACTCATCTAAAGGTGCCCTTCCTGGCTAACTGAATTGAACAAAGGTATAAGTCAAAACATGAATATGAAAGTGATTATTTAAGTCACCTACTATAAAATTAAAGTTTATTTTTAATTTTTGAGAAGTTTTCTAATGGGTTTTGTTTTACATGTTTATTAAACCATTGGTGCATCCAGACTTATGACTGTTTCATGCTTTTCATAATGGTGACTTTCTTTTTTTTAAATTAGTTTTGTACTCAGTGTATACAGTCAAGTTTGTACCATCATTTGCCTCCTTCATATCCTCCCCCTGCTGCAGAGACCCTCCTGGTTGGGGAATATGGGTCATGCATTGTGGGGTTAGCCATCAGTTATGGGTAGGAGGCAATGTCTCTGTGTATCATAACCCAACATGTGGCTCTGACATTCTTTCTGCCCCCTCTTCCACAAATTTCCCTGAGCCATGTTGGGTTCATTTTAGATCTGCTTTAGTGATGAGGTCTTGGGAGCCTCTGTGTTTCTGGATATCTGGTTTTGTAGGAGTTGAGTGTTCTGTGTGTCTATCTCCTTCATCCTTGGGATGGTAACAGGTTCACCAAGAAATTAGCACTCTTACTCATTTCCCCAATTATTCTTAGTTTCAGCTGGGGCCCTTTTGAGGTATGGTGGACTAGTTCTCTCCTTAGAATCTGCATCCACCTAAAAAAGAGAGGCAAATTTTCCAATGAAGTTAGTACCAGATAAATGGGGTAACCTTTGTTTTTTTGGAGAGAGTTTAATAGGTGTTGACCTTCTTGTAGCTCACAATTGGTGGGAGCTTGGTAATGGAAAGTAGGCCCATTTTAGATATGGTTCTGACTTGATTTCCAGGTTGAGCTTTGGGATCTGTCCCACTGAGCAGATTCATTAGCCAAATCAAGAGCAGCTGGTTTCCCACCATGGCTGTGTGCCACTATTGCACTTGTGTGAGTATCACATCAGGTTATTTGCTACTGAGTGGTTTAGACAATGAGTTGCTTGCACAGATATTGGTCATTTTCTCCCAGTTGTTCATGCACTAGACGAGCTCACTGTCTGGGGACTGACTCTCTTCTAGCTATGTGCCAACAGCATATGATGTCTTTATCTGTAGGGTCTTACCACTAACCTTTGGTGGGTCATCAAGTACTCTGACAGAAATCTGTCTTCTTTTGGGAAACCTTATATGTTGGTGCCTTTCTTATGTTTTATAGCCTTCTTGTTTGTCCTGCATCAGGTTCTTGATCTTAAATGTAGTGCTGGCTCACAATGGCAGCACTGCTATTTTTTCCCCCTCCTTCTGTTTATTTCTTTTAAATATATATTAGATATTGAGGGCAAATCACTGTAAAATACATGATGGGGAAAGCAAGATAAATTTTATTTCAAATGTCAATATGATACTCTTTGTCTTTAAAAAATGAATATAACTCTTTGGCATTTATTTCACTATCTGATGTCTTTGATTTTATTTCTTCCATTTTATCTCATGCATATCATTTATTTTACCCTGTTTTTCTTTCCTTTAATGCTGGTGATGAGTTAACCAAGGTACTATTCTAGTTTCTTTGTTACATGGAAAGTGGAGAGGTTTTATTTTCTCATTCTTAGAGTGGTTACTTTCTGTCCTGTTTACTCCCATTAGGACATTTATTTCTCTGCTACTGCTATCTTCAATCTAAACAAGAAATCAACTATATCTCTCCATCAAAGTATCTATGTTCTTATTTCTTTTTTATATCTTAGTAATACATTAATTTCCCTTCAACTAGATAAAACAATATGAAAAATTTTACTTCACTCTTCTACTTATAATTTTCCCTCTATAGAATTTTTATTCTAGTTGTTTAAATATTAGTAGTACTTATAGTGTAATTTCCAATGACAGTATCACTTTCTATTTAGATTTAAATATATATATATATATATATATATATATATATATATATATATGGACACACATCTATATCTACCTATATCTATAACATTTATATCTATCTATCTATCATCTATATCAATGTGGGAAATCACACTATACACAAAAAGGGGAAAGAGAAGGATATTAGTCTCATTTTTGTGGCTGTTTACTTACCATCTTGTGCTCCTTTGGGATCCTTTATTCATGTTTTGTTGCCATAGGCTTTTCTTGGAACATGATCTTGGGTAGATATGTGGGTGACATAGGCCCCAAATCCTTCCATATTTGCACACAACTTGTCTTTCACTCCAGTAGCTGAATTGTAGATATCTAGACCAGCAGTAAGAATTGAGGTTGGACTTCTGAGTGTTCTTTGGGTATAATTCTTCTCTATTCTGTCTCTGGTGTCATTTTAATAATTCATGGTGATTCTTTTCTTGCATATAATTTTATGGATGTCTGATAGCCTGGAAAATTTTAATATTTGAATTTAGGAACTCTGCCACAGCATGTACAAGTGATTTTTAATTCCTCCAGCCCCATAAGCACTGCCTTCAACTGAATGAACATCTTCAATTTGAAGAAGTCAATCTTTCTTCAAATCAGGGAACATTTCTTCTATTAATTCCTTAATTAATGCATCCCTGCATCTTCTGCTTTCCTTCTTTGGAAGCCCATTATTCATAGGTTTGGTATCTGTATATGTCTTCTAAGCCTTTAAAGGAATCCTCTCATGATTTCTCGCCCTTTGTGCTTTTGTTTTCTGTGTAGAGGTATCTTTTGCTTGATCTTACATGTCCCCAATAGGCACTAATAGACCCTTTAATTCATCTTTGGAATATGTAAAGCTTATAAAAAATAAACAAATAACAACTAAAACCTTCCTCTTTGAATTTCAGAGGCTGCTGTTATAATATGGGGTTGAATTTTTTTACAGTGCTTTGTTATATTTTCTTATCTCATCCAAAAACTAAAGCTGTCTCTCATTTATAGCAGTTCTAATTAAGCAAAAGCTGCTTGTCTGGGGTATTCTGATTAGTTTACCCTTTTGCTGACTGCCAGGTCCTGTGGACATTATCGTCATTTTTTTCTTCCCTATGCATGACCCCATTCACCTTTGTGATACAAGTCAAACAATAGAAGATTGAACATGAGTCATTGCAAAGTCAGGTGGAAGCAGCAACCTGTTATCCTTTGAGCTGGTGAGGCACTTCCTGGCAAGTGATTGGCCCTTGGCTCTGAGAAAGGCCATTGCTTAGCTGCACTGAGGGCTCTCCTGGACACATCTACTTCATGCATCTCAGGCATCTAGGTATGTTCCTTCTACTGGATCTATGTAATCTTTTTAGCTATTTACATGATCTTCTGAGGGACCTAGTAAATGTGGTATATTTTATACTTTTTTTTTTAAAGGTGAAACTGCTATTGAAATAGAATACAAAGAAGGGTTTGTGGAAGATGAATGGGGGATAGTTACAATCTAAATAGAGGTGATCAGAGTGGTTTTGTTAAGAAGGTAGTATTTGAATAAAATATTAAAGAGGATGGAGCAATGAAGATGTTAGATGCGAGAGTACCCTAGCAAAACCCACAGCCATAGTGAAGACACTAATGTGAGAGCAAGCATGAGTGTCTGAAGAGTAGTCAGTGGTCATTGGGGTTGGAGTCAAGTGAACATGGGGGAGAGTATTAAGAGACATTTGAGGAAGTCATGATGGTCTGTTAGCTAAGTGGCTATAACCAGGCAGGAGTTAGTGGTGGCTTGCTCTATGGTGGTTGTGGTGAAAATGGTGGAACGTTGTCAGAGTTTAGATGTTCTGAAGGCAAAGCAAAAGGAGTTTTCTGACTTAATTAGAGAACACATGGATATAAAGAAATGGGCTAGGCATTTTATGTATTCAATTATTATTTATGTAGTCAATAATGTCAATTTCTAATTAAGTCTAAAGTCAATAGAAAGATAATAATATTGTTTCTGGACACACTGTAAGATTTAATTCCAAACTCTGTTTACCAATTGACTTCCATAAATTCTACTTGTTCTGTTACATCAAAGTGACATTTTGGGCTCCCAAGAATGTGTCAATTTAAGAGTCAGTCTTCAGTAATCCCCCAAAAGTTTGGGTATTTCCAGTTCTATACAGCAGTCTGATAAGTGGCCATATTCCCTTTGGGGAGGGTAGGAGGAAGATTCATGGTTCTTGTGACATGAGGTCCTTCTTCAAATGGCTCTATGACATTTTACTAGGATTTCTTTATGTTGGAGAAAAGAAAAAGTCCCCCTAGTCTGAGGAGCGAATACACTGAATCTGAGATTTTTGACTTGTGTCCATGGGAAGATTGATGGTACTGTGATGGAAAATATTGGGCAATCCAAACCTGAGGCTGACAGGAGAGTCAGGAAGTCAGTGTTGGGCATATCAATCTTGTGAAATGTTTTATTGACAACCTTCATATACATATATAATGTGTCTTACGATAATCCTTCTCACAACCTGTTTTTGTAGCCACTTCCTTATCCCCTCCCTCCACTGAGTCCCTTCTTTTCAACTAGTCCCTCTTCTATTTTGATTTCGTCATTTTTTTCCTCTGTCTTTTTTTTTTTTTTTTTTTTTTTTTCGAGGTAGAGTCTCACTCTAGCCCAGGCTGACCTGGAATTTACTATGGAGTCTCAGGGTGGCCTCAAACTCATGGCAATCCTCCTACCTCTGTCTCCCAAGTGCTGGGATTAAAGATGTACATTACTATACCTGCTCTCTGTCCTTTTATAAAGGTCTCATGTAGGTAGTATTAGCCCCTATGAGCTCATGAATACAAAGGCCACATTGTATATAGATAAGCATACAAAGTGCTCCTCTTCATCTTTTCATCCTTTCCACCACCTCTTCTGCAGTGGTCCCTGAGCATTGCAGGGTGTGATGGAGATGTCTCACTTAATGATGAACACTCCACTGTCACCTTTTCTAGTCACTTTGATAAGTCTGTGTCTCCCCAGTGGTCTCTACCATGTGAAAAGAGAAACTTCTCTATGTAAAAGTGAGGGTAGCATTAATATATAGACATAAACTTACATATTTATGGGGCAATTAGGTGGGCATAATGTATCCCTTTATCTAAACAACAGTAGCTTTCCTCCTAAGGCTTGTGATTTTCACAGCTATAGCTTTTGACAAAGTTTTCAGTACCAGGCAGGAATTCCCAGGCCTCAAATCCAATAAGAGAGAAATTAGTTTCATCCATAATAGACAAGCCACCATTGTACCAGTTGGCACATTTTGCCTGGCTGGGCAGCTCTGAAGTTTGTAGGGTTAAGTGTTGGTTATGACACTTGATGACTTTTCTCCCACAGCAGGCGGCATATGATTTTCCAGCACTATGACAGCTAGTCGACAGGGAAAAGGCTTCCACTTCCAGCTCAGGTCCAGATTGATTCCTTAGTTTCCTTTAGTCCCTGTGTGGTATCTTCAGCAATAGGGTTTCCCTATCTAGTTTTTGTTGGCAACCAGGAACCTTGGCAATAGCCTGAATTATTTTGGGGGTAATAGGGGCCTTGCTCACTAAAAACTCACTGAGATATTCCACCCCTGGCACTAAATTTTTTTCTGTAACAATCTATTGCTTCAGAGCACAGCATTATGTATCTACACAGGGTACTTCTTGGGTATATTAATTTTAAACATTCTCATGGTGTTGCAACTTAAATGAGCCAAAATTTCTAGAGTTAGCCAGGCGTGGTGGTGCACATCTTTAATCCCAGCACTCGGGAGGCGGAGGTAGAAGGATAGCCATGAGTTTGAGGCTGCCCTGAGACTCCATAGTGAATTCCAGGTCAACCTGGGCTAGACTGAAACCCTACCTTGAAAAACCAAAAAAATAAAAATAAATAAAAAAAAATTTCTAGAGTTACAAATATAACAGTTGTCAACATGTTAAAATATATTTAAGGACTTCTTCTATTGAGAGAGTTTACATAGAAATTGGGGAGTTTCAAAGGATAAACCCTGGCCTTGAAGAAGAAGATTCAGCAGCTGAGCAGGCAATATGCTGTCACAAATCTCCAGTGAAGAAAGTGTTTCCATAAAGCTGAATGTGGGCAGCTCTATCAAATGTTGCCAGCACATTAGATTGGATGAGGACTGAGCAGTAACCTTTGACTCCCAAAATGTAGAGATAGCCAATCATCTTGGAAAAGTGTTCATTGTGGTAAATACCTAATTAGACTATGGTAATTAAAAATTTGAAGAGGGAGAATGAGTGACAGTACATAGTGAAATATGGCAATAAGTGTTGTGCAAAGTAGAATCAAGAAATGGGCAATGATTGAAGAGGGAATAAAGAGTCCAGAGATGATCTTAATAAAATGATAAAGATCAACCCAAAGATAGGGAAAATGTAGTGCAGAGAAAGGCACACTCCTGGAGTAATTTCTAGGATGCTTAACAAAAAGTGTGAATCCAAACCATGAGCTCTGAACCACAGAGATTAACTCACACTGGCCCATTACTCTTCTGTTTGTCTTCCTGCTTCAACCCAATTAGTCACTGCAAAACCTTTGCAAAAGCAATAGGTCTTTATAAGCCACCATGAAAAGTAACCTTCACCTTAAGTCTTATCAGACTAACTTTACACTGTGCCTCCACAAAATATCCTCTGAGAATACCACCTACCAATTAGGAAGAGGTAGGCTAGGAGAGATTGTTAATCTTAGGACCTAGCAATTATTTACTTCCATTCTTTCCAAGACATTGGTGATTTTCCACCTTTGAATGCATTTATTTTACCTCTATGTCTCCCTGGCCACTTCATGAGGAGAGACCAGAGTTATGTAAGTTTTCACTTGGATATAAGTAAATTCTTATTCTTAAATTGTTACATTTATTGAGGGAAGTACCAAGGAAAGGCACCCAAAAAGCGAGAGATCCCATGTGGAGGGCCTAGAAAAACTATGGAAATAAAAGAGAGAAAAGAAACTTCAAGGAGCTCCTGCCATATGCGAAGTTGGAGGGGATAAAGAGTCCATGTGGAGAATAAGGGCTAGGAGGCCTCCTGTAGGCCCAGCCAAAGTATAAGCAAATTCTATTGGTCACTCAGAAAACAGACACCACTTTTCTTATTAATTAAACCACCCAGCTTGTGGGGTTGTTTTATTTGTTTTGCTGAGTAAGACTCTCTTGTAGCCCAGACTGGCCTCTAGCTTCTGAAATGATATGTAGTCCTCTTACCTCTACCACTCAAATGTAGGGGGTGCATGTGTATACCATCACACCCAGCTCATTGCATGTATGAATTTATGTATTGTGTGTATGTACATATGCATGTATATATACATGTATGCATGAATGTATATGTATGTATATGCATATATATGTGGCATCATTATCAAACTAGCAGAAGGACCTAACATAGTTCCTGGCCCATTACTTAATTTAAACACAATAAAAAGAGGCTAGAAAAAGAAATGAAAGAATGAAAACTTCAGATTAAAAAAGATTTAGCGAACACATCAACTGGCTGTAAATATGGATTCTTATTCAAACTATAAAAATAACTGAGGGACTTTAAATGCCAAGTGGCCATTTGATGATACAAAAGAATTAGTCACATTTTAACATGTGAGGCTGGGTGTGTTGAAAACACCTGAAATTCTTTTTTAACTGTCTACCTCTAGTTAGTTGTCTGTGCTATTCTGTTGACTACTAGAATCTTCACTTCTTTGCAACATTCCATTCTTCTTCCCAATCATCATACTCTGGTCTCCTCTCCATGTCCCTGCATGTTCCTCCTCCATTTCCACTACGGTCCCCTAAATATTACTGTTAGCTGGGTTCTCTACCTCCTTCTAGCGCTCATCCCTTTCTACTGATTTTGGATGATCTTCCTTGGTTTTGAGGCTCAGCAAGATTTACTTGATCATTTACCTCTTCTGGGTATTTTGAGAAGCACCAAGATTATAATGATGAATGAGATATGAGCAAGCATTGTTGCAGAAAGGAAATTCTGTCCATTATGATAGTATTATACTTTGTAATTTATAATCCTATTCTGAAGTCATTCATTCCTCTCTTAAGTTTTGTGGTGTCATGACAACTTTTGTTGAAAATCATATTTACAATTTCTTAAGCATCTAGAGCTTCTTCTTGGATGCTCTCCTCCTCTCTGGTTACACCATTTCCCTGGTGTCCCATCTTGTCCAAGGTCTTTTGAAATACTGGCTGGTCATCATTTCCAAATGTTTATCTTAGTTATGACCTCTCCTTGGAACTCCAATTCTTTAATGTGTACTTGTCAACTTGACATTTTTGCTTGGAATTCAATGGTTATCACAAATTTAGCATGGCCCAATAGAAATTCTCATTTCTCTCTCTATCCTTTATTTTTTTATTTATTTGCAAGGAGAGGGAGAAAGAGAGAGAGAGAGAGAGAGAGAGAGAGAGAGAGAGAGAGAGAGAGAGAGAAAAGAAAAGAAAAGAAAAGAAAAGAAAAGAAAAGAAAAGAAAAGAAAAGAAAAGAAAAGAAAAGAGAGGAGAAAAGAGACTAACAGAGAGAGAATGGGCACGCCAGGGCCTTGAGCCACTGCAAACGAACTCCAGACTCATGTGCCCCTTGTGCATCTAGCTTATGCGGGTCATAGGAAATCGAACCTGGATCCTCTGACTTTGAAGACAAATTCCTTACCATTAAGCAATTTCTCCAGCCCTTCATGCTCCTTTCCAAATGACCACTACTATAACTTACCCCTTGAACATATGAACATTTCAGCCTCAGCCTTTGATTCCATATTTATCCACTAGCAAGTCCTATAAATGTAAAACACGCTTCACAGGAGAGTCCATATCATGGAAGACTAGCACAACCTTCCTGCCTCTTCCTCCTGCTCTCAGTGTGTCACCACAAACTACAAGCAGTCCTCTAAGCACACATACCTGACTTGCCTGAAATCACACAATGACTGCTGTGGTTCTTCAAATAAAATCTAAGCACCTTGTCATGAGTCATCTTTTCTTTTAGTTCTAGTCCGTGTCTACTCAGTAAGCCTCATCACCTACCCTTCTCTTTCTTGTGGAATTCCCACTGGCCACACTGGCTATATTTCCATTTCTTGAGCTGGTCAAACCCTTTCTGTCATAGGGAGTTTGCAGCATCATGGCTCATTTTGCCTAGAACGTTCTCTCTACAATGCATAGTGTCTGTGTTGATTTTTCATTCATATTTCTCTCAGAAACAACTTCTCAGCAGGCAATTTAAAGTAGCCACTGAACACTCACTTTTCTATTAGCCAGTTAGAAGTTTTGCACAGTGATAAGCCTTATGATCTATTTTTTTTCTAAATTTATTCACTTTTCTGGTTCATCTGTCTCTGATAAAATGTATGCATGAAAGTGAACACATGGCCCCTCAGTTCATTGTTGGTTTGCTGGAGATTGAAACTGTGTTTTACAATTAAATGGCCCTAAAAAACTTATGATGAATGAATAAAATATCTCCAGGCCAGAAACTTTGTAGTATAATCTGTTAACAACTGCCAGAATCAACTCTGCAGAGCAGACATCAACTCATTTCCTACTTAAAATAGGGAGTACCAGAGTCTCTCCATAGCAAGAGAATATAATTTTACTTGCACATCAGATCTTCCACCTGACTGCTGCTCACCTCTACCCTCATTTCTCCCAAGCTCTCCTCCAAGGCCAATGAAATATAGGCATGTGGTGATTAAAAATTCTATAGGGTGGATTTTAAATAACCCCCAAAGATCCATGTTAAAGACTTGGTCTCATCTTAGTCCTATAGTGAGGTGGTGGAAACTAAAGAGGTGTGATCAAGTGGAAGGTTTTATCCCATTGGGTACAAACCCTTGGAGGGGATCGTGGAACCCTGGTGTCCTCCCCATCCTCTCTTTTTCATGCTAGCCATGTGTTGAGCAGGTTTGCTCTGTCATAGGCTCCTACCATGATGTGATTCTTCACCACAGGTCCAAAAGCAATGGGATCAACTGAGCATGGGCTGGAACCCGCCCCCCACCCGCACTGCTGCCCCATACTAGACAATATAAACCTTTCTTCTTTATAACTAGTTTAGGTCAAGTATCTTCCTATAGTAATGGGAAGAAGACTAATACAGCCTTTGATCCATTTATTTTCCATGCCTGTACTTACCCTCTTTTTCTGTCATTGCTCCTATTCCAACCCTGTTATTTATTCAGTTCTAAAGGTACAGTGAAGAAGCCATCCTGACTTCTGTATTAGGTCCCAAACTCCAACATGTTCCTCAACTAATTATACTTGGTTCTGTTATAGGCATTGTGATTCTTTACTGCTTTCATGTCTGTTTCTCTACTTGGACCATAAACCCAAGAGAGTGAACTTAGTGTGATACACGTCATCTTGTTCCCAGATGTGACTCGTGATTGACTGACTCACTAAATGTGTGGATCAATTTATTTTACTTGTCATAAAAATGTGAGGGGCTTGAGAAAGCTTGAAGTCCCTTGCCATTAGGGTTGACAGATGCTACTCATTATTCTGTGTTTACTGTGGCTTCAGCTTCACTGTGTGATAACTCATATTAATATAGACAAATGTTTTCAAACTCTTAAGACTGTTCATCCCAAAAGCATAAGTCAATTTATCACCCAAAGCCAACCCTTTGATCATTATAAAGGAAATGAATGGGTCTGACAAGTATTTGAAATACTTAAGGAAAAGTTCATTAAAGAAGACTTCATGAATGATTGATTATAAAGTTTAATATCTGTTAGGGCAAGTTTTACTGACATTTAAATAAGTGTGAATTGCACAAGCTGCATTGAGGTATTTTCCATGGCAAACAAAGCACCATTGAGGTGTTCATTCTGAATTATGATTATACAAAGGTGGAAGGTGTGACTGAAGTAGATGCCCATTACTGGCAGGGCCCATTGATCTTAATCTCACATTTTGGACATTTTGTTCATATTGTGATAATTCCAAGTCTTGCTCTGCAGAGGTGAGTGCACTGTACCTCCTTTCTCTGTGTTTCCAGCCCACTGTCCTCTGCTTTCCATTCATCTTTGCTTTCCCTGTGATCATCTAATTAATAAATCCAATGGCCTCAGCCTACCAGAGTTTCTGGAGCAGGTAATATGTTGAACCCATAGATATTTATTTACTGTCTACTGTCTACCAACATGAGGAACTGACTGGATGCATGGGAATAAAAGCTAAAACTGCAAAAGCCTCTTTATTTAAATATATATATTTACTGTATGTGTGTAGGGTTGAGGGAAACACCAGGGCTTCTTGAAACTGCAAATAAATACCTAATTCTTACATTATTTTTGATTCTGACTTATATGGGAAGATTGGGAATTGAGTCTGGGCTTTCAGGAAAGTTCCTTTAACTGCTGGGCCATCTTCTCAGACACAGCCATTGTCCTTTCCTAATATAACCCACCAAGAACAAAAAGACAAAAATAAATAACAGTGAAAACTCAGTCAAACTAAGCAACAACAACGACAAAAGCAATAAAATCCAAACTTTGATCCTATCTAGTAGAAAAATATACATTCAGCAAATGAGAACAGAGATAAGCATTCAAGGTGTGGTGATTGAGTGAAGGAACAGTAAGGCGTTCTGAGAAACTTGTACAAAATGTTATTTGTCAGGGATCAAGGCAATCTCTTTGAGAAAGAGATTCAAGGGAGGTGAAAAAAAAAGATGAAGTGGTAGCTTGGTAGAGGTATCTGAGTGGACAACGCATGAAGACTGTGAATCCTACTTGGCAGTCAGATTTCCTCTAGTAACACATAGAGATGTGGAGTCATTGGCTACCACCAAAAAAGCATACATTCTGGATGATAAACAAGACAAAGTAAGTGGAAAACATTCGTGGAGCCATATTTTACAGATAAGAAGGAGATCGGCTGACATTTCCTGTTGTAGTGAAGTGGTTCAGAATAAGGTAGAGAGAACAAAATTGCTTAGTCATACACACAAAGAATGTGAAATTTATCATGTAAGTAGTTCATCAGAAGAAAAAAATTAACTTCCTTTTCAAGAGACTGATCCTGCTAAATTTTACTTAACATATCAAAGAACTTGTGAGAAGCTTGTTTTCCTCCAAACATAGAGCAAAGTTTCCCTTAATTCTTGGTGGCACATCTCTGGAATGAAGAATGCAGAAGGTGAAATTATTTGCCCCTTAGGGTTTCATGTATCTACTGTTGCAAACCTGAGGATCCAAAGAGAAGTGGAGCATTTTTGCAGAAATGAAACTTAATTTGGGTGGTTAGCACATGTGATTAAAACAAGAATTGCGGGGTGGGCTCAACACCCCTGTTTGGGCTTTTTGGGATTGTAGGCGCTTTCATTCCTTTTAGAGAGGAAGGGAAAGGAAAATCTTAACCTTGGGTTTTCAGTTCTGTCTACACATCAATTACCTGGGTTACTTTGAAACTGCCACATATCTGGAAATAACCTCAGGAGCTCCTTGTTCAGTGGGGTACAGTAGGCTTAGAGGTATGATTAGAAGAGCTTCTTAAGCATTTCTGATGTAGAACCAAGTTGAAAATGTTGGCTAATATTTATCTACTGACTCTCTTTTTAAAAATACTCCCCCCTTTCCAGAAAAATCAAATGAACACCAAAGAAACATTAAGAAACTAAACTCATTTGATTTTTTTAAAACAAAATGAGTAGCTTGAAAAACTTCCACCAATAGGGTTATTGTTGGCTTCATCATTCTGTTTTGCAGGAGGAATTGGCAGGTGAGGAGCAGGCACCCATGGGCAAATCTGGTTTCCTCAGTTCTCTTACTGGTCAGCACTTCTCCATGGCTCCTCTGTGTCTGCCACACTTGTCTAATGTTCACTTCTTTGGCAGACCACATGTTCCAATTAGTGATTTTGAAAATAGACTTCCAAAGCCATATGAGTTTCTTCCATTTCGCCTCACTTTGCTCTCAGTGTTTTCTAGCAGATGCCAGTGTGACTCTGTAGTACTTTGTTTGAAACCCTGAGAGCCAGATGTGTTTTGCAGCGTCAAGATGTCAAACTTCAGATGTGCAGGCTTGGCATTCAGAATTTTATAGATCTCCCTTGGCGATTTTGGAAGAGCACACTGTGATTAAATGGTTTTATGTTTCTATGAGAAACAAAACTGCTTCCAGAAGCACTGGCATCGGGATTTGCTAATAAATGGCATTACTAGAAATTGCATGGATCAAAAATTCTAGAATCTCAGAGGTCTTTGTATTTTAGACTGTGGACAAAGGATGATAGACTTGTGGTGACAGCATCAGTTCAAGATTGATTTGCAAAACTTCTTTCTCATAGACGTCATTCAACATCGCACTAACATGAAGCTAAACTCATTTCTATTGTCAGTTGCTTTTTGAATGTTCATAGTTTCCATTTGGTCAGAAATGGAAACCCCAGAAAAACCTAGATTTTTTTTTTTCTTTCTTCCTTTCTGGTTTTGTAAAATGAAAACAGATAAACAGTCACTTAGGGTCTGTTACTATTGGATGTTGGTCCCTTAAGTTCAGAAACATAAATAGCTGACTTAAACCTCGTGGTCATTTCTGGCCCACAGTTATCTAGCAAGTCTCCTTTCTCAAGCCTCCAAGTAGTTTTGCCTCTCCAGTTATGGATTACATAGCTTTCTTGCTGTGTTGGCTGAATTTGAACCTTCCTCAAATCTGTCAGGAGATGAGCCCTACGGTCCCCAGGTAGTTGAAGTTATATTGGCAAATACCATGTGGTCTCATCATTCCACAGGCTTTAGAACACTGGAGTTCTAATGTATTTATTTTCTCATTAGGCTACTTTTTTGGAGCAGATTTTCTGCCTGTGTAGTTCTCAAAACATGTGTGAGAGTTGGTGAGTGGCAAAAAAAATCCTGTTATTTTAGTAGTCAACAGTAGAATTTGCTTTGGGAATATGTGGTCTTGAAGAAAAAACAATCTCAGTGAAGCTTTTAGGAATGAGAAAACTACCTCATCCTGGGATTTTGCATTCTGAGAGTAGAACAAGTGGAGGGTAGTAGAATTACTTTGCACATAAGATAATATTGATGATGGGGGAAGATACGGTAAGGAGAGCGAATGACTGAGCAATGTGAGAGACTAGCCCAAAGATTTTTACAAAACTCAGCTGACCATTATCCAATTCTATTTGCTTAATGGGTCAGGTGAAAAACCCATCATTCTCTTAATTTCTCTAAACTTTCAAGAAAATCTGCCACACAAAGTCTTGATGTGAATGACTTTTTGGATTCTGTGCAAAATTATGCAAGGTAGCTAAATACCAGTGAAGACCATAGTAGGCAATGCCAAAATAATTTCAAGATGCCAATTTGAGACTAATAAATCAGCTGATGGAAAAAACTTGGAGAAACATGCAGAAATTTTGGAAAGGGAATTGGATTTACAAGTGACTAAATTAAAAAATAGCAATGAATAGGCTTAGTGTAATGTTTTGTTCACATACCCAAAAGAAAAGAGTGGTGAAGAAAGATGTAGAAATAATTAATTTAAGGTTTGTGGCATTAATAATTCTGTGATTTGGAAGACACAGTACTACTCTAAGCTGAAATTCCTTACATGCAAGAGGATGGCGCAAAGGAATTACTGGTTCTTTCATCTGGAAAATCTCCCAGATGGGAACTAAGATATCCTAGGAAGGAATTTGGAATTTGCAGGCCCCACTTGAAATACCTATATTTGAATTGCACATCTGCTACTCACTAGCAATACAATTTTTGGCCAGCTGCTGAAATCCCTCATCTTTAATTTCTTTGCTTACAAAGTAGTAATGATAATACTTATGTTTTAGATGGTTTGGGGAGAATTAAATACCTTTGCCTTTGTAAAACACCTGTTACTTCCAACTCTTCAAATTCAGTTCCTTTATTTAGTTTGCTTGTCTGCAGCCTTTCAAGTGAGAAGTTTCCAATTCTGTTTTCGAAAGTAATCCAAATTCATACCAACTTACTCTTGTTAAACAGAAAAATAACACAAAGTAGCAATTCAACTTCACATTTTGCAATTATGTGGAATTTAACAGCACATATTCAAATCTATGTGCTGCTATGGTTACTGATTATAATAATGTATTAAGTATTAACTAAGGGTGGTCTATTTAAGGAATAGTATCCAGAGAGATAATGACGTTTTTATCCTACAATACTATGTTGTTTCTACATTGGTCTAACTCTAGTCTTCATAACAGGTTCATGTGTTGGATGATTTCTCCCTAACTTGTGACATTATTTTGAACATTGTAAAAACTTAAAAATGTGGGTACTGATAGGTGGAATTAGGTGACTTGGTGTTTACCTTTAAGAGTTATGCATATAGCTAGTTCTAGCCAAATTTCTTTGTATTAATGGGTAAACCATCAATTTCATGCTCCTACCATTACAGAAATAGTCATGTTTCCCCCACTATGATGGGCTAAAACTAGGTTAAACTAAACTCTTCCTCCCTCAAGTTATTCTGTCACAGTAATGAAAGAATGACCCCAGAGAAGTGGGATCTTTCTTGTGTTTAGATTAAGCTTTGGAATTAGTTTATAGAAGGAATGTGACTTTGGAGATATGGGATTGAGAAGGCCTAAAATACTGTTAGCAGAGCCCTATGGGCTTAGAAAACCACAATGTTGATAGAAATCCGAACAGTAAAGACTGTGCTCATTAGCTACCCAATGGAATAAAGGTTTCTACCAGTAATTGGACTAGCAGCCATTTATGCTGTAATCTGAGAAAGAATGTGGCTATATTCTACCCATGTCCTAAAGATTTGAATGAAAAAAATCTCAATTCAAAAGTAATGGTTAATGTACTTGGTAGATAAAATTTCAAGACAGCATAACATTCAGACTGTGTTATTTTTTTAAAGTTTTTTTTTGTTGTTTATTTATATTTATTTATTTGAGAGTGACAGAGAGAGAAAGAAGGACATAGAGAGAGAGAATGGGCATGCCAGGGCCTCCAGCCACTGCAAACGAACTCCAGATGTGTGCGCCCCATTATGCATCTGGCTAATGTGTGTCCTGGGGAATTGAGCCTCAAACTAGGGTCCTTAGGCTTCACAGGCAAGTACTTAACTACTAAACCATCTCTCTAGCTCAAGTCTGTGTTATTTTTTTTCTGCTCATTGCTTCTAGCTAGAAATAAAGCAAGGAGCAAAAAGCAGAGCAGAAGGATGTAACAAACACATGTAATTTGGTGAGGCAAGAATAGTGAGTACATTAAAAATTTCAGGCAAAGCAGTTGTGCATTGACAAAAGGAGCAATGCCATTGAAGCGAAACCATACACTCTACAGAGACAATAGAAGAAGCACCTTGATGACCACACCCCACCCACTAAAAGCTCAAGGGCATAAAAAACAAATTCACTTGAAATATTTTCATTTGAAAGGCAAGAGCCTAAAAGAAGAAGGTCTGAAACAGGTGCCCTGGCTGGGAAAGGGCTCATAGGGATGTATTTTTCTAGTTTCAGACACTCAGGCACACAAAGACTCCTGTATCTTTTGTAAAGCAAGGCTCAGCTATTTCTCAAGCTGACAGTAAAATTGGTATCATCGATGTGGTGATTGCTAGGCAGACAGAATGCCAGAACTACAAGGTTATGAGAGCTTGCACCAAGGTTCCAGAAAATAGCCCATGAAGCTAGGGAATAGAGACCCTAAGGACTCATCTATGAGATTGTGAAGGTAAACTCTAAGGTACAATAGAGACTCAATGGTGTTGGAAAATCCAGGGCCATAGACACTTTCTAGAAGAAAGCTACAGATGTTACCTTGAGCTGGCCCAAGAGAGAACCGATGCATGCTGTAGGAAGTAGGCTGTAAGAGCGGGGCTACCTGGGCCTACTGGAGCTCACATCATGATACCACCTGTCCCGAGGTCTGTACATGTAGCTGATGGATTTAAAACTTTCCCTGAAGGGTTCTGATCTACTTTGGTTAAATTTTTCCTTGTTATCCTCCATTTTGGAAAACAGATATATAGTCTATGCTATTGTATGTTGGAAATATGTTATT
Source organism: Jaculus jaculus (assembly GCF_020740685.1). Taxonomy (NCBI): domain Eukaryota; kingdom Metazoa; phylum Chordata; class Mammalia; order Rodentia; family Dipodidae; genus Jaculus; species Jaculus jaculus. Next base: position 106,427,731 of record NC_059104.1, read on the forward strand.
TTCTTTTTTATTTCATTGCCTTGAGCATGAATAAAGACTTAGGAATTTTTATCAGTGTGGTAACTGTTAAGGCTGTGGTAACTCTTGAAGTTGGACTAAACACATTTTGCATTATGAGATCACCATAAACCTTTGGGGTTCAAGGTAAGGATGTCATGGTTTGAATATGAAATGTCCTTCATTGGCTCATGTTTTGAACCTTTACCTAACTTGTGACGCTGTTTTTGAAGGCCTGTAAAAGAGTACTATTTGTAGGAAATAGATTTTTGATCCTGGCCTGATTATGTTTGCATGCTTGTATTCGGGATGTGAGGAGCCTCACCTCATGATCCCATCTCCATGCTTTTCCTGCTGTCATAGAATAAAACAACTAAATCTATGCACCAAAGTAAATCTTTCCTTTGTTAAGTTGTTCAGTTATGTCACATTGATGAGAAACCTAATACACACAGCTAACATAATGATAATACTTTCCCTATGTTAATTCTGAATCTCAAGCCCATTTGTTTTAATAATCCTGGAAAGTCAAGTACTAATGGAACTCTTGCTCACATTTTTTTGGCTTTGAAATAATTAGATATTGCCCTTGACACCCAGTTTATTTCTAATCCCTCTAATTCAACATAGCTTCGCTTAGGTTTATGGCAAAAAGTAGTTTCAGAAAAGAGATACATTCTCTCTCTCTCTCTCTCTCTCTCTCGACACAAGTTTTCCCTGTGAATTTCAAGGCTGGCCTACAATGTGTATATAGTCCAGGATTACACTGAACTCACAATCCTCCTGCCTCAGTCTTCTAAGTACTGCAATTATAGGCATGTATCACCAGAGCCAGCATCAAATCACTGATGAAATGAGAGAAGGGGGTTGATAGCCAGAACACAGAAGGGTTGATGGGCTGGATTTCATGTCTTAAATCTGCTGCTCATTTTTGCTCACCTTCAGGGTATCTCCATTTAATCTGTCATGAGAGTCTAACTCATATCTATCCAAGGAAGGTAGAAAAGGTAGATGAATGAAAGGTTATGCCAATACACAAGACCATAAAACTAGATTTTTTTAAATATTGCTTTTTAAAATTTATTTTTATTTATTTATTTGAGAGCAACAGACAGAGAGAGAGAGAATGGGTGTGCCAAGGCCTCCAGCCACTGCAAATGAACTCCAGATGCATGTGCCACCTTGTACATCCGGCTTATGTGGGTCCTGTGGAATCGAGCCTCAAACCAGGGCCCTTAGGCTTCACAGGCAAGTGTTTAACCACTAAGCCATCTCTCCAGCCCTAATATTGTTTTTGAAACAAGGTCTATGTATAGCCCAGGCTGACCCCAAACACAATGATCCTCCTCTCACAGGTTCTTGAGTGCTAAAATTCAAGGAGAAAACACTGTACCCATTTCTATTTTTCAATATTTATTTATTTATTTATTTAAGAGAGAGAGAAAGAGGGACAGAGAGAAAGAGGAGAGAGAGTGGGCGAGTGCCAGGGTCTCCAGTCACTGTAAACGAACTCCAGATTTATGTGCCCCCTTGTGTGTTTGGCTTACGTGGGAATAGAACCTGGGTCTTAAGGCTTCACAGACAAGCACTGTAACTACTAAGCCATCTCTCCAGCCCCCATTTTTATTCTCACTTCCAGTTCACATCTCATCAGTTGCTTAATGGGGTAAATTTATACACTATTGACCAAATTATTTTATTTCTGATGTTCATCTAGATATCATTTTGATCTATTCTACCATGGTTATGACCCTAGTATTTCCTTTTACTTAGAAAAGCCATGGTTTTCTTTGATAGACATTTGTGATCCTGAATTCCCTATTTCTAAAGGAAATGGGGAGATTCTGGCAGTGTCTCTGATACATTTTCATTAAGAATGTAATGAAGTGATGACTTAATTCACTTTGCCCTGAGGACAGACAATGCCCTAAATTATAAACATACATTAAGCTGTGAAGTCAGTGTTTCAATGTAGGAGTAAAGCCAGCACTGTTTCTTGGGTTTTAACTGATGGGCAAGAAGACCTTTATTGGGTCAATGTGACTGAGTCATGCTGTCATCATAAGAAAAATGACAAACAAAACATAATTTTCAGAATTTGGACATTAAGAGAACCAGTAAAAAAGTGAGACTACCATTTATGAGCTCTAAGTCTGGGAATTATATTAAACAACTTTCAAAGAATATTTAATTTCCAAACAGGCCAGTTTCCAGAAAAGTTATTTGTTTCATAACTAGCACAATTTCACATAATATTAGAATTATAAATGCTTGTTTTCTCAGGCTAATATATTAACTGCCTTGTATAGCATACAAGCATACCTATATGGTACAGGCTTTTTGAACCTGTGGCATGGTGTTGGGATGGTGTAAAGGGCTGACGATTGCTGAGTGCAGCCTCAACCTATGGAATAAGTGCATTCTGGAGCATGGAACATTGCAGGCTGGCTCCACTGATGGTCTTTGGTAACAAGGCCTTTTGGTTCATTGAGTTAAGCTCATCTTCTGTGCACAGATTGAATCTCAGTCTAACTCATATGCTTTATGTCTCCTCTTTCCAGTTGAATTTTCTTAGCAACCAAATGGGTTTTCTAAAGATTTAGCATTTAGGGAAATGTGTTTGTACTGAAATCTGTCAATGACTTCTCTCTCATTGTTCTTGTAGAAACATCTAATCTACAATGAACTCTACAAGGTCCTCCACAATCTAGTCTAGTCTTTCTCTGCTTCTTCATTCTCATATTGACAATTCTCCACAACAGTCGTACATCTTTTACACAGGGTCCATTTATGTAGTCCAGGCTGGTTCCAAGTTTATGATTCCCCTGCCTCAATTGGGATTAAAGGCCTGAACCACCAAGCCTGGCTTTCTTTCTTTCTTGAACATACAAATCTTTCCATGTTAGGGCTTCATGTATGAGGATTTCCTGTCCTGGACACTCTTCCCTAAACTCTTTACCTGTTTTGGCATTGGCATGTTTGCACTGGCACCAGATCCACATGGTAGTCCTATATGATTAAAGCTCAAATCGTAACACACTGATAGAGATCTTCAACAGGCTGACTGAAGCACAGAATGGGATATATTAGACCTGAATGTCCTCCACATGTCCTAAACAGACCCTGCACAGTATCATTTAAATAATTTTTTTGTGGTAAGATCTCACACTAGCCCAAGCTGACCTGGAATTCACTGTGTGGTCTCAGGTTGGCCTCAAACTTATAGCGATCCCCCTACCTCTGCCTCCCAAGTGCTGAGATGAAAGGCATGTGTCACCATGCCCAGCTCAACTTAAACAATTTTTCATGAACTCTGTTAGTTTGCAGATGTCAGTTGTTACCATTTCATCTTTAGAGCTAATGTTTTATTCTGTGTTGTTTAAGTTATTTTATAAACATGAATTATATCTTAATAATTCTCATCAGGATAAAGAACCTTTGATCAAAACATTTAAACTACATCTCATGTTATTACCAGATAGGCAGACAAGTGGTTATAATGAGAAGATTTTCACGTATTTAACATTTCAACAAACAGACAGCAGAAAAATAAATCTAATAGCTAATATAATTTAGATTCTATAGAGAGGTCATTAGCTGGTGGTCCATAGGCCACATCTACCCTACATATGTTTTGTTAAAAACATGCAGTAGCTAGGTGTGGTGGTTCACGCCTTTCATCCCAGCACTTGGGAGGCAGAGGTAGGAGGATCGCCATGAGTTCAAGGCCACCCTGAGCCTACATAGTGAATTTCAGGTCAGCCTGAGCTAGAGTGAGGTCCTACCTTGGAAAACCAAAAAACAAAACAAAACAAAACAAAACAATAACAACAAAAAACCCAAACAAACAAACAAAAACATGCAGTAATGAAAAAGATTTGAGGCAGTATTTAAAAACTGGGAAGATAAAAATAATTGGCACTTCCAGCTTTACTTTAAATTTGGGAGAATCCGGTGACCTGAGCTATGGTCTTCAATAGGAAATAATCAAGTATGGCTGGGTGGTGGTACTGGCTTTAGAGGAAAGCAACATGTCTGAACCTAAGTATGTGTTGTAAGCACTTGAAGGCTTGGCTTGTTTAACTACAGATTTGAGGGCCCTATCACAAAAATTCCCACTCAGTTTTTACTTTTGGGATGGTCCCCTTAATTCTCATTTCTATCAAGCTCTCACCTTCTGGTCAAAGAACCACTGAGGTGTTTGGAATCAGATGTTTCCATAAACTCATGTGTTTTGGGTGCTTGGTCCCCAGTTTGTGGCAACTTGGGAGGTGGAGCATTACTGGAGGAGGTTTGCTTCTGGGGGCTATTTTAGAGGTGTCTTAGCCAGCTCCTCTTTGGCACAGCTTGGCTCACTCTTTTGCTGCCCTTTGCCGCCCAGGGTGGCAGAAGTGATATCCAGCCTCTCTGCTTATGCCCTGCTTTCCCCTGCCATCATGAAGCTTCCACCTGAGACTGTAAGCCAAAATAAAACCTTCCCTCCCATAAGCTGTTTATTTTGGGGGGGAAGGTTTCATGGTAGTGTTTCACTGTAGCCCAAGCTGACCTGGGATTCACTCTGTGTTCTCCAGGTGGCCTCGAACTCATGGTGATCCTCCTACCTTTGATTCCTGAGTGCTGGGATTAGAGGCGTGAGCCACCACACCTGGCTTCCATAAGCTGCTTTTGGTCATGTGTTCTGTCCCAGCAGTGAGAAGGCAATAGGCACTGAGGCTGTAACTGTGCTCTCCAGATGACCACAATGCTTCTCTTCCTTACTGATAGTATTGACATGGGTACCACTGCCACCTATCACTAAGTTTACATTATTGTCTATAGCACTTACCTTTTCATTGCAGGGAAAGAAAGAGAAAAGAAAAGAAAAGAAAAGAAAAGAAAAGAAAAGAAAAGAAAAGAAAAGAAAAGAAAAACCTTACCCAAAGCAGCATACAGAAGGAACAGATCTATCTGAACTTAAATTTTGGAGGAAGTTTCATCATACTGGAGAAATCATGACAGGAAGCTCTGGGCATCACATCTTGTCACATCAAATAGGAAGGAGCAGCAAGTGACAGATAGCTATCACTAAACTAGAGAGTCCCAAGGGCTGACCTTCCCCAGCAAGGCCATTCTCAAATTTCCTCCAGCTGGGGACCAAGTATTCAAAACACATGAGGCTATGAAAGACATTTGCACCAAAACCACCGTATTACCTTTGTTGTTTATTTTTGTTTATTTATTTGAGAGCAACAGAGAGAGAGAGAATGGGCGCGCCAGTGCCTCCAGCCACTGCAAACGAACTCCAGACGCGTGCGCCCCCTTGTGCATCTGGTTAACGTGGGACCTGGGGAATCGAGCCTTAAACTGAGGTCCTTAGGCTTCACAGGCAAGCACCTAACCGCTAAGCCATCTCTCCAGCCCTCTTTGTATAATGAGAGAAGTCGCTCCCCTAGGAGTCTCTCTTGGAAGGGAGCTACAAAAGGCACAGGAAAGATAGTGATGTCCTTGTGCAAGCAAAGACAATGTGTGTATCATGTTTACCAGCCCTTTTCACTCACTACCTTTCCTACATGACTTCTGGGGCCTGTTAAGTCTGGGGCTCAGTTCCATGGCACTTTCACACAAACAGCATTAAACAGACTAAATTTCTGGCATCCATACATAGGCTTCAGCCTCTGGCTCTGCTATTATTTACTCTGTACAGAGGGAATCTCAATTCTCATTAAGTCTTATTTCTCATCTCCCACAAAGGGATTGTAATGACACCTACTCTAATGGGTTAGTGTGGAATTCAAGAGTGAATGTGACATACATACTATAAAGCAACTGCTAAACAACTGTGATCTGTCCATATGACACCGATGCTTTGCTACAGATTTTATAATTAAAAAAAAAAGTCATAGACTGTATGGAGAGAATAAATAACTAAGTAGAAGTAGAGCTACAAATCTGGAAAAGCTGAGTCAGATAGGGCAAAACCCAGAGATTGGAGGTTTGTAAAAAGTACACAGGACAGCCAAACTGTAGTCTCAAGGTCATTTTTAGAGGAAGAAAATAAGTAATGTCTACAACTTAAAGAAAATTGTGAAATGATAATAAAATTCAAGCAATGACTCTAAACTGTTAGACTGGGGGTGAGGTTGCCATTTTTCTTCTTGTTTAAGAGTATTTTCAGTGAGAAGGAAGAAGAAAGATGACAAGTGTTAAGAACTAGAAACCATCCAAATGAGTCTATAGTAACATAAAATGTGCTATCAAAATAAGTACATACAAGCCACGTTTGTATAAGCAATGCCATTGCTGGTAGGATAAAGGGCTGCCATGGTTATGGAGCCCTGAATGACAATATATGAAGAATCACACAGTATCAAGTTGTGTCCACACGATGACACAAAGTTTATTCTGATTTCCAAAAGGGGAAAGAGACAGAATTTATCAATTATCCTATCTTTTCATGAATTATAAACCAATTAGTTTATGTTTGTCCCATGTGAAATATTAAATGGTTTATTAATTAATGTATGGAAGGAAAGGAATGGTTATAACTAGCTGGCATTAGTTCCTTAATGTATACCTTTGCAGTATATTAAGTTTTCTTTTGGTTAAAAATTAATAAGCTTGGAGATCATGGAAATCACTCGTTCATTCAGCAAATATTTGTTGAATATGGATTAGGTACAGTTACATTGTCTCAGTTTTGTCAGAGTAATAGCTAATGTTCACTTGCTATTGATCATGGGCTAGAATCAAACATCCTGGAGAGATTGGGCAGAGGTCTGGCCAAATACATTAAAAAAGAATGGCAATAGTCATCACTGAAATTGAAATAACAAGAGTTGCTTGGTGTTCTAAATTTTGGAGAACTTCTGCTTCAACTGTGTTAATGGCATAGGTGGAGATGTCTATTAATGTATAAGCATGGAACTTATTAGGTTCTGCTCTGGGAGCATGGATCTTGGAATTATTAGTTTATATTGCTTTTAAACTTACCACAGTGGCTGAACTTTCACAGGATAGGTGTGCTGAATGAGGTCCAAGGCTAGAAAGAAGGTAATAGTAATATTTTTAAAAATACAGAAAAGAAAATTATAAAGAAGACAGAGACAAAAGTCAGGGAAATGGGAGGAAATCAGAAGAGAATGATGTTGGAAGGAAAAAAAAAAATAGTACTATGCACATGGAAGCTGTGCTGGGTTGTGACATCAGTTAGATTTTTTCTCCAGAAGCCATCAGCTAAATAGTATGCAATAGAAAAGTGAGATAGACTGACTCATCTAAAAATGAGAGGTTTGAGGAAATGGAAAATAGAAGAATAAGGAAGAAATAAAGTAGTTTGTTAAAGAAGTACATTCAGTTCAGTAAGCAGCATCATTAGAATTTTGATGGGGATTGTGTTGAATCTAGAGTTTACTTCTGGTAATATAGCCATTTCCACCATATTCATCCTACTAGTCCAGGAACAGAAAGTCTTTCCTTCATCTTTGTTTTCTTTGTTTCTTTTTTCAGTGTCTTAAAGCTTACATTGTACATGCCTTTCATATCTTTGGTTAGGTTTATTCTAATTTTTGGGGAGAGACACTTCTCTGTGAATTCATTTTTATTGACATATATATATATAAACTACTAACTGTTGGGCTAAAGGACCCAGGTTCAATTAACCAGGATCCACATCAGCCAGATGTACAAGGTGACACATATGTCTGGAGTTTGTTTGCAGTGGCTGAAGGCCCTTGCATGCTCATTCTCACTCTCCATCTGCCTCTTTCTTTCTCTCAAGTAAGTTAAAAATTAAACAATACAAAGAAAGACTAACTTTTGTATGTTGTTTTTTTTATCCTTTAACTTTGCTGAAGGGGTTTATTAGATTTAAGAGTTTCCTGATAGATTCTATCTATTTAGGTCTTTTAAGTATAGGATCATGCTATCTGTAATTAGGGACAGTTTGAATTCTTCCTTTCTTATTATTTTTATCCCTTTTAAGTCTTTTCCTATTGCTATAGTTAGTACTTTAAATATTTTTCTGTTTTTATTTATTTATTTGACAGAGAGAAAGAGGGAGAGAGAGAGAGAGAGAGAGAGGGAGAATGGGTGTGCCAGGGCCTCCAGCCACTGCAGACGGACTCCAGACATATGGGTCACCTTGTGCATCTGGCTAACGTGGGTCCTGGGGAATCAAACCCGGGTCCTTTGGCTTTGCAGGCAAATGCGTTAATTGCTGAGTCATCCACGCAGCCCTATAGTTAGTACTTTAAATACTTTTTTGTATATAAATATGGGCATCCTTGTCTTATTCCTAATATTAGAAGAAATGCTCTCAATGTTCTCCATTTGGTATAATGTTGGCTGTGTGATTTTATATATAGCCTTTATTATTTTGAAGCATATTCCATCTACTCCATTCTCCAGTACTTTCACCATAAAGGCAAATTGAACTTTGTCAGATACCTTTTCTCATTAATTGAGATCATGTGATTTCTATCCTCAAGTTTATTTATATGATGTATTACATTTATTGATTTATGCATATTGAACCAACCTTGCATCCCTTGTATGAATCCTACCTGGTCATGATGGGTGATCTTCATATGTTCTTGAATATAATGAAAATTTTTACATCTATGTTGATTAGGGAAATTGGTGTATAATTTTTTGTTATATGGTTTTTTTTGGTTTTGGAGTAATATTGTCCTCATAAATGGATTTATTAGCATTCCTTCTTTTTTTATTTTGTGGAACAATTTGAGAGGAATTGGTATTAGATAATTTTTGAACATTCAATAGAATTCATCAGTGAATCAACATGTTCCTGGACTATTCTTTGTGGGGGAGGCATGTAATTATAACTTAAATCTCATTGCTGGAAATAGGTTGTTTATATTCTTGATATCCTCCAAATTTAACTAACTTTAGTGGGTTATTTGCATTAAAATTTGTCCACTTCTTTGCTTTCTAGCTTTTAGAATATAAATTTTCATAAGTGATTGAATTTAAAGTTTTATAAGTTTCAGTAAGCACCCACAATATTGTTTTCTTGAGATTTAAAAGTAAAATACCATAGTTGCAATAAGTGGTAAAATTCAGAATGAAAAATTAATAAAGATACATTTGTTTTCTTATAATTTGCCAAGGAATTATCAGAAGGCTAAATGAAACAAGGTAAGAACCAATTCCTAAATAATGAACTTAGATATATCCCACAGTCTTCACTTTCCCATTAACTGCTAATGAATCTTTAGTTAGCATTCTTTGTCTTAGAATGGATTTTTGTAAAGAAGAAAGAATTTTTTTCAAGGTAGGGTCTTGCTCTTACCTAGGCTGACCTGGAATTCACTATGCAGTCTCAGGGTGGCCTGCAATTCTCAGTGATCTTCCACTGCCTCCCAAGTGCTGAGATTAAAGGCATGTACCACTATGCCTGATTTTGAAGTGATTTTTAAAATTTGGATATGATAACTACATGCAAGTAAACTGGCATTTACAAAAGTGAAAATTACCTTTTATATTTATGGTTAATTTTGAATTCAGTAATAATGCCATCATCAAAAGTAATAAACTTCTGAGTACTTTTCATATATTAGGTAGTTACAGATACTTTGCATGGATAGATCTATGAATATCAGTTCATAGACTAGCATGATCAAAGAAAATAACCTGTAACATTTCCTCTTATGCAACTTCATGTTTAATTCTGATTGATACTGTTGGGATAAGGTTAACAATCAGGTTGCCTTTGGTTTTTCCTTCCTTCCCTGGAGTTGAGGCAAAGGCCCTAGAGGAATTAATTCACAGTTCCTTAGCAAGTGGATTGAGGGTGTGGGAGCCCTCTGGTCCTTGAGTCTTATGCTCCCCTGAGACATATTTGGCTCTTTATAACCCAAAAACTCAACATATTTTCTGTATTTCTTCCTGGAAGAAAATATTTAGGAAGTGATACACTAACGTACCTAGATTTCATGATGCCATCTCCTCTATGGCATGCTGTGTTGCCACCTCCATAGAGAAACCATGGCTTAAGGGCCCATCATTCTGTGGGTTCTCATAGTCTTCACTACATTTTCTATTCTAGGCAGAGAGTGGAGGAAATGAATGCTGCTTCATCTGTGTTTCCCCACACATTTTGTCTTTATGTCATCCCTTAACTCTTAAGTTCCTCTTTTTAAAACACAGAAACAAAAATGTACACTGGGCATTTCTGGTTTTTTGGCCAGTTGCATTCACTCTCTGAGGGAATGAGTTAAGAATTGCTTACATGCTTGTGAAGGGGGAAACTCTAGGAGAAAATGTTCCTAAGTCATTATTCCACTGCATCATCAAGTCTGTCATTCTTGGGGCAACAAAATTAGAAAACTTAGGTCCAGGCTTGGATAATCATATCAACAAATACCTCTAAATCAAAGATTCTATAATTTTGTCATTGTTAGGCAAAACCAGAAAGTTTGTGCTACAAAGTTGGAGAATCCAGGGGGGGGGGTTCTTTCAAAGCACATGATAGAAATTGCTCAGGCACAGAAAGAAAGGGCTTTGGTCTTCTACATTTGAAAATGCTTGGAAAGATTGTAAGGAAACAATAATGGACCAAATTAAAAAACCCATTACTTGACACCTATTGATTGTTTCTCTGCTCTTAAAAAACTTCTAACCACTTAATAGAGAATTTCACCTCTCTATCTGGAAGGTAGTGTTCCTACTTAGCTCCAATTTCTCTTTTAGGAGCTCAACAGGTTGTATGAATCCTTAGTGATTCAGTCTCCTACTTGGAGGTCAGGTTATGATGCACACTGATAGCCTATTAAATTTTAGAGAAACTCATTATTAATAAACCTTTGTTGATGGCAGTTGCTTAAAGCCCTTCACTAAAGTTTGCATTTTGTAAAACCTAAAGGGGTTTATAGTTACCTTTGGGAGGTCTAGTATGTACACAGGTCAGCATAACATTAGTGCACTAGTCAGCCTCACTTTACTATAAAAATACATGGGACAATCATTTTTAAGGGGAAGAGATTATTTTGGCTCACAGTCTCAGAGGTTTCAGTCCATGACTGGTTGGCCTTGTTGCTTTGGAACCTGTAGTGAGATAGCTCATTATAGTAGCAGTATGCGGCAGTATAACACAGTTTATAGACAAAGAGAGAAAAAGAGAGAAAAGAAGGCACTAGGTTCCCCACTATGCAGTTTCAGGGGCACAATGACCTAAAGACCTCCCCATAAAGTCTTACTTTTTAAAGGCAATACCACGTGCCCATAAGCCATGCTGGGGTCCAAGACTTTACCACATGGACCTCTGGACAACACTGAATATAGAAACATAGAAATGTCCCAGATACCTCCCTGCAATTGCTCCAGAACATTGTAGATAAAGAATAGCATAAAAGAGAACTCTCAGCTGCTGAGTCAGTAAGACATATACACTTTGGAATTTGAATTACAGCTGCATTTTAGAACCTCAATGAAAAATAGCTCAAGCTTAGTCTGGAGAGATGGCTTAGCAGTTAAGCGCTTGCCTGTGAAGCCTAAGGACCCTGGTTCGAGGCTCGGTTCCCCAGGACCCACGTTAGCCAAATGCACAAGGGGGCGCATGTGTCTGGAGTAACTTTGCAGTGCCTGGAGGCCCTGGCGCGCCCATTCTTTCTCTTTCTCTATCTGCCTCTTTCTCTCTATCTGTCACTCTCAAATAAATAAATGAAAATAAAAGCAAAAAAATTTAAAAAAAGAAAAATAGCTCATGCTAAATCAGCACAGATTCTGACCTGAGAGGATGTGATTGAGTTTAAGGAAGATGAGTTATTCTTTAGCCTTTATAAGCAACTGCAAAGGACATCTCATCCTCAGCATCACCAGTAATTAACATTAATGGTCTTTATCTCTCGGGCATATGCTTTGAAGATGAAACGACACTACATGGGCACAAGAATATGCCCTGCCATTCAGACATTTACTGGTCTTATTCATTACAATTATGTGCCTAAGAGGTACAGCAGATGCTTTTACATTTGGCATGACAGTTAAATCCAGAGTGAGGCTCGTCCCTCACATCCACCTAATTTGATCACTCTGATATTTAAGTCAGATTCTGAAAGCATCAGAATACCAAAGTGCCATTTCACGATTGCCATTTAAGATCATAGTCCTACATTTTATGTTGCATTTTTTGAAACCAATTCAATAAGAAAAGTACTTTAATTTGTAAATACTGGCACACCAGCTCATCTGCTTTTAAATTAATCAAAATATTTAGGCACCTTCACAGAAATTTCTAATGTGCCTAAAATAAGGCTATAGTTATTTACTTCCTGTCACTATAAAGTGTTTTGGGAAATCTGTATTTGACTTTTACAAAAGGAATAAAAACTGGTTTCAGGGAACTGCATTGTTAGAATGAGTATTTTGAAAACACACTGATTCTGATTTTAAGTCACCCAGTGCTCTCCCTTAGGCTGTGGAGAGTGTCTCACTGATTCTTGGAAGGAAGTTCTTTTTATAACTGGATCTTTGGTGATGGGCTTCTAGCCAGTGTGGATAGAGAAGGGCTAAACCATTAACACGTGAATAGACAGCATGGTGTTCTCAGCATCTCTCACAAATACTCAGGAAACTAGCTTCAGGGAGCAAGCAGCAGGCAGAGAGCACACATCAAAGTCCACCAGCACTTACATTTACAAATTGGCTTGAATTCCCTGAGCCTGGGCATGATGGGAGGTGGACAAGAAGCTTACTGGCTAAGAGTGGGAACACTAGAGAAAGCTAGTCTAGTATTTAAAACATGCTATATATGTTTTCCTAACTCAAATTAGCTCCACCATCATGAACTCAGACAAAGAAAGAGCTGTGATTCTACAAAATGAAGCTAAATTTCCAGATTGCATGTTAATTCATTTCAATATACTAAGAATTCTACCTTGCATTGTCATTACAGACTGCTTCATTCATATAGGCTTCATCACTTTTTTTTAAAACATCTACTTTACTAGGTAAATTAACCAATATCTATCTTACTCTCCAGATGAAAATGCCCCAGGAATTATGAGCAAATATCTGTGAATGTTTGATTAGTTGGAGTTGGTGCTAAGAGAATTTTTGAACATTAGTGACTATATGCATAATCTTTCATTGTCTTCACCTATGTAGTAAGGAAAATTCAGGATTGTATTGGAAGGTGTAGGCAGAAGTAGGGGAATTTGGATAACCATGACATTGCTCATTGTGTGTGACCTTTCAATGACACAATATAGAAAAAGCTTTTCATTGATGATGTCTTAATGATAGAAATGGAATAAATTATTATAAATGCATATAATCTCTATTATATTGAATATATATATGTAATATGCACATGTAGATAATAGGGAGTACAAATGGTTTAAAGAGCATGCAGAGATTGCAATTCTTATCAGGATTGTCATGGTATCCAGGAATGTATAATGGAGCCATGACAACTATTTTCAGAAATGGGAGGCTCAATCACAGGAAGATGGAAATGAATTGGGAGGAGGAGAAAAATGCAGAAAGCAATGGGGAATAGATTTAGAGGAGGGAGACTTGGACTCAGCCAAGCATTATCTAGAAGATTTGGCAATATACCACAGGAGATGCATTTCTCACTACTAAGATAACTCAACATGAAGGTGACAGCAATGATGGTTGTGATACCAGAAATAAAAGCAAATTCTAACTATTGTTTTCTAAATAGGTGGTTTAAATTTTTCTAGTAGTGACATTGAAGAGGTAAAAAGAAACTGGTAAGATAAATTCTAGTAAAATATTTTATTGAATTGAGTATATCCAAAATATAACTAATATGAGATACTAGGTTCATGCCAAGTGATCAGGCTTTGTTATTTTTATTTTTGCGTGTGTGTGTGCTTGTGCCGACTACGTGTAGTATGGCGTGCTTCACACCACATGTGTGCAGGTATGCATATTCATGTGGCAGCCAGTAGATAATGTTAAGTGTCCTTCTTTATCATTCAGCTGTGCATTTCCTTCAGATGGGGCCTTTCTCTCAACCCAGAGCTGCCATTTGCCATAGATTTTTTTGAAACTAGGTCTCACTATGTTGCCCAGGCTAGCCTTGAATTTTCTATGTAACACAACTGTTTGCAAGCTCTCAATCCTCTTGCCATTACCTCTCTATTACTGGGATTAAAAGTGTACAACCTTAACACCTAGCACCATCATCCAGTTTTAATGATACAGAAAAGAACCAAAATATGAAAAAGTAGGATGAATCAGTTTTTTGAACTAATACTATGGTTAAAGAAGCAAAAGATAGAAGCAGAAGCATCCCTTAAATATTGAAAAAAAAAACCCTAGGTATTCCAAAATCATGGAACAGCTAATTAAGTGATATTACTTAACTAAATTGATATATTTATAAACATACATAATATAAACATATATAACATAAGAGCAATTCCTCTTTGTGTTTGAGGGCCTAAAGACGCTGGAGGAACCACTTGTGTTTTATTCCCAAAACCCACATAAACAGCTGAGCATGGCCACATGTGTCTGTTATCCTAGTCCTGTAGAGGAGCAGAGAACCAAACAATTACTGGAGCTCATATAAAAAGGCAAGCTATCAGCTCAATAAGAGACCCCAACTCAAATAAAAATAGGCAAGAAACTGCTGGAGAAGAAAACCCTAAGTTTTTGTTTTGGCCCTTGCAGGTGAGGGCACCTTGCTGTCGGTGAGTACATGGGATGTCACATGGGCATATACACATGCACACAAAGTACACACACAAACAAAACACGAGAATATATAATAACATAATATCATCTGTTACTACCTCAATATAACTACATAACAAACGTCCACTCACTTGGATGGCGTGTCTTACAAAATCCGTTCTTATTTCTCCTGCGTATGCCTGCAAGCTAGCTCATGCGTGGCTCTGCTTGTGGTTGTCGGCCCTTGACAAACTGTAGGGTCATTTCCTAGTAAGCCCATTGTATGTTGAAGATACATTTCACCCAACTAGCACCACGGCTTAATGACACTGCACTGCCTATTATGGCTCTTTTCTCTTGATGACTGAAGAACTGACTAGGAGTTCCAGTTTGCTTGGGAAAGTATATAATGGTGCATTGCTAGCTGCATCGAGTTCAACATTTAAAGCATAGTTTCTATTGGATGTTTATGAATTTCAAATCAAAGTCAAAGCTCAAAAGTTAAAACCTCATAAGTTGGGCTATAGGGATGGCTTTGCAGTAAGGCATTTGCCTGCAAAGCCAAAGGACCCCCATACGATTCCCCAGGACCCATGTTAGCCAGATGCATAAGGGGGCACAGATGTCTGGAGTTTGTTTGCAGTGGCTATAGGCCCTGGCGTGCTCATTCTCTCTCTCTATCTCCCCCCTCTTTCTCTGTCAAATAAATGAATAAATAAAATTAAAATGTTAAAAAGTACTCATAAGTTGAGGAAATGAGTTGGGAACTGTCTGTAGCCATTTACAGCCCACTAGAAGGGACAGCTGCACTGTGGGTAAACACTTCTCCAGGCAGACTCCAGTACTATGGGAAGGCAAGTGAAACCCCACAGCCCAGTAAGTGTCTACTTGCTTCATGTCTACTATCTTCACATTGGCCAAAGCCAGTCACAAGGCTGAGCTTAAGGCTGGGGTAGGGAAGGGCCCTCTGTTTGCCATGAGAACATGGCAAAAATGTGTTAAGTATCATTTTAATCCATGGGAACCAAGAATAGGAACCAATAGCTCAGTGTACCACAGTTTTCTCTCCATCACTATTATCACATGCCTTCTTCTGTCCTAGGATCTGATCCTCAAATATCTTATTCCCTGCTGGTATCATGCTAGAGAAATATATTTTGGGATCTACAACTCCACTTGTGATTCTTCTCATTCCAGTTCTGAAACCTTTAAACTAAAAAGGCAAGTGTTTTGCCTCCCACACACACCATACAGCAGTGGAAAAGGAACAAGATGACCACAGCAGACACCCTCTTTCTCATAGAGGAACCATGAGGTACACATAGTAACCAGGGTCATAGCAACTGGGAAATCCTGGCGGGTAAATGCCAGTACACAGAGGTGGAAGAAAAGAAGGAGAACATTTGATATAAAAACATAAAAGAGGCTGGGCATGGTAGTGCATGCCTTTAATCCCAGCACTTTGGAGGCAGAGGTAAGAGGATCACCATGAGTTCAAGGCCACCCTGAGACTACATAGTGAATTCCAGGTCATCCTGGACTAGATGAAAAAACTACCTAGAAAAGAAAAAAAAAAAAAAACCACAAAAGAATCACAAAGAATATGAGACAATAACCCACCAAGACCCATTCCCAGCATAGTGACTTCCTTACTACGAAACCCAAACCACCCAGATACAGGCAATGTCAGAGAAAGAATTCAGAATTCTACTTTTAAAAAGAATCAATGACCACATAGAGGACTCAAACAGATGAATGAACTAAAAAAAAAAAATCATATTCAAGAACTTTACAGGACAGTTTCCAAAGTAAACAAAAACTAACAAATTGGAGGTGAAAGTCCAAAGTATGATTCAAATATTTCAAATATACATTGTACACATACTGAATTACCATAATGTACCTCTTAATGATGGAAAAATATAATAAGCCTCTTAATAATAAGCCTCTTGTTAGATGATGATGATGATTATTTTGGTTTTCCAAAGTAGAGTTTCATTCTAGTCCAGGCTGAGCTGGAATTCACTATGTAGTCTCAGGGTGGCCTCGAACTCATGGTGATCCTCCTGCCTCTGCCTCCTGAGTGCTGGGATTAAAGGCATGCGCCACCACAACTGGCTTTAGATTAACTTTTTTTTTTTTGTTTTTGGTTTTTCAAGGTAGGATGTTGGTCTGGCCCAGGCTGACCTGGGATTCACTATGTAGTCTTAGGGTGGCCTCAAACCCATGGCAATCCTCCTACCTATGCCTCCAAGTGTTGGAATTAAAGGTGTGCACCACCATGCCCGGCTCTAGATTAATTTTTAATATTATATTAGTTAATTAATTTACTTGAGAGAGAGAAAGAGAGACAGAAGAGGAGAGGGAGAGACAAGAAGAGAGAGAATGTGCATGTCAAACCTCTAGCCACTGTAAATGAACTCCAGATGCATGTGCCACCTTGTGCATCTGGCTTATGTGGATACTGGGGAATTGAACCTGGGTTCTTAAGCTTCACAGACAAATGCTTTGACTGCTAAACTATCTCTCTAGCCCTCTTTGTGGATTCTTAAGAAGAACACACACAAATGTGCGTGCTTACACACACCATGCTTATGTGCGTGCATGAGAAAGAAGTATATATTCTCAGTCTTCATAGCATACCTACTGAGTGAATATATTTTTGTGCCATGATTCAAAATGATTGGTAGGAATTATAAAATTAAAAGATAGGCAAATAGTGAAATTGACAGATTGGCTGACATAAGAACAAAATATCAACAATCCCACATAGTGCAAAGGAATGATTAGTCTATAATATTTACTGATTGGTCGTTTGATGTGGGCTCCCATTCTAGGTAAATTCCCTAAAAAAGCATAAAAACTAATTCTGGGAGATCATCATAGGATATGAATGGGTGTCTCACAGCATTAGTTTCCTGTGGTTACTATAATAAATTACCACAAACTTGGTGGCTTAATATAACCTTCTGGTTCTGGAAGCAAAAAGCCTGAAGTGTGTCTCAGCAGGGCTTCCATCTCTGTGAAATAGAGATCTTTGTGTTCCATAATCGGCAAACAGTATTTCCTTCTTGGAGTTTGCCATGCATTCCAGCAAAGATTTTAAATCTTTAAGTAAAAGAAGCCTCTTAGACTCTGCCTAACCAAGAACCTCGTTTTTATTTTACTTGGACATTTTATGAAACAGCTAGAGAAATTCAGACCAAAGGGAAAACCTAGTTTATTCACTAAAGAAGTTGAAGAATATTTTCTATTTTTCAACAATTAATTACAAATTAATAGTGAATTAATTAGTGCTGATGGAACACAAGGCAGAGTGGAGAAAACACCTGCAGACACCAGAAACTTTAATTACCAGGCTTTGGTTCCATCACAAGCCAACACCATGCACAGCTGCAGCTGGGGGAGTCCGTGCCTATTTCCATCTTACCACTGACATATTGTGGCTTATGAATAATTTAAAAAATCTGTCTGGGTCATTTGCTTAATCTCTATGACTCATATGTAAAATTGGGTTAACATTATCTCTTTCATCTAGTACCATTATGGGGCTTTCAGCAATGTTAAAATGCTCTCTGACATCTCTATGAAGAAAGAACAATGAAGTTTGCGCAGAAAATATTATGATGGTAATGAAGACTAGGCTACCAATATTTTGTTATACATACAACTATTTCCACTGACCTGAGTGACCAATGAATACATCTTGCATTACCCCTGTATTCAGAGGAGCCAGCATCTTTCATCTTATAGATATCTCATGTTGATATCAAGAAATACAAAGCAGAGATAGCTGGGACTTATTTAAAAAATTCCCAGGAGGCATTTCTTTTATGTGGTGAGAGCATAATAATTGCTTATAATAAAGAATCCTTGAAAGGTCTCACTTGTTCTGATTATTCATGCAGCAATTATACTATTGATGTCAATCTGTTTTTTTTATGATAATATATTATAAACGATTCTGAACCCACTCAACAAAGCAGAGTGTAATGCTTACAATCTTTCTCAGGATTTATCTTGCTATCCATTTATTCCTTGATTAGAAAAAAGCCAAGGGATATAGCCTTCTTGTAATGAAAAAGAATAAACAAAATACACATCGGTCAAAATTTAAAATGAATTGGAACTTGTCATTTTAAAGTGAACTAATGATTTAAAGGAACCAACAATCTCATTTGTGCTTCTTATGTTGATTGCTCTGGCATACATTCTAGACAGTGTCATGTGTCCTATGTAAATACTGCTCAAGCAGGCCCCAAAATTGTGGGTATGACACAAAGGGAGGAGTTTTGTTCAGTTTATAGTTTGCCTAGAGCAAAGAGGTCTCCCAGGTCTGATCTTTTATCTGTATCCCTTTGGATTGCCATAGGTTTTCAAGTGAGCATTCAGTGTTCAAATGAGTATTATTACCCAGTTACTCATGGTTCTTACTACTCTGCTTTGTAGAGTAGGTGACAAGCTACTTTATTTTAACATAAAAATACTTAATGTAGGCTGAAAGGGTAGCTCTGTGTCAAGCATGTATGGTACCCACAAGACCCTGTGTTCAATCCTCAGCACTCCACATAATAGAATAATAAAAAATGTGTCACTGACATGGCTATTTCATGCTGCCTTCTATACTCAAACCTATCTTGCCAAACTTATGTGAAAGGTGCTTTCTAACCTCAATAGAAGGATTTCTCTCCTTTATTCTCATTTGCCTTGCAGATACATTTTGAGTAAACAGGTTGAAGATAGATAAATAGTAGTTTGGCTGGAGCTGATGAAATCAAGAAAATTGATTCATATTCTAAAATTTTCTGTAATTTGGTTTATGAAAACATTTACTTTTGTGAAATAAAATTATGAAATAGGCCTAGACCTGAATATCCATGACCTCAAAGTGCATGACACTACCTGCACAAGACCATCATAATAGGAGGAAAAGATGATGACAACAAAAGTAAAAGAGAGACTGATTGAGAGGGGGAGGGGATTCGATGAAGACTGGAGGTGTGAAGGGGAATATGGGTGGATGGAATTTCAATGGTTTATTGTCTGTAATTATGGAAGTTATCAATAAAAATATAAATAAATAAATTAATAAATAAAACAGGACTGGAAATGAGAAAAATGGGATACAGCTGTTCATATTGCTGAGTAAAGACAAATATGTCAGAGCATGTGTATACATTCCAATCTAAGTCTTCCAGTGAAGTCATTGTAATTCTTGGGTAGGATTATTTCAATAGCAGAATTTTTAAATCCACTCTGTTATTTTCATAAAGTAGGGAAGTGGTGTCCCTGATGATTTAAAAATATCAGATGACACAATATAGTTCTATTTTTAGGACCGCAACAACCATGAGACATTACAGCTGAATCCAGCATGTTCTGTTACAGATGCCACAACCAGTCACGACTGGCTGGCACCGCAGAAGCTGAAAGTCACACAGTGAAGGGAGTAGACAGCAAAGGGAACACCCTTATGCACTCACTGATCTTATCTGAAGTTTGGTTGGTTGGTTGCCACAAGAAAGAGCAGGAGAGAGAAACAGAATGAATTCAAATCAAACAGCATGTATTCCAGTGATTTCCATTATCAGTTACTAAATGTGAATCATATTACTTTTCTTGAGAGTTGTGATACAACTTTTATTCACCCCAGATAGGACACAGATGACAGGCCATGGGTAAGGTTCTACTTAATGGTGCATGGGTAACTCAGGCAAAGGTACTACCAAAAAGTCTCTCCTTAACATGAGTAGTGTTCTCCCCAAACTTTTTTGTTGTTTTCTTCAGACTTTCTTTTAATAAACCCAACTTCTCCATGTCAAACATCACTGAACCAAAAGAGAATTCCAAGCAGCCTTATTACATAGATACATCTTAGATGTAAGGAAATCAAGTACACTTTGAAATGAATTTCAAAACACAGCACACAAATACCACAACCCTGGGGGGCACAATATAAAAATCCTCTAATGAATATAAATATTTAGTATAGAAGATTGTGAAATCATATAAGAAAACATCACAATTAGTTGAAGTTTACTTATTGCACAATTGATCAGGTTTTTTTTGTTGTTGTTGTTGTTTTTTGTTTTTCAAGGTCTCACTCTAGCCTAGACTGACTTAGAATTCACTATGTAGTTTCAGGGTGGCCTCAAATTCATGCTCCCCAAACTTTTATTACTGAGTCCCCTGTGCAACTTGGGGGACTTGCTATCCCACCATCTAAAATCTCCTTTCCCACCTGGTAATTGTTTACTTCTTTTAAAAAATATTTTATTTATTTATTTATTTGATTTGACAGAGAAAGAGGGAGAGGGAGAGAGTGGGCTTGCCAGGGCCTATGGCCACTGCAAATGAACTCCAGATGCATGCACCCCCTTGTGCATCTGGCTAATGTGGGTCCTAGGGAATTGAATCAGGCCCTTTGGCTTTGCTGGTAAACGCCTTAACTGCTAAGCCATTCCTCCAGCCCTTGTTTACTTCTTATATAACCTCAGTGGTGTTCTGGAGTGTGTTAAGTTTCTTGTTTCTGAGCCTCCATGAGAGAATGTTTCCATCTGGAGCAAACCATTACACAATAGGGTGAAAGTAACTCTTGGTTTCAGTGCTCATGTGTCTGGATACCTTGTTCTGACTTGACTGTTAGTAACTGGCTCTGGGATCCTGAGATAAATGCTGTCTCTTTTCTAGTCTAGTTCCTCCTAGTAAGTTGTGAATTGGATGAGCTGTCCCTCAAAATGTGCAGGAGCTAAACTTTAAGCAGGGCGGTAATGTATCTTCTAAACCTCATGTCTGTAATCATTTTCCTTTTTAAGCTCTCTATAGCAGAACTGAATTTGTTTTTTTTGAGGTAGGGTCCCACTCTGGCCCAGGCTGACCTGGAATTCACTATGTAGTCTCAGGGTGGCCTCGAACTCATGGTAATCTTTCTACCTCTGCCTCCTGAGTGCTGGGATTAAAGGCGTGTGCCACTATGTTTGGCTAAGAACTGAATATTTTTTATACTCTCTAATTTCAATGATAGCAGAGAGCAGAAAAAACCACAAACCAGCAAATCAAGCTAACAAACCAAACAATTATAATTTTGCCACTTCAACTTTCTCCTGATTTGGCATTTAGTCTTCTGGTATAATTACCTAACATTATATTTAGTTAATTGAAAACCAAAACTTTGATTTGAGGTACTCTTTCTTCAGGGTCCATCGTGCCCTTTGCTAGTGTACTCCAGATGCCCTCTTTCTCTTCTTCGCACTGCTGCTTCACAACTCCCCGTAGCTCTAGGTGCGTATGGATGCTGGGATAGTGTGAGGAGTGGCATGGATGGAGAGGTGAAGTTTATGGCCTGGTTGGCCCTATCTCATGTCCCACAGAGGTCCCTATTCTTCCTCGGCTACTCTTTCCCGGCCCTGCTTATCTGTCTGCCATGTATGTGCTTCTGGCTATACCCAGGCCATAGGGCCTCCAGGCTCATGGAACTTGTATCCTCCTGTTCTGTCTCCAACCCTTCTCAGCTTTTTAATGCCATCTGCAGCACATGGACACTGATGGCTAGGAGCTGACCATGAGGAGTCAGAACACTGAGGCTCCATCAGATACACCACAGCATCATTTATACGTCAATGAGTTGGATCTAACATGGTTTAGAACACATTAAAAACTTACTTTTTTACCCCCCCCCCCCCGCCGGTTGGTATAATGTACACTCTTTTCCCTCAGAACCTCAAATCTGTGTACAGGTTTGAATTTTGTCCCAGGGGTCTCAATTCTGGAAAGGAGAACATTTCCTTATGCCTAAGTGTTCCTGTTTGGTGTCTAGGAGGATTTCTTTTTCTTGTTTGTTGAGAAGCACATTACATTCTGTTTTTCTGGTTCTTACAGTAAGCAGAATACACTTAAAATTCTTAATTTTTACTAATTTGGAATCTGCAAAAGATTTTTTTGTCTCCCTAAAATGTATGGCCCATGTAAATTACAAATAGAAAACATGACTTTCTTGTCTTCAAAAATTGTGGCCCCCACTTATTTAAGAAGTTAGAAGCTGAATACTGAGTACTTTATTGCTAAGACTTTAAGACTGCCATGAACAGAGGAATAATGAGCAGTAAGGATTGATAAAAATCAAACTACTACTAATTAATATTACAGAATATTTCTTAAAACCACCTTATTCTGCTTCTGGAATATGGAATAACATAGTTCCCCTATTTCTCCTACCAAGAACCACTAAAAACCCTAGACTTATATATAAAACAATGACTGAACATTCTGGAAGGTGAAAAGGAGAAGGAAGATTGGTGGGGGTGGGGTGTAGGCTCCAGACTTGAAGAACAACAATGTACTTATTTTCTTTTTGATTTTCATGTCCCAGACTTGAAGCTGAAGCAGCTGACATGCTGGCAATGCCATGAGCAAGAAAGAGTAGAAAATAAATAACCCAAGAGAAAAGTATAATTTCTGTAAGCAAAGGACTGGAGAGGTGGCAGTCTGGAGAGACAGGAAGCTCTTAAATACAAGCAGTTCTACTCCAGCCCAACACAACAGAAAATTCTTTTGGCTGGAGATACGGTGACATCCACAGTGACATACCAGAGAGTCAGCAATCAATAGCTTTTCTGCTGGCCTGAGAAAAACTGAGTGGAAACTTGACTCCTACCCCTACCGAGCATCATGAATTGGCAGGCACCCCTTTCCTGCCAGACTAGTGTCAGGAAAAATCAGACATTTTGAACAAGAATCAGATTCCAACATATCACAAATGGACTCAAAACACCCACATAAAAAAATTACTCATCGTCAAAGAACTGGGAAGATTTTAACCGGAATGAAAAAAATAGTCAATAGATAATAACACCAAGATGGTAGACATGTTGAGATCATTTTCTGGCAAAGATTTTAGGGCTATAGCTACACATTGCTTCAAAAAATAATTTTAAACACATTTGAAACAAATAAAATATGTAAAGTATCAGCAAAGAAACAAAACTATAGCAAAAATATGATATCAAGAAGAACAAAATGGAAAATTTGTAACTAGAAATACAATAACTGATATTAAAAATCCTCAATAAAATGAGTTTGAAGGCAACCTGGACAAGACAAGGAAGCAGTGAACTAGAAGGTTAAGCATTCAAACTCATGCAGTTGGACTGGAGAGATGGCTTAGCAGTTAAGGTGTTTACCTGCAAAGCCAAAGGACCCAGGTTTGAATCCCCAGGACCCACACAAACCAAATGACCTGGATTTGATTCCCCAGGACCCATTTAAGCCAGATATACAAGATGGTGCATGCATCTGGAGTTCAGTTGCAGTGGCTAGGAGCTCTGGTTTGCTCACCCCCTCACACCCACTCTATAAAACCCAATGACCTGAGTTTGATATCCTAGTATTCACATAAAGCCAGATCACAAAATGGCACATGAATCTGGAGTTCATTTGCAATGGCTGAAGGCCCCAGCACACCCATTCTGTTTCTCCCTCCCCTTCTCTTTCTCTGCTTGCAAATAAATAAATAAATAAAATATTTTTTTAAAAAGACTAGAGTATATTCTCTAAACAGAAAGGAAGTATTAACAAAGGAAACTTGTTACCTTCTCATTGCTAGAACAAAATACCTGACAAAGATCAATTTAAAGGAAGAAGGCTTTCTTTTGGTTTATAGCTCCAGGTTACAGCCCATCTTGCCAGGGAAAGCATGGTGGTAAGAACTTGAGGTTCCCGGTCACATTCAACCCACAGTGAACAAGCAAAGAGCTGTGAATACTTTTGTTCAGCCATCTGTCTCCTTCTTAACCATCCAGGACCTCAGCCCATGGATAGTGCCTCCTATAGTTAAGGTGGGTCTCATCACCTTAATTAATCTAATCAAGATAATCTGAATCTGTCACAAATGTGCATAGACACTTACATAATCTTCATGATGCTACATTGGTGATTCTGTGTCCTATCAAGTTGATAATCTGCATATCTCATCACAATGAGTAAACATTTAAAGCAAGCATGATAAGACTGATATTCTAAATGATTCAAAAGAAATATTTAAGATAAGTACATGATAAACAAGGATGGTAAAGGAATGTAAGGACAGGTGAGATTTACTCACATTAGTAAAATGACAACACAAGTAAATGATGACTATATATATTATTATATTATTTCTTATATGTATTATATATAATCAACGGATAGTTTAAAAAAAACTATTAAAAGCTTAAAAACAAAAGCCTGGCATGGTGGTAAATGCCTTTAATCCCAACACTTGGATGGCTGAGGTAGGAGGACCACTATGAGTTCAAGGTCAGCCTGTGATTATACCCTACCTCAAAAACAAAACAAAACAAAAAAGATAAAAATGAAAACAGAAATATAGCATATGTTTATCACATATTTATGCAATTCACTCATGTCAGAAAAAGGAAAACAGATGAAAACAGAAAATTTGTCTTAACATATGAATAATCACAATAAATGTAAGAGAACTATCTCAAAGAACAAAATTGACAAAGCAGGTTTAAAAATATGACCCTAATGAAGGTTGTCAATAAAAGCTAACTGTAAATACAATTAAAAAATATTTTATTTATTTATTTGTGAGAGAGAAAGAAAGAGAGCAAGAGAGAATGGGCGTGCCAGGGCCTCCAGACACTGCAAACGAACTCCAGACGTGTGCACCCCCTTGTGCATCTGACTAATGTGGGACTTGGGGAATCGGACCAGGGTCCTGTGGCTTTGTAAGCAAACACCTTAACTGCTAAGCCATCTCTCCAGCCCTGTAAATACAAATTCTAAAAATTTATTTATTTATTTATTTGAGATAGAGCAAAAGAGGCAGATAGATACAGAGACAATGTGTCTGCCAGGGCCTGCAGCTGCTGTAAACAAATTCCAGACACATATGCCACCTTGTGCATCTGGCTTGTGTGGGTCCTAGGGAGTTGAACCTGGGTCCAGTGGCTTTGAAGGCAAGCACCTTAACCACTAAGACATCTCTCCAGCCTCTGTAAATACAATTTTATAAGTAGGTTAAAACTGAAATGACAGAAAAGTGTATATAATCACATGAAAGTATGAGGTGACAGTACTATCAGACAATGTAGACTTCCGTGCAAAGAAAATCACTAGAGAAAGAGAGAAACCACAGAATATGTAAAGCTGGAACCCATTCTACAGACATAGTGATCCTAAATAGGTAAGCACAAAATGAAACAGCTAACAAATATTGAAGCAACACTTGAGAAAACTGAAATGAGGATTAGACCCCAGGGCTGAGGAGATGGGTCCAGAGATGGAGGGCTTGCTACACAGTGTGACTACCTGGGTTCACATCTCCAGAGCCAGCACTGTCCTCCCAACAAAGCTTGGGGCTGGAGAGATTGTGCAGTGGTTCTATTCCCCAGCAAAGCCATACACACACACTGGCACATGCATTTGAAGTTTTCTTGCAGTGCTCATTCTCTCTCTTTCTTCTGTCTATCTCTTTTTCTGCTTATAAAGAAAGAAATAACAAAAAAATATTTTTAGAAAGCTTTAGGTGGCCATGATGGTACACTCCTTTAATCCCAGCATTCAGTAGACTAAGGTTAAGAGGATCGTCATGAGTTCAAAGCCACCCTGAGCTACAGAGTGAGTTCCGGGTGCCTGGGTTAGAGTGAGACCCTGCCTCAGCAAACAAACAACAGATCTCCAAGACCTACATAAAAGGTTGGCCCTGTAGTGGGCATCTGTAAGCCCAGATTTCCCTATGGGAAGAAGGGAGGTGAAGACTGGAGAACCCCCCTGGGGTCAGGTAGCCTGGTGAACAATGAGATACCCTGCCTCAAACAGGGTGGAAGTCCAGGATGGACATCTGAGGTATTCCACAACCTCTTAGCAACAGATAGCACAGCTGGACGGAAACTCATTGGGGACACAGATGAACTCGATAGGGTCACTATCTAACTAATTGATCTAATTGGCTTTCATGAGATACTCCACCAAGCAACAGTTAAGACACCTTCCTTACAAGGTCTGCAGAAGATATGCAAAGATAGATGATATTCTCTAAAACAAACTCAAAATAAAAATCTCTGAATAGGGCTGGAGAGATGGCTTAGTGGTTAAGCGCTTGCCTGTGAAGCCTAAGGACCCCGGTTCGAGGCTCGGTTCCCCAGGTCCCACGTTAGCCAGATGCACAAGGGGGCGCACGCGTCTGGAGTTCGTTTGCAGAGGCTGGAGGCCCTGGCGCGCCCATTCCCTCTCTCTCTCCCTCTATCTGTCTTTCTCTCTGTGTCTGTGCTCTCAAATAAATTAAAAAAAAAAATTAAAAAAAAATCTCTGAATAATACAAGTTTAGTTCCATAGTCACACAGAATAAAAATAACAACAGAAACACATTTCTAAATAACAATGGATGTTGGAAAATTTTTTTAATGAAACTTGATCCAGTTTGCACTTCCTGACTTATCATGCATACCTACTTCATGAACCCCTGCATGTGTTGAGCCGGTGTCCCCGGGAGGTTCTCTCTGCTTTACTTAACCTAGTACCCAGTAGAAGGTTCTGGAAATGAGTATTATTTCCTGTAGGATAGAAGGGGCCATTATTTATGAGAAAGAGAGCAAAAGCACATTAGTACACCAAGGCATCTTGCTGCTGCAAATGAACCCCAGACACATGTATCACTTTGTTCATCTGGCTTTAAGTGGGTCATGGGGAATCAAACCTGGGTCGTCAGGCTTTGTAAACAAGTCCTTTAACCACTAAGGCTTCTCTTCAGCCCCAATCGATTATTATTATTATAAGCTTTTAAAAAATATTTTTAAAATTTTATTTATTTATTTATTTAGTTATGTATGTAGTGATTATATAGTCATGATGGTACCAAACCAAGGACTCATACTTTTGACCTGCTTGCAGATAGAACGATCAGGAACGACTCCGTTTACCACTCCTAGGTGACAATCTCTCTAGCCTAGGGACAGAATCACTGCAGAAAGGAACCAGGTGTCAGAACCTGGTGAGCACGTGTGCTGCCATCCTCACAGCTTGGGCTGTGAGAGTCGATTTTTCAGGTTATGCAGGAGAGGCGATTGGGTTAACGATCGATTTATGCTTCTGAGAAATAATGTGAAACAATATTCTCTAGTCAAAGTCATTAAAGATGTGGAGATCTGGAAAGGATTCATCACACATCCGATGGAGCAGCGCCATCTAGTGGTAAGAGCCTTGCGCTGCTAGATGAAGAAATTAGGGCTCTTTGTATACAGGCCCTAACTTGACATCACTCATTATGCTCGCACGCATTTTCAACATGTATGGAAAAAGACAACGTTCACATCATATAGCACCTGGTTAAACAGCCATCTAGATGCACAACGGTAAGCAGCCCCTTTGCCTTTGAAGTTCCAGCCTTCCCTTCCACATAGTTATCTTGACCACAAAGCTTCCTAGTTGTCTTGAGCTCAGCTCATCACATACACATTTAAACGTCAGTGATACAGCCTTTATCAAGATGTGTGCTATACCTGCCTGGCTTTTCACAAGGCCCTGGGTTCAAGCCCAGGAAAACACACACACACACACACACACACACGATTGGGGGGGGGGGGGAGAAAAAGGCAACTTCTTATCTTTATTCATGCTTTGTAGTCAGGTGGGGCTGCTACTTCTTAGAGATATAAGTGGATTATTTTTGAATAGTTTGTCTTATTAGAACTGCTCTTCTTTTGGACTGTATAGAAGTTATAGAATTATCCCAAAAATGTACCCTGATTTTAGTGCTTGGATCATTTCTATGTATGTGGAGCTTAGCCCACTTTTCTCCCAATGATTCAAATTCAATGTCTTAACACTACTTTCAAAATCAAGTATTATATTTTTGTCTAATTGATAGTTTCCATTTATCTATTTACACTTCTGTCTGTTGTTAAGCCCTTCTGAATTTGTCAATTGAAAAAAAATCGCAAACTGTTATCTTTTCCCAACACGTATTAAATATTGTCTCTCCTGATAAAAAAGATGTGTGATCTAGTAAACAGATTCATATTTTCCTGGGAAATGAAATAGTTCCCAATAGAATTATATTCTGATCCCTGGTTTCTAAATGTAGACTTAAAAGGAGTTATTGAAGAGAAGTGATACTTATATAAGGAAGTTTGCTTAACCAAGCTTGTTTCTGGATTGTTCTGTGGTACTGAGGAGTCAGAGACACTTGACTAAGCTCCCTAAGTGTTCACCAGCTCTCAAAGTCCTGTTTCACAGCTGTTCTTTTCTTTTGTGTTTGTTCTATTTCTTTTTTATTTTATTTTATTTTTGGTTTCTTTTTTATTTTCTTTTTTATCTTTTCACAATTTTTATTAACATTTTCCATGATTATAAAAAATATCCCATGGTAATACCCTCTCCCCCCACACTTTCCCCTATGAAATTCCATTCTCCATCATATTACCTCCCCATCTCAATCATTCTACTTACATATATAAAATACCAACCTATTAAGTACCCTCCTCCCTTCCATTCCCTTCCCTTTATGTCTCCTTTTTAACTTACTGGCCTCTGCTACTAAATATTTTCCTTCTCATGCAGAAGCCCAATCATCTGTAGCTAGGATCCACATATGAGGGAGAACATGTGGCGTTTGGCTTTCTGGGCCTGGGTTATCACACTTAGTATAATCCTTTCCAGAACCATCCATTTTAATGCAAATTTCATAACTTCATTTTTCTTTACCGCTGAGTAGAACTCCATTGTATAAATGCATTTCCCTGATGACTAGTGACATAGAACATTTTTTAGATGCTTATACGCCATCCGTATTTCTTCCTTTGAGAATGCTCTGTTTAGCTCCATAGCTCATTTTAGGGTGATACCAACAGCCTTATTTTTGTAGCTCAGTATTAATTTAGATATTTGAGGTTTTTTGCGATTCCAAATGAATTTTTGGATTGTTTTTTCTATTTCCATGAAGAATGTCTTTGGAATTTTGATAGGGATTGCATTAAATGTGTAGATTGCTTTAGTAAGACTGACATTTTCACAATATTGATTTTTCCAATCCAGGAACAAGGGATATTTTTCCACTTTCTAGTGTCTTCTGCAATTTCTCACCTGAGAATTTTAAAGTTCTCATTGTAGAGATTCTTTAATTCCTTGGTTAGGTTTATTCCAAGGTACTTTATTTATTTATTTATTTATTTATTTTTTGATGCAATTGTGAATGGGAGTTATTCTCTGATTTCATTTTCTGTGTGTTCTTTGTTAGCATATATGAAGGCTACTGTGATGTCCTCCTGTTGTAGTATGCCCTTAATCAATATAAAGTGACCTTCCTTATCTTTCTTGACTAACATTGGACTGAAGTCTACCCTGTCAGATATTAGGATAGCAACCCCTGATTGTTTTCTAGGCCCATTTGCTTAAAACATTGTTATCCAACCTTTCACCCTAAGATAATGTCTACCCTTTGTAGAAAGGTGAGTTTCTTGGAGACAACAAATTGTAGGATCCTGCTTTTTAACCCAGTATGCAAACCTATGTCTTTTGGTTGGGGCATTGAGACCGTTGATATTAAGAGATATTATTGAAAGGTGTGTATTTATGTTTGCCATTTTTTTTTGTGGTTCTAGTTCTACCTGTGCTCTCTTGTGTTAACTAGTATTTGAGTATTGCTTGTTTTCTCCAGGTTCCTTATATGTGTGCTTTTCCTTTTCTTCAGCATAGAGAATTCTTTCAAGTATTTTCTGTAGAGCTGGTTTTGTCTTCAAATACTCCTTTAACCTGCTTTTGTCATGGAATGTCGTTATTTCTCCGTCTATTTGAATGGATAGCTTTGCAGAATAAAGTAACCTTGGTTGACAGTTGTTATCTTTCAGAACTTGGAATACATCACTCCAAACCCTTCTGGCTTTTAAAGTTTGTGTTGAATAATCTGCTGTAATCCTGATCGGTTTGCCTTCGTAGTTAACTTGATTTTTCTCTCTAACTGCTTTCAATATTTTTTCTTTGGTTTGTGTGTTTGGTAGTTTGAGTATAATATGGTGAGGAGAGGTTCTTTCCAGGTTTTGTCTGGCTAGGATTCTAAAGACTTCCTGTATCTGCACTGGCACCTCTTTCCCAATTTGGGGGAAGTTTTCTTCTATGATTTTGTTGAAGGTGCCTACTATGCCTTTGTAGTGAAATTCTTCTCCTACTATGCCCTGAATTCTTATATTTGATCTTTTCATAGTGTCCCAAATATCTTGAAATTCCCATTCATACTTTTCTATTAGTTTTCCTTTCTCTTTGTTGGCCTATATTAGATCTGCCACCTGGTCTTCTAGCTTAGATATTCTGTCCTCTCCTTCATCCATTCTACTGGTGACATTTTCTACAGAGTTTTTTATTTCATTAACTGTGTTCTTCATTGCTAGTAATTCTGACTAGTTTTTCTTTATAATTTCTATTTCCTTATTCTTGTATTGCCTTCTTTATTTCATTAAATTGGTGTCCTGCATCTTCTTTGATTCCTTTGATTTCCTCTTTGACTCCTTTGATTTGTTCTTTGACTTCTTTGAACATATTTACAATCATTCTTTTGAAATCTTTCTCAGGCATTTCCTCTAACTCGTTCTCACTGGAGGTCATTTCTTATGCATTAATACTTTTAGGTGGATTTATATTATCTTGCTTTATAGTGTTTCTTGTGTTAAAATGTATATATTTTTGTATCTTGGATTAAGTTAATGCTTGGATTTTCTAGCTAGCTGGGTATTCTTAGCTCTATCAATTGATTTGATGTTATATATCTTCAGGGTAGGAGCTTAACGTGTTAGGTGTGGGTCTTAAGACTCTCAGAGTATCTACAAAGGTGTTCCTAGGGGTTGAGCTTGCCTGCTATGGGAGTATTCAAGTAGGCTGAGTGGGACAAAATACAGGTAGATTCTAAAATTTAACTAAACACTGTACACATTCAATCAAAAACAGCACCAAGTGTTTATGCAAGAGTAGCTATTATAACAACCAGATCCTCTATCAACAAAGAGGTTAATATTTCTGGTCTGTTGAGGGATCCAAGTCAGCTTGTGATCCAGTGAGACCCTTCCCTGGTGCAATCCCAGTTACCTTTTTGGATGATTTTGGTCTTAGTCAAGTTGCTGGCTGGGTCTTTGGGCTGCTGTCCTGATTTCTGGAGCTGGGCACTTGCTTTTCCTGTGGGGCAAACTGAGCCTGGCGACTGTGGCCTTGCAGATTGGCACCCCCGCTGTTGGAACCATTACTGCTGCTGCTGAAGCTGCTGCTGCTGGATCCACCACTGCTGGGGCCGCTGTTGCCGGTGCTGGAGCCGGTGATGTTGCTGCCCGGCTCTGCTCCTGCTTGGATCCCGCTGTCGGCTCAAGTTGGCTTGGCCGGGTCCTGGGATGCTGCTCTTTTCACTGGAGCTGGGCACAGGTGGTGGGGGAGGGGAGGGAACTGATGCTGCTCTAGTTCTCTTGCTGTTCCACGTGTTCTTCTACCTTGTGATCTGCTCCTCCGTTGTTCACTGCCTCTCTCCCTTCACGTTCTTAGAGTTTGTGGAGACCTCTGGTGTGAGTGGAAGCTCCTCTCACCTGGATTTTCCGGGGTCTCAAGCCGAGCCTGGGGGCTTTCTAGTGCGCTGCCACCGCTGAGGTCAGCGGACCTGCCGGGGCTGCGTTTGCTGGCCTGTGCATGCTCTGGGTGCTCTGGATCTCTCCTACTTCTCCACTGCCATTTCAATTTCCTATACACCTTGCTTTTTAGTAAAAGTGTGTATTTTGCTGAGTTTTTTTGGTCTTCTCCCCCGAGGCTGCTTTGGCGTGTGTTGCAGTCCGATTCGCATTGCTGGTAGAAATCACCCAACCAAGAGCAGCTTCTGGGAAAAAGAGGTTTATTTGGCTTACAGGCTTGAGGGGAAGCTCCACGATGGCAGGGGAAAACGATGGCATAAGCAGAGGGTGGACATCACCCCCTGGCCAACAGAAGATGGACCACAGCAACAGGAGGGTGTGCCAAACACTGGCAAGGGGAAACTGGCTATAAAGCCCATAAGCCTGCCCCCAACAATACACTCCCTCCAGGAGGCATTAATTCCCAAATCTCCATCAGCTGGGAACCTAGCATTCAGAACACCTAAGTTTATGGGGGACACCTGAATCAAACCACCACAGCATGGTACCTAGGCCGCCATCTTAACCGGAAGTCTCACAGCTGTTCTTTTACTCAGAGCCCTTTACTCCACTTCAGAAGGTTTATTCTTTCACTATTTCTCTTATATTGGAAAAAATTTATAGGTCTCCCTTGCTATATGTGTACCTTACTTTCAGTTGTGAGCAAATGAATATAACATTAGGTAGATTGATAAAGGTAGTTATTAGCTCTTTTTTATGTTTTACACTTTCAAAACTTTATTAAAATAATTTGTTTTCAGAAGTTATTAATACAAGTTATCTTTTAAAGAATGAAATGCCTAAGGAAAATGTATAGGCTGTAGGTGATGTTATTCAACCATAAAATAATATATTATTAAATAAATTTTTATCCTTCATTTAAAATTGACTTTGGCTCTAAAACTCTTTGGAAAGTTACACACAATATTGAGAACTTTAGCTTGCTAAGTTATAAGAGTTCTGCAGCTTTTTCTGTTAGTCATTTCATTTTTATTCTTTCTAATTTTTATTTATCCAAGTCATCCTTACATCAGAGAGATGATAGACATGGCTATCAGTTACACTTCAGAAAAATATCCAACAATTTAACACAGTATCTTCAACATGGCAGATATTTAAAAAAACAATTTCGCTTATTTCTATACTTCTTATTCAACCTAGGAATGTAAAAATCTAGCTTGGTTTATAGTTGTCCCAAATTTGACAATGAAGGTATTTTGACTTCACCTGTCCCTCTTTCCTGTTTCTCCTACAAAAAATGACCACTCTTGTGTATCTTCTTCTCTAGCTTGGAAAAGTAGCATCTCTTTAAATAAATTTGTTCTTACTAATTACACTTGGGTCATTTATTGCTTTGAGCAAGCCCTTGATCCAGACTGTGCTGGGAATGGCCTTTGGTTTTGCTAGAGACAGGGAGAGTAGTCCAAAACATGGGTGAGGGTCAGCATCAGTTAGTTTGTTTGGCAATTAATTTCTGTACTTCTTTCAGTCTCATGCATTATTTTCAAAGCACACTGCACTCTCAACAGAAATTAGAAGGTTTTCAACAGATTGCATCATAATGCCTCAATTGTCTATTTTGTTTCTGAGTGTATTCATTCTAAGGGAGCTGAGATATGATGACATATTTCTTGCTTTTTTTTCACACCAGTGGATTAAAAAAAAAAGATCCTTGACATTTGGACTCCTGTTGTAGTCAGGTTCGAATTTCTGGCAGAAATCCCCCAACCGAGAACAGCTTGTGGAAAAACGGTTTATTTTGGCTTACAGACTTGAGAGGAAGGTCCATGATAGCAGGAAAAAATGACAGCACGAGCAGAGGGTGGACATCACCCACTTGCCAACATCAGGTGGACAATAGCAACAGGAGAGTGTGCCAAACACTGGCAAAGGGAAACTGGATATAATATCCATAACCCCCCCCCCCCTAAAAATATGCTGCCTCCAAGAGGCATTAATTCCCAAACTTCCATCAGCTGGGGACGTAGCATTTAGAACACCTAAGTCTATGGGGGACACTTGAATCAAACCACCACATTCTTCCCCTGGTCCCCATAAACTGACAACCATTCATGGTGTTAAATGCAATGCATTCATTCAATTTCAAAGTTCCCATAGTTTTTATAATTCCTGAGGATGCTCAAACACCCCCATAGTTCAATGTCTTTTTACAGAGTCATAATACCAAAAACAAACCAAAAACCTCATAATGGCACAGAATAAACACTCACACTGCAAAGATGGCATGGGCATAACAAAGAAATATTCAACCAATACAAGATTTAAATAGGGCAAAAATCAAACTCTGTAGCTTCAAGTCCAACAAATCTAGCCAGTGACGACTGTCCAAGACTGGTAATTCTAACCAGCAACATGACTCTGGAGTTCTAATTCCTTCCCTCCAGCTAGGCAATGCACCATTAATCTGGGGCCAGCAGCTGTCTTTGGCAGCCATCTAATGATCCTGGCATCTCCACTGAGTCTGCACTTCTGCCCACAATTCATTCTCTTAGCACCATTGGGTCTCCATGCAGGCATCCAGCAAACCTTCTTCACACTGCCCATGGCCATTTCCAAAACACAAGAGCACATTGCAAAGTCATTGACCCTCTCTTTCATGCATTTTTCATATTTCACAATACCAGGCAGGGTGTCAATTTGTTAATCCAGGGGGGAGTAAAGTAGACTTTGAAGAACAGGACACTCCTTGAGTACTCAGGCCCCTTCAAAATAGTCTACTTTTTTCCTTTTGCCCCAGTGCAGGTCAGCTGGCCCAATCACAGTTTGTAAACTCTCATATAATTACAGCTGAACAGGCAGAAGTTTCAGCCCAAATATTTCATTTCTGTGCATGCAATATCCCTCTGCTAACCCCAGTCCATTTCTGTGCAATGCAACCTTGCACAAGTTCTCAGGACACGACCATAACAGCAAGCCTCTCACACAAACTGTTTCTAGCCCAGGAAAAGCAAAGCACTTTCTAACCCTCATAAGCCAATCCTCATAGTCTATAGTTCTTACTACATTCAGATTTGTTAATGTTGACCAGAATAGTCCATCATGCTGTTCTTACAGCACTTCAGGGCATCTCTTAGGCCAAGGTTTTATATGCTCCTACATTCCTCTTGAAAATCAGCTCCAAAAAGGCCAAAGCCACACAGTCAGATGTCAGCAAATGGCAACTCCTAGGTACCAATTATACTCTAGCAGTCAGGTTCACATTGCTGGAAGAAATCACCCAACCAAGAGCAGCTTGTGGGGAAAAGTTTATTTTGGCTTACAGACTTGAGGAGAAGCTCCATGATGGCAGGGGAAAATGATGACATGAGCAGAGGGTGGACATCACCCCTCACCATCAAGTGGACAATAGCACTAGGAGAGTGTGCCAAACACTGGCAAGGATACACTGGCTATCATGCCCATAAGCCCACCCCCCAACAATACTCTGCCTCCAAGAGGCATGGATTCCCAAATATCCATCAGCTGGGAAATTAGCACTCAGAATACCTAAGTTTATGGGGGACACCTGAATCAAACCATCACAACTCCCAACTTCTATATTGTAAATATATACAAACACACATCTAACTCTAAAGTCTGAACTTTTTTTTTTGCATTTCTCATTTTCCACACACCCTTTTGTTATGTATCATTAAAGTGAAACATAGTTTTTTTTGGCAATGATATTATTTTTAAAATACCCCCTTCAGATCTTGCTTCTGCTACTACTTGTCCTCCCCTATCCCTTCCCTCATCTATGCTCTTAAGACATCATTTAATTTCATCCTCTTGGTAGCAAGCTTGAGGACAACATGGAAAAATGGCCATGTGGCCTAAAAAACCCAATTGCAGCTTCTGTCTGCCAAGAAGCAATTGCATGTAGATGAGAAAATATTGAACAGTTCTGACAGCAATTTAATGTTATACATTTAAAAGTCATCTAACAATTTTACATATGGAAATTTTCAGTTCTCCTCTACATCAACAGATATTAAAAATTTTCACTATTCCTTATGGCTATGTCAGTCTTGATACACATAATGCCTTTTAGAAATAAGATTCAGCAGAAAAATCTCCATAATAATCAAGAGGTTTGGAAAAAACAGAATTACTTTTTTATTACAACTGAATAAGGTCTTAAATCATTGAAATCTCCCTCCACTGTAGCTATTGATTCTAGCAGAAGGATGACTCTTGATGACAGAAGTATTTTCTAGTTTAAGTATTAGAAGTATAGTCTGGTAGTTTGAGTCTAGAATAAATCTTTGGGCTACCTGTCCTGGGGCGCAGCTGGAACTTCCAAAGTGTCACGTGTTGGGGCACATGTGCCTGGTGCCCATGCCTGTACTGGTCTACTCTTATGTGCTAAGTTGTCCTTTTGGACTCAGTTTCCCATATCACTTTCACACCAGGAGACCTGGTATCTTTCTCTAGCTCTTCTATGGTAGTCATTCAATATTGTATAAAGCAATTTTATGTTGAGACGAAGTATGTTTCCATATCTGAACAGGTGGGATAAATCCTACCCTATGGTCCCTAGGCCCAGAAATATAATTGTTACATAGAGACATAAACAAAACTTAATGTGATAGCCTACTTTTCAGTATGTATGATATAGTCTTGATATAAATAGCACTAACATAGGCAGAAAGCAACAAAAGCAAGAAGAAAAGTACACAAAGCAGCAGTCACATGAGAACAGATGTTCTTTACTCGAGACACCAATCAAGATGGCATTCAGTCATTTTTGCTTCATTTAAATCTTCTTCATAAGCAAGCACTAGAACTCTTGTTCTCTATTCTCCATCCTTGCTTACTCCTGGAAGCTTACTATACAGACAGAACCTGCATCAACATGCTGCCTTCCTCTATGTTTTCCCCTAAGTAGCAATTTGGTGGTGATTTTCCTCAAATCTCATTTAGACAATTGAGTGTGCATGTGTAGTATTAAATATGTTTCTCTTCTTAAAATATAAATAACTTGACTTTGTTTGCTGGTGTTTTCAATTCTCTGAAAAATTATGAGGGATTGGCTACTTGGAACTTATTTGGAGGCAAAATAGATTTAGGTTGGGCCAGGATTTCATAAGCAGTAATTGGTTACATCTATGTTTATGTTTTAATTCAGGTAAAAACAGTCAAAGCTGTGGATGAGAGATGGTGATAGAGCAGATAGAGATAGTTCCCCTAGTGCAAGTGTGGTCCAGAAAGTTATCAGTAAGCAGAAAAACTAAACTGTTGAGAAGTTGAATAGCTAAATGGTGTGTCCAATCAAAATTAGCCACAGACTAATCGTATAGGAGCTACCTTCATTTAAATTATGGAGATTTTGTGATGGAAAATTACATACATTATGGTGCCTAATTTCTTTCTGATCAATCAGGAGTGCCCTCATGTACACAGAAGGAGTTGCATATTGGGATATGATATACAAAGTGGCTCCCTCTAACCAGAGGAGGACTCCTCCAAAATGGAGTTCCCACTTCTTTTCTTTCTACTTTGGTCTAAATGGTGAGTTGTTTTACCAACCTGCAAATTCTCCTATCACAAAGACAAAGAAATTTGATATGCATTTTCTTGAAAAAATATTTCCTGGAATAAAATCATGCCCAGGAATGAATGCTGGAAAGGCATGAACTTCAAAGACTGGTGACTGAGAACTGGCTTAGCTCTAAGATACTATCTAAGATAACACCCCTCAAACATAGTAATCTTCACTTGAACATATTTCTAGAGATTTAATTTGCGAGGAAATCTTCAGCTGGGGCTCATAATCCTCCAGGTTGCAAATACTTTGATTCACACTTAGGAATCCCCAGAAATGTCTGTTTATTGGATTTCTGTGAAATAGCATACTAGTTACTTTCTCATTGTTATGACAAAATACCCAACAGAAGTAATTTAAATGTGTCAGCTCAGTCTTCCATAGCAGGTGGAAGGTGTGACAGAGATCATGGTGGGGAAGGTATTAGAAGCAGAGATGGCAATGCTGGCCTTCACTTCTTTTTCTTTTTCATCTTCAGTGCTATGCAAGCTCCCAGCCCATAGAATGGCACAACATACATTCAGGGTGGATCTTTCCCACTCTGTTAATCCTCTCTGAAATGGCCACAGAGACACACTCAGGCAAGTCTCAGTTTCTTAGGTGACTCTAATTCCAGTCAGGTTGACGATGATGATTTGCCATCAGAAATCCCATCAAGCATAATGAACCAGTGGTGCTGAGTATTAATGAAGGGAAAAAGAGCATAGTTAGTCCCTTATTCTGACTTAAGCAAGATACTATTCATTCTATTTCCTTATTTCTCACCATTCTTCAGAAGTCAAATCACAAGTGTATTCATTTAATTAGTTGTGATGGAGCTTCCTGTTGGGGAAATAGCACACCTATGGGGAAATAGCATTCTTTTTCACGTCTCTGACCTCATTTCTTTTGTCCTTCATACATTTTCTACTTGTGGCTTCCTAGACTTTCAAAAGTTCAATCTCAGGGCCAGGCATGGTGGTTCACACCTTTAATCCCAGCACTAGGGAGGCAGAGGTAGGAGGATTGCTGTGAGTTCAAGGCCACCCTGAAACTACATAGTGAATTCCAGGTCAGCCTGGACTAAAGTGAAACCCTACCTTGAAAAACAAATAAACACACAAACAAAAAAACAAAAACTTCAATCTGAATGCTATCTTTTCCATCTTGCCAGATTCAACCAAGCTGTACTAACTCCTTCCTCCTCTGCATGACCATGATCTTAGTACAAATGGCCCCTAGAAAAGTTGTATTGCAGTTTCACACTCATTTATCATTTTGCTATAAAGCCATACCAGTCATCCTTGCAATTTGTCTCCTAACAGTAGCTGTCCATAAACTTGGAGAACTACTTGCCTTTAAGGAGTTTACTATTTATGTAGGGGATTATTTATAACAGCCAAAAATTCTAGGAAGCAATAATTAACTCATTAATTTATTCAGTATTTTTTTCAATTAATTGATTATTTTGGCAGGAGTATAATAAGACAGACTTGGTATCTGTTTCCAGAGATTTTAAAATTTGGGCTTAGAGACTTATGTTAAGTAATCAGTCATACAAATGGTTTGTGGTTAGTGTAGCAGTAAAGAATTGGACAAGATGTGAGGAGGAGAGAGTGACTACAGGCAGAGAACAGCACACTTAATGACACAGAGGCGATAAGGAGCTTGGTCCTTTGGAGAGAAGGGTGTCCTGTGGTAGTTTGAACAGAACAGATGGTCACCATTACATTACATTCAGTTGTTTTTTTTTTATAGTTGTAGTATGGCTGGAGGCAGTGTCACTGGGTGCATCTTAAGTTGTGGTGATGGGTTTCTGATTTCAATCTAAAGATATGCAAAGTGTGCCTAGCTGGAGTTCCTGAAGTGTGCTGTGGCTTTTGACCTTTAGGCTTGTACTTCTCTCTCTCCACTTGGACCTGTGAAGGCAGGCCAGCTTCTTCTGCTTCCCCTGGATCTGTAAGCTTCAATAAATCCCTTCCTCCATAACTGTGCCTGGTCTGAAAGTTCATCTCAGTGAACCTGAAGCTGTCTGTTACATGTCCTCGCTACCAAGATAGATGGGAGAGGCAGGTAGGGGGTCAGTTTAAGGAATTTCAGGGGTTAGATCATATGGTAAAATGTTTAGAATTTATTTTAAAATCTAAGGACAACTATTGAAGACTACTGAGGAAGGTTCCATGATGAAATTTTTTTCAAAAAGTATTATTCTAGCTAGTAGAGTAATATTGGGTGTAGGGAGATAAGTGGAGGAGAAACATTGATTATACCTGTGTACATTTATGTCACATCATTTATAATTTCAATAGTGATAGAGAAGGTGTAGGGATGTGGGAGACTTTTAAGAAGTAGATCCCACAGTATTTAAAGAGAGAGAGAGAGAGAGGGAGAGAAAGAGAGAGAGAATATGTATGTGTTTGTGTTTTGAATGACAGGCACATAAGAAAGAAGACAAGGTCAAAGATGACTTCCTGATTTCTGAATTTGTTAACTTTATAATTATTCATCCATGTTTACATGCTTATCTGGGATCATTTCAGAAATGAATGTTGTCAACCTCAGCTTTCTTCATTATTCTTTTAAATCTGAAATTCTACTAGTTATGAAACTATACAAATACATCCTTAGCATCCCTGATGATGATGGTATAGGTGATCTTTCAAACCATTTTCCTAAGAGATACTAAGGATGCTAAAGTATGGATCCTGAGTCCATAGGCTTTTTTTTGAGGACATTTTCTTGCTGAGAAAGATAAATGACAAGAAAAACAGCAAGAAGGCATTAGGGACAGGTCTTTGTTGTTGACAATGGTAGCAATTTTGCTGAAGAATAGCAAGGTCATAGAAGGAAAATATCATACTTGTCCAGAAGCATGACCTTGTATGAATTAATTGCAGTTGATTCACCTTTGTTCTCAGCTGAGCTTTTCATTATTATAAAGGAATCCTACAAACTGTAAAGATCTAATAGTGTTTCAGTATCCCTGATATCTGATTTCCTGCAGCCTTTCCTGGGACATCAATATTGATGGCAATGACCCAGCATCATAGTAATGAATGCAATATATTTAAGAAGGTATGTAACTGTTTAGTTTTCTACCACCCCAGCTCCTTGTTCCTGTGTCCCATGCATTCAAGTATAAATCAGCTCATCTGACAAAGCCCTTCGCAAAAGCACTAGATGGCAGCAGAAGCTCTTCCTTGGTACCAGGGAGAAAGAGCTTCCACTCAGAAATTTGTATGGAAATGGCCAAGTTCCAGCTCCCCACTGTTACCTGAAGTAAAGAAGGGAGAATATGAAAGAGGAAAAGTAGCACAGCCAGCCAAATGCCGCTTCAATGTAAACTGCTTGTTATTCATGTCACACAGAGAGAACGTTTTCCAAGTACAAGTGTCTTGTTTGATGAAGTAAATGCATTTGTGTTTTCTTTATAAGCCATAAAATTAATTTCCATTAGGTAAGCTCTAATTTTTCCTCACTGAATTTCATTTTGAAATTGGGGATCAGTCCTTTAGAAGGTAAACTTGTCCTCAGATAGTCTTAAATCACCATCAAGAAAACAGTAAATCTTTAAAAAATACTCTGTTTAAAGGAAAATAACAATCATTCACCAAAAATACTGACAATAATACTAAAATCTTTACAAGTAATTCTAACATATCAGTAATGTTGAGCTCAATTCTAAATACATAGAGTAGAAAATATTAAGAGGGAAAATGTAGTACAATGCCAGGTTCTCAAGAGGTAAATGACACGCTTGTATGCTGTTTGTGCCTTACAGCTTTTGCATTTGGCTCAATTTTTCCATTGCCTTGAACTGCCTTATCTACTGAATACTAAACATCATTGTTTTTTAAAAAAAAGTCTGTGTTCAAACTTGGGTTCTTTCCAAGTATTATCTCACACTGACTCTCACTGTCCTAAGTGATATTGTCTGCCTTTACCAGATGGCTGGTATTTCTTACTAGGTGTTGATGCTATTAATATGATTTGCCTAATAGGTTATAGTTTACAGCATTCTTCATAATCATTATCTCATTTGATCTTTATAATGCGATGTCATAGAACTTGTTATTACCTTCCTTTTACAGAAGAAATAAAGGATTAGAAAAGCCGAGAAACATGTCCAAAGTTCACACACATTTTAAGTGACACAAACAGGTTTCACATTAAAGCATAGTATCTTTCTACTGTTACTAACATCTAAACAATTTGCATATTTAAACTTTTCTGTTCATTCACTCAAATAAAACATAGAGGCATACACAGAAGGAAAATAACAGTTCACTATGCATCATACAAAGGAAATGGCAAAAAGCACCTTGGAGGCAGCAAGAGTGGCTGTATAAATGTGTCTTATGTAGCTGCGTGAGTGGTTCACGAATAAGTAGGTTTGGGTGGTGGCAATGTTATCATAGCAATGGGCAGGGTTTTTGTTGTGTGTGCATACACTTGTGTGCATGTGTGGTGATATGTGGGATAAGCATGCCACAGCATGCATGTGGAGGTTAGCAGACAATCTTGGGCTGTTGTTCGTCCTTGCCTTCCACGTTGTATGAGATAAAGTCTCTCTTTGAGATTTCCCTGCCTCCTGCCTCTGCTTCCATTGTCATAAGTGTGTTGGGACTGCAGAAGCATGTGCTGCTTGCATCGACTATTTGTGGGTCCTGGGGATCCAAACTCCAGTCATTAGGCTTGTGAAGTAAATGCTTTTAACCCCAGAGCCATTTCCCAACCCTATGATTTGACGACTATTTTGTAGTTGATTAAGAGCACTTGGGGACTGATGGGAAGCTGACATAAATGAAAGGGAAAGACATCAGGACTGTCAACTAGATGACTGAAGGTGTTATTTTCTGAAACAGAAAATGTGAGAAAAATATATGATTTTTTGGTGAAATGTTCTTTGTCCACCATCCAATTAACCAGAAAAAAAAATCACTACCTATAGAATGTTTCTGTATCTTTCAATATCAGTTAATAAAGGCTGAATTCACCTTTGGGAGATAGCTCCAGTTAGCAAGGTGGTTGCCTTGCAACCAGAAGAACCTGAGTTTGATCCCCATAACCCATGTAAACAAAACAAAACAAAACAAAACAAAACAAAACAAAACAAAACAAAACAAAACAAAACAAGATGCTGACTGTGATGGCATGCACTTGTAATCCCAGTGATGGGGAGTCAGTCTCGCCTCCTTGGTGAGTTCTAGGCCACTGAGAAATCTTGTCTTAAAAAAAAAGTTCATTGAAGGGGCTGGAGAGATGGCTTAGTGGTTAAGTGCTTGCCTGTGAAGCCTAAGGACCCCAGTTGGA
The DNA here is from genome assembly GCF_020740685.1 of Jaculus jaculus. Taxonomy (NCBI): domain Eukaryota; kingdom Metazoa; phylum Chordata; class Mammalia; order Rodentia; family Dipodidae; genus Jaculus; species Jaculus jaculus. The sequence goes on from NC_059104.1 coordinate 106,470,847, forward strand.
GGCTCGATTTCCTAGGACCCATGTTAGCCAGATGCACAAGAGGGCGCATATGTCTGGAGTTTTCAGTGGCTGAAAGCCCTAGCGCACCCATTCAATCTCTCTCTCTGCAAATATATATATATGCCTTTTTCTCTCTTTCTCTGTCATTCTCAAATAAGTAAATAAAAATGAACAAAAAAATTTTAAAAAAGTTCATTGACAACTTCCACCTCATGAATCTGCCTTTCACTGAATTCCTTCTTCTTTCCAAGTCATTTTGTTTTTATTTTTAAAACAGTTTTAAAAATATGTATTTATTTATTTGCAAACAGAGAAAAGAGACAGACAGAATGAGCATGCCAGTGCCTTCAGCCTCTGTAAACAAACACCAGATGCATGTGCCACCTTGTGCGTCTGGCTTTTTGCGGGCACTTGGAAATCAAACTTGTATCATTAGACTTTGTAGGCAAGTGTCTTAACCACTAAGCAGTCTCTTCAGCATTCCTTTTTGTTATATTACCATTTTCCCTTTCTATTATATAAGTCTTATTATGTAGCCACTGTGAAGTCATAAATACCGCAGCCACTTTGTGTCTGGAAGACAGTATTGCAAAGCACTTCTACACTTCCTTTGGCTCTTACATTCTTCCCACTACCTCTTCTGCAATGGTCCCTGAGCCTTGAAGAGTGTGATAGAGATGCCTCAGTGCTGAGCACACCACTGTCACTTCTTCTCAATACTTTGATGACTTTGGAGTCTCCCCGGTGGTCACTGCCATCTGAAAAGAAGTTTCACACTAACCAAAAATGAGAGTAGCATTAATTTATGGGCATAAACCTAAGTGTGCAGATGACAGTTTGTGGGGCATAATATATCCATTTAGCCAGACAACAGTAGTAGTTTCCCCCCTAATGGCTTATAACCTCCGCAGCTACAGGCTTTAGGTTAGATTTTTAGTACCATGACTAAATTTCCTCCCATGGATTTTATCCTCAAATCCAATCAGAGAGCAGTTGGTTTCCTCCATAAAAAACATGCTACCTTTGAAGCAGTTGGCACATTTGGCTTGGCTACCCAGCTGTAGAACTTTCAGGGTTCACAGCTGGGTAACACCATTGGTGTCTTTTCTTCTGCAACAGGCTATTTCTAGCATCCTGACAGCTAGTCAACAGGGAGGAGACTTTCAGCTCAGCTGCAGCTTGATTTTTCAGTGACTTGCAGCCCACACACATGGGTCTTTCTATCTAATCCTGGTGGGCAACCAAGAGCCTTGGTCATAGCCAAGTGTTTTAGGGGCATCAGGGGCCTCCTTGACCAACAGCTCTCCAGAGAGTATCACACTCTTGGCAATGAAATTTTTGGGAAACAGTTTATGGACTCTGGGTACAATATTATTAACTTTCACAGGGTATTTCTGCCCAGGCTGTACCTTACATTATTAGCTAGTGAAGAAGTAGTTTTCTTGATGGCTTACCAAGTCCCTCTTCTCCTACATCTCCTCTTCTGACCCCACATCAGTCATTTCACCCCTAGTATTCTGCCCATCTATTAGAAATATTGTTTTAGAAAGTGATAGGGGCTGGAGACATGCCTTAGCAGTTAAAGGTGCTTGCTTGCAAAGCCTGATGATCTCAGGTTCGATTCTACAGCACTCATGTAAAGCCAGGTGCACAAAGATGGCAAACACATCTGAAACTTGTTTGCAGGGGCAAAAGACCCTGAAGTGCCCATTCTCTCTCTTTCTCCCCCCTCTTGTAAATAAATAAATAAATAAATAAAAATTTTAAAAAGGTAGATGGTGGGCTGGAGAGATGGCTTGGCGGTTAAGCGCTTGCCTGTGAAGCCTAAGGACCCCGGTTCAAGGCTCGGTTCCCCAGGTCCCACGTTAGACAGATGCACAAGGGCGCGCACGCATCTGGAATTCGTTTGCAGTGGCTGGAAGCCCTGGCGCGCCCATTCTCTCCCTCTCCCTCTATCTGTCTTTCTCTCTATGTCTGTTGCTCTCAAATAAATAAATAAAAAATGAACAAAAAAAAAATAAAGGTAGATGGTGCTTGAGGAACTAAATTCAACATTGTCCTCTGATGTATATGCATGCACTCACACACGCATACAAAGATTGAGCTGTTTCTCCTCCAATAATAATTTTTTTCTCCTGTATTTTCCTAACATGTCCTAATTGTCTCCAGGAAAAATTTTCCAGTTTTCCCAGGGTGAAAGCTGTCCCTCTATTTTCCTGTAGTACCAGGTGTGTGTGTGTGTGGCACAGCTTTGGTTGCATTCTGCCCACATTTTGGAATTGCTTCAACTAGACTATAATTCTCTCTTTTTCAACTTTTTTATGTTTTATTTTTATTTATTTATTTACTTGAAAGTGTGTGTGTGTGTGTGTGTGTGTGTGTGTGTGTGTGCGAGAGAGAGAGAGACAGAGAGAGAGAGAGAGAGAATGGCCATGCCAGGGCCTTCAGCAACTGCAAATTAACCACATATGTGTGCACCCCCTTGTGCATATGGCTAATGTGGGTCCTGGGGAATTGAACCTGGGTCCTTTGGCTTTGCAGACAAGCTCCTTAATCACTAAGCCATCCCTCCAGCCCTCCTTTTTCAATTTTTTTATTTCCAGTCTCCGTACATATACACAATGTACAATGATCTTCATTCCTTCTCACCACCCTTCTTAATCCTCTCTCACATAACTCCCTCTGCTGAATTACATCTTCCTTCTAGCTAGTCCCTGGTCTATTTTGCTCATCATTTTCCCCCTATTATACAGGACTGGTGCCGATAGTGTCAGCCACTATAGCGTCATGAATGCCACAGCCTCTCTTTACTTATACATTGTTAAGTATATCCTGAAGAAATAATAGATCAATTGGTCTGAACATAATGTTTCCTTTCACTTACAGCCCATAATATCATTTTCCTATAAAAGGACATTTTATACCATCATCAAGATATCTAAACTAAAGATGAAGGCAGAAGAGATTAGAAGATACTTAAGGTCTAATAAAGAATAAGATAAATTATAGTTTGAAATACAGTATTTTATAGATCAGGGAAAAGACTTCACACATGATCTCAAAATTATAAATGATAATATTTTAGAAATCATAGAAAATGTCAGATTCCTCCAATGAATAGAAATGGAAGAAAGTGGGAAAAATGGTTGACTTTAGAAAACATAAATTAGTGATTTTATTTCAATAATAAAATAATAATCTAACTCATTAATTATGCCATTTATGAATTCTACAAAATTTATTTTTACTGAGGGTGTAAAGATGAGTATAATATTGATCCTTCTCTTAAAAGAGGAATGGCTTCTTCAGAGGAGACAGAAATATGATAAAAGCAATGTGATGTGATCTGTATTATAGAGGTATGTACATACTGCTCTGAGAATACAGATGTGAAAAATTAATTCTGCCTGAGTATGCCATCAGAGATAGATGCAGACAGGAAGTGACATGTGAGCTAGACTTTAAATAATAAATGAGAACTACCAAGTAATCAACTAGAGGAAGAGGACCAGAGGCAAGTAAAAATGTATAATCAAGTTCTGAAAGAATTATAGTGTTTGCCTGGGCAGGTGAATGAGAAGATGTGTAGGAGAAAATGTCATGGGATGAACACAGAAAGACGAATTGGAACTGCGATAGAAAGGGTCCAGCATAATAGGAGAGAAGAGTTTAATTTAGAGGGGTTTTATGGGCATATTTTAGAAACATAAAGTTTACCTATGTTTTGGAAAAATAACGTAGCAATGGGTGAAAATACAAAGACATATTTTAGGGACCATAATGTCTGGTAAGAGGAATTCCTGATAAATGTTAAATAGAATATAATTGTTCAGGTTTATAATGAAAATTTATAGCAAAAGATTTATAATCTAAACTATAAAAACAATAGTGTTCTGGTGTAGCATCTGGAAACCATAGTGGAAACAATGCTTTTTACTGTCTTTAGTTGTATGCATTATGACAAGAAATGGACCAGAACTCGGGGGATAAAGTAGCAAGACATTTATTGTGTGCATTCTGACAAGAAATGAACAAGTTTTAGAAAGTATGAGTAGACTATTTAGAGAAACATATCATGAATTAGATGAGAGTAGTTTACTTTTAAAAGATGTACACCCTTGGTCTGGAGAGGTGGCTCAGCAGTTGGACGCACTTACTTGCAAAAATCAGATGGCCTGGTTTTATTCTTCAGTACCTACTTAAAGTGAGATTAACAAAGTTATGGATGCAGCTAGAGCTCCTTTGAAGTGACAGGAGGCCCTGGAGTGCCCATTCTCATTCTCTCTTTCTCTCCCCTTGCTAATAAATAAACATTAAAAAAATATGTCCACCCTTAAAGTTTATTTAGTGTTTTGATATTGTTTCAATGAAAATATCAATGAATTTCAGCTTATGTAGGTGTATTAAAAGGTATATGTGGAAGTAATTTTGAAAAAAAGGATCAATGAGAAAGAGTTCTTGTTTATGATATACAATATTACTAGATTAAAATAATACAAATATTGTAGTATTAGAACCAAACTAGACAAAATATCACTAGAACATTAGAAAATATGAAAAAATAAATTTTATATGTAAATAAGAATTCATGGATAATAGAAAAAAATGATTTACTGTATAAATTAGACTTACAAAGTTTGTTGCCACAATAAAAGATCATATTAACACCAGAAAACTCATGTAATAGGTATCTTAAATGTAAATAATAATTCAGAAAAAATGCCATTGTAATAGTTGTTTAAAGCTACTTTAATATATGAAATTTGATTGAAGGGACCAGAACAAACTGTTTAGTGATTTTAGGATATGTACAATATATGGTGTAACTGTTGATAACTGCATGTTTAGGTACATTCTTTCTTGACTTAGTTCAGTGAATTGTGCGATTACTTAAATGTGATGTGTCAATTAGAGAAATCATGTCATTCTTATGTACAAGTATTATTAATAACTACATAATAATTTAAATGAGATTTAAAGGAAAGCGGAAGTGAGAATCTTGACATCAAAAGTACCTCTGTTCCATTCTATATGGGTCAAGTTAGCTCCACACTGGACTTCACCAAGGCATGCCACAGAAAAGGCAGATAAAGTCAAATTACATAAAAAGAATAACAACCTCATGTACTCTACAATAAGCACATTTAAACATAAATGATAGTAGTATGACTATAATAGTATAAAAATAAAGAGACAAAAAAAGATGTACCAAGTAATAGTAATCAAAAGAAACAAGGGGTATCTATATTAATACCAGACGAAGTAGGCTTCAGAAACAAGAAATTTTAGTACAGATAATATGGATAGATAATAGGGAAAAACCAGTAAAAACATAACAACAAAATGGACAACCTGTAGTTACTTTGGTCAAGAACGAAAGACTGAATGATGAGAGATAGGTAAGGTAGGGCCTGCCTGAAAGTGAGACAAAACAAAATATAAGCTTATGAATCTGCAATAGTAACAAGAAAGTACAAAGAATATTTATTTATTTATTTATTATTTATTTGAGAGCAACAGACTCAGAGAGAAAGAGGGAGAGAGAGAGAGAGAGACAGAGAGAGAGAGAGAGAGAGAGAGAGAGAGAGAGAGAGAGAGAAAATGTGTGCGCTAGGGCCTCCAGCCACCACAAATGAACTCTAGATGCGTGTGCCCTCTTGTGCATCTGGCTAATATGGATCCTGGGTAATTAAGCCTCCAACTGGGGTTCTTAGGCTTCATAGGCAAGCACTTAACTGCTAAGCCATTTCTCCAGCCCCAGAGTGAATAAATTTATGGCAATTAATTTGGAAACCTAGATTGAATTCAAAAATTCATTGAAAGGTATATATTGTCAAAACAGACTCAATATGAACTTACCTAATTTAAACTTTAAAAACTTTCTTACAAACAAATGTCCAAATGACTTCACTGATCAACTTTCTCAAATATTTATTTAGAGAATAAAAAGTATAAATTTCACATGAATCTTTTAGAATAAACTCAAGTGGAAATACTTTACACCTCATTTTAATAAGGTTGGATGAGAGATACAGCATATTTATTAGTAGATTGGAAGATTCAATATTGTTAAATTATCACTTTTCCCCAACTGATCTATAGATACTATTCAATCTCATTTAGATACTTAAAGAAGATGTGTATGTGTGTGTGTGTGTGTGTGTGTGTGTGTGAGTGTGTGTGTGTGTGTAATATTTGATAGGTTAGTTGCAAAATTTCCATGAAAGTGGAAATATCTGGAAAAGTTGAAACTATTTTGACATAGAATATGATTCTGTATGTATGTGTCCTGAAAATCTACATCTCAAAACTTCTAAAGGTGATTAATTCCTTCAGTAAAGTGGCAGGATACAAAAATCAATGCGCAAAAATCAGTAGCTTTTCTATATGCAAAGGACAAGCATACACAGAAAGTAATAAGTGAAGCTATCCCATTTTCAATTACCATGCAATAATTAACTACCTTAGGATAATACTAACCATAGATGCAAAAGACCTATATAATGAAAACATGAAACCACTCAAGAAAGAAATTGAGGAGGACTTGAGCAGATGGGAAGACCTGCCATGTTCCTGGATAGGTAGAATGAATATTGTGAAAATGGCAATTTTACCAATAGCAATATACAGATTTAATGCAATACCAATAAAAATTCCAGCATCATTCTTCACAGAGATAGAAAAAAAATCTCAAAATTTATATTGAATGGCAGCAGGCTTTGGCTATCCAAATATATCCTCAACAAAAGAAACACCCTGGAGGTATCACCATACCCAATCTAAAGTTACATTACGAAGCCATAGTAACAACAACAGAATGGTACTGGCATAAAAACAGACAAAACGACCAATGGAACAGAATAGAAGATCTGGACCTTAGCTCAAGTAGCTACAGCTACTTCATCTTTGACAAAAGTGCCAGCTTAGACTGGAGGAGAGACAGCATCTTCAACAAATGGTGATGGGCAAATTGGATAATCACATGTAGAAAACCAAAGCCAGAACCACTTACCTCACCATACACAAAAAATCAAGTCTAAACAGATTAAAGACCTTAATATAAGACATAAAACTCTTCTCCTACTGGAAGAAAAAATAGGAGATACTCTCAATGAATAGGAGTTCAGGAAGGACTTTCTGAACAAAACCCCAGTATCCTGTGAAGTTAAAGAATCTCTCAGCTAATGTGATTTCATGTACAGATAAACATACCATAAGCAGAACCAATAGATTGTCCATAGAATTGGATAATTTTTTGTCAGCTATACCAGTGACAGAGGCCTGATATCTAGAATCTGCAAAGAATTAAAAAAAAAAAATAAAAAAATCAGACAACCCACTCAAAAAATACAATTGAGAACAGGGTTCTCAGAGGGAGAAATACAAATAGCTAACACACACTTAAAAAAATGTTCAACATCCCTAAAAATCAGGGATATGCAAATTAAAACACCTATGAGATTCCACCTTACCTCAGTGAGGATGGAAATCATTAAAAAAAATCAAGGCAAACAACAACAAATGTTGGCAAGGATGTGGGGAAAGAGTAACCCTCATTCACTGTTGGTGGGAATGTGAACTTATACAACCACTACAGGAATCAATATGGACATTCCTGAAAAAGAGGAATATAGAACTACCAACAGATCCAGTTATTCCCTTACTGGGAATTTATCCTAAATGCTCCATGCTTTATTACAGAGATACTTGTTCAACCATGTTCATAGCTGCCCAATTCATAATAGCTAAGTACTGGAATCAACCCAGGTGCCCATCATTGGATGAATGGATAATGAAGTTGTGGTACATATACACAATGGAATTGCACTCAGAAGTAAGAGAAACAATACAGTGAAATTTTTAGGAAAAGGGATGGACTTAGAATGGTTCATACTCAGCCAACACACAATTGCAGAAAGACTAACACCAGACTGGACTTCCGGTTAAGATGGCGGCGTAGGTACCACGCCAAAGCAGCCTAGGGGGGAAAAAGACCAAAAAAATCTCAGCAAAATACACACTTTTACTAAAAAGTGAGGTGTATAGGAAATTGAAGTGGCAGCGGAGAAGTAGAAGAGTTATAGAGCATCCAGAGCCTGCACAGGCGGGAAAAGCGGCTCCGGCAGCTTGGCCAACCACCGCGGCCTCGGCGCAGCAGAAAACCGCCAGACTTGGCTCGAGCCGCAGGAAAAGCCAGGTGCAGGATTTTCCCCTCACACCGCGCTCTCTGCGCAACTCGGGAAACGTGAGGGGAGAGCAGCAGTGAGCAATGGAGGAGCAGACCGCGAGGTAGAAGAACAAGTGGAGCAGCGAGAGAACCAGAGCAGCCGCGGCTCCATCCCCTCCCCCACCGCCTGAGCCCAGCTCCAGCGAACAGAGCAGCGGCCCGGGACCCGGCCACGCCAACTTGGGCTGACAATGGGACACAAGCAGGAGCAGAGTTCGGGAGCAACATCAGCGGCTCCAGCACAGGTACCAGCGGCCCCAGCAGCAGCAGACCCAGGAGCGGCAGCAGCGGCAGATCCCGCAGCAGCAGCTTCAGGGGGAGCAGCGGCAGTGGACACAGCAGCAGCAGCTTCAGCAGCAGTGGTGGCTCCAGCAGTGGCAGCTACAGCAGCAGCAGAGGCGGCAGCAGCGGCTCAGTTTGCCCCGTAGGAAAAGCAAGTGCCCAGCTCCAGAAATCAGAACAGCAGCCCAACGACCCAGGCAGCAACTTGACTGAGACCAACATCACCCAAGGTAACTGTGATTGCACCAGGGAAGGGTCTCACTTGGTTACAAGCTGATTTGGATCCCTCAACAGACCAGAAATCTAAACCTCTTTGTTGATAGAGGATCTGGTCATTATAATAACTACTCTTGCATACATACTCGGGGCTGTTTTTGATTGAATGTGTACAGTGTTTAATTAAATTTTAGAATCTACCTGTATTTTATTCCACTCAGCCTGCTTGAATACTCCTATAGCAGGGAAATTCAACCCCTAAGAACATCTTTGTAGATACTCTGAGAGTCTTAAGAGCCACACCTAATATCTTAAGGTCCTACCCTGAAAATATATTACATCAAATCAATTGATACAGCTAAGAATACACAGCTAGCTAGAAAATCCAAACATTAACTTAATCCAAGATGCAAAAATATATACATCATAACACAAGAAACACTAAAAAGCAAGACGATATAAATCCACCTAAAAGTATTAATGCATCAGAAATGTCCTCCAGTGAGAAAGAGTTAGAGGAAATGCCTGAGAAAGAGTTCAAAAGAATAATTATAAATATGTTCAAAGAGGTCAAAGAACACATGAAAACAATCAAAGAAGAAATCAAAGAGGAAATCAAAGGTATCAAAGAAGAGGCAGGATACCAATTTAATGAAATAAAGAAGGCAATACAAGACATAAATAGGGAAATAGAAATAATAAAGAAAAACCAGTCAGAATTACTAGCAATGAAGAACACAGTTAATGAAATAAAAAACTCTGTAGAAAATCTCACCAGTAGGATGGATGAGGGAGAGGACAGAATATCTAAGCTAGAAGACCAGGTGGCAGACCTAATGCAGTCCAACAAAGAGAAAGACAAACTTATAGAAAAGTATGAGTGGGAATTTCAAGATATTCGGGACACTATGAAAAGATCCAATATAAGAATTCAGGGCATAGTAGAAGGAGAAGAACTCCACTCCAGAGGCATAGTAGGCATCTTCAACAAAATCATACAGGAAGATTTCCCCCAAATTGGGAAAGAGGGTGCCAATACAGATACAGGAAGCCTTTAGAACCCCAGCCAGACAAAACCCAGAAAGAACCTTTCCTCGCCATATTATAATCAAACTTCCAAACACACACACCAAAGAAAAAATATTGAAAGCAGTTAGAGAGAAAAATCAAGTTACCTACAAAAGCAAGCCCATCAGGATTACAGCAGATTATTCAACACAAACGTTTAAAGCCAGAAGGGCTTGGAGTGATATATTCCAAGTTCTGAAAGATAACAACTGTCAACCAAGGTTACTTTATCCTGCAAAGTTATCCATTCAAATAGATGGAGAAATAAAGACATTCCATAACAAAAGCAGGTTAAAGGAGTATTTGAAGACAAAACCAGCTCTACAGAAAATATTTGATAGAATCCTCCATGCTGAACAAAAGGAAAAGCACACACATAAGGAACCTAGAAAAAACAAGCAATACTCAAATACCAGTTAACAGAAGAGAGCACAGGTAGAACCAGAAACACACACACACACAAAAATGGCAAACATAAATACACACCTTTCAATAATATCTCTTAATATCAACGGTCTCAATGCCCCAACGAAAAGACATAGATTTGCAGACTGGGTTAAAAAGCAGGATCCTACAATGTGTTGTCTCCAAGAAACTCACCTTTCTACAAATATAGACATTATCTTAGGGTGAAAGGTTGGAAGACGGTGTTTCAAGCAAATGGGCCTAGAAAACAAGCAGGGGTTGCTATCCTAATATCAGACAGGGTAGACTTTAGTCCGACGTTAGACAAGAAAGATAAGGAAGGTCACTTTATATTGATTAAGGGCACACTCCAACAGGAGGACATTACAATCCTAAACATATATGCACCTAACATGGGGGCTCCCAAATTCGTCAAACAAACACTATTAGAACTAAGGTCACAGATAACACCAAACACAGTGGTGGTGGGTGACTTTAACACCCCACTCTCATCAATTGACAGGTCATCCAGGGAAAGAATAAACAGAGAGGCATCTTGACTAAATGAGGTCATAGAAGGAATGGACCTAACAGATATATACAGGACATTTCATCCAAAGGCTGCAGAGTATACATTCTTTTCAGCAGCACATGGAACATTCTCTAAAATAGACCATATATTAGGACACAAAGCAAATCTTAACAAATTCAGGAAAATTGAAATAATTCCTTGCATTCTATCTGACCACAATGGAATTAAACTATAAATCAGTAGCAAGAAAGGCTATAGAGCATACACAAAATCATGGAAACTAAACAATACACTACTAAATGATGAGTGGGTCAATGAAGAAATCAAAAAGGAAATCAAAAAATTTATAGAGTCAAATGATAATGAGAACACAACATACCAAAATCTCTGGGACACAATGAAGGCAGTTCTAAGAGGTAAATTTATAGCCTTAAGTGCCTATATTAGGAAATTAGAAAGCTCGCAAGTAAACTACCTAATGCTTCGCCTTAAAGCCTTGGAAAAAGAAGAACAAGGCAAACCAAAAATTAGTAGACGGGAAGAAATAATAAAGATTAGGGCAGAAATTAATGAAATAGAAACAAAAAGAACAATCCAAAGAATTAATGAAACAAAGAGTTGGTTCTTTGAAAGGATGAACAAGATTGATAAACCCTTAGCAAATCTGACCAAAAGAAAGAGAGAAGAGACACAAATTAATAAAATCAGAGATGAACAAGGTAACATCACAACAGATTCCAGAGAAATTCAAAAAATCATAGGGACATACTATAAAAGCATATACTCCACAAAGTATGAAAATCTGAAAGAAATGGATGATTTCCTTGATCTATATGACCTACCTAAATTAAATCAAAATGAGATTAATCACTTAAATAGACCTATAACAAACATGGAGATTCGAACAGTTATTAATAATCTCTCAACTAAAAAAAGCCCAGGCCCGGATGGATGCACTGCTGAATTTTACCAGACTTTTAAGGAAGAGCTAACACCATTGCTTCTTAAGCTTTTCCAGGAAATAGAAAAAGAAGGAATTCTACCAAACTCCTTCTATGAGGCCAGCATCACCCTGATACCAAAACCAGGCAAAGATAGAACAAAAAAAGAAAATTACAGACCAATCTCCCTCCTGAACATAGATGCAAAAATTCTCAACAAAATATTGGCAAACAGAATACAAGAGTATATCAAAAAGATCATTCACCCTGACCAAGTAGGCTTTATCCCAGAGATGTAGGGATGGTTCAACATACGCAAATCTATAAATGTAATACATTACATAAACGGGTTGAAGGACAAAAATCACATGATCATCTCATTAGATGCAGAGAAAGCATTTGACAAAATCCAACATCCCTTCATGATAAAAGTCCTACAGAGACTGGCAATAGAAGGAACATATCTCAATATAATAAAGGCTATTTATGACAAGCCTACAGCCAACATATTACTAAATGGGGAAAAACTGGAAGCTTTTCCACTAAAATCAGGAACAAGACAAGGGTGTCCACTGTCCCACTTCTATTTAATATAGTTTTGGAAGTCTTAGCCATAGCAATAAGGCAAGAGACACACATAAAAGGGATACAAATTGGAAAGGAAGAAATCAAGTTATCATTATTTGCAGATGACATGATTCTATACATAAAGGACCCTAAAGACTCTACTAGAAAGACTAACACCACATATTCTAACTCATCTGCAGTTTCAAACCTGGATCAGCTTGAGTTGCTGGCATACTAGATAAACAACTTGAGGTCCATACAATAGGGATGGAATGGTTTGTAGGGATGGGGAAGGGGAGGATAAAGTGAAATAAACAAAAACTAAACACAAAATGAACTGGTACCATATAAGCCTTTCTCCTTAAAGGTAAACTAAATGATATCACCCTCAACAGGAGTGTGGGGGATGTGCCCACAAAAGGCCCTGGAGAGGGTGGGATGAAGCCTAACCTTAAAAATTTTTGGCTCTGACCTGTAACTTGCAGTACCAGCAATAAGTGCTACTCACATTGAACTATTTATTGGGGAGACCTTTGAGATCTGCAAAACAAGTTAGGCTTCTATCAAAGCACTTGGTTTCCTGCCTGAGGTAAAGGCTAAGACCCTATTGCTGAAGACACCTGATGCTGTTGACACAGAACATGGACAGACCTGGCTGGAATCTTGTAGAAAGCCAGTCTTGCGACAGTTAGCCCATCTCGTGCTGGAAAGTGCTACATGAGCTACTGTGGGAAAGTGGCCAACAATGGTGTGAAGAAGCAAAGGTCTAAGCTACTCAGAAGCAACCAGCCTGAGAAAAAGTACACACCATGGTGCACACAGCTTTGGGTAACCAATGGCTTTCTGATTGTCTAAGAGATCCATAGGAGAAAGGAACCCATATCTTGAACTGGCAACCAGGTCTGAATGCTAAAGAGAAAAAAAGATTATTCTCTCCAGTGTCAAGCTCCCTGTAGTTTTTGGCTAAAAGAAAGGCTACACCCGTGAAACTTTCCCTAAATTAATTATGCTTAGCCAAATTAACTTATGCTGACTTCACTCTTTGTTGGGGATTTTGTTTTACTTTTTCAAAAGGTAGTAAGACCAGAGGAGAGAAAACACCCCTCACGTCTCAGTGAAGGCTCTTGTCTTGTCTTGTCTTGTCTGCTCTCCTGGGGAGACATGCATGAGTGCTACTTCCATGGTGAGCCTGACAATCAGTGCCAGAGTGAAGTAGACAAATGCTAAGAATACTGAACAAATACCAAAGCAGAAATCCAGAGGCTCCTAAGAGATCATCACTGAAGGACACTTAAAACACATACACCATGGCTCAGGAATTTTGTGTAAGAGGGGATGAAAAGATGATGAGAGCCACAGGTTGGGATGTAATGCACAGAGGCATTACCTCCCCGCAATAACTGACTGCTGCCACCACAATGCATAACCCAGTACCCCATGGGAAATACCAGCAACCCCACTGAGGAGGGCCCCCTGTGGAATGAGGGTAGAGAGGAGGGAAAAGATGGTGCCAACACGTGATATATCCATACAAAGTATGTTCTCAATTTAAAAAATAAACCCAGGGCTGGAGAGATGGCTTAGCAGTTAAGCACTTGTCTGTGAAGCCTAAGGACCCAGGTTTGAGCTTTGATTCCCCAGGACCCACGTTATCCAGATGCACAAGGGAGTGCACTCATCTGTAGTTAGTTTGCAGCGGCTGGAAGCCCTGGCGTGCCCATTGTCTCTCTCCCTCTGCCTCTTTCTCTCTCTCTGCCACTCTCAAATAAATAAATAAAAATAAAAAATAAAAATAAAGTAAACCTGACAATCTGGAATTTGGGAAAATGTCATACTTTTGTTCTGTAAATCACCCTACCAAGAGGAAGAGAAGAGAAGCTACACATTGGGAGAAAATATATGCAAACCATGACCTGACATAAGGCTACTGTCTACATTCTATGAACTCTCAAACTCAACACTGAAAAAAAAATTCCAAGTAGAAAATGGGCAAATGACATGAAGAACTGTTTCAATGAGAAAAATATATCAATAGCCAATAGACACAAGAAAAATTCAGCTCTATGGAAAAGCATGTATTTAGCATACATAAGGTCTAAGGGTTAACCACCAATAAAAAATGTTTAATAACATATATTGTAATTATTCTCCCAAATGTCAGACAATAAACTCATTCAAAAAATAAAAAAAATCTTCATGAATGAGGCAAATTATCTTTATTGTATAATTTTTTGATGTAGATATGTTTCGAAACTCATAAAATTTTACTCTTTGGATGGATATGTAGATCATTGATAGCGTTTGCCTAGCACGCAAATGACCTAGGGACTAATTTCCAGCACAGAAAAAGAAAAATAATGAAACAAAAATAAAACAAGAAAGAGAAAAGGTAAAAACAAAAACCAACAAGAAAACAAAACAAGTGAAACAATAACAAAAACATACATTTATGCTCACAAAATTAGTGCACTGTGTTGTATACACATTTTATGTTAATAAAATTCACAATGTAGCCAGGTGTGGTGGTGCCTGCCTTTAATCCTAGCACTCTGGAAGCAGAGGTAGGAGGATTGCCATGAATTCAAGGCCACCTTGAGAATACATAGTGAATTCCAGGTCAGCCTGGGCTAGAGTGAGACCTTATCTTGAAAAACAAACAAACAAACAAATTACTATGTAAAAATACTTAAAGTGAATAAAATATTGCCTAGCTTTGAGAGCTAAAGAGTTATTCTGAGTTTATATGTAAACCAAATACATTAATAAATAGCATCATGAAGGCTCAGTGAATGAATAGTAAAAGGCTATATAGAGGAGAGGAATCCAGAAAGGAATAGAAACAAATGGTTAACAAAGTTAAAAAGTATTTTGGCTATTTGTCAATTACTTAGATAAAAAATTAAAACAAATAATTTCTCTATAATAATGCTAGTAGTTGATGTTGCTTCCCACTTGTCAGGAGCATGAATCAGCGTATCTATCTGCAGAGCAGATTTCAAATATATATATATATATATATATATATATATATATATATATATATATATATATATATACACACACACACATACACACACACATACATACACACACACACACACACACACACATACATATTCTGAGCGTTAAAATTTCTATATCAGGTTCTTTAATTCAAATATTGTTGTTCTACTATTTTAAAGACTATTTGCAGAATGATAGGTACAATAAGTTAATCTATTATTATTATTTATCCAAACCCGGAAATAACCTAAAATTAAAATAATATAGAAGCAAAAATTAGTCACCTTCGAACTGTTGAATAAAACCAATAGGAGAATTTTCCATCAAACAAAGAAGTGTTGCCTAGAACTATAATATGTAAACCCTCAGGAGATATGATATAATGATGACTGAATCTAGAATGTATCCATTTACCCTGCCCCTCCTCACTGAATGTACTGAAATGTATTTATTCCAAAGTCAACTGTAAAGAACCCTTTGGTTTTGAAAGTACAATTATAAAAGCACTTCATTGAACACATTATCACAATTCATATAGAGTTATGTTTTAGTATCTACAGAGAACATTAGGAGTATGAAAAAACTCTATGATAAAAATATAAGCCAAACAGACTACAAAATTACAACTATAATTTTATTATCTATATAAAATACAAAAGAAAGATGAAAAGGGAATAACAAAGAAAACATTATAAGATTATGACTAATTTTAATGTTACCCTTAAATATTTTTGATTCTTCAAGCTTTTTTAAAAATATAAATAATTTATTTATTTATTTGAGAGAGGGAAAGAGAGAGAGAGAGAGAGAATGGACTAGTCAGAGCCTCTAGCCACAGCAATTAACTCCAGATGCATACACCACTTTGTGCATCTGGTTTACATTGGTATTGGGGAATCAAACTGAGGTCCTTTGGCTTTGCAGGCAAGTGTCTTAACCACTAAACCATCTCTCCAGCCCTTCTTCAAGCTTTTTCTTTTTTTGTAAGAACAATGGATTTTTTTTACATATTGAGAAAAACTATGTATGTTTAAAGTCTGTCTTGCCTAACAGAATTTAATTTTTGCAATATCTTGGTATGCTAGAGTTAGTGCTTGAGTATAAGCAATATCATTTCAGTACAATGTTTATCAAAATTTTTCATGATGTTTTATTAATAAAATAACAGTCTTGGGCTGGAGAGATGGCTTGGCAGTTAAGCACTTGCCTGTGAAGCCTTAGGACCCTGGTTCAAGGCTCAATTTCCCAGGACTCACTTTAGCCAGATGCATGAGGGGGTACACACATCTGGAGTTCGTTTGTAGTGGCTGGAAGCCCTGGCATGCCCATTCTCTCTCTCTTTCTCTCTGTGTCTCTTTCTCTCTGTCACTCTCAAATAAATAAATAAATAAATAAATAAATAAATAAATAAATAAAAATGAACAACAATGAAAAAAATTATAAAAAATATAACAGTCTATTGACTGGGTAAGATACATTTAGATGGATTCATGGTTATTTCACTCTGTTGGGACTATTGAACACTCACGAGTCTCCAGGTCCTCTACTGGATAGAAAATGAATAAGGCTGAAAAAATGAATGATTTCTTTACCCTCAAAGATCACAGGCCAGGAATGAACAAGCAAGTGGAGAAAGTCACTGAGCAGTTCGACAGTGATTTATATCCATTAGAGGTGTGTTGGAGTTTCTGAAACACTGAGAAATAACTGTATCACAGAATAAGAAAACATTAGTATTTACTTACTTCATGCTGAACTCCATTTCAATGTTCTACTTTATTGTATTAGTTGGAGGTCATTTATTGCAGGAAAGACTTATTCTGTGGAACAGGACTTTTATTATGAAGATATTGCATAATGTCTGTCTGAAAAGATAGGTCTACACTGAGCTTTTAGAAATGAAAACTAGCACCAGTGTAGAACTGTCTAGTGAGAGGTAGTGATGGGCACTCTCCATGCACAAACTGGGTATTTGAAATGTACTGGATTACTAGAATACGAAAAGAACGGCCACTGCATTTATATCATTTACTACTTGTGATGACTTTATGTGGTATTAGAATTCCTACATTTTTCAGTGAGGAAGCTAAGGGTTAAGGAGATAAAAAAAGTTCCCCAAATCTCTGAAGCTAGGTAGTGTTAGAGAAAAGACCTGAAATCTCTTTAGCTCTGAAAGCCATGAACTTTCAACCAAGATACCCCACCCTCTGAGTCACAAAGGAAACATCTGGCAAAATTGTGAAAAGACAGGAAATTTCAAGGTCAGTGTGGCTGGAACAAAGGTCTTTTTGAAGTAGATGTTGTTGATGGAAAGGTAGTGTTTTTCCCTCAATGTTTGTGTCTACTCCAAGTCACATATAGAACCTCCAGCCCCCAATGTGATGGTATTGGAAATGAGGTAGGAAGACAATTAGTTCCTGAGGTTGGAACATCTATGAGGGCTTTAGTGATCTTATGCAGAAAGATACGGGAAAGGATTGAGATTGTTCCTTCCATCTCTGCCTACCTCCTTTCTAGAGGATATCTATCTGTAACTCTGAAAGAGTATCCTCACCAGACACTGGACCTACGAGCACCTTGGTCTTGCACTTCCTAGTCTACACAACTATGAGCAACAAATGGGTCTAAGCCATCCATTTTATGGTATTTTTCTATAGTAGACACAGCTAACACATGTGGTATGGTTAGAGTCCAAGAATGGAGGAGGAGAAATAAAGGCCAGGCAGATTTTAGGCCCAACTCTGTTTTATGCCAGAAAGATTCCAATGTCCATACTGTTCACTGGTATCTTTGCTAGAAAACTTCTTCCCTGACCATCCTTCTCTCCTCCTCTTTCTCCTTCCCTCCCACACCTTCTCCTCCTCTGCTTTTCTTGTCCCTTTTTGTTTTTATTTTCCATAAGAGTCACAACCTCATCTTAGTTGTTCCAGCTGTATGTTTTTGGATTTTATTTAAAAAAGCTTTTCTTTTATATTTTATTTATTTATTTGAAAGAGGGAGAGAGAAAGAGGCAGACACACACACAGAGTATGGGCACGCTGGGGCCTGTAGCCACTGCCAACAAACTCCAGATACATGCACCACTTTGTGCATCTGGCTTATGTGGGTACTGGGGAATTGAACCTGAGTCCTTCAGTTTTTCAGGCAAGTGCCTTAATTGCTAAGCTGTCTCTCTATCTCCAGATTTTATTTTAAGTTTTTGGCTTTTAAACTGTTTAAAGGGACTGAATTTTTCTTCTGAAGATAATTCTGCATTTTTCTTTTCAAGGAATTCAGAGACCTTTCTGTGAAGCCTGTCTATAAAACTTCTCTGATTTCAGATGTTGAAGAAAAAAAAGAGAAAATTTTAACTGGGAAACTTTTATCACTAAAATTTAACTTTAGAAAGAAAATTTTGATGGTAGGATTAAGAGAGGGTTAAATAATGAGGAAAACATTACATATCACCAAGCAAGAAAACTTTGGTGAGCATTTCTGTGGACAGTTGTGCTTAATATTCAGCTCTGCAATGATAGGATAGATGAAGTTCAGCTGACATAAATCAGATAATATTTTGGACCTTTGTGTCCTACTAACATGAAAAATGAAGTCCCTCTGAAATCCCTTTAAGTGGAATGAATATAAGCCTGAAATTTCTTCTGGGGTGGGTAGCCCTTTCTGCTGTATTCTGGTTGAGTCATAAAAAGTGACTGCTTGTGGGCTGGGATGTAGCTCAATGTTACAGTGCTTGCTGAGCATACCTAAGGTCTCCAAATCAATCCCTAGAACTGGACAAAAAAAAAAAAAAAAAACCTGTTTGAAACCTTGGGTGCTATGTATGTAAAAGATGTAATATAAGCAAAAGGAAGTAAAAAAAATAGTAGTACATTTAGGGGAAGGGCAAGAGGGCTGGGAAATGCTGGAGGATTATTTCATATGTGTGAGACCAGAGATGAGAGCATGCTGCTACTTGAGTCAGCATAATGGAAGACAGAACAAGTGTTTTCAAGTGTTTGAAAGGACTGCATGGAAAAAAGAAGTTAGAATTACTCCCCCTTTCTCTTATATGCCAGATGTGGGAAAGAAAACTACTGGAAAGGAGTAAGATTAGGGCCTAGCTTGCAAAAGAAGTCTACAACAATGAATGCTGTCTAAAAAGGAAACCGACTGTTTCATACAGCAGAGGTGCATTAGAGGAAAGAATCGTCTGTACTGAGTTTCATGGGAAGGAATTCTGACTAGAAGCAAGGGATTCAGAAGATTATGGATGGGGCCACATAATAGATAATTGAGAGCTGGGAGAGAAAGTCATGGAAACTCTTACGATCTTGAATTTTAAGAGTCAATATTGCATAGAGTGCCAAGTCTTTGCTACTTAAATAAGTGGAATACCATTATTGAAAAAATAATGGCTTATCAACTCTGGACACACTTTCACCTCCACAGGCTTCACAAATTGCCATCAGCTGTGGTCCAAATACTCAAAACATATGTGGCTATGGGGGACATTTCACATTCAAAACACCACCTCACCCATTGGAATTTATAGTCCAAATTTCATATAATTGATAGCTATTTTTATCATTAAAGTTAAGTAGAGTGTAAAGATCAGAGGTGTCTCCCTCACACTCTCTTGGGTAAAGCTGGGCTGGAGTTGAGTAGTCAGATCGATACAGTGAAGGTTGACTGGGTTCTCTATGTTTATAAAGAACAGTTTCATGTTCATCTTCCCATCTGCTTGGTATCCATGCAACCATGAAATAGAACAGATTTTTCATATTTATACTCTTCATCTTCCTGCTGTGCAGAGATGGGGAATTACATGGTCACTTAGAAGTTTGACTGTCCATTTAGGAACACATCATAACATTCACTGGAATAAAATAAAAGAATAAAGCACATTTGTTCTTTTTTTTTTTAATACCCATAGATTACACACAGTTGCCATTAGCCATATGGATTCAAATTTGGATTGACTAAGACTCCTTCCTATATCAGGTCACCTCAGTTAGTAAATATATTCTCTTATAATTCACAAATTCATATTGTTTCTTCTGACCCTTTTATTTTAGTCTTTCTAAATGACCACATAAGGCAAAGGAAGATGAGGCTCTATTTATTACATGTACTCTTGGAGTTTCAATAGACAATCCTCTGAAAATTGAAACAAATGCACACATTGGTTGTGTCACAGGGATTGTAAAAACATGTTTGTCTGCAAGAACTTACAGGTAAAACATTTTACTTAGAATGTTGTTTCTATTGCTATTCAAGTCTTAGGACCACATTAATACATTAATGAATGTGAGTCACTCAATGAACTTTTAAAAATTCTTTTTTAAAATTAATTAGTTTTGTACTCAGTGAATACAGTCCAGTTGGTACCATTGTTAGCCTCCACCATGTCCTCTCTCCTCCCCCTGGCCCCTCCTTGTTGAGGTATATGGGTCATGCATTGTGGAGTTAGCCCACAGTTATGGCAGGAGGAAATGTTTCTGTGTATCATGACGCAATGTGTGGCTCTGACATTCTTTCTGCCCTTCTTCCTTGAAATTTCCCTGAGCCATGTTGGGTTCATTTTGGGTCTGCTTCTGTGATGAGGTGTTGGGAGCCTCTGTGTCTCTGGATATCTGATTTGGTAGGAGTTGATTGTTCTCTGTGTCGATCTCCTTCACCCTTGTGCTGGTACCTGGTTCACCAAAAAAACAGAACCCTTGCTTGTTTTGCCCATTATTCTTAGTTTCAGATGGGGTCCTTTTGAGGTATGATGGGGTGGTTCACTCCTTAGGATCTGTATCTATCTGAAAAAGAAGCAGATTCTCCAACAGAGAGTAAAGTTAGCACCAGATAAATGGGATAACCCTTATTTTTTTAGTAGAGAATTTAATAGGTGTAGGTCCTCTTGTAGCCCATGATTGGTGGTAGCTTGACAATGGAGAGCAAGCTCATGTTTGGATATGGTTCTGACTTGTTTCCCAGCTCCAGCTATGGGTCCCTTACCACTGAGCAGATCAGTTAGCCAAATCAAGAGCAGTTGGTTTCCCACCATGGCTGTGCACCACTATTGTACTTGTGTGAGCATCACAGTAGGTTATTTACTGTTAAGTAGGTTAGACCATGAGTTGCTTGGACAGATATGGTCATTTTCCCCCAGTTGCCCATGTAGCACCTTCTGGCACTAGATGTGCTGATTGTCTGGGGACTGACTCTCTTCCAGCTTCTAGCCATGTCGCTCCATGTTACATATCAACCACATGTGGTATCTTCAGCAGTGGGATCTTAACACTAACCTTTGGTGGGTCATCAAGTACTCTGACAGAAATCTGTCATTCTCTTAGGAACCTTGTAGGTCTCTCTGATCAGCATTTATTTTCATTCGGTGTCTTGATGTTTGCTATCCTTACTGGGGTAAGGTGGAATCTCATAGTTGTTTTAATTTGCATTTCCCTGATGAGTAGGGATGATAAGCATTTTCTTAACTGTGTGTTTGCCATGTGTATTTCTTCCTCTGTGAACTGCCTGTCCATCTCTGTGCCCCATTTTTGTGAGTGGGTTGTTTGACTTTTTGTTGTTTAGGTTTTTGTGTTTGAGTTCTTTGTAGATTCTAGAGATTAGGCCTCTATCAGTTGGATATTCAGCAAATATTTTCTCCCACTCTGTGAGTAATCTATTGGCTTTGCTTATTGTATGCTTGTCTGTGAAGAAACTCTTCAGCTTCATGTGATCCCATTGGTTGAGTGACTGTTTAAGATCGTGAGCTACTGGGGCTTTGTTCAGGAGGTCTTTTTCCATTCTTATATCATGGAAAGTTCTCCTATATTTTCTTCCAGTACTAGCTGAGTTTCTGGTCTTATATTGAGGTCTTTGATTCATTTGGACTTGAGTGTTGCACATGGTGAGATGTATGGATCAAGTTTCAATTTCCTGCATATGGTTATCCAGTTTGTCCAGCACCATTTGTTGAAGATGCTGTCTTTTTTCCAGACTATATTGTAGGGCCTTTGTCAAATATCAAATAGCTGTAGTTGCTTGACCCAAAGTCTTCAATGAACTTTTTACTCTTCTGGGTCATTGAAAATCTATAAATCTCCCTCCCAACACACACACACACACACACACACGAACATTAACCAAAGTTGCCCTTGCTGACTTCTACAAGTGCCCTATAATATAGATCATTTACCCTAACTTTACATGGTCACAAATGAATCAACAGGTGGCTACAGCATAGATCTTGTGATATTCTAGGCAGAAACCCTACTGCAGACATCAGATCCTGCTACAATTCTTAGTTTCTATTTTGCTCTTCTCTCTGCCTATTTCCAAGTGAAGAATGTTAGTAGATTCCCTACTCTAATATGAGATCTAACTAATCCACAGATCTAAGAAGTTTTAGCATTAAAACACTTTTCCTCATCAAGTTAGAGCAATACTTTTTTTTTTTACTAATACTTTAATAGTCTGTGGCCCATTAGTAAGTGGTAAAATTTAATGGGATGAATTGTGACCAACTAAGCAGAATAAATGATATTTTACTGTTCTCATTGAGAAGAGGAATTTGAGTCTCCTCTTAAATCTGGGTTGTTAGTAATTTGTTTGACTACAGGCAGCAGAAGTATCACTCTAGGATTTCTAATATATCACAAAGAGCATTTCTGTTTCCATTTGAGCCTCTTGGGAAGCTCACCTCAGGGACAATCCATCTAAGAACGTACACGTGAAAGAGTGAAGATCTGAACCATATGGGGAAGCCAACTGTTGCTGTGTAGTTGACAATTGGAGCTGAACTTCAAACTGACAGACATTTACTTCCAGCCATATGAGGGAAACTCTAGGACCTGTAGTACAGCCGGGTCACCCCAACTCTGTAGCACCAGGCTACCTTTGATTGCATCCACTAAAAATCCCAAAGTAAAAGTACCCATTGGGCTCCATTTAATCCATGGAGAATCTTGAAATAATACTAACAAGATTTAAAGCCTTAGATTATCTATGTACCAATATATAATCAAAATGTATGTCAAGATAATTCAAAGACATAAAGGATGATCATTATTTTGCCAAAACTTATGTACATGTTTTAATGAAAAAGAGTATGTATAATGAGGGAGCTGGGTTGTGATGCAACATATTTTTCTTAAAACAAAAATCTCCTAAATTTATAAGATATTATCCACATAGTGTACAATTCACAAATGTATGCTATATGAGCCAATATTTTAGCATATTTGCTAAATTTTGCTACTATTAATGTGATCAATTTTAGAACATTTTTATTACTCCACCTTTAAACATTTGCCCATTAGCTTTCATGTCTCACTCCTGCCTCCTGCCAGTAATAGAAAGATTTTTATGTCTTTTTACTTTTATTATGTTTATTTTTGGTCTTCACAGAGAGGAGATACACTAGGCATGATCCTTTGTGACTGGCTTCTTCTACTTCTCATGCATTTAAGTTTCACTTACATTATAGTATGTATCAATTTTTCATTCCTTAGTAGTCCCAAATGCTATTCCAGTGATGCATATGCCAATGAGAACAGATGAAGGAGACTTTTTACAAAGCTAGGGAGAAGAGACCTTGAAAGGAAGCAGTCCTTGGCACCATTAGCAGTTCTGATCTGGTCTGAGGATAAGATATCATTAGTGCCTTCATTTTTTTCTTCTTCTTTTTCTCTTAAAACTTTTTAACAGTAATTATCTAGTGAGCACAGCTTTACTCTTATGCCAGATAGAGTATTTCTATCAGACCAGAGAAATGATTTCACCCAAGTCTAGCTTGGTGAGTCAATTGTGTGTATTGAGATTACTTATAGGAGTATGGGTGACCCCTCAAAAATAGCTGTATCACTGAAATATTAGCATGGGTAATGAATGGTCTTCAGAGAAAGCTTCATGGATAGAGCTTTGATTCCCATTCAGTTAACCTTCCACACCCTACATAACCTAATAGAGATGTACAACCATTGATATTGTGACATGATATCATCTACAAATAAGTTGGTTCACATTCATTTCCATCTTGGGATGCATGTGAGCCCAAGGGCCACAGGATGGTCACTCTTTTCCAGAAGATGTGCAGCTAGTTGGGGCACAATTACATACTGATGACATAGAGATGCAAAAGTGAATGACTGGAACCTCAGTTTAGAGGCTAATGATCCTTCCCACATCTTTCTTTTAGGAAGGAAAGCCCTCAGGCCCAATCTTCTGAGTGTACCATGCAGTTAATCATAGCTGCTGCAATAAAGGCAGTAGTGGCTATGCTATGCCTGGAGGAAAAAATTCTACAGAAGTCAAGTTATGGGCTAAGCCTAGGGAACTATAAGCAAATGAATGGGTACAGAAAATCTGGTATATACGTATACACAATGGAGTTTTGTTCTGCCGTAAAGAAGAATGGAATTAGGTGGTCTGCAGGGAAATAGATGGAAGTGAAGATTATAATACAGAGTGAAATCAGACAGTCTCTCTTACATATGAAAGCTTCAAAGATGATTTGAAAGCAGAAGATGGAGTATTAATGGCTGGGAAGGAGTTTGGGGCACAGGATAGAAGAAAGGATGTACATGATCAGTGCATAATACATCCATATATTATATGTATATAAGTATGAATGGAAATGTCACAGTGAAGCCAGTGATCTATACAATTAATAGTATGTGCACATTACTTAAGGAACTAACAAAAGCTAGTCTGCAAAGCTCCATGCTATATGATTCTAATCCTTTGACATTCTAGAAAAGGAAAGCTGAAAAAACAGTAAAGGGGTCATGGCTCACCAGAGATTGAGGGTGGGAGAGAGGAATAAGCAGAGCACAGAGAATTTTTAGGGAAATGAAACTGCTCTGTGTGATGCTATCAAGGGATGCATGTCATCATGAATTTGTCTGTCCACAGAATGCACCAGACCAGAGTGAACTAGAATGTAAACTAGATATTTAGGGTGATAATGACGTGCCATTATCATTGGGTTCATCAGTCAAGAATGTGTCAGTCTGGTAGAGGATCTTGGTAGGGAGGAACACTGGGCGTATTGTGAGACAGGTAGTGGTTGGGGTAGCTCTGTGCCTTCTACCAAATTTGACCTAAATCAAAAATTTCTCTTTAAAACTATCTGCTAAAAAGAATAAAAGATAATAGGCCAAAGCCCATTTTTTGTTTAAATAAGGAACTCCTTGGCCTATCATTTAGCAAGAAAAATAAGGTGGGATTAGTCAATACATAAAAACTAAATGAATTCTTGCTGCTCAAGAATACTCATCACTAACTTGACCTGTTTATATACAAATATTGAAAAAATGTGAAGGGTTGACTGAATGATTATAGGATTTCTTTCTTGTTCAGCAAAGGACAAGTGAGAAATATTTTTGACTCAGTTACAGCATGATAATCATTTACCACCTCATCACTGTGAAACAATAGGTTCAATTCAAAATGTGTTCAGTTTTGACATATACCATATGCTTGCAAATGCTTCCATCATAGAAAAGTCTAGATGGGATGGCAATATGGACAGTCACCAGGGAGGCTTTTTGATATGTTGAATAATTCAAGAGGGGCAATCTAATTAAAATGTCTTACTTTTTGAGATGAACATCAGTGTCAAAAAATGAAATGAGTTTTCCAGAGACAAAATAAAAACTAACAGTCACTTTGATTCAAAGTCCCAGGGAAAAAATTAAAAATCCATATTAGGTAAAGAATTGGCCTGTTATCTAATTAGTTGTATAAACCCTTTCTGAAGAAGTACTATATATATATTGAAAGGAGATCACCAATATGTATCTAGATATGTCTAGGCAAGAAATGAATTGATTAGGAAATTAATCAGGACACAATGGAGTTATTCATTGCTGTCCATCACCTGGCCCTGAATGTCATCCATCTCCTTTCCCAGTGAGAGTCTATAGG
This sequence comes from Jaculus jaculus, assembly GCF_020740685.1. NCBI lineage: Eukaryota > Metazoa > Chordata > Mammalia > Rodentia > Dipodidae > Jaculus > Jaculus jaculus. The sequence goes on from NC_059104.1 coordinate 106,496,981, forward strand.
ACAAGAAACACTAAAATAAGTCCACTGTCTGGATCTTTCCCAACTCTCATTATGTCTTACTTGGACTATTACAGTTTTATCCTAAATCACTTCTTATGTTCTAGTCTTGCCCCAATGACTCCAGCAAACACTTTCCAATATGATTTTAGAGAATAAAATGTTATTATATAACTTTCTGTGCCTAAAGCCTAGTACTTAGAGAATAATGTTTAAGGCCCTTCACAATTTTACCATGGGCTAACCGTCTTTTCAACCTTTTCTTTCTCTCTTCTCTGAGTTTCAAAATGCTCTACAAATTTCAACCTACGTATTCCATAGACAAAACCTTGGAACATACTCAACTTTTGCTCCTTCTTATATTCCATATCTAGTAATATATGAATCCATAAAAACATCATATTTTATGCTCCAAAGATGATTTTATTTTAAATCTTTAAGAGATAGAAATAGAGCCATTATTAATAATTGTGAAATACATCACTGATTTTGCATAGTCCCCTTCTGCCTCGCAGGTTGCTTGTAAGAAGTATCCCTGATACATGCTTCAGGTAAAGAATACCTTTTTAAATTTTTTTAAATTTAATTTAATTGTTTCTCAATTTTGTTAAACATTTTCCATGATTATAAATAATATCCCATGGTAATACCCTCCCTCCCCCTTTTCCCCTTTGAAATTCCATTCTCTGTCATATCTCCTCCCCATCTCAATAAGTCTCTCTTTTATTTTGATGTCATGATCTTTCCCTCCTCTTATGATGGTCTTGTGTAGGTAGTGTCAGGCACTATAAGGTCATGGATATAGAGGCCATTTTTTTGTCTGGAGGGAGCACGTTGTAAGGAGTCCTACCCTTCCTTTGGCTCTTACAATCTTTCTGCCACCTCTTCCGCAGTAGACCCTGAGCCTTGGAAGGTGTGATCGAGATGTTACTCAGTACTCCAGTCACTTCTTTCAAGCACCATGATACCTTCTGAGTTGTCCCAAGGTTACTGCCATCTGAAAAGAGAAGATTCTCTACCCAAAGTGAGAGTAGCATTAATATAAGGGTATGAATATTAAGAGAAGTGCTTACTGGGCAGTTTGATAAGCATAGTATATACACTTATCCAGACATCAGCAGATGTTATACCCCTAGGGCTCCTGACTACTCCTGTTTTCAGTATCAGAGATGTATTCCCTCCCTTGGAGCAGACCTCCAGTCCAATTGGAGGGCAGTTGGTATTCACCATGACAGACATGCAACTATTGCATCCATTGGCTCATTTGGCCTGGCTGGCCAATTATAAGGCTTGCCGTGTCCACGGTTGAGTATCTTCACTGTTGGTATCTGTTTCTCCCATTGAACTACATGTAGAATGGCTTCTTCCAGCTTTCTGTCAGCTGGCCTACATGGGGGAGGTTATCAGCTCAATTCCATCAGGATTTCTCAGTGGCCTTGAGGCCCAAGTATGTGCAGTCTTCAGCAATAGGGTATTACCATAGATTCCTGGTGGGAAACCAAGGGCCTCAGCAATGGCCTATAATGTTTGGGGGCATCAGTGACCTCCCTGGCCAACAACTCACTGGAAGGTATCCCATCTCTGGCACTGAAAATTTTCTAGCAACGATCTACAGCTCCTGAGTGTTCCATTGTCCAAAACTGTAGGATTCCATATGATTTATTTATATCCTCTTAGATTTTGATTACCCCTCTCTCCACCTTTGCTTTACTCAATCTCCTCCACTGACCTCACTTTGGGCCTTTTCACCCCATATACAATACTTACATATATACAATACCAACCTATTAAGTACCCTCCTCCCTTCCTTTCTCTTCCCTTTGTATCAATTTTTTAGCTTACTGGCACCTGCTACTGAGTTTTTTCCTTCTCACACAGAAGCCCAATCATCTGTAGCTAGGATCCACATATGAGACAGAACATGTGGCACTTTGCTTCCTGGGCCTGGGTTACCTCACTTAGTATAATCCTTTCCAGATCCATCCATTTTTCTTCAAATTTCATAACTTCATTTTTCTTTACCGCTGAGTAGAACTCCATTGTATAAATGTGCCATATCTTCAATATCCACTCATCACTTGAAGGACATCTAGGCTGGTTCCATTTCCCAGCTATTATAAGTTGAGCAGTAATGAACATGGTTGAGCATGTACTTCTAAGGAAATGAGATGAGTCCTTAGGATATATGCCTAGGAGTGGTATAGCTGGGTCATATGGTAGATCATTCCTTAGCTATTTTAGGAACCTCCACAATGATTTCCACAATGGCTGGACCAGATTGCATTTGCACCAACAGTGTAGAAGGGTTCCCCTTTTCCCACATCCTTGCCAGCATTTATGATCACTTGCTTTCATGATGGTAGCCAATCTGACAGGAGTGAGATGGAATGTCAATGTAGTTTTTTAATCTGCATTTCCCTAATGACTAGGGACATAGAACATTTTTTTAGATGCTTATACACCATCAGTATTTCTTCCTTTGAGAACTCTTTATTTAGCTCCATAGCCCATTTTTTAATTGGCATGTTTGATTTCTTATTATTTAACTTTTTGAGTTCTTTGCATATCCTAGGTATTAAGCCTCTATCAGATATATAGCTGGTGAAGACTTTTTCCCTTTCTGTAGGTTGCCTCTTTGCTTTATTAACAGTGTTCTTTGTAGTACAAAATCTTTGTAATTTCATGTGGCCCCAGTGGTTAACCTGTGGTTTTATTGCCTGAGCAATTGGGGTTGTATTCAGAAAGTCTTTGCCAAGACCAATATGTTGAAGAGTTTCCCCTACTTTTTCCTCTAGCAGTTTTAGGGCTTCCAGTCTCATGTTAAGGTCTTTAATCCATTTGGACTTAATTCTTGTGCATGGTGAGAGAGAAGAATCTATTTTCATCCTTCTGCAGATATATATCCAGTTTTCCCAAAACCATTTGCTGAAGAGGCTGTCTTTTCTCCAATGAGTATTTTTGGCATTTTTATCGAATATCAGGTGGCTATAGCTACTTGGGATTACATCTGGGTCCTCTATTCTGTTCCACTGATATACATGTCTGTTTTTGTGCCAGTACCATGCTGTTTTTGTTACTATGGCTCTGTAGTATAGGTTAAAATCAGGTATGGTGATACCACCAGCACTATTTTTGTTGCTCAGTATAATTTTAGATATTCAAGTTTTTTTGTGATTCCATATGAACTTTTGGATTGTTTTTTCTATTTCCATGAAGAATGCTTTTGGAATTTTGATAGGGATTGCATTAAATGTGTAGATTGCTTTAGGTAAGATTGCCATTTTCACAATATTGATTCTTCCAATCCAGGAACAGGGGATGTTTTTCCACTTTCTAGTGTCTTTTGCAATTTCTCGCTTTAGTGTTTTAAAGTTCTCATTGTAGAGATTCTTTACTTCCTTGGTTAGGTTTATTCCAAGGTACTTTATTTATTTATTTATTTTTGATGCAATTGTGAATGGGAGTGATTCTCTGATTTCATCCTCTGTGTGTTTGTTGTTAGCATATAGGAAGGCTACTGATTTCTGTGTATTTATTTTGTATCCTGCTACATGGCTGTAGGTTTTGATCAGCTCTAACAGTTTGCTAGTAGAGTTTTTAGGATCCTTTATGTATAGAATCATGTCATCTGCAAATAATGATAACTTGATCTCTTCCTTTCCTATTTGTATCCCTTTTATGTGTGTCTCTTGCCTTATTGCTATGGCTAAGACTTCCAGCACTATATTAAATAAAAGTGGGGACAGTGGACACCCTTGTCTTGTTCCTGATTTTAGTGGAAAAGCTTCTAGTTTTTCCCCATTTAGTAATATGTTGGCTGTAGGCTTGTCATAAATAGCTTTTATTATGTTGAGATATGTTCCTTCTATTCCTCGTCTCTGTAGGACTTTTATCATGAAGGGATGTTGGATTTTGTCAAATGCTTTCTCTGCATCCAATGAGATGATCATGTGATTTTTGTCCTTCAATCCATTTATATAATGTATTACATTTATAGATTTGTGTATATTGAACCATCCCTACATCTCTGGGATAAAGCCTACTTGGTCAGGGTGAATGATCTTTTTGATATACTGCTGTATTCTGTTTGCCAGTATTTTGTTGAGAATTTTTGCATCTATGTTCATGAGGGAGATTGGTCTGTAATTTTCTTTTTTTGTTCTATCTTTGCCTGGTTTTGGTATCAGGGTGATGCTGGCCTCATAGAAGGAGTTTTGTAGAATTCCTTCTTTTTCTATTTCCTGGAAAAGCTTAAGACACAATGGTGTTAGCTCTTCCTTAAAGGTCTGGTAAAATTCAGCAGTGAATCCATCCGGGCCTGGGCTTTTTTTACTTGGGAGATTATTGATAACTGTTCGGATCTCCATGTTTGTTATAGGTCTATTTAAGTGATTAATCTCATTTTGATTTAATTTAGGTAGGTCATATAGATGAAGGATATCATCCATTTCTTTCAGCTTTTCATACTTTGTGGAGTATATGCTTTTATAGTATATCCCTATGATTTTTTGAATTTCTCTGGAATCTGTTGTGATGTTACTTTGTTCATCTCTGATTTTATTAATTTGTGTCTCTTCTCTCTTTCTTTTGGTCAGATTTGCTAGGGGTTTATCAATCTTGTTTATCCTTTCAAAGAACCAACTCTTTGTTTCATTAATTCTTTGGATTGTTATTTTTTGTTTCTATTTCATTAATTTCTGCCCTAATCTTTATTATTTCTTCCCGTCTACTGATTGTTGGTTTGCCTTGTTCTTCTTTTTCCAAGGCTTTAAGGTGAAGCATTAGGTCATTTACTTGCGGCCTTTCTAATTTCTTAATATAGGCACTTAAGGCTATAAATTTACCTCTTAGAACTGCCTTCATTGTGTCCCAGAGATTTTGATATGTTGTGTTCTCATTATCGTTTGACTCTATGAATTTTTTGACTTCCTTCTTGATTTCTTCATTGACCCATTCATCATTTAGTAGTGTATTGTTTATTTTCCATGATTTTGTGCATGCTCTATAGCCTGTCTTGCTACTGATTTGTAGTTTAATTCCATTGTGGTCAGATAGAATGCAAGGAATTATTTCAATTTTCCTGAATTTGTTAAGATTTGCTTTGTGTCCTAATATTTGGTCTATTTTAGAGAATGTTCCTTGTGCTGCTGAAAAGAATGTATATTCTGCAGCCTTTGGATGAAATGTCCTGTATATATATCTGTTAGGTCCATTCCTTGTATGACCTCATTTAGTCAAGATGCCTCTCTTTATTTTTTCCCAGGATGACCTGTCAGTTGATGAGAGTGGGGTGTTAAAGTCACCCACTACCACTGTGTTTGGTGTTATCTGTGACCTTAGTTCTAATAGTGTTTGTTTGAGGAATTTGGGAGCCCCCATGTTAGGTGCATATATGTTTAGGATTGTAATGTCCTCCTGTTGGAGTGTGTCCTTAATCAATATAAAGTGACCTTCCTTATCTTTCTTGACTAATGTCGGACTAAAGTCTACCCTGTCTGATATTAGGATAGCAACCCCTGCTTTTTTTCTAGGCCCATTTGCTTGAGACACCATTTTCCAACCTTCCACCCTAAGATAATGTCTATCCTTTGTAGAAAGGTGAGTTTCTTGGAGACAACAAACTGTAGGATCCTTCTTTTTAACCCAGTCTGCAAACCTATGTCTTTTGGTTGGGGCATTCAGGCCGTTGATATTAAGAGATATTATTGAAAGGTGTTTATTTATGTTTGCCATTTTTTTTGTGTGTGGTTCTGGTTCTACCTGTGCTCTCTTAACTAGTATTTGAGTATTGCTTGTTTTTTCTAGGTTCCTTATATGTGTGCTTTTCCTTTTCTTCAGCATGGAGGATTCTATCAAGTGTTTTCTGTAGAGCTGGTTTTGTCTTCAAATACTCCTTTAACCTGCTTTTGTTATGGTGAGCTGTTGATTTTAAGTGGCCTTGGCAGGAATAATAATTTCTTTACTGGTTGATCTGCAGCCAATTATACAGGCCAGAAAATCAAAACAGATAAATAAGGGTCTTACTCTAAGGAATGCCCCCAAAATTTGCATACTTAGCTGTTTTTTTTCCTTACAAAGTTTGGGATAAAGAAGATGGAGTTTTATTTAAATGATATTTGAAGTCAAGATCTGTAGTAAAAGAGTGAGTGATTGAAGTAGAGTACTTAATCAAATGACAAAGGAAAACATACACTTTTTACCATATTTGGTTTATATTTTTACATTCCATACTGAATAAATACATAATAACTAAGGTTGTCATGAATATATGAATGAAAAACATTTTTCTTCAGTCTTCAATGAGAGAACCTCAAAGTCAGAGAATTCCTATGGGCATCAAGGAACATTCCTGAACAAAAAATTGAAAGTATAAATTTTTGTTTGACAATCTCCATATATTTATCTACTTTTGTTAATCATATGCACTTAAATTCTTTTGTAAGAGATCTCTATTTCATGTCTGATTATGCTATATCCTTGCTTGAGGGACTCTGCTGAATCCCACCTAATTTTGAAGCAATTTTAGCTTAATTTCAGGTGGGCAACGGGAGAAACAGGGTCTCATGTAGCCCTGGTTGGCCTTGAACTCATTATGTAGGTAACAATGACCTGAACTTATTATCTTCTTGCCTTCCTGCCTTGAGTACCATGGTTATAAGCATGTGCCAACATACCCAGTTGCTATATGTAGTGCTGGACATCAAATCCAGGACTTTGTGCATGCTATGCAAGCACTCCAGCAATTGAGTCACATTCCCCAGACCAAACTCAGACATTTGTGTGAGCTCTTCAAAGGCAGCTCCATCCTAGAGTGAGTCTCAGCATCCACTGTGCAATTTTTCCAGCCCCACTTCACGCTCATGCTCACTGCACCCTGAACCCTCCCGGCTGATTCCATCTCTGCCTTTGGTACTTTCATCATGCCTGGGAAGATCTTTTCCTTTTCATCTTCAAACCTAGGAGTGGTTGAGAAGGGAATTAGCTTTCTCTGGAGTCTTGTCTATATCACCAGATAGACTTTTAATTCTTTGTGCTCAGTGGGATGTTTACTTCTTACTGGTTTATGCTGTTATGGTATTGATAAACATTGCTATGACATAACAATGTGTGGTATGTTGCATTAAGTAACCATGACAGTTAACAAATTAAGAGAGTGCTAATTTTTACCTTTCAAATGCACAAAGATTTGAGAAATTATACTGATAGTGGTAGGGATAGAATGAAATGAATACTTCTTTAATATGTCACTGATTGGAATGTTACTAACTTAAAAAATATACATTTATTGTCCTTGAATAATCACTTTAAAAATTACATTTTGAGAAACTTCTAGTTTCCTGCTAGCTTCTTGGGAAAAGATGAAAATGACAATATTTGAAAAGTGCAGGTCTAGAAAGTTATTTTTCTACTTGCCTACTTGATTAGTAAATGTAAAATTCTACATAGGAAATGATTTTCATCAACATCTCAATTATTTTCTTTCTTACTTTTCATCTCCAGGCCTGCTGTAGAATGTGTGGCAACAGTCTTATCCCCCCCGCCTTTTTTTTTTTTTTTTTTTTTTTTTTTGTAGAGTCCTTCTCTTTTTAATCATTGGAAGACCTGGAGAGTCCTGCCCTTGCTTTCTATTTTTATTGCTCTGGAAAGTTTTGGGGTTTTTCTGTCTTCAAAGTCATCCTTTTAATGCAATTTTCCTGTACTATTATTAGTATTACCATTTGTTTGGTGGCAATGGTGATTTTACTATTTACTTATTTGAGTGCATATGTATATTTGGGTATATACGTATGATGGATGTGTGGTGTTAGTATATGTATTATTTGTGTGTATGTGGTATGAACATGCTTCTGCAGGTCTGTGGAGGTCAGAAGACAACTCCAGGGACATTTCTCTCTTCTACCTTCTTCTGAGACAGCGTCTTTAGCTGCTGCTGCTGCTGCTTGAAAGCATCTCTATTCTCCTGGCTCTGCTTCGCATTGCCTTAGATGCAATGGGATTACAGACATGTTCACCACTTTGCATCTGGCTTTATGTGGGCACTGAGGGGTATTAAATTCTGGCTGGCAGACTTGCCAGCATGCACCTTTGACTACTGAGCCACCTTTGCAGTCCCTGTAATGACTTTTTTTTTCTTTTGAGATCTCATCTTGTTATGTTGCCCAGGCTGGCCTCAAACTCTTGGTCCTCTTGCCCCAGGCTCCTGAGTGCTGGGATTTTTAAAGTGAGCCATTATGTCCAGCCTCATAATAATTTAATAATAACCTTTCCAGTTTCATTTCTGGGCTTTTTCACTGTTCAGGTAATTTCTCTTCTGATTAGATCCTCTAAGGTCTCCACATCCTACTTGTTTTAATTTTTCGGTTCTACTTTCTGAGAGATTTCCTCAATATTATATTATAGCTTCTTTATTTACTCTGTTTTCTTTCTTTCTTTATTATTATTGTTTTTTTTGTTGTTTTGTTTTTTCGAGGTAAGGTCTCATTGTAGCCCAGGCTGACCTGGAATTCACTATGGAGTCTCAGGGTGGCTTCGAACTCAAGGCAATCCTCCTACCTCTGTTTCCCGAGTGCTGGGATTAAAGGAGTGTGTCACCATGCCCGGCTCTGTATTCTTTAACTGCCAGGGGCAATTTACTTGAAAAATTTAACTATATATGTATATTTTTTCTGGTTTTGTGGTTTTCTTTAGGGTTCCCTTTTTTAACAAACAAAAAAGATTCTTAAAGATATTCCTCAGATACATGGTGGTCATAGGATGTCATCTTTAGCAGAGGCAGGACACGTGGAGAAGTGGGCTATCTGAGAGGGCCTGGGTCACGGTCCAGGTATTTCACCAGGAGATCGGCACTGGTTTGCTTTTGCAGTCTTTTCTCATGGCCAGCAGATTCCTCTGACAGTTTTCTGAGAATAGACCAAAGGCTGCAAACATCACCTGATTTTTTTTTTTTATACCCCAATACTCAATCATGCCTGAATATCTAGTACAGGATTCTATCCCTCAAGATCTCCTGGGAATAAACAGATGCCTTGTGCTGTAGTTGAGGAGGGGAAATCGGTTGAACTATCTGCAGTCAAAGATTTAACTTACTTTTCCCTGAACCATTCTTCCTATTTCTACTTGTAGTCTGATTATCTGGGTCCTCAGCATTTTGCATTAACAAGTACAGTCCTTTGGTTCTGGTTTTACTAGGTATTTTCAGTAATCATTTATTCCATGATTCTAGTCTTTCAAAATATTGCCATGTCTAGGGTCTCATCTCTCTGTCTTTGAGCATTTTTGAGGGTGTAAACTTAAAACTATTCTTTCAAAGAATAGAAATCAGATGGTAAATGTTCTTGAGGTAAATATTGGTCCTCATGTAAATATTGGCTCCTTCATGTAAACCACACACTAAAACAGTATAAAAACCCATGCCTGGACTTCATAGTTTTACTCAGAAATTTTATGATTGGAAATAGAGCATTATTTAGTGTATCTCGGATCCTAGCATAATCTGCTAGCTGAATTTGAATTACTGTATAACAAATATCAAAGTCATTAGTTATAACTTTACAAGGGTGGAAAGAGTTAATAAATTTGTCTCCTTTGGGATCTTTATTTTCCACAGAAAGTTATGAAGCGTATTTTTTTAGAAAGTTAAATAATATCTCCATGAGATCTTAGATATTCAGGTGTCACATCAGTCATGTTAACTCAGTGAAAAATTTGCAAGGTTTATGGAGGAATACAATGCTATGTGAAAAAATAAAAGAAAAGAGAAAATGAATGGCTCAACAAAGTCTATACTTTTAAAGTTTATAGATCTTGGGTTTAAAGCCTATGTTTTCAAACTTGTAGTTTAGTGCTTTTCTTCTTGACTGAAATAAACATTCTGTTTATACACTTATTTATGGAGCCCAAGTGGGAAGGAACCAGTAGATTTCAATAGGATTTATTTCATGTACCTGGCTAGAATAATATATAGGCAAAAATTCCATCCTTTTAACCAGTAGATTCCAATAGGATTTATTTCATGTACCTGGCTAGAATAATATATAGGCAAAAATTCCATCCTTTTAACCAAGAATTGCTCACCTATTTTATAGCAACTATAAGTCATTTTTAAAGAGGTCATTTTTCAACATAGGCACACACACTGGTTATACTGTAAAATTGATTACCCTTTTTGTGGATTTTTTTCTAAACTGACCAATTAGTACATCAATGCACATTGCACTTAAATCTATATTTTGTTGGGATGCATGGAAACTTGGCTTAAAACGTAGCTCTAGATTTTTTTTTTAAAGAACTGGGCTTACATAGAATGTATTATTTACTGTTTTCATCTCCACTGCCAATATGTTGCTTTTTTTTGAGAGTAATCATGAGTAATTTGAAGATTATAGCTGCTGTAAAGGTGCCAGGTTGCTATCAGGCCAATGCCTCTGGATATTCCCTGTGATTTTACAATATTTCCACCCCCTCATCTGCAAAATACCCTGAGCCTTGGTGGCTATGTTTAAGGTCTACTTTAGTATTGAGCTCTCAGCAACTTTTGGATTTCTGCTTTAGTATATGTTTTGAGTATCCTTAGTGCCTGTCTCCATCATCCTGGTGCAAGTTGTCAGACTTACTAAGGAAGCAGCACTCTTGCTCATCTCACCAACTCCTCTGTGGTTTCGCCTGGGCCCTAACTGATGTGCAAGGGGTGGCTCTTCTCCAGCCAGGGAGACAGCTATCTTTCTTATTTTGTTGATAGACTTTGGTTGTCCTTAGTTCTCACTGCCTTCTGAAAACAAAACAAAACAAAACAAAACAAAACAAAACAAAACAAAACAAAACAAAACAAAACAAAACAAAACAAACAAAAACAATTCTCCAATGAAGAGTGAAGTTAGCAAAGGTTAAAGGGGATAAGAATTGTTAATTTAGAGAAATTCTGATGGATGTAGCCTCACTTTTGCCCAAAGACAAGGGGGAGCTTCTCGTAGGAGTCCATAATCTTGGTCTCTGTAGATTCTTTCTCAGTTTGGATAATTCTTGTTTCATAGCTTGAGTCTTTCTACTTCTCTGTTTAAAGCTGCTTTATGTTAACTGTTAAATACAATTACAATAGTTTAGAAAATATTATTGTTAACTGATAAAATTGAAAGACACCCTTATTTCATTCCCATACCTCACTGAAACTTTGTGATGATGTTGATGTATAAGACTTTCCGTGAAACAATTTAGAAGTCAGAGCTTCAGTTCACAAAATTAGAAGGGGGGAGGATGTTTAATAGTTGCCCAACATGAGTTTTTTAAGAGATCATTTTAATCATGGTATGGGTTTCTCAGAACATTATTTCCCTTGGACTATCCAGAAAGATATAAATTATTAAACATCACTGATAGAATCCCACAAATTTTGTGAAGATGAGCAACAATTCTGTTGATTGACATTTCTTTTAACTAAAAGGAAGTGTCTGTGGTTGCAAGCCTCAAAATTTTTTTCATGGCATTAATAAGCATCAGTACTGCTCTTGTTTTTACTAACTTAGTGTTTGTTTATTTATTCATGCTTATTTATTCATTCACTTTAAAAGATCTAGTTATAGGCTAGGGAAATGGTTAGTGGATAAAGCACTTGCTATGCAAATATGAGAACCTGATTTTGTATCCCTAGAATCCACATAAAAGCCAAATGTAGTCTCAGCATGCCTAGGGCAAAAAGTGAGGTAGAGATAGGAGAATTTCCTGGAAGCTCATGGGGTGGCTAGCCTGGGAAACACAGCAGTGAATTAGAGACCCTGACTCAAACAAGTTGCAATGCATATGCCTGTAGTCATGCATGAACATGAATTTGTGTATACATGTGCACACATATATACACCCCAAACCAGATCTAATTCTGCAGCTTATATTTGAAAAACCTTTAAAAGTCATATGGAACCTCCACCAGTGGATATAATCTACTGACTGGAAGGGACAAGGATGCTCCTTAGTGACATCTGGTGGGATCTAAAACTTTCTGGAATGGATAAAAGGCAACAAGAGAATTGAATACTTTATCACGTCCCATAAAAAATACTGGCAATTCATCCACTTTTTAAAAATCAGAAAATGAGTTAATACAGTGGGAAACAAAATGTAGTGGGAAATTTGGTGTATCTTTTTAATTTTTAATTTATTATTTTATTTATGAGAGAGAGAGAGAGAGCATGCCAGGGCTTTCAGCCACTGTAAATAAACTGCAGACACATGTACCTCTTTGTGCATCTGGATTTTATGTGGGTACTGGGGAATCAAATCTGGATCCTTTGGCTTTGTAGGCAAGCACCTTAGCTGCTAAGCCACACTCCAGCCCAAATTTGGTGTATCTTGTTGAGAGGCCTTGTTTAGATGAAAATAATAATGGTGGTTTAAAGTTTTTGTTTAATGCCTTATTATTTATATGACACATCCACCTGGTATCATGACAAAGTTCTAAGAGCTCCTGAAGGTTAGATATTGCATATGCAATGAGCTTTGCATCCTAGTACCTTAGGGAATGAGCATTTAAATATGTTTTGAATGAATAATATTGTCAGGGTCAGAAAACATTCTTAAACATTGCATTAATTTTGTAATTAAGACTTATGTTTATACTAACTTGGCTTTGAGGTAGTGTTAGACCTGAATCCTCTGTGTGCATCTGTTGTTCCCTGGTTGCTAACACATCTGGTCTAGGGGTTTGTTCACACTTTTGGAATAATTGCTGTCTCCTCCTACTTCCCGTGATAAACTTTAACAAGGATAGTGGAAATAATATCATGGAGGGCAAAATTTGAAGAGAAATGGCTCAGAGACATTGTAGTAAATTTTGAAATTTCTTGTGGCAGGGGTAGGAAGGGGAGTCTTAGCAATAAAGTACTTAGGAATAATGAAAACAAATTATTCTTTATTCTTGGTAAAAATTAAGTAAGTAATTTATATGAAAGCAATTAGAAATACATTGGCACATATAGCAGGCATTTAATAACTATTAAATGTATATATATGTATATGTAATATATAAATATAAAAATGCATATGTAATATAATAGATACACATATATAGTAAAGAGAAAGAGAAGGGAAAGAGGAAGTGTTCAGAGGAGGATTTCAGGGAAGAAAAGAGTGAGATAATATTCTTTTTTTTAATATATATATATTTTTTATTGACAACTTCTATACTTACAGACTACAAACCACAGTATTTACCTCCCCTCCCCTCTCCTCCTCTCCCTTACTTTCTCCTTCATAACTCTGCTCTCCATCATATCTCCTCCCTCTGTCCACTAGTCTCTCTTTTAATTTGATGTCATCATCTTTTTCTCTTATTATGACGGTTTTGTGTGGGTATTGCTAGGCACTGCAAGGTCTTGGATATCGAGGCCATATTCTCTCCGGACAGTTGAATGTAAGGAGTGGTACCCTTCCTTTGGCTCTAACATTCTTTCTACCACCTCTTCCACAATTGACCCTGAGCCTTGGAGGAGGTGAGATGTTTCAGTGCTGGACACTCCTCCATCCCTTCTTCTCAGCACTATGTTGCCTTTTGGGCCATCCCAATGCTTATTGCCATCTGGAAATAGAATCCTTTCTCACCAGAAGTGAGAGTAGCATTAATATATGAGTATGAACATTAAGTGTAGTGATTTCAGGGCAATTTGGTGAGAGTAATATATGCATTTATCCAGACAAGAGCAGGCTTTCTACCTCTAAGGCTCATGACCTCTCCTGCCATAGACTTTTGATTAGGTTTTCAGTACCAGGCATGTATTCCCTCCAATAGGTGGGCCTTCAGTCCAATTAGAGAGCAGCTGGTTTCCCCCAGAGAAGATATGCCACTATTACACTCGTTCAGACATTTGGCCTGTCTGGCCAGACTTGAGGTTTCCAGTGTCCACTGTTTTCATTGCTGATGACTTCTGTCTCCCATAAGACTGCATACAGTGCAGCTTTTTCCAGACTTCAGTTGGCTGGACTACAGGGAGAAGGTCTTCTGCTCAGCACCACCTTGATTTATCAGTTACTTTGCTGCTCTAGCATGTGAAGTCTTTAGCAATAGGGTCTTACCATCTCTTTCTCATGGGGAATAAAGAGAAAATTTTATTCTTAAAATATAAAAATGCAATTGGATAATGAACTGAACTTTAATTAGTTTGTCCTCCAGTGTCACCTGCACAATCCCTTCTAATATCGCCTTGCTGATTATCTAGGGATAACCCACTTACAGCAAAAAATCAGAGGGGAGAATAAAATGCACTGTCTTTGAATGTCATTGTAGACATGTCAATCCCCTGACAGAGATAACAGCTTCTAAACAAGATGTGAAATGTGGGATTTTCAGAGCTCAGATCTGACCATCAAGAGTAGGAGATTTATTTAAATATTGGTTGCTAAAGAATTGGTGATAAGTTACTTTGAGTAAATAAAGATTACTCAGGGGAGTGAGGAGATTAAACATAAATTTGGAGAAAGAGATGTTGTTAAATTCCTCTCACCAAAGTGCTAAGAATTAAAGGTCTGGGTCTATAGGAGAGACCCTGTTTCAGTAAAAAAGACAGAAAGAGACTGAAGAGAGCCCATAATGAAAAAAAAAAAGCCAGGAAGAAAGTTATTGCCTACATTTTATGCACACATATGTGCTCATGCACACAACTACACCCACATATATGAACATGCATATATACATGTACACACATACACATGCAAAAAGGGTTGAAGGCAAATCTATTTACACAACTAGAAAAACTTCATATACATCAAATGACACATGTTTTCAAATTAGTCAACTGGTTATTATAGACTTGTATCATAATATTTCTTAGTTCTCTTCATTTAATGGACATCTTATTATATTATGACTTTGTTTTCTTGGTCCCCACCATCACTGATCACATTGAATCTTTGCTTAAAAATTTGCAATTACTTTCCATTGTCTACAAGACCAAATGGCAAAGTCTTGCAGATGTGGATACTCTATGACAATCTCTCTTCCCACCCAATGCCTAGATGTTGGGTCAATGTGGAGAGGTATTTAATTAATTCATGAATAAATAAACTACCAGTCCTTTAGTCATAAGTCCCAATTCACCTCCAATTTGGAGTTTTTACTTATTCATAAAATTGTGAATGAACATTTGTTGATTGATTTTTAAAAATCTACTAATATGTGCTAGGAACTATGGTAGATACAATCAGAAAAATATAAATAGGATATCTTTCCCACCTTAGATAATTTCAAATTATAGAGGACAGAGAAAAGAATGTCACAGAAGCAATAATGTAAGGAGGAAATAATGATTACTATACAACCCTGAAAGAGGCTATAGTGCATATGATAAACATACCTTTCAGATCTGAGAGTAATATTTCCTTCAAGATCTCTAAAAAAGTACTCCCTTGGGGGAACAAACACTTAAATTGAGGTGATAGAGAGAAGATTAGCATGGCCCCTCTGCAGGCATGACATGTCAATTTGTGAAGTGTTCTCTATTTTTAAAAGCCATATGCAAATATACTACCTTATAAACTAATTTAAAATGTAATTATATTCACCTTCTTGTTTCTGGGACAAAAACCAATCCTAAACAAAACAAAACAAAACAAAACAAAACAAAACAAAACAAAACAAAACATAAAAATCCTGACCAGAAGCAGCTTATGAGAGGAAAGGTTTAGTTTGGGATTATAGTTTAGAGGGAAGTTTCATCATAGGGAGAAAGAAAACTGTGGCAGAGCGAGGCTGTGCGTCCATGTCTAGTGACAACAGCGGGCAGGAAGAAGCACGAGAGTTAGCTGGCACTGACACTCTGAGCCAATAATCTTCAAGGTCTAACCCCAGCAGCATACATCCCAACAAAGCCCCAACCTCCCAAACTGCTACCAGGTGGGGACCAAGTATTCAAAACATAGGATACTATGAGGGACATTTCACATTCAACTTGTCAAAATAATTAAAAATAAGAGGATGCATAGAGACAACCTGGCATGAATTGCTAATGATTCTCCCAGAGCCTAAGGCCTAGTTATTAAGTGAAAATAATAGTTCCAGGTATGGTCAGGGAAGCTCCAGAGGCCACCACAACAATACAAGTTATTGCCAGTATTCTTCGTTGCCTACCTGAATTGAGTAGTAAGGTATTATTCTTGAAGATTTTACATTGTCTGGTTGTAGGATTAGTGAAATCAAGTTAGAGCTGAACTAGAAGCCTCCTTCATATCCACTTGTTCTTCTAGTGCCAGAAAGGGCTATTCAAGCTGCAGAGGAAGAAAAGTGATCAAGAGCATTATCCAGCTGTGAACTCTTTGAGCTGCAATACCAACCTGCCAGGCAAGAGGCACTTATGGGTGCAATAGTGGCGCACTTGTTATGGAGATAACCAATTGCAGTATAATCCACTCTTGATGCTATAACTCAGGTTAAAAGCCCATGGCTGCGGAGATCATAGGACCTAGTGGGAAACCTACTACTGTTGTTTCACTAAACAAATATGATGTTAAATAGCCTTCTAAATATTTATGCTTATACTCACAGATGAGAACTGCTCTCAGCATTGGGCAGAAAAGCTTGCTTTGTGCAGTGGGATGCAGGTATGCAGAGTCTTACAGCTAACCAAAGTGCTGAAAATAAGTGATTGCACAATGCTCGTCCTTATACCAACATGTGTATTAGTGTACCCCAAGGCTCAGGGAACATTTTGGAAGTGGGTGCAGAAAAGAATGTGAGAACTGGAGCATTGGGAAGAACTTTCTTGCCTAGACATGCCATGACAATTGCAACTCATATCACCCTGGTTACTTGTACAAAATGTTCAAAAGATAGGGCCACTCACCATTCCATCATAGACAGGGGAGGGGTTTTTGAGTTCCCACTCCTCCCTAAGGAGCTATTTGTAGTCAATGATTGCTGGGTAGGGGGAGTCATTCTTTTCAATGATGTACCTGTGAATATGTGTGGGGAAGGAGAAGAGGTACAGCAAGTGTGGAGGAGCAAGAGTGTGATAGAGGATTGTATGATTAAATTATAACCTACACAAATTTGTCCACAACAACAAAAAATTCAAAAAGATCTCTAAGAAAGCAATTTGGTTAATTGATGGGATGAGTCACATTCAAAGGAAGTAGAGAAGAGGTGTTGGCTGAAGGGACATTGCCATCCCTCAGGAAGGTTTAGCAGTGAAATAAAGATAATTGTTCTCTTAAGTGGGAGGAAGTATACATCTAAAGTAAACTCAGACATCTACAGACAACCTATTTCTAACAAAAGGCCTAAGAATACACATTGGAAAAGGAACCGTCTTTTTAATAAATCATGCTGAGATGATTGGACAAACATATGTAGGAAAATGAAATCAGATAATCTCTATCCACAGTTACAAAAATATATTCAAAATAGATGAAAAAATCTCAGTGTAAAACAGAAACCTATGAGATTTCTAGATGAAAACGGAAAGTGCTTCAGGACATCGGAGAAAGATTCTTTTGGAAAATGACCCAAAGCACAGTAAACCAAGTGGAGTACAGACTCATAGGAATGCATCAAACATACAAGCTTCTTTATGGAACAGGAAATGATCCACAGACTGAAGAGGTCATCTACAAAACTGGAGAAAATACTTGTCTTTTATTACATTAGATAAGTAGTTAATATAGAGATTTTATAAGAAACTCTGAAAACTGAATAGAAGAAATAGAAGGAGACAAAAGAAAACTCTTGCATAATGTTGGTGTGAGTGGAAATTGATGAAGTTATTATGGGAAACTACATGAAGTTTCCTGAAGAAAAATAAAAATAACTACCATATGATACAGAAACCCCACTACTGGATATATGTCTGAAGGAAATGAAATTCATATGTCAAAGAGATGTCTGCACTCCCATGTTTATTTCAGCATTTTTTACAATTGCTGCAATATGGAGTCAACTTCAGTGTCCATCTACCCATGAGTAGACAGAGCGTATGGTATATACTGAGTGGAATTACATTCCCTAATGAAAAGAATGACCTTATGGTATTCTGTTACCATGGATGGAAGTAGAGATTATTGTGTTGGGTGGTATGAGGGTTAAAGAAAGATAAATGCTCCTTTTTTCACTCATATATGGAATCTAAAGAAGTTGATTTTATAAAGTTGGGGAGTAGAAAAGTAGGCCAAGGGCTAGGTCCACTGAGATCAGGAAATGTGTGCCAAGTTGCAAGAAAATAGAGGCAACACTTCTCCCCTTTTTTGAGGCAGTTACACACTTTATTTTATATTGGTCTGAACTCACAGTAATTACCCTGCCTCAGCCACTAAAGTGCTGGGATTGAATGTATGAACTGCTACATCTAGCTCAGAACAAGAAGTTCTGATATGCTATTTCACACCATCATGACTGTAGGTAGCAATAATATTAACATTCAAATTACTAAAAGAAAGGAATTCATAATTTTTCACAATAAAGAAAAAAATAAATGCTTGAGCATAGACATGTTTTACCTTACTTAAACAGTATACATTGTGTACTTGTATTAAAACATCATATGCTGCCTCATTAATATGTATATTTTATGTACCAGTTAACAGATGCATTTAACTATAAAAATAGAAGCATAAAGTAAGAGCAGGGAAAGGAATCATTGAAGGATAGATAGAGATATATAGATTGGTAGGTAGATGATCAATAGGTAGATGATAGATATGTAGTGGTTTGAGTTAGGTGTCCCCCATAATAAACTCATGTGTTCTGAATGTTTGCTCTGGTGGCAATATAGGAGATGGATTCTTGATGAATAAGGTAGATTTCTGGGAATAAATCTTCAAGTTTATTAGCCCCTAGCTTGCAGTGTTAGTTGCAAGCTACAAGTCCTGCTGCTGTTGCCCACCTGATGTTGGCAAGGAAATGATGTCCACCCTCTGTTCCACCATCTTTTCTCCTATCATCATGAAGTCTCCTTTTGAGACTGTAAGCAAAAATAAATGTTTTCCTCCCATCAGCTGATTTTGGTTAGGTTCTTTCCACCAGTAATGAGAAGGTAGCTGCAAAATATATATAAAGATAAAGTAGGAGGGAGCAGATGAGTAGGAAAAGAATCCAGGTATAGAGTAATCTTAGATGGAGATAAAAAAAAATTATAACTTTATGGTAAATGCCCATTCTCTCTCTCTTTCCCTCCCTCTTTTTCTCTCACTCTCTCAAATCAATAAATAAATGGCTATTTTTGTAGACAGTAAGTAATAAGTATTAGAAATTTAAAGGATTAGAAAGAGTCCAAATATCCTCTCAGCCCTCCATAGTACAATGAACAAAGCCATGAGGGTATGTGAGCAGAGAGAACATGGGTGGCAGTATCTCAATTGAACCTGGTTTCCTGACTCTGGCACCATTCAGCAGGTAGAAGGGCATGTGTCCCTGGCTTGTGCTTCCCATGGTCCTTGTGAATGAGGTCACTAGGTCCAATCTGTAAAAGGAGAAACAGGAAGCCAAAATGTTCATTCACTGATTCATATAAATTCATCTGGTCTTGTTGAATATGACTGTCAACGTTCATATGGGCCACACAGAAATTAAAGGCGTAGACTTTGACTTTAGAACACACCTGATTGTGAACTGCTATTCTGGAAGAAGGCTGAACACAGTGAACCTTTAAGGTGCAGGCATGGTTTCCTTGGTAGCCTGCATTTAAGAAGATTCATGAGTAAGAACTAATGATTAAAATATGTTTGCGGGCTGGAGAGATGGCTTAGCGGTTAAGCGCTTGCCTGTGAAGCCTAAGGACCACGGTTCGAGGCTCAGTTCCCCAGGTCCCACGTTAGCCAGATGCACAAGGGGGCGCACGCGTCTGGAGTTCGTTTGCAGAGGCTGGAAGCCCTGGCGCGCCCATTCTCTCTCCCTCTATCTGTCTTTCTCTCTGTGTCTGTCGCTCTCAAATAAATAAATAAAAAATATTAAAAGAAAATAAATAAAATATGTTTGCCTCTAGTCTGTTGTCAAGAGCAAATTAGTCTGATAATAATAAAATAAGATAAATGCAATAGTAATAAGAACCCTTTAAAATATGTCCTTAATGCAGTGTAGAAATTGGCTTCTTTGTTTAAAATACACAACTTTTACTATTGAAAGGCTATGTGTGTGTATATATACATATATATATATATATATATATATATATATATATATATATATGTATATATATATATATACATAATCTGTAAATAATAAAATGTTCAACTTAAATTCATAGAAATTGAAAAATTCTACATGTCTTTTCATCAGAGCCATAATAGCAGACCTATTTAGAAGGCAGATTACCCAATATACTAATGGGAAACAATAAAATGTTTTTATACGGGCTGGAGAGATGGCTTAGCGGTTAAGCGCTTGCCTGTGAAGCCTAAGGACCCCGGTTCGAGGCTCGGTTCCCCAGGTCCCACGTTAGCCAGATGCACAAGGGGGCGCACGCGTCTGGAGTTCGTTTGCAGAGGCTGGAAGCCCTGGCGTGCCCATTCTCTCTCCCTCTATCTGTCTTTCTCTCTGTCTGTCACTCTCAAATAAATGAATAAAAAAAAATTTAAAAAAAATGTTTTTATACACAGTACTGAGATCTGAATAATGCTCTTTTTTTAAACAAATATATATATATATATATATATATATATATATATATATATATATGGAGAGAGAGAGAGAGAGAGAGAGAGAGAGAGAAGAAAACAGGCACTCCAGAGCCTCTAGCGTTTGCAAAAAACTCCAGATGCATGTACCCCCCTTGTGCATCTGGATTACATTAGTACTGTGGAACTGACCCTGTGTGTTTAGGCTTCACAGAAAATCACCTTAACTGCTAAGCCATCTCTCCAGCTCAAATTTGTATGCTTTTGATTAGAAAAAAATATATGGTTTCTCTGTGTTCCAGGGCTTCTATTCTTATAACTTATATTTTACTGCTTTTTTTTTCCTTCCTAAAGGTAAAATTTATTAGGGGAAAAACTCAAGGGCAAAAAGGTTAATATTTAGTTTTTGAGGTAAAGGCTTAATCCTCAGAGAAACATGATTTATATAAAAGGTAACTAACCACAGCATTAAATATTTTAAAAATATTGAAGTTAATTAAGAACAACAATTTCTTTCTTTCCCCGAACTCTTCACAGCAACAGAAAAATCTGAAAGAGCAACAAGGACCTCAAAACTACCTCACTATAGAAAGGATAGAATAACCAATTTTTTTCCCTTTGATAATTTCTTATTTAAAGAAAACCTTTGAGAATTTCAATAATAAAATTTTGTGGTACATTTGCTTACAATAAAATAGAGCTATGTTAATCACTATAGTTTGATAAGTTTTGACAAATGTATAAATATATTTGCACCCCACTAAAATGTCTCCAGTCTATTTGCAGCTAACTCTCCACTTGCACTCTACCCTAACTTCTGTTTTTTCTCAGTCAAGATTGATTTCATCTGCACCAGAATGTCATACAAATGGAATCACACAGAATGCCCCCTTTTTGTTCTAGCGTTATGCCTTAGCCTTTCAGGCGAGTACTGGGATTACAGATGTGAGCTTACCATGCCCAGGAATTCTCCAAAGATTTCTGTTTTTCTTCCCTTGAAGTACAATGAAGATCAAGTATCTGTCCCTTCATCAGCTGTTTCCCAACACTCTAGTTTTTATTCCCTCTAATAAGAAGCAGTTCACTAGTTCACAAATTTTCTTAGCTCTTTCAGAAATTCTTCATCATGTGCCAATTTCTCACCCAATTCCTGTTCTCAATTACTTGAAGTAATGATTCTTTATTTCTTATAGTTAAGAGAACCTATAAAAATATCTTTGTGGATACAGTGAACACTATGCCAGGTTTGAAATCTAGAAGCACTTTTTCATTCTTTCAACAAAATGGGCTTCTACCAACACTTTAATTAGTAGAACCAGGTCTTTCTGTGTTCTCTCTCATTAGAATTGTGTGGGATTTCTTTGCCACACAGCCTTACTCATGGCTCCAAGCTTGTCTGTGCCAATTGGGTAAAATCAGGGACATAAGTGGGATGAATGTAGGAGACTCATACTATATTCCGTGTGTGCAGAATCAGCTGTGGAAATCCATAAACTTCCATCTTGTCCTAGTCTCTGGTTTTATGAGGTCCAGTGTTTTCCCCCCCCCCCAAGAAAATAGAACATTGTATTCTGCAGAAATAGTGCCTGTCTTTACTATTTGCGAAGTAGAATATAATCCTTTAAACATTTTTTTTTTTTTGGCTCTGTCTCAGGATCCCAAGGTGGAATAGCTACAGCAATTTTCATTTTGGAACGTGTATTTATTTACCTAGTAATGCAGTGCCATTTTGAGTCAATTGGCTTATTGATTCATCCCTGCCTTAAGCAACCTTTTTTTTTTTTTCCCTAGTCAGGAGAATAGTTAAGGAGCTTTCCCATTTGAAAGGCTGTGCCTTCTCTGCACAGTAACTAATCAGAGATCAGTAGTTTACAAGTACTTTTGGTACTTGTTGGCTGTTGGCTCCAAACTGAGAAACATTTGGTCACAAACATACATTTTATGTTCTGGCTACCAGCAGGAGGTTGGGCCAGGCATGCTTGTGTATACACAGCCACACATCTGCCCTGAAATTGTGGCCTACAGAAAGAATATGAATAAAAAAGAAATCAAGATTTCCTTCACAACTCTGTCTTAAACATCCAAATAGAGTCATATAATGGGATTACTTGCTTTGAGAGAACTGGAGGCTTTAAAAATAGACTTATTTTTTCACAGAGCAGTTTTAGCTTCTCAGCAAAATTGGCAAGTGGAAAACACATGAGTTCACATTTATCTTCTCATCTCACATAGGGACATCATCTCCTATCAACATCCAGATCAGAGTGGTGCATTTGTTATAACTGACCAACCTATAGTGACACATCGTCAATGTGGGCATCGTTAATGCCCAAAGAACATAGTAGTGTTCACTGCTGGTTTTTCAATCTACCGGGTTTGGACAATGTAACATGTGGCCCTGCATCATAGTTTTATACAGAGTATAAAACTGTCCTAAATATCATTTGTTTGTGGTCTCCCTGTTAGCACCTGGCAGTACTGCTACTGTCTCTTCCATTTTGCTTTTACTGAAATGTCATATTGTTGAAATCATGTAGTATGTAGATTTTCTTGCTCACTTGCTTTCACTTAATAATCTTCATTTAAAATTTTTCCTTGGATTCTCATGGTTGGATGGCTCATGTTTTTAGTTTTGAATAACATTTCACTTTTTGGTTATACCACACTTATTTTGGGGGCATTTTTTCAATTTCCTCTTTGGAAGTAGTTAGGAAACAATTGCATATGGAATAAACCATTGAAAGTGGAAGCAGTGAGCAAAGGGTCTAAAATAGTTTGTTTAGGGAATAGGGGCACATTGTGTAATTTCATAGCAATGCCATACAAATAATCAATGCTGGTGAATTAAGCCGAAAATAGACATACTTTCCTGGAATTAGATTTCTATGCAGATATTGGAAGAAATGCAGATGGAATAAATTATATCAATTGTTACCTATCAGAAGACAGCTGCCTGCAAGAGATAGCTTTTAGGACTCTACTTTACATCATTAAATTGGCAAATCATTGTTACTGTTTCTCAGGGATTGTGATGCCGCCAACAGTGTCCTTTTTATTTAGGTTTGCTTTACTTATATGTTGTCTTTTGTATTTCCATATGAATTTTCATTGGCTCTTTGGTGAGAATTTAATTGAATCATGTAGATCATTTTTGGTAATATAGCCATTTTCACAATAGCGGTTCTGCCAATCCAGAAACATGAGGGTGATCTCTCCCATGTCTGGTGTCTTTAATTTCTTTCTTTACAATGTCTTAAAGTTTTCTTTGTCAAACTCTTGCACATATTGGTAAGGCTTATTCCTAGGCATTTTATATTGGGCGTGGCTATTGTGAATGACGTATTTTTTCCTGATTTCTTTTTTAGTATTTTAATTGTTGGAAATATATATGAATGCTAATGATTTTTGTGTATTGATTTTGTATCCTGATTTTGTTGAAAGTGTTTATTTATTTATTTATTATTTTTTTTAAAAATTTTTTTTTAATTTATTTATTTGAGAGCGACAGACACAGAGAGAAAGACAGGTAGAGGGAGAGAGAGAGAATGGGCGCGCCAGGGCTTCCAGCCTCTGCAAACGCACTCCAGACGCGTGCGCCCCCTTGTGCATCTGGCTAACGTGGGACCTGGGGAACCAAGCCTCGAACCGGGGTCCTTAGGCTTCACAGGCAAGCGCTTAACCGCTACACCATCTCTCCAGCCCAAAAGTGTTTATTAAATATAAGAGTTTTCTGGTAGATCCTATAAGGTACTTTAAATATAGAATCACACCATCTGAAAATATAGGTTTGTTCCTTCCTTTCTGATTTTTATACTTTTAATGACCTTATCTTGGTGTATTGGTGTTGCCAATACTTCAATACCTACACTGAATAAGAGTGGAGTCTTTTCCAGATTTTATAGGAAATATTTTCAGTTTTCCTTTATTCAGAATAATGGTGCCTATAGGTTTGTCATTTATACACCTTATTGTCTTAAGGTATGTTCTACCTATTCCTAAGTTTTTTAGAATGTCCATCTTGAATGTATATTCAAGTTTATCAAATTCCTTTTCTGCATCTATGGAGATGATCATATGATTTCTGTTCTTTAGTTTATTTATCTGATGATTTCTGTTTATAGATTTGTGTCTGTTGAACCAACATTGTATCTGTGGAATGAAATCAACTTGGTCATGACGCATAATCTCCTTAATGCGTTCTTGAATTCTGTTTGCAAGTATTGTGTTGAGAAATTGTTCGCCTATATTCATCAAGGAAATTGTAGTGTTCCTCTTTGTCTTTTTATTAGCTTTGGTTTGAAATCTATTTTATCAGATGTAATAATAGCCACACCTTCTTGCTTTTTGTTTCCATTGCCTTAGTAGGTTTTTTTCCCCATTGTTTGACACTCAGTTTGTGACTATCTTTGCTAGGTATGTAAGCTTCTGAAAGATAGCAGATAGTTGGATCTTGTTTTTAATCAGGTCAGTAAGTCTGCCTCTTTTCATTTGTGAGTTGGGCCATTTACCTTTAACATTATTATTGACAGAATTTTTCTATGGTTTTGTTCAGTGAA
Source organism: Jaculus jaculus (assembly GCF_020740685.1). Taxonomy (NCBI): domain Eukaryota; kingdom Metazoa; phylum Chordata; class Mammalia; order Rodentia; family Dipodidae; genus Jaculus; species Jaculus jaculus. The sequence continues at coordinate 106,522,117 of NC_059104.1, forward strand.
GTTCTTGTTGGCTGGGTTGTTATTACTTCTTTTTCACTATCCCTATTAGAGAGGTATGCTGGCTAGCTCTGTAAAACATGTCCAACTGGGCTGGAGAGATGGCTTAGCGGTTAAGCGTTTGCCTGTGAAGCCTAAGGACCCAGTTAGAGGCTCGATTCCCCAGGACCCACGTTAGCCAGATGTACAAGGGGGCGCACACGTCTGGAGTTCGTTTGCAGTGGCTGGAGGCCCTGGTGCGCCCATTCTCTCTCTTTCTATCTATGCCTCTTTCTCTCTCTGTCTTTTGCTCTCAAAGAAATAAAATAACAAAAACAATTTAAAAAAAACATGTCAAACCATTTCTAAGTCTCCTTTGTTGTTCTGTTCCTTTCCTGTTAGTCATTCTTACATCCATGTGGGTGAGACTATTTTCCTTCTTACTCTATAAATATTCCTTTAAGAATTTTGTTTGAGGGCTGGAGAGATGGCTTAGTGGTTAAGTGCTTGCCTGTCAAGCATAAGGACCTGGGTTGGAGGCTCAATTCCCTAGGACCCCCCTTAGCCAGATGCACAAAGGGTGCATGCGTCTGAAGTTCCTTTGCAGTGGCTAGAGGCCCTGCCAGGCCAATTCTCTATCTATCTATTTGCCTCTTTCTCTCTCTGTCTGTTGCTCTCAAATAAATAAATAAAAAACAAAAAAATTTTAAAAAGTTAAAAAAAAGAAGTTTCTTTTAAAAATACTTTATGAGCTGTAGATATGGTTGCCAGTTAAAGTGCTTGCCTACAAAGCCTATTAATCTAGGTTTGATACCCCAGTACCCATGTAAAGCAATATGCACAAAGTGTCACATGCATCTGGAGTGTGTTTACAGTGGCCAGTGGCCCTGGTGCACACACCCACACCCACCCACACACACATACACACACACACACACACACACACACACACCTCTGTCTGTATATCTCTGCTTGCAAATAAATAAATAAAATATTTTAAAGATTTATTATTTATTTGGAGAGGGAGAGAAAGAGAGAGAAACGGGTACACCAGGGCCTCCCATCACTGCAAGCAAACTCCAGATGCAGGCCCCTCTCTGAGCATCTGGCTTTACTTCAGAAGAGGGGAACTAAATCCAGGTCTTGCAAGTAAGAATCCTTAACCACTGTGCAATCTTTCCAGTCCTATAAAAAAATTTATGTAGTGTTGGTTTGTTTGCTATGAATTGTCTTAATTTGTGTTTTGTTTTTCTTGGGTTAACCCTTTTTTGTATCAACTTTGAAACTTATTTTTCTGGGTTTTGTACTTTTAGTTGGAAATTGTTTACTTTCAGGCTTGACATTTACCATTTCTGGAGGTCTGTCTGGTTTGGAGCTGACAAGCCTGGCTGCCTGCTTCCACTCATCTGTGGTCTGGGGTCCTAAAGATCTTTTGATCTTTTTAATTGATAATTTTTATACATGTACATGATGTATTTTGACTATAATTACCTCTAATTATTTTCTTTTTTTTGCCACCCCCAATCTCCCTTCCATTGCACTCTTTCTGGTTCCTCTTCTATTTTGATGTCTTCTTTTGCTTTCTTCATCCATGACATGTTGATGGGCCCAATATTAGTAATATAAGTAACAACAGCCTCTGTGAGGTCATGCATGTGTTAGCCAGTTTGTGTCTGGAAGACAACATTCCTGTGGCTCTCATATTCCTTCCGGAGATGTGCTTTTTCACAGGGAACTTGGAAGGACAGACTTCTAATGACATTATTATATATGTTATATGCATCTTCTGAATATGGCTCGTTTAGCAATCTTTGGCTATTATATGTTGTCATTAGCCTCAGTATTTTTAAGAAGCACCATAATATACTGAACCATGCCCACTATGTCTCAGATTAGAAAACAACAGCAAACAAACAAGCATTTCATTTGCTATAGAGTATGCTAGTGCTCCCAGAACACCTGTTGGCTACTTCCACTTGTGGTGGCAGCCTGGGTCCCAGAGGTCAATGTGGACCAGGGTGCAGACGCCTCCCTTAAGAGTCTTTAAAATGAAAATGTGATTCAGTCTTGAGGGAAAAAGTTCTAAGATATTTAGCAGATTAAAAAAAAATCTAAAAAAGGAGACTTCTTCCTGTCCCATGAAGAAGAAAGGCAAAGTCAGAAACAACCTCAGAGGAGTTACAGTTAATTTTAGAACAAATGAAATATTTCAAACAAACAAATACGCAATCAAACTATATATCTCAGTGAAAAGGTATTCATGTAGCATGCTGAGAAAACAATTGCTTTCTTGTAAGAGCAGGATCTCTGGCAGGTAAGCGACTGAAGTAAAGAGTATATGTTTGAGTAGATAATAGGCTGAAGACTCCATGAACTTTAGTGAGTGATCAAGGCACAGAATACAAGATGCAAGGTAAGGCTGTGAGAAGCATCAGTAAAACCCAGCCAACCAACCAACCAAACAAACAAATAAACTGCAACGTCAGTCATGACCCAAAAATTCAGCCAAGTAAATGTGACTTTTAGCAACTGTTGAGGATAAAACAGACTATCTTTGAACATTGGATTATTACCCAAGTGTCAAAGGGACACAACATTAGAATCTGAGAGAGGAAATAATACACACAGCATGCTCAGTGTCTTGGCAGACAATCTTACTTGCATGATTATAGTGATATAAATACAGTTTCCTGGTGTTAAGCATGTACAAAGAACTTGTAAATGTGCAATAAATGATATTGGCATTATAGCTTTTATATTATACTTGGCCACAAAAATGTGAAGCTAGAGCTGACAGATGTTAGGGGGCAAAAGATCAATGAAAGGTTAAGGGAAGAGATTTCTGACATCTCTAGCTCCACAGTGGAGAAGAGAAATTGACTTGAATTATGTGAATAACAAATGGTGTTTAAATTCTGTTTTCTAATATGATTAGTGGGAGGAACTGAGAACTGTGGTGAACTATATTAGGAGGCAGAGGTTAGAGAAGGCAGGATGTGGTACAAATGAGCTATCATTTAACTCTACAGTAGGAAGTTACAGTAATTAGTAAAGACTATTCAGCATGAAATAGCAATTTCAACTTACTATTTAGGGATTACATAACTATGAGCATGTAAAAGTAGTATTCTTCAGGGAGAAAGATCACAGATGTGTTGTATCAACCAATAACTCTTGTTTCGTATAAGTCTTTAGTGTTAAGTTATACAATTATATTATATAGTGATATTATATAAATAATATGTTAAATAGATATTATATTTTATATAAATAATATAAAATTATAATATAATTATATATAATTATATATATAATTATATATATTCTATATCCCAAAAAAAATTGCTGAATCATATTTCCTTTCACTCTATAAGGAAGAGTACACATATGACCACCATTTACCAATCTGGAGACAGGAATCTTTTCTGTACAATTACATGTTTGTTAGGAATAATATAGTTGTTGGAAGCTGGAGGGATACCTCATGTTAATTGAGGTATAAGGGAAAATTCTCCACTTTCTTTAGGCTTTTGTAAAAAAAACTTTTTATTGTTATATTTATTGTGATGTAACAGAAACTTAACTTTAACCTTCTTAAATAGCATTGATTACATTCAAAATATTGTACAACAATCACCACTAACTAGTTCCATTTTTTTGTCATTCCAAGTAGAAACTCTGTACCTTTTAGACAATTTCCTATTTTCCTTATGCCAAGCTCATTGTAACCTATATTCTACAATTTACCTCTATGAATTTCCCTGTTTAGATAAGGCATATAAGTACAATTATACAATCTTTACCCTTTGGTGTTTGGCTTTTTTCACTTGTCTTCAGGCAATTCTGACAATTTTCTGAAGCCTTCTTAGGCCATTGGTAAGATTTGAAAAGCTCAGAAATTTTGAGTTTGAAGTATTTTACTTCATATAAAACCTTGGTAGGACTGGTAGAAACTACATAATGTTCATAAGGAGAAACAACTGCTGAGTATTCTACATCACAGTGATAGTGATTGTGTCAAAGTTTTCTCACACTTCCCTGTCATGACAATAAGGAAGCACATCTTGTTATAGTCAGCAGAAAGTTGTGCGGAATCTGATACCTTCCACACTTTGCTTGTATAAGACACCCAACACAGCATTGGGAACTACACTTCAACACTCAGCTCAACACATGGTGTTCACTTTGTTCATTGTCTGAAACACATATGGTCGCTGTATGCGCATTTTAACAAATCACATCACACAAACTTATTTTATGACATGGTGTAACCAACACATTTGCTCCTGGTGACATATTGGTTTTGCCAGTAGAATTTCTGTCCTTTTTCTGCACACTGGCACTGTTTTCTTCATATTCTACCCTTCTTGATGTAATAGTTAATATCTCCAAGTGTATTTGTAAGGGAATACACACACACACACACACACACATATATTCATATATATAGGAATATATGTATATGTGTGTATATATATGCAGTGATATGAGTTACAACATAACTAAAAAGATTAAACCATTTCTTATTTGTTTCAATTTTCCATTGCCAACTAAAATTAGTTTTATGGTAATAACAATTTGTAGGAAAAGTCAGGAAAGCTAGCAGGGAGATTATTTTCTATGCTTTCTTAAACAGCTGTCACTATTGACAGATACCTTATGCAGTTATACAAGGAAATGCCAAAATGTCAGCATTTCATTAAATATAACCTGCTGGAGATAACAGGTTGGCCACTTAGCACGCCACAAAGCACAGCAAACCACAGTATATTTGCAAGAATGGCCCTAGGGAAGTCAAATACAAAGCTTCTTTATATAACCTGACTCTATGTGCCAATCCAGGGTGAAGGTTGTAATATACCTGTTACTTCATGTGGGCAATGAAGGCAGGACCTGGGAGCCCATGTGGGAAGCAGAGCATGGCCTTGAAGGGAAAACATGAATGATGCTTAAAACAAAATCCTTCGTTTACCTATTGCAAGAACAACACAGGAAGAATCTTAACATTCTCAGAGGTGACCACCCCTATGTGTAAATTGTGATATACTGAAAGTGAATTATTCAGTGGGACCTCTGCTATCACCAGCTAATGACATGAAGGATATACACTTGTGAGTGTGTGTGTGTGTCTGTCTGTGTTTGTGCACATGTGTGTGTGTTACAGTAATGAAAGGGGAATTTTAATGAGAGCTGTTCTATTTTGAACATGGTGGGATATCACCTACAATAATACCATACAAGGAGTTATGTGATTTACTCATTTTGAAGGGCAGGAAGACATCCATTTATACTCATACCAGAGAGCAGATAGGAATGAACATGGTAGGGAGCCTTAAAAAAAAGGAAAGAAAGAAAGGCCTTAAAAGCAATATAGGGAGATCCTGCAACATAAATATACTCAAAATGGCTTGACTAGTACAAGATATACAGGACAGGGCTCCAAGGAGGCCTATGGGAAAACCCATGTCCAGTAGGATTTTTCAGGGTGAGGGGACATTATTAGATATGAAAGAGGTCAGTGTGTTGATGTCTTGAAATGCTGATCTATGGCTAGCAGAAGCACAAGGCAAACAAGAAAGAGATGCTGCTGTTATATGTTTATCCTTTCTCAAAGCAAGCCTTTTAAAAAGATTTAATTAATTTATTTCTTAGAGGGGGAATGGGTACCAGGGCCTCTAGCTACTGCAAATGAACTCCAGACACTTGGGGCCTTGTTCATATGGCTTATTTAGGTTCGGGGGAATTGAATCTGGTCCTTAGGCTTTGCAGGCAAGCACCTAAATCACTAAGCCATCTTTCTAGGCCCCAAAGCACCTCCTGGTTCTGTGGTTTTTAATTTCTTTACCCATCCAGAGATAAGAAAAGGAAATCAGAACAATATAAGCCTTTTTATGTGTCAGTAGACTCTGAAGACTTGGGAGGTGTGACAGGGAACAGAACTACATCAACTTTGCAGGAGCAGAAATGGATGTTTTATATGATTTATTTGTTTCCTTTTCTGAATCCAGGGAGAAGGCTGGAATGGATATGTATGTCCATGTGAAGGCATGACCTGGAAACCCATGTAGGAAATGAACCATGAGTTTGAAAGGAAAACATCAATAAGGCTTACAACCTGAAAGGGGATGGGGGCTGGAGAGTTGGCTTAGCAGTTAAGGCGCTTGTGTGCAAAGCCTAAGAACTCCGATTTGAATCTCCACGTCCCACGTAGCCAGACAGGTGCAGTGATGCAAGCACACAATGTCACACATGCAGCACAAGGGGGCGCACCGTCTTGAAGGCCCTTCTGCACCCATTCTCTCCCTCCCTTCCTCCCTCTGTCTCTCTCTCTCTCTCTCTCTCTCTCTCTCTCTCTCTCTCTTTCTCCTTCTTTCTCTCTCTTTCTACCTTTCTCTGTCTCTCAAAAAAAAAAAAAAAACTACCAAAAAAATAGGGGGAAGTATAACTTAAAGCAAGTAAGAAAGTACTTAAAGGAGAGCACAAAAACCAAAATATAAACACCTCCTCCCCCACATTCCAGCAGCCAAGCCTTACTGGTGCTGAGACCCCAAGGTTGAGGTGAGGAGAAATGAACAAATAAGAAATCCTTGTCCACCTGTAAGTCGCTTTCACAGCTTATTGGGGTGGACTTTACTATCAGAGTCACTGGTTTGGACTCAGGGGGTTGCCCCTGAAAGAGGCCAGCATACATGAGTAGAAGGCGCTGTTGGTGAGTACTGGACTGGATCAGATGCTGAATTCTCTTTGGGTCCTTCCCTAGTTGGCGAAATAAAAATATGAGTACTTGGCTCCAATTTCTCTCTCAGTATTCAGAAGCTGTCAAATCTATGCTCAAGGAACATCCAGAATTCAGCTCCTTCGTGCTACCTTCATGGTAGACACACTGCTTCTTGCCTGGGTGACTGTATCAGCCTTGTGCCTTATCTATACCATGTCTATCTTTTTTACTTTGTATTATCTCAGAATTCGTGCTGTAAGCTCTCCAAGGTTTCCATTTGAATTAGAATGAGATCCTTATGATGGCTTATTAGACACACAAAATGCCATAACTCTTCAGGCTTGTATCCTACTCCTCTCACCCTTCTTAGATTACTACAGTGACCTTAGGATAGGTGCTCAGGCAGAACCCTGTGTTCTGACTAGATCTCCATTTTTCATCTTGTAAAAAAATTCAATTAAATATGTATGAAAATGCCTTAATCTAAGATCTGAAACTCTGAAACTACTAGAGGCAAACATAAAGAAAGCCTTTTCCAGGTAGAAACTTTCTGAAAAGGACTCTGATAGCTAAGGAACTAATAGCAAGAATTTACAAATGGGATTGTATGAAAATGGAAAGTCCAGGGGAAACAACAGAGTGAAGAGGCATCCTACAGAATGGGGGAAGGGGAATTTTGTCACCTATTCATCTGAAATGGGATTCATACTTAACATACATAAAGAACTAAAGAAACCAAATACTAAAAGCCAAATTATCTGGTCAATACATGGGCAAATGAACTGTACATAGTTCTCAAAAGACCAAGTACAAATGGTCAATAAATTTGTGAAAATAAATGTCTAACATTTTAGCTTCCAGAAAAACGCAAATCAAAACTACATTGAGATTCCATTGCACCCAGTAAAAATGGCTATCATTAAGCAAATCAACAACAAATGGTGACAAGGCTGTTGGGAAAAAGGAGCCCTTGAATATTCAGCAGTGTTCAGCAGACCTCTATTACCTGGAACCAATCTGTCTTTTAAACCCCAAATTACCATCCAGAGGTTACTCTTTTCCAGAGTAACCTCATTACACACAGTGGTCCATGTTCCAGGCAGTTTCCTTATCCAAATTAACATACATGCTTTCAGATTTCCCGCTATTCTCTGTTGTGATTATACTGATTGCTTCTTTGGTACCTGCCTAAGTCATAGGATATGACAAAGATTGAATTGGCTGGAAAGAAGCCCAGAGTTAAATTATTAACTAATTCTATTATTATTAAATTATTAGCTAATTCTATAGGGCAGCAAAGAAAGAGGAGGGAATTCTGAAAGATCACTTACTTGCAGTGCAAATAATCACAGTGGCCGTTCATTATGTAGCTAGTGTGTTCTTGGAATGTTTATATCCATAAACTCATTAACCTCTAAGTTGACTCCAAGGAAAGCTATGACTAATGAGAATATGGGAATGAGAAATTAAATTGTAAAGAGGCAAAGTAATTCAAAGCATGAAGCTGTGGCAATGAAGCCAAGACTTTAAGCTTAGGTCCTTGGGATTTTAAAGCTTGAAATCTAGTCAGTTAGGTACTGAGTAATTGCTAGGCATCTCAGGTCTATACCTGTTGAAATACACATACATCTTTGGTGGCTTTCAGCTTTCTGACTGCTGCTGAACCCCATTTATCTACTGTACTCCATGTCCTCATCCTTTTGAGATCTGGGAGTGTATGTTCAAGTTAGCATTTCTTTTTTCTTGGAACATTTTTATTTCAACCTGCTTTTTTGGAATAGTGATAATTTTCTGATTGGCTTCCTTCTTATTCCAGATGAAGGAAATGAATGGGAAATTGACCATCTGAAAGATCCTCTGAGGTGTTTTGGAGTCATGCCATTGGCAGGTCAGTCCCATGCCACTAGGAAAGGTGAGGGTGATTTGGATTAAAATGTGTTCCCTTTTGAAGTCTGATCAAAATATTGCATTCAGATTACTTGGTGAGGTACAATTCTTCTTTCATACTCTTCAGGGTTTAAATAACCTCTGTAATTGGTAGACACTGTAGTCACAAAATGAACTGAAGTGGGGAAGATGAAAGGCTACTGCCTTGAAAAAAACAGTGAGAACCTTTCTCTTCTGCTGTTGCCTTCATCTCACAGATAATTTTGTAGGTTCTGACTGTCACCCAGCAGCAGTTTCCATACGACACAGAAAAAGTCCCCAGGCTCTGACTACCCCACTTGAGGCGCTTAAATTCTGAGGGAACTTACTAGTTCCTTCCACTTGAGAAGAGATGATGCTGAACCAAAGGGAGAGAGAAATTATCTAGGAGATGAGTCTTGGTCAGGTGTCAAAATGCCAGCAGGAATTACTTCAATGGTAGAACCTTTGCAATGCCCTCAAGTACACATTAAAGACCTCACATCTTCCCGTAATTTGACACATTTTTCTTTTGCCGTTAGTTTTATATGTAGGAATTACTTGATTATATATTTGTGTTTTATTTTTATTATTATTATTTTTGAGGCAAGCCCAACAGACTGACCTTTTCTTTATGTAAGAGACCAAGAGTGAGATTGAGTGTGAGAGAGAATTGGCATGCCAGCCTCTGTAACTGAATTCCAGATGCAGATGCATGTGCCTCCTTGTGCCCATGCGAGACCTGTTGTGTTTGTGTCACCTTTTGAGTCTGGCTTACATGGGACCTGGAAAGTCAAACATGGGTCCTTAGGCTTTGCAGGCAACCATCTTAACTATTAAGCCACCTCTCCAGCTCACATTTGTGTTTTTGATATCATGCAGTGCATCATAGGGAGTTGGATAAATCCCTAAATTGGTATAACTAATCCACCTTTCTAGTCCTTTAGAACACTTTATAGAGATTTTTGTTCTGTTTTGTATTTTTAGAATGGAAATAGGAGAGAAAATGATGGCAAGCCTAAAGTTCTATAAGTATAAAACCTTCATGAACTTGTTAACATGTTGGAACATGGAATTTGTAGTAACCTAAGTCTGCATTCTTGGGCCATGGTCACTCATATATTTGGCTCCAGAATAAAATATCTCTTACCCTGGCATATCTTTTGTGTTGACAATATGATATCTTATTTTCATGATAAATTAAGCATATCAGATATTTATTGTCATATCTAAAGTTGTTCTGCAATCTACTTAATAAGCCCATACTAACTTTTCATCTTGATCATACTGGAAGTCAAAGAAAACAAAATTTTTTGGTTTGGTTATAAGTATAAAAATATAGTCAACAGATTCTCCAGCCTACTTTGTACATTAAATAGATGAAAGAAGGTAGTTTAGTACAATAAATTAGGACAGTCAGTATACCTTTTTCTTGTTAAAAGTCAAAGGACTAACACATTTCAAAAAGGCATTGGAGTCTATTCTGAAGTAATAAAAATAAATCCTTTATCTAAAGAATAAGAATACTAAGCATGCTTCTTGAACTCTGGATTGTGTTTATAAGATTATACTAGAGATCATAAACTCAGATGTTTCCAGAGGTCTGGTCAGTAATAGTAACTTGGCTTGTCAGGATAAACAAGAGATTTTCTCATATCCTCTCGAAGGGAAAGCTTTTCCTTAGCTCTTGCCAGTTCTCACTTGGAAATGCAAACCTGGCCTTGTCAGAGCTTTTATCTCTTCAAGAGAAACCATAAATCCAGACTCTCATGAAGAATCTCCTATGCCCTTAGTGTCGATTTTCCTATGTAGTATTAATTTTATTTTAGATACTGTCTCTGCATTTCAAACAGCTATCACCAAGAGAAAAATTGTGGTTGACCTTGGCTGTGAGAATTAATAATATAAATGTTCCCTAAGGGTGGATAGGGACTAACACAATACTCAAGTGATAATTTTTGGTGCAAAATAGACCAATATAACACAAGTTATAAATGCACATAATTGTATAGAAATCAACTAACCATAGATGAATGTATATAAGGGATTATCTAATTTGAAACAACATTCAGGGATCTACATACAACTTCTTGGCTAAAGGCCACTGTAATTAATAATTACTCTAGAATGATGAACTCATCAAAGACATTGAAGACATATTACTAAACCACTGCCTTTGATTTTGGTAATTCTGGCTCAAGGTCTCATTAGTTGCAAAAGATTAGACTTTCTTTTGCCTTTGATTCCTCTGTGTTGGGACAGACTTGATTGAGGTGAAAAATTGCATGAATGCATTGGTCTTTATTTCTTATTAACTTCATCTATGCTGCAGTCAGGTTCACATTTCAGGTAATCACCCAATCAAGAGCAGCTTGTAGGAAAAAAAAAAGAGGTTTATTTTGGCGTACAGGCTTGGTGAGGGAGGGTGAGGAAGTTCCACGATGGCAGGGAAAATGATGGTATGAGCAGAGGGTGGGCATCACCCTCTGGCCAACATAAGGTGGACCATAGCAACAGGAGAGTGTGCCAAACACTGGCAAGGGGAAACTGACTATACCACCCCAAACCCCTCCCCCAACAATACACTGCCTCCAGGAGGCATTAATTCCCAAATCTCTATCAGCTGGGAACCTAACATTCAGAATACCTAAGTTTATGGTGGACACCTGAATCAAACCACCACAATCTATCTTCCAAATTCCTAACTGACATTCATCTTAAGGAATGATGAACCTTCTTAACATGGTGGGTGGTGGATATTGGATTTCCAAGGCTTTTTTAACCATTTGGTCAATGCACTGTTTTTTGGTTTTCAGGTTCACATTCTGATTTGGATACAGTGCTGTGGTCTCTATACTTTGGTACTGATACAAGACAGATATATTTCTAGCCTTACATTGTTTTCCTACCTCTCTACTTCCTTCTCCATGTTTCCAGTGAATAGCTACTCTTGTGTTTTAAAAGTAAAATGCTTCCCACAAGTTCATATCTTTAAGTATTTGGTCCCAAGTTGCCAGCACTGTTTGAGAAGATTGTGGAATATTTAGGAGGTAGAGCCTTCCTGGAGAAAGTGGGTCACTGGGGACAAGTCTTGAGGTTTTATAACCCTGTCCCCATTTCTTATTTGTTCTCTGTTTCCTGACTATGCTGCAGTGTGACCAGCTGACCTGCCATGCCTTCCCTATCATAATGGATTAATGCCATCAAGACATCAGTGAAAATAAACCCTTTGCTCTTGGTCAGGTATTTTTTCATAGCAATGAAAAAGTAACTGATATACTTACCCCTACCAGGGTGTTCACAATTACCAGATGTTACAGTATATGAGAGTATGAGCTTTTAAGTGTGGAAGCGAGTATGTGAATATGTGAATGTCAGTGCATGTATGTGTGTGAGTATGGCTGTATGTAAATGCATGTGCATGTGTGGGAGTATTGTGTATTCAGTGTATGTGTGACTATAAGCATGTGTGCATGTATGAGTGTGTGAGCATGTGTATGTGTGTGTGTGTGTGTGTGTGTGTGTGTATGTGTGTGTGTGTCTGTGTTTAGTCATAGGGCTCTTCCAAATATGGGAGGACACACTGCATCCCAAGTACAGCACAGTTTGTGGCACATAATAGGCAGGCAATGAGTGAGCAAATTATCAAACTTGACCTTCTGATTTCATTAAATTGCTTTCTGTTATTGGAAAAGATTAAAAATATTGAACATTGCTTAAGTTTGAAGAAGTGAGTTACTTCACAGGGTCTAAGATCTGAATTATTATGAAATAGAACAGTGAGTTGTACTGGGTTTCCATTATGTGTCTAATGTATATACACATACTTAATATATACATATGCATGCATGTTAGTGTTTTCATAAATGTTTTTAAGAGTTTGTGAACAGGACAAAATATTGAAACTAAGCTTGTAGTTCTAACTGAACTGGGTAATCTCTGTGTTTGCAAGGAGGGACTAACCACATTGCAAACCAATCCTCCCTTATCCACATTTCATGTCAATACTGTGGTTTCTTGTTAGGATATTGTTATGTAAGTACAGAATAAGTTCATACAGTGGCGAGTTGTAGTTCTTATTTATCAAATTTAAGATGACTCCAATTTGAGCAGTTAGAAGGCCAGGCTCTTGCTAAACAAGAGAAGTGAGCCACCATGAGGCCAAACATCAGAGAAGCCATACTCAGTGATGCCTCACACAGAAACAAACAAACAAACAAACAAACAAACAAACAAACAAACAAACAAACAAAAAACCTAAAAGGAACATTACAGATTTTTATGTTAGTTAACTTTATGTTATTGACAACTATATATGAAGAAGTATATTCAAACTTTCAGGGATGGCACTTCATTGTATCTACCATATTCCCAAAGTTTACATCATTAAGATAAAAACGGGTTTCTTGAACTTGTAGTGGTTAGATCAAATGTGTAATTGATTAGCTTGGACTAGGAAACTCTAGAGTCAAATATATGAACTGATTGTTTTTGTGTGGTTTTATTGACATGGATGCCTATGTTTAATTGCATTAGATAAACTTAGGCAGATCTGAATGTTGAATTGAAAAGTTTGGACTCTGTCTTTATTAGGAAATAGAAGATGTGAAATCACTGGTCAGAAGAGATGGCAAAGAAACTGAGGTAGAAAAGGTACTTCATTGTTTGACAACAATAATTTTCACCCACAAGTAGGCAAAAGAAGCTTTGACTTTTATAAGCACCAGTAATTATGTCTGAGCTTGTCATCCTTCTTACAGAAGATAGTCTTTTTTGTGGAGTATGTGTGTGTGGTGCATGTAAGTGTATATGAATAAGAACATGCAGAATTTGTCTTTTTGTGTCAAATTATTTCTCTGAACAGTATGTCTTCTGTGAGCCAGCAGAGAAAGGGCTGGTTTGCTGACGATGCTTAACCACTGGACTTATTCAGAAGTAATTTATTAGCTTTTCTCTTCAGAGAGCAGTTCACATTCAACTCCACGACTATTTTCCAGCACTCTACCCAGGTAGCTCTGTTTATTTATTTGGCATTTATGGTTCAAACTTTTGGAAGATCTAGAATTGCTTAGAGGGTTATTTTCCCCCCAAAGCAGTCATTGCAAGAGAATAGACAAAAGCAAGGAAAAAGTAAGAACAGATTCTGGGCTCAGAATGCTCTTTTCCATTCTTGGGAAGAGCAGTTTACATTTGAGACCAAATGCTCGCCAGCCATTTGGGAGCCTCATCTTCCTTTTCAAGGTTCTGCAGGGAGGTGCCATGGCCGCCTTCTCTAGTGTGCTTAGAGATTGCACAATCAGATAAAAGACTGAAATTTCAAGGACATATAGATAACTGGTTAATGAATGCCCCCTGAAAAACATAGAAATCTGTAACGATTCCCATTTAAAAAAATTCCTTTGTATTCCACAGCAAATTGTACTTAGGTAATTTAATTTAAATTCAAGATATTCCAAGGGCAGTCCTTTCCCTTAAAGGTCTATAAAGATGAGCTCATATGCCCACATAGCCACTTACTTAAACATATTCTCAAAGTGGCTCTTAGTAGCTTCCTTGAACCTTTATATTAGTGTGCTGTTAGTGGGGAGTGTCAAGGACTGGTCATCAAGGTCATCATTTTGGCCTTGGTCAGCACCATTATTGAATCCATAGTGAGTCAGAGTCCATTTAGATTTAGGGCTAAGTAATTTCCTCTGAGGAGGTAAATGACCTCTTCCTAGGTCCTGTTGGATATTAATTATCTGGCGGGAGTTTGCTACAGAAATCAAAATATAAATTATAAGAAAAATAGAGTTTATGAGGAAAAAATTTACTTCTCAGAGTCACAGGTAAAGTCTCCGCCATATAGACTCCTCTTAGCACTACTCTGTACCTGTCTCATGGGTCTACACTGGCACATCACCTTCCATATTCGCTGGTCTCCTGCCCACTTGTACTGTATCTCCCTGAGTTTGATACATTGACTTTAGATCCAGTCTTTGCTGTTATCTAAAATAAATAAATAAGATTCTCATATTCTTCCCCTTATCTAGTACCTCTCCTCTGGTTAAGAATGATTGCTTTGAATCAAAATTGGGCTTAAATCCCAACTTCACTTCTCATTAGCCTGTGACATTCTGCAGGGTTTCCTTACATTTTTTTTTTTAAGCTTAGATATTGTAATTCTCAGCTAAGTGTAAAATTTTCTTAAGCCAAATCATATTATGTTTTCATGATCCTGAGAAAACCAAATGTAAGGGCTGGAGGGATGGCTCAGCAGCTAAGGCAATTACTTGCATAGCCTAACTACCAGGGTTTGATTCCTCAGTGCCCATGTAAAGCCTGATGCATAGTGGCATATAAGCCTGGAGTTCATTTGCAGTGGCTGGAGTCCCTGATGTGCCCATTCTCTCTTTGTGTCCCTTCTCTTTCTCTCTCTCTCTCTCTCTCTCTCTCTCTCTCTCTCTCTCACTGCCTGCAAATAATTAAAAATATTAAAGAAAATCAAGTGCAATACACAGTTTCTAACCACTCCAAATTTCAGTTTTGTCATTTGTAAATGGAGTTAATATGAATGTGACTGATTGTCATTGTAAAGACTAAATGAGTTGAATTATGCTGCACTTAGAATACACGTGGTAGGTACTCAGTAATATTGTTTTAAACAATGCTATGTATTTCTGAATATTTTACTTTGTTTATAAATGTCTTTCTATTGCTTTCCTGATATTTTTGTCTTCACTGTCTTCGTAGCTGTGGTTCTCAATCCTATAATATTTGAACATACAGCTGGCTTTGGCATATTGGGAAAAACCTTGTATCAGAAATCTCATGGTCTAGACTGGGTTTTAGCCCTTTCATGTACTAGCTAGACTCTGAGTGAGTCATTGAACCTCTCTAAACCACAATTTCCTCCTATCTGACAAGAATAAGCAGTTCTCAGTATAGTGGACAATAGTAAGGAAGGCCATTTTTCAAGTCGACTTAGTCTACCCTAAATTCTTTATATGCATTAATCTCATTTAAACCTCCAAATAACTCTCTAAAATTGTTAATCTGTTTATTTTGTAGGTAAGACTGCTGCTGCTCAGGGAGACTGAACTACTTATGGGGTGGAGGCAGGAATTGAACCTGAGTATGTATGACACTAAAATGTATGCATGTGACTACAGCCACATTGCTCATGGAAAGGCCTTTTGTTTTCACATGTGGTTCCATGAAGGGTGTGGACACTGCTGCATGTTGGCCCTGTGGCACTGTTTCAATTTTTGGATTGCTATCTCTCTCTCTCTCTCTCTCTCTCTCTCTCTCTCTCTCTCTCTCTCTCTGTTTCTCTCTCTCTCTCTCTCTCACTCTCTCTCTCTCTATATATATATATATGATATTTATTTATTTATTTGCAAGGAGAGAGAGAGAAGCAAGAGAAGCAAGACAGACAGAGAACAGAGAGAATGGGCACACCAGGGCCTCCAGCTCTTCTTGCAAATGAACTCCAGGTACATGTACCACTTCGTGCATCTGCCTTTACATGGGTACTGGGGATTTGAACCTGGATAGTTAGGCTTTGTAGGCAAGCACCTTCACCATGACATGATGGTGATAATATGGTTATTCTTGATGACTAAATTCTGACACTGTTAACCAGAAATAACAGAAAACGTTGAAGAAAATCTTTAGGAAGATAGAAGCTAAAGAATACACATTTAAATTGCTAGGAAACTTATTGGATTCTTATTAGAATTCAGTACTTTCTATGTACTTAGAAAAAAGAAGAAATGGGTTGGAGAAATGGCTCTGTGGTCTCTGATACAGTTGCTATCATCATGTGGTGTCTGCTGCCATGGATTGCCATTGCCTGCAGGAAAGTAGCTGGCACAGCTTAAGCCAGATACAGGGTCTCCTACAGTCCAACCCACAGTGTAGTTTGTACTATGGTATAGCTGTAACATCTTAACTGTAATTTCCCAAGGTAACTCACATGTACTTTTACTTACTATTGATTCATGCAGCTCACTCTTGATCTTACAAGCCTTCAATTTGGAAGGCATGGACCATGCTCTTTTTATGTTGTGCAGCAAGCCATGATGATACTCATTTAGTGTGAAAACAATGTAGAAGAATTATTTTGTGGTCCTTTTATTTTAGAAGATAACTCCATTTAAATTCAGGTAAATGTACACTTAGTAAGCTTATGTGTATGGCAATGTGACTACATAAAGTACAAGAAGTTGGCAAGGTAACATCTGCATCTGCTAAGAGTCCATGATTGTAGTACATTTGTCATATCCAGAAGGTAGCATTTTGCACCTTCATTTATTATTCTCCTGGACACCGAAACTAGATAGCATATCCCTATTTCTTAAGACACCACCCACTTTGGTTTCAGGAAGGAAAGAAACCATTCATGCCAAAAGGTGCTAATGCAAGCTGCTGGGCGAGAAAAGACATTAATGGTCCTCCCCAGTTCTGGACCCTATGGACTTCAATAGTGCAATAGTGGCAAGAGAGCTATGAGAGTAACCAATTATGCTCTCTGGTTGGATATGTGGACTGTTCTACGGGAATGCAATCAGATCTGGTACCGAAATCTGGCTCAATATCTGCATTGAATTTAAATGTCAATGGCATAGATGTGATACAATGGACTTTTCTGGGTGGCCAGTGGCTTTCACCTAAGTGTTGGTGATGTCCTCAATAAAATAGGATCTCAGGGTAACTGTGCTCAGTTCCATCAAGTTAGGCTAACAAGAGCATAGAAGATATGGGTACTTTTTTTTAATGGATTTAGCCTGAAGTACTGTGTATCACTTTAGCTTGTAAAACTGCAAGGCATGTTAAGCTGAGGAGAAATTGGGGTCCAAAAGACTGATGGCCCATCTGTACTGCCACAGGGTAGAATATACCATGAACACTTCTTTTGCTTTTATAAACATCTATTAATAAGCTAGTAGGATTTAACTTCCTGGAAGACAAAAGTCACATTAAACAAAATTAGATGGCCAAGACAGACCAGAAGGAAGGGCTGCAACATTTCTGTGTTTTTGGCAGCATTGCCATTCTTTTCACTCATATTGAAATAACAGACAACTAAAATGTTTTCAGTTCTTTCCAAAAGACTTGTTAAGTCAGATTTTTCTTCTCATTTTATTCTTTAAAAATATCTAATCAAAGACTCAGGTCTGGTGGTGCTAACTTATAACCCCAGCTATTTGGGAGGCTTCATCAGGAGAATCACAAGGTCAAGGCTTGCACAGGCTACAGCGTGAGTTCCAAGCCAGCCTAGGCAATTTGTGAGAAAGTCCATTTCAAAGCCAATAGAAAGGAAGGTCTGGGGATACAGTTCTGTGGTGGAGTACTTGTCTAGAAAGCATGAGGTTATAGGTCAAATTACCACAATAAGGAAAAAATTCCCTAGTGACAAAAATTTGTATTTCTATTATATTAATGCAATCTATCATTCTAACTTTTCACACCATGTTCTAGTTTATTATTATTCTCTGTTATAGAGATAGGTAGAAGTTACACATTTATTCATAATTTCACCTTTCCTCTTTAGCAGAAATATCATGTGAAAAGGAAAATGCACAGTATGGATTACATAATAACCTGGTATTATAAAATATTATTTTCTATGTATGTGGTGTTTATATGATTTTCTGGATACTCTGTCAAGTTTTTCACCTACACTGACCTTATAAGTATTCACAATATTCTAATTAAGTAAAGACTGTTACTTTCTCTTTAAGGATGAAGAAGTCAAGGCTTACAGAGGGCAAATAATTGGCCCAAAGTCACAGGACTTGTAATTGTCAGGATTCAAGTCTAGGTGTCTCCTACTTCATGATGAACTTTGAATTGTTCTTCAGTGACACTTCCCAACTAGGCAATATGACTTTTTTTAAAGTAGGAATAGGGCCAAGCAGGGCAAATGGGGTCAGGAAAGACTTTATGGTAAGACAATAAAGATTGAATTTAGATAGGAAGAAAGGAATATAAAGATAAAATATTTATTAACATACAGTGTTTACTCCAAGGAGGCATGCTCATTCTGTAAACATTAATATTTGGGTCTTGGCAGACAAAAGTGAGAAAAAATGACTCAGGTGCAGAAAGTTAGGTCAAATATTAAGTCATTCTAGTGATGACCAAATGTCCTGAGTCTTTTAAAATGTATTTATTGTCAGATTTTGTCTTTACATGTGTAGATAGATGATAGATAGATGATTGCTAGATAGATAGATGGATGAAGAGAACTAAATATCCACAACAGAGTATGGGAACCAATCCTGTAGGAAGCCATGAATAAGGAATGTGGAAGGACAACCTGTTAACTTCTAGAGCCATTTCTCTACATGGCGGAAGGCAATGCAACTACAATTAACTCATAAAGGCCATTTATCAATGACTATTTTGGCTATGAAATTATTCAGCTAATTATAGTAAATAAGAAAAAGTCACTACTACCACTAACAAAATACATTCAATTTCCTGAAGTTATCTTTCCATTATTGCAATGAATTACTAGTGATATCATGATTTCTTTCCACAGCAAACTCTTCTGTTTTCCTGTGTGCTCTGTTAGCATTGATTGGAAAACATCAATACTGCTTCACTTAAGGGCTGTCACACCTCTCAGGCAGTATTGCCTCATTTGCTGGTGTATATTTAATGAAAAGCTAAACTTCATCTGAAATGCAATTGTCAATTCAAGGGGAGAGAAGTGTGGAGGATGAAACAAATCAGAGAAATTCCAGAACATCTCTGTTGATGCAGATCATTCACACACGTAATTCACACACTAAAAATCTAACAATATTGATGACATCTTAGATTTTCATTGTAGTAGTTAGTATATATATATACTGTGTAGCCGCTCTGAATCATTGTTATGTATTAGTAAAAGCATGGATTAGCATATTATCAGCCTCCTGGCTTAGAAATAGATATGAGGATTTGTCTGTTTCAGAATCATCAATGACCTCTGTGGGTATAAAAGCTGTAGTTGATGGGCTGGAGAGATGCTTGCCTACAAAGCCAAAGACCTAGGTTCAATTCCTCAGGATCCACTAAGCCATATGCACAGGGTGGCACATGTGTAAAAAAAGCTGTAGTTGGAAATAGCATACAGCAAGTTTTAAAATTGTATTAGTTATCTATGGCAATGCCATACACAAATTAGATGCCTTAAATGAGCACCTTGCTCTGAATCTGGGAAGGGGAGAATAAAGAATCAAATCAGAGTGGGCTTAAGAATTACTTCACTTATTGGACAGTCCTGGTAAAGGAACTAGCAGTTGTAAACATTCTAAGCATCCTGTTTGGTTAAGACTTTAAGTATAGAGTCTGCTTTTGAAAAGGCAGGTGTCATTTTTTTCAGTTTATAGAAGGTGCTATGACTTGAACATCTTTCAAAGACTTTTGTTGAAATTCATTTGGTGTCCTAACAGTGTTGGGCTGCAAGAACCCAGTAGGTGGGAAGACCATGGGAACTTTACCCTTATGAATAAATGGATTGGTGCTATTGTTGATGGAGTTGAAAGGAGAGTTAAACTTGTTTTATTCTCTCAGCCTCAAGGGCTAACTTCTCCCCAGTACCCATATAAAGCCAGATATACAATGTGACAATGTAGCACATGCCTCTAGAGTTAGTTTATAGCAGCTGGAGGCCCTGGTGCACCCATAAGAGTCTCTCCCTCCCTCTCTCTCTCTCTCTCTCTCTCTCTCTCTCTTTCCTTTGTCTCCCTCTGTTTGCACATAAATAAAAAAAAAATCAATGACTATAGTTTTCAGTTCCAGTCATACTCTGAGATACATATATTCAATAAGTATTTGGCCAGATTAGCTAATGATTCTATCATACCAAATTAAGAGGGCACAGTGTGATGGTGACAACAAGCCTTTCACTTGCCAGGTGTGAGGTGCATGATAGCTCTCTATTCCTAAGTATTTATTTAAAAACATGGGCCAACTAATGCCTATCTCTGGGGCTTTAGTAAGTAATGAATAATAATGCATATAAAGGAAGTTGTGAAGCATGCCATATGTAGTAGGAACTCAGCCAACATGGATATAGATCATGCATATCTTCTGTTTTCTGAAAGAATTGAATTTAAAGGAGGAGCTGAGAACATTAATGGAAGAGCTATTTAAATAGGTATTGATTATAGCACTATACATGTATAATCCAATTGCATATTGTAGTTCTCAAAGAAAATATAATATTTAATTCTTATTTCTATCATAGAAAAATAGTAAGTTAGGAGGTAAGATGAGTCATGGATGTATCATGTAGCACCTGTGTGGCACTGAGGAGGCTACATGCAGTCTTTTTTGAAGTTCAGCGCCCTTATCAGTGATACAGAATTATTATCATTTGATATCTCTTTTTCATATGGTTATGAAAACAGGTTAGTTTCAAAAGTGAAAGGAATTTCTTATTATTTCTGTTTTTGTAATGATATATAACTATCCATACATAGAGATGCTTCCTGGATACTGATGTGAGGCAATGGAGTTGCCACTTTTGGAATCTCAAATCCAAATGAATGTCCGGTTGACACCTTTTGCTAAGCTAAACATGGCAGGCTATTTTGAAACCACCACTTCCACTGTTTTTCCCATTTTAAAGCTCCTGATATGACAATCATTCCATCAAACCTGGTGTATTTAAAGGGGAGGACCTGATGCGCTCTGGTTGTTTGGCACTTCTTTGAGTGGTACTGACACTATAATATACTGAGAAGGCTCATGCTCCCTAATGTCCATGGCAATCTTTCAGTCCCGTGAGTGACAGCCTAGATTGAATTAGCTTTGGTTCTTCCATCACTAATTAGATGGCGCAGCAGGCCTGCCTCCGGGCACAAAGGCATCAATTCAGCTCCTGTAATAAGTCTAATGAAGTGCCTTCACCATGTTTCAGGATACCAATTCTCTCAAAATTGCCCTGAAATGCAAAGCTTATGAAAGTGGAACTGGACAATCAATTTACAGTCACAACAGTAAACAAGAATAAGTTATGTTGAGATTTTATAGGCTATGATTATATGTTTTCTCCATCTCTAAGTTTGAAAGTGACCTTGAT
Organism: Jaculus jaculus; assembly: GCF_020740685.1. Lineage (NCBI taxonomy): Eukaryota > Metazoa > Chordata > Mammalia > Rodentia > Dipodidae > Jaculus > Jaculus jaculus. The sequence goes on from NC_059104.1 coordinate 106,543,776, forward strand.
ATATCAGAAAATTACACCCCAGATTCCACTGTAGACTGTTGTGGAACCATCCTAGGAGTCAGAATCTATTTTAAATTTCCAAATGCAGGGAATGCCACAATTGTTTTGTAATACTTCCAGCTACCTAACAATTTCCACTATCCTCATTACTCTGAAATATGACCCTTGTTTATAATAGAGTATCACTCATTTGTGGAATATTGTCTCTATGTAAGAAACTTCCATGGTAAACTGACAACCAGATATATAGAAATGAAAGAAAATTAATGTCGTGCTATAAAATTCTCAGTATAAACTTGTAGTTTTTATGGTGCTATATATTTTGCAGAGCATTTTCATATTCCAGTTTCTCATAAGAGAGAATTTGCAGTGAAATTCAGGGACCTGGAACAATTGACGGAAGGAAACCTATCAGAGAGAGAGATAAGTGAAGACCCATAGCATCTCATAGTTGAAAGGAATTTAAAATTTTTATCACATCCATCATCTCACATACAGTAATATTTTTTAATGCCTAACTGGTTATATACCAGCTACTGTTTCAATGTGTCTGACATAGAGACACAATGTTCTTTGGCAAATGGTTCCATCTGCTAGGTCTTACTTTGTACTAATTTAGCCCAAATTTTTCCATTGTAGCTCCTTCGACTTTGCATATGTGTTTGGTGACAAGAATATGTTTTACATGTGCTGGAGGGATGGCTTAGTGGTTAAGGTGTTTTCCTACAAAGCCAAAGTGCCCAGGCTTGATTCCCCAGGACCTACATTAGCTAGATACACAAGGGGGCACACGTGTCTGGAGTTCGTTTGCAGTGGTTGGAGGCCCTTGCATACCCATTCTCTCTTTGTGTCTCTCCTTCTTCCTCTGTCAAGTAAATAAATATTGAAAAAGAATATATGTTCTTGATTTTGTGTGACAGTTGTTCAAAGTTTAAGGGCTGGAAATATTGTTCCACCATGATAATTCTCTGTATGTTAAATAGTCTAGTATTTACAGCAAAGATCATGACTGGATTCTCAGGTCCCAAGTCCTCCAACTGTGGACCTGTCTTGGGGTTGATACTTCTTGCTACTTTAGAAGCATTCTTTGTGTGCACTAATAATGTCAGCATAACCTGAGAGCTAACTGTAAATGCAGTTTCCAGGTTGTAGGCATGTGATACCTATGAACAAGATGGTTTCTAAGAACAAGGACAGTTGAGACTATGTTCAAAATTTGTATCATTTACTTTCTCATGCTTTGACAAAACACCTGACCAGAAGCAGTTTAAGGAAGGGAAAAGGTTGATTTTGGTTTATAGTTTTAAGAGGAAGTTTAGTTTCTTCATGGTCGGGAAATCTATTGTGGTGCAAAGCAGCAGTGAACATTATGAGACCATGTCTCAGAGGACCTCCACATGCATATTGTAACATGTACAGTGCTGTGCTCACAGACATGAGCACACATCACACACACACACACACACACACACACACACACACACACACACACACACGATAAGGAAGCCTCTCTTAGTTAAGACACTTGTAAAAACAGCAGTAAAGCAGTCTTCACAATTTACTGACAGTCTTCTAGAAAATTCCTTTATATTTTATGTATAACATCATCAGCTGGAAACCATCTTGTGTTGCACATCTGGAAAACAAAAAGAGAATGAAGGGACCTTGCTGGACTTAGGACATCCACTTTAATAAGATTCTGGATACCAAGATCATGCAAAGACATCTTTTTGTCAGGGCTATGGTCCTTTCTTTAGGCTAATTAAGGAAACAGAGTCCATGCCTGTGTGTCTGAGGCAGGTCTGCTTTGCCATCTAATTAGTGATGAAAGAACCAAAGCTAGTTCAATCTAGTTTGTCACTTTCTAGACTGAGGAATTCCAGACATTATGAGACCATGAGCTTTCTCTTGGCATTGTTAGAAAAGGCAGCCAATGTCATACAAGCTTTATTTATTTCCTGAGGAGTTGGTTGACTTAAAGAGCAAACATACCCTCTCAAAATGTATACATAGTATGGCGATGAAACAAACTCATTGAGTACAATGCAATTAGCCATATCTCAGACTGATGACATAAACAATATTAATAAAAGCTGCTTTCGGGTCAGTTTTAGTTGATACTTTAGAACTGATACAATACCAATTTAAATATGTCAAGTTTAAGATCAAAAGCAAGCATAGATGAGCAATTTTAAAGTTCTATATAAGGAAGATATGAATAAAACATTGAAATATAATTAATTGAAAATATTTACTTGGGTCTTTTACTCAGTTTTCAGTGACCGCATTAGCATCTTCCTTGGCTCTAAAACCTCTAGCATTTCCTAGTTCGTTGTCATTGACCTGCCCCATCCTTGATCATTATGACAATACCGTTCAGCAGATATTTATGAGATTTTTTTTTCTGAATTGAATTCTAGCAAGGGAAACAAACTTAAGAAATAGGTCATTAAGTAAGATAATTTTATCTATTTATAAATCCTGCAAAGACTATGAAATATGGTAGAAGAATGAAACCAGATCCTTATCTCTCATCCTGGACAAAAATTAAAGTCCTAGACTGGGGAGAATGAGAACTGGGGAGAATGCAAGCCTGAGAACATGAATGCAGATCAGCAGTACTCATATGAAATGCCTATAACCTTAGTGTTGGAGTTGGAGAAAGAAGATTAATAGAGCTCTTTGACCAGTCTAATAAAAACTGGGGTGCTACAGGTTCAGTGAGAGACTCTGTCTCAGGGAAATAGGTGGGAGGACACCTTACATCTTCCTCTGGTCTCCACATATGTGTGCCTCATGCATACACTACATGCGCGCGTGCACACACACACACACACACACACACACACACACACCACCACCACCACCACCACACCAATAGGTACATACATAACAAATGAAATGAAATCAAAGACCTGATGTAAAACCCAAACTTCTGAAACTACTAGAGGAAAATACAATAGAAATATTGCAAGATAAGCATAAGCAGTGACTTTCTGAATAGGACTCCAGTAGCTCAGGAACTAATAAAAAGAATCGATGAGGGCTGGAGAGATGGCTTAGCTGTTAAGCGCTTGCCTGTGAAGCCTGAGGACCCCGGTTCGAGGCTTAATTCTCCAGAACCCACGTTAGCCAGATGCACAAGGGGGTACATGTGTCTGGAGTTCGGTTTGCAGTGGCTGGAGGCCCTGGCGCGCCCTTCTCTCTCTATATCTGCCTCTTTCCCTCTCTCTCTGTTGCTGTCAAATAAGTAAAGATAAACAAACAAAAAAATTAAAAAGAATCGATGAGTGGATCAGAATGAGATGAAAAAGCTTCTATATAGCAAAAAGATTAAGAAGGAAACAAATAAAGAACAATAAACAGCTTAAAGAGAGTCTGCAGAATAAGAGAAAATCTTTTATAGCTATTAATCTGACAGGGAATTAATATTCAAAATATATATTTATTTATTTGTTTATTTGAGAAAAAGAGAGAGAGAGAGAGAGAGAGAGAGAGAAATGGGCATACCAGGGCCTCTAGCCACTGCAAATGAACTCCAGATGCATCTACCACTTTGTACATTTGGCTTTGTGAGGGTACTGAGGAATTGAACCTCAGTCTGCTGAGCCATCTCTTTAGCCCCCAGAATATATAAACAACTCAAAATTAAGCACACAAAAAGGCAAATGTCCATTCCAAAAAGGAGGAAAGGAAATAACTTGGTAATTTTCTTTTCTTAGCATCTCGTGGATTAGACAATAGCGTGGTTGGGGAGGGCAAGGGAAGGGGTGGGGGACAAATCTAGACCCAAACAGCAACGGTACCATAAAATTCTACATCCTAAAAGGCAGACCAAATGATTGAACCTTCACCAGGCCCATAGAGGGAACACCTGAGTCACAAGGCACTGGAGAAGGTAAAATGAAGACTGACCTTTTCTTTTCTTTTCCTTTCTTTCTTTCTTTTTTTCTGTGTTTTTTTTTTTTTTTTTTTTGGAAGGGATTTATTGAAGCTAACAGATCCAGTGGAAGTTCCATAATGGCAGAAGAAGCTGGCTTGTTTTAACAGGACCAAACTCAGGGAGAGAAGCCCCAAGCTAAAAGTCACACAGCACGCTTCATGAACTCCAGGTGGAACTAGGCATTTTGCATATTTTAAGATTAGAATTTTCAGCCCAGCAATACACCTTGGGGGCTGGACCCTAAGATCCACCCAGTGACACCACCTCCACCCAGATGGCTGCAGATCCAAACTACAAACTAATAAAACTCTGAATATATTTGGGGCCATCTATTCAAACTACCACATTCTGCCCCTGGCCCCCAATAGATTCAAAACCATTAAACATTGTAAATTGTGTTCAGTACAGTTTCAAAGGTCTCTACAATGACCAATTTAAGATAGTTCTAAAGTCCCAAGTCTCCTCTGGAATTTAAGATTGTCTCTTAGCTATAAATCCTGTAAGATCAAACAAGTTACATACTTGCAACATGTAAAGGCACAGAGTAAACATTTTCAATTGGTATAAGGCATAGCAAGAAGAGACTAGAACAATGCAAACCACCATCAAGCAAACATCAAACTTCTACAGTTCAAGTTCAGTTATAACCCGAGACTGACAGTCTCCAGATTTTCCATTTCCACCCCTCCAGCTGGGCAGAGTAGCCAGGGAAAACATTGGTCAACATTGCACTCCATGGTATCCCTTTCACAGTCCTGGCATATCCAAAACATCTTCAGGTCTCCATGCAAAACAGGTTCTATCTTCCAAAGGCTCTTCCAGTTTATCAGAGAATCATGCCCTGCCTCATGACACATCTCAGCGGTGGCTCTTGGAATCATGTGCAATTCATGACCACTCCATGCATTTTTCATACTTCCAAAACTAATACCAGGTGTGGAGGACACAGCCATATTCTTGATTCAGGGATGGAATAAATCATAACCTTCTAAATTAAGTAAGTTTCACATGAAGAAACACAAATGTTGAACAAATCTATGGAAAAATATGCATCTTAGTCATCAGGGAAAATGTAAATCAAAACAACATTGTAATTTTATTCCACCTTATTTTGAATGTCTATCATCATAAGAACAAAAAACAACAAATGATGGCAGGCTGGAGAATTTGTTAGGTTGTTAGGGGTGTGCATCAATGAAACTTAGTCTCAGGAATATTTAGATATGAGATATGGAGAGAATTGGAAAATGCAAATTATTACAGTCACTATGAGAATCAGAATGACAGCTTCTCAAAAAATTTAAAATAGAATTACCATGTGATCCAACTATGCCAGTTCTGGGATTATACCTCAAAGAATAAAAGTCATCTTACTATAGAGATAAGTGGATGCTCATATTTATTGTTGCACTATTCATTCATAATAGCCTATTCATAATAGCCAGGTTATGGAATTAGCCTATGTGCCCATTAGTGGATGAGTGAAGAAAATACATGCATATATGCATATATACAATGCATTTTGTATAATATATACACTCAATGTCATTTTTATTCAGCTATAAAAGTGAAATTATTTATGTCATTTGTAGGAAAATAGAATAAAATTAGACATCAATATATTAAGTGAAATGAGACAGTTTCACAAAGATAAGTATCACATTTTCTCTCATATATGGAGTCAATAGGGAATAAAAGAATGTGAAAATAAAAGAACTGTAAGGGATGTAGAAGGGGAAGTTAAAAAGACTAATAAAAAGTACTAACAGGAGGGATACAGTCAGAGTTGTTGCATGTATGAATGCAAATGTCATAATGATACCTCTTACAATTAAAAAATTAAAAGAACATAATAGACAGTTAAATAACAAAAAGGAAAAATGCTAAACTGTAAGTGATATGGGGGCATGTTCTTTCATGGACCAATAAGAGAAGTCAATGTTGTCAAGTTCAGAGGAAGAATGTTCCAGGCAAAGAGAGACTTGTTATCTCATATCTAAATATTCCTGAGGTTGAGTTTCATTGATGCATACTCCTAATCATTTCCCCTCATCAATTTCCCTCATTTACTTGGACCTTAGCAGGTGTCTGCCATTCCTGATTTTCAATGGCTACCTTACCTCTTAACACTTGGCTTGAAGATTTTATTAACATTATTTTCAACTTCTACTCTGGACATTGGGAGTTGAAATCCTGCCTTAAGGTCTTCTATAACACTCTTACCCCATTCAGGAAAAGTATACCCTGGGTTTGCACTGTTGATTGCTTTGATTTTTGTTGGTGGTTAATTATAGACTGTATTCTCAGAGTGCCCCCTGCTCTTTGCTTTCTCTTAGAGCTCCTTGTTTAGTTTGTCAATTATTGGTTATTGCCACCTTCAGACAGAAAGCCCTCTGAGGGCAGGGACTGAATCTCCAACTGACAATTTCAGCGTAAGGTGCAATACTGGCACAGGCTATGCCAAGACAATGGTGATGAGGAAGTGAGAAGTTTTCAAGTGACTCCAGGTTCCCATATTTAAGTTTACCTCATTGTGCTTAGTCATACTGGCAGGTATTTTAAATATACTTTTCTTTTTTTAAAAAAAATTATTTATTTTATTTTTTCTCAATTTTTATTAATATTTTCCATGATTATAAAAAATAGTCCATGGTAATAATACCTTTCCTCCTCCCACTTTCCCCTTTGAAATTCCATTCTCGAACAAATCCCCTCCCCATCTCCTGATGGTATTAACTTCTAACAGTGTTTTCAAGTGACTATTTTTCACTTTGCTAGATGTCATGGTACATTTTCCAACTTAAATGTAATTCAATTCTATGCAAAATGGCTCTGGGCAACTACCTTTATAGACTATATAGAATTCATAGCTCCTTAGAGCTCAAGATCTATATATTTTATTTTTTACTTTTTTATGGAATTTCAAAGGGGAAAGTGTGTGGGGGGAGGGAGGGTATTACCATGGGATATTTTTTTATAATCATGGAAAATGTTAATAAAAAATAATAAATTAAAAAAAGATCTATATATTTTAAATTCAATCCTGGTGGATATTTTGCTGTCTTCAATAATATTTACCATTAAACAAGGATTTAATATTCATGGTAGAAAAATTTCAAGCTTACTTATTCAATATTTATTTACTTCATTTTAATACTCTCCCTGTCATTTTAGTGTATCTATCCTCCAGGAACCACATGAGACTTTTTCAATCATCCTCCATAATTTTCTAAGAAAATAAGCCACAGGAACAGGGAGTTTTAAGATTGGTTCAAGATTTAGGAACAGTGACACTTACACTAAGTACCGTAGTTTACGGAAAGCCAATTGCCATGTTTCTCCCCAAATGATTTTCTAACCAAGGAGTAATTTTTAATAAAATTTTGCAAGTAAGTTTTTGCTTGTTAAAGTACAAATTCTCTTAGGAGGGATTAGATATTAAGCCTTGCTCACACTAAAATTTAAGTGGTTATTATCAGATTTTTGTCCCCAAGAAAAAGTTAATAGCTTATAAACCTCTGAGCTCAAGTGGGTGAAAGAAGGAAATAAGAATGAAGTGTGAAGCAGAGGAGGACTATTAAGAGAAAGAGGCTGAGACCCCTAAAATAAACTTGGTCATTTTTCCAGTCCTGCAGGTGGTTAATCTCCCCCACTGGGGTTCCCTGGTGAGGCCTGACAAGCACATGCTGTTCTGCCCCTGTCCTTAAGAGTTACTCTCCAGAGTCAGTAATAATTTCCTGATGGAATAACATAAAGAATGCAAGGTTATAAATCCTTTTTCTACATCAGAATTCAGAGTGAAATATTCTCAATCTTGATTTTGATTATGCAATTGATTCTAGCTTGTCATTCATTAGTAATAGGCAAAGTGATTTTAAATATTCAGTCTCTGTGCTATGCCCAACTGTGTGTTTACATATGTCTTCATAAGAATCACCAAGGGTAATTTTACATTTATGTGTTCAAGCTCTGGTCAATGTTGGGTTTAGCATTAAATTACTCATGGGAAATTTTTATCTGAAAGCCAGATTAGGATTCCAAATTGTATGTATTTGTCAAATCCTAAATAATTCTAGTGACTTGAACTAGTTTTCACTGCAGATGCTAAAGTTGGGCAATAGCTTAAAAGAGAAGATAGCAGGGAGTCTGACAGGGAAACAAAAAAAATATGAATAAATGTCCACATGTAGTTTTGGAGAAAGAAAACCGTGAGTTAGAGAGATATTGACCATTCTAATTTAGATGAAAAAGTTGATTTGGGCTGATGATTGGAGGAAGTGAATAAAAACTGTTGAGAACAGTGAGTTAGTAGTCACTTCCGAGTGCCAGGCTAAGCCACTTACAAGTATGATCTCACTGCATCATTTAGTAAGCCCCAGGAGACAGATCCCACAACACTTCTGCTGTGTAAATAACAAAGCTCTTGTAGAAAAGTTGAGTCACATGATTACCCATAGAAATATAGCGGTAAGGCCATTTATCCTCCAGGTAGTGCTATTTGCTATGATTTGGGAGCTAAAACTTGAAGTACTGTTATTTAAGACCAACAGTCAACATGAAGACAAGTGGCAGCCACCAGTCTGCTTTCTTTTACTACGCACAAGTTTGCCTGTATTGTAATAGTATATGAATGAAAGAAAGCACACAGTGCATCTTCTGTCTTTGAGCACAGCTATCTGGAGACTCACCTGTGTTGTACATGCCAGCAGTTCATTCCTTTTCATGGCTGAGTAGTTTTCCATTATATGGGTTTGCCACAGTTAATCTATCCACCTCTTGATTGATGCCTGAGTTGTTTCCTGTCCTTCAAAAGCACATGAATCTTATTTGACTAAGGCTAGTTCATCAGTGTATTCATTTATGGGTTATAATTTTATTGTTGCTGTGAAGAAATATTTACCTAGCCCAAGATCACAATGTTTTTACATTTTCTATAGAATATACATTTTTTTAAATTTTTGATCAACATTTATTGGGTTATAAATCAAATATCTCTATCCTAGGAATCAAATGTCTTTCTTTCATCAGCATAAGACTATTTTATTGTTCAGATACTGTTTTATTCAAAGCTCATTTTTCTCAGTTGACTAATCCCTGTACTTTTGTTGAAAATCAGTTCTCCATATACGCAGAGGTATATTTATAAATTATCTGTTTTGGTACATTGGCCTATATGCCAATACCATACTTTTAGGATTATTATTGCTTAATACAAGCAGCAGTGTATCTGTGTTTGTACTAATGCGGACAAGTAGTCAAAGTTTTTCACTTGTCTAGGTCCTTTGTATTTCACTCTGAATTATTCAATAAATTTGTATATGGGGCAAGGGGTTACTGGAGTTTTAGTTTGTAGCACATTGAATTACAGATTTGTAGAGGAATTTATATTTCATACTGGTCTCCTCTGATCTATGAACACATCTCTTCACCATTTAAAATTTACTTTCTCTGAGCCATGTGATGCACTTTTATGTGGCACATAGGTAATGTGATATATTTGGTTAGATTAGTCCTTTTGAACTTCAGATTTTAGAATACTAGTTTCTAATCATTTATTATTGGTGTTAGTAGCTCCTTCATATATTACACTGGATTTTTCTACATAGATCACTGAGTTCCTTGTGAATAAAATAATGTTACTTTTCTCTTGGCCATTTGGATGCTTCTATCCCTTACTCCTTCCTTTTCTGCTCCCTCTTTTCACCCTTTTTCTTCTCTCTCTTTTTCCCTTCTTTCTTTCTTCATTTGCTTGTTTTTGTTTGTTTATTTATTTATTTATTTTGAGACACATTCTTTTTTACTGATAATAAATCATAAACATTTATTTTTAAAAATTCTTTGTTATACATATAATTTTACCCTTCATTAAAGACAAATGCAAATTTGCATTAAGGTGGTGTGCTCACTTTTTATTTCATTTCTATTTACATAAAGAATTACATCTTAGCTAGATATTTGATTCTGCAGGACATAGACCAACCTCAGCATTTTTTTTTTTCTGGGTCATTTTCAACTTATTTTTATTAATCCTTAAATTTATTTTTTTTTATTAGTTTTCTATTCAGCAAATACAGGCAGTTTGGTACCATTATAAGACTCATCCATGACCTACCCGCTCCCCATTGCCCCCTCCTTGTTCATGTATATAGGTCGTGCATTGTGGAGTTAGTCCACAGTTATTGGTACAATAAATGTCTCTGCATATCAAGACCCAACATGTGGCTGTGACATTCTTTCCACCCCCTCTTCTGCAAAATTTCCCTGAGCTATGTTGGGTTCATTTTTGGTCTGCTTCAGTGATGAGGTGTTGGGGGCCTCTGAGGCTCTGGCTCTCTGATTTGGTAGGAGTTGATTTTTCTGTGTTGGTCTCCTTCCCCCTTGTGCTGGTATCCGGTTCATCGGGTAAACAGCACCCTTGCTTGTTTCGCCAGTTTTCCTCAGTTTCAGTCGGGGCCCTTTTGAGATATGATGGGGTGGCTCTCTCTTTAGGATCTGCATCTATCTGAAAAAGAGAAGCAGATTCTCCAGCGTAGAGTAAGTTAGCACCAGAACAAATGAGATAACCCCTACTTATTTTTATAGAGAGTTTAATAGGTGTCGACCCTCTTGTAGCCCATGATTGATGGTAGCATGATATTGGAGAGTGGGCTTATGTTTGGGTATGGTTCTGACTTGTTTCCCAGCTCCAGCTATGGGTCCCACACCACTGAGGGGATCAGTTAACCAAATCAAGAGCAGTTGGTTCCCCCCATGGCTGTGTGCTACTATTGCACTTGTGTGGGCATCACAACAGGTTATTTGCTGCTAAGTAGGTTAGACCATGAGTTGCTTGGACAGATATTGGTCGTTTCCCCCAGTCACCCATGTAGCACCTTCTGGCACTAGACACGCTGACTGTCTGGGGACTGACTCTCTCCTGGCTTCCAGCCATGCCATTCCATTTTACGTGTCAGCTGTGTATGGAGTCTTCAGCAATAGGGTCTTACCACTGGCCTTTGGTTTGTCATCAAGTGCTCTGACAGAAGTCTGTCATTGTTTTGGGAAACCTTGTAGGTTTCTCTGATCAAAAGCTCATTGTGGATGGTAGCCCCAAGCAGGAAGTGGGGGTTACAGGTCAGTGCCCACTAAGGAATTGAGGAAAAACATATCTAATATACAAGAGTTAGAGAGGAGAGAGATAGAGGGGAGAGAGGGAGAGGGAGGGAGGGAAGATGTAGAAGATTTAGGTTAGTCTTGATCCTACCCTCTCCAGTGTCTTGTGGTTCAGGTGTTTCCTGTAAGGGTCTAATGAAGGTTCAGCCATTTGGTCTGTCTTTCAGGAAGTAGAATTTTATGGTACCATTGCCCTTGGTGGGGAGGGTGGGGAGGGCATCAAAAGGTGGAAAATAGTAATCTGGGGACTGACTCTTGAGACAGATTCTTGTCATGTAGCACTGCCTGGTTTTGAACTGATAATTTTCCTGCCTCAGTCTCTGAATTCTATGATTATAGGAATATACTTCCACACCTAGTTTATTCTCATTTTCTATTTTCTTCTTTTGAAAAATATTTTTATTTATTTGTAAGCAGAGAGAGAGATAGAGAGAATGGGCATGCCAGGACCTCCAGCCATTACAAATGAACTGCAGATGCATGCACCACTGGGCATCTGGCTTAATGTGGGTACTGGGGAATTAAACCAGGGTCTTTAGCTTTTCAGGCAAGTACCTTAACCACTGATCCATCTCTCCAGCACCTCATTGTTTTCTTATTTTCTACCCTTTACTTTAGTGCACTAGCTGAAATTTCTGATTTACTGATGAATTCTCTAGTCCCTCAAACCTGCTCTAGTTTCTTCAGAAGCATATGGCAATCAGTATTCTGCAGAACATTCCCAGTGGCTTCTTGCTGAGGTCTTGAGTTGCTCTCTGTTTAGATTCACCTCTAGTTCTCTTATGAGAACTCCATCTTTGATATTCCCAGACTTTCCTCTCTGCTTCCTTCCCTCAAGGATTCTTCTGGGGTCCTGCTATGCCCTTCTGCCTTTCCCTGCTCTGTGTGCACTCTTTTCTGGCAGTAAGCTTGGGCAATGCTGGGATTTACCTTATGGGTTTCAGTCTCTGAGGAATTACTGTCCATCATTGCTTGATGAATGGTATCTTGCCTGTGGTTCCATATATTTGTGTCTTCTTCCTATTGCCTCAAATAAGAAGGGGTAATCTGATTCCTGCTAAGTCTCAATCAAGCAGTCATATCGACCTCAGTTAGAAAGTAGCACAATGCTTACAGTGAAAAAGTTATAGCTACCTCCTTCCAAATCCTGAATACTCTTTCTAAATGTAACCATTCTAAAGTTCATAAGCTGCTATTCTTCAAATTTAACCTCCATGATTTTCTTAAATATAAATAACTATTATTTTCTTTCATTTTTAGTCTTGACCTTCCAGTTTCTGTCTTGTCATAGATATTCCCATAGCCCCATACATTCTATCCTTAACCCCACCCAACAGCTAATATAAATAGCTCATAATTTGGGGTCAAATATGAAATATTTTGAATTAACATACCCTATAATTTATGTTTTTACTCAATACACTGAATGTAAAGGAAATTAGTTTTTTCCTTAAAATCATATATATGTTTAAAGTACAATCCACATGGACAGACTTGTGATATAGCTCCGTGGAAGAGCATCTGGCTAGCATGTGTAAAGCTTTGGGTTCAATCTTAGAACCAACCAAACAAACAAACAAATAAACAAACAACAACAAAACAACCAAGTAACCCTTTATGGACATGAGATCACTTGAAAACCCCTCTAAGAATATATAATTCTGGTTTCTAACTTGGATCTATTGAGTTTAAATTTTTGGGCTAGAACTTTAGTGAGTATAACTTTTAAAATGCTCCGTGGTTCACTCTGATTCAACTGGTCTTCCACAGTTTGGCAATATCTGCCCTCCAGCAGATGTCATTTAAGAAGCAGTGCATAGATGTTATAGCCATAGCACCTTCATCATCTGACAGTGTGACCTGTCAGATCACACTCAAGTTTTGCTATACTGGATTTCTCTCTGAAATTGCACATCAGTCACAATATTTTATGACCTCATCTGTCAACCACCACCAAGACACTGGCCTCAGCATTTCTAACAACTTGAATATAATTGGACCTGAATTTTGGACCTCTTTCACAGTATTCACGTTGCTGGATCATGGAACTGAAATAAGGGTCAATAGTCTCTTGTGGGAAGTCAATTACGTGGAATTGACTCAATTGCTTTGGCGCACCTATTTTTTCCAGTGGTACTGGCAAGTGAAATGTTTGTTTTGAGATGGGGCAGTCTGAAACACAGTGTGTAGTGCAAGCCATCATAAATACCCTTTCTTCCCATTAGTGCTATGGCCCAATTAGATTTATGCCATAACCAGGAAATAGTCACAATGCTCCAATGGCAAGACTTCACCCTGTTTAGTCATCCATTGGGTACCAGAATATAACAAAGTGAATTAATTCTCTCCCCTTAAAAATCTAGGAACTATTCTCAGGTGATAAATATTGTTAGAAATATCTTCCTGAGATATAAATTCCTGTCCTTCATGGAAGATGCTTCAAACTTTTCCGCCAGTTCTCACAAGTGCTAATGCTGGATGTGTTATTAATAATGCACCTGTTGGGGACTCTAGAGCAGTAAATTTTGGCTTAATGACTAGGAAGAGTACAATACATGAGTGACACAGTCTCCCAATAGCTGTGCTACATAATTCACCTTCATTTTACAAGTTTGAAAGAGAGTATCTTTGTCTCATAGTCAGATCTAGATATGAAGTATTTCAACAGTTTCAAAGCCCAAGTATTCTATGTAGTTCCTTCCTTGTGGGAGGATACCATACTTCATTAGTGAAAACAAGTCTAAAACATTGGATTTGAAAGAGTACTGTAAAATCTCACACATTGTAACAACCCACTTTAAAAAAAAAGTATTTATTGGAGAGAGAGAATGGGCATACCAGGGCATCCAGCCACTGCAAATTAACTCCAGACACATGTGCCACCTTGTGCATCTGGCTTACTTGGGTACTGGGGAATTGAACTTGGGTCCTTTGGCTTCGCAGGCAAGCACCTTAACCACTAAGTAATCTTTCCAGCCCAACAACCCACTTTTTAAAAACATTTGGAAACTGAACTTGAAAGAGAACTCTGCACTTAAAAGACTGGTCTGCCATTCAGGAAGAAAATACAGGTGTTTTAGGAATTGATGCAACAAATTAAATTCTGCATGGCCTTAGGAATGCATGTATATATCCATGTATCCCCTCATTCAGGAACAATTTGCTGAATCCCTTCTGCATAATGGGTGAAATGGTAACAGTGGCACAACAGCAGGAGAGACAGTAACAAGTACTGGGTGGGGGTCTTGAGCAGAGGAGTAGCATGGTCTGGCAAAGGTCTTTAGAGTGTTGATCTGACTATTTTGTGGAGTGTGTTGGGGGCAGGCACAAAAGGAACTCAGGAAGAATAGAGGTAGGGATCTACCATTTCTGAGATCCTTATGCCTGTGTCAGGTATATACCAAGAGTAGGAATAACAGATCTTCAAAGACAGGTTATATATTATTTATTTCTAGCTACAGCAATAATATCCTCAGAAAAACCCTGCATTGCTACAATGCAGCTGTGCAAATAAGTACTAAAATAAGTATACCATGTTCTAAAAAATCAGGTTGTCCTGCCCTTATCTAAGAAATAAGAAGGCAAAATATAAACAAGATCCTCCATTTCAATGCACAGTGGACATAAATTTTGACTTTTCAGGATAGAGTAGGAGAGTGTTACTTATAAGGCTGAGGTGATAAGTGCTACTTGAACAGATTTTGCAAGATTATATTTCATAAGAAATCTTCAAGGAAGGTTTTTGGAAGAAAAATGATTCTGAGGTTTTTCTTTGCTAATAATATAATTATTAAGCACATATTTTTCTACTAGTGCTTTTTTGGAAATATAAACATTTGTTTTATGCTGATTCATACTCAGTATGAAACCATAAATTTGGAGTAAGGACCAAGATTCTTTATTTTATTTTGTTTTTAATTTATTTATTTTTTTGACAACTTCAATAATTATGGACAATAACCCATGGTAATTCCCTTCTCCCTCCCGCTTTCCCCTTTGAAACTCCATTCTCCATCATATCCCCACCCCCCTCTCAATCAGCCTCTCTTTTATTTTCATGTCATAATATTTTCCTCCTATTATGATGGTCTTGTGTAGGTAGTATCAGACACTGAGATCGTTGGTATCCAGGCCATTTTGTGTATGGAGGAGCACATTGTAAGGAGTCCTACCTTTCCCTTGGCTCTTATGTTCTATCTGCCACCTCTTCCATAATGGAAGACGTGATGGAGATATCTCAGTGCTGATCAATCCTCTGTCACTTCTTTTCAGCACCATAGTGCCTTCTGAGTCACCCCAAGGTCACTGCCATCTGAAAAGAGAAGGTTCTCTAACTAAAACTGAGAGTGGCATTAATATATGGGTATGAACATTAAAAAAAGTGTTTACTGGGTAGTTTGGTGAGCATAGTATATATGTTTAGCCAGACACCAGCAGATGTTACAACCCTAGGGCTCATGACTACCCCTGTTATAGGTTTTCAGTATCAGGGATGTATTTCCTCCTATGGAGTGTGCCTCCAGTCCAATTAGAGAGCAGTTGGTTTCCCCCATAACAGGCATGTCACTATTGTACCTTTTGGCTCATTTGGTTTGGCTGGTCAAATTTAAAGATTGCAGTGTTCACTGTTGAGTATCTCCACTGGTGATTCCTCTCCCTTCCATTGAACTGCAGGCAGCATACCTGTATCCAGCTTTCTGTCAGCTGTTCTACATGGAGGAGGTTTTCAGCTCAGCCCCAGTAGGATTCCTCAGTATGTGGAGTCTTCAGCAATAGGGTCTTATGATCTATTCCTGGTGGGAAACCAAGAGCCTCTGCAATGACCTATAATATTTTGGGGGTATCAGTCACCTCCCTGGCCAGCAACTCACTGGAAGGTATCCCATCCCCAGCATTGAAAATTTTCTAGTAACAATCTATGGCTTCTGAGTGGCCACCTCTGAAAATTATTCTTCCATAAGTCTCCCTTTAATTTAAGTTAGTTCTTCTGTCACTTGTGAGCAATGCCATGTGTTTGTGTATCTTACTCATCTTGATATCCTGAATTGGGTATAATGCAGATGTAGGTGCTCAACATTTGTTGAAGATATAGACAAATATTTGGTGAATGATAATTATGTGTAAGACATATTTTGAATGATACATGGAAATTGGCTTGCTTAACTTTCATAATGCTCTGATGAACTATTTTATCTTCGATACATCCTAAATAGCTGACATTAGAGAAAGC
Source organism: Jaculus jaculus (assembly GCF_020740685.1). Taxonomy (NCBI): domain Eukaryota; kingdom Metazoa; phylum Chordata; class Mammalia; order Rodentia; family Dipodidae; genus Jaculus; species Jaculus jaculus. The sequence continues at coordinate 106,560,101 of NC_059104.1, forward strand.
TAACAAAATTAATGTGTTAACCTTATTATTAGATCATGAACTTGTCATGAAATATTTGAATGCCTTTTGGATAACACACTCACACACATTTGCACACACACACACAACACACACACACACACACACACACACACACACACACACACACACACCACTCAGTGACCAAATTAACCAGTTGTCATAAGGCTTTCACCTCTCTCAGGGTGTGCTAATTAGTTATGATAACTTAAAAGGATTAAGAAATATCCAGGGGGAGATGGCTTAGTGGTTAAGGTACTCGCCTGTAAAGCCTAAGAACCTATGTTCAAATCTCCAGGTCCCATGTAGCCAGATGCACAGAAAAAAAAGAAATATCCAGGGGTTAGTGGTAATACTTCTTGTTGTATATATTATGGCATTTCCAGAAAAAACAACTTAGATCATGAGGGTTTTGGCCTAGTTGATGTGTCAATCTCTGGATGGACTTAGTTTGAGGTAGAAGGTAAATGGGAGTATGTTCTTGGGGCTACACCTCACAGTCCCAATACACTCCCAATTACCTACCATGCTCTGATGTTCTGCCCAAGAACATTCCCTTATGTTGTTTCAGTAAACATTTTAGTCATATCAGAAGAAAAGAAATTAATACACATGAAGATCCTCATTTTAGTTGTATAAAATTGGGTTTTAATCAATTCATAGAACTTAACCAGCAGTATGCTGAAGTAGATAGCTATTTCAAAAAATCAGAAGGCTTCTTGGGTACTTACATAAGTGGCAAAGCATTTCAGCTTTGGTGTTGCACATGAGAAGCTAAACAGATCTACAACTTTGTGCAGTCTAGAAGCTAAGCAGATATTAATATTGTGCCAGTGCAAAGTAGAGCAAAGTTGGATCTAGTTGACCTAGAATCAAGATGAGGAATATTTCTTTAGATTACTATGAAGGTGACTGGTCCTTTCTCTGTTATGCTGTATAGTGCTGTGAGGTTCAGAGATCACAAGTTGGAAGATAGTGTTTGAGACACAAAGGTATAGTGTTGGAGTCAGAAAGGCATGAAATTGAATCCTGGCTTTGCTAGGTGTTTGACCATGGTAATTTAATTAAACTTGCTAAATAAAAACTTAACTTTCCATTTCCACATGGAGAAAGCAGCTTACTTATTTCACAGGTTTCCCATGACGTTAGAATAAGTTATTGTATATAGTAAATGTAGTTGGTATTCCATCCACACAAGAAAGTAAATAAAATGCTTCAGGAAAAAAGATTAAGCAGAAGGAAGAGTTTGTCTGGGGCCCCAGTGTTCTCTGTCAGGACCCTGAATATATATGGAACCCCATGAAACCCCAGTGAACCTGTGAAGGTAGAAGGATGATCTTAGAAGAACATTACTCTGATAATATGAGTCCTATTTGTTGATAGCCTCACTTGCTGAAACTCTTGTTAAACACTCAATGAGTTTCTTGTAGTAATAGATATTATATAATTTACCCAATCCACTGAGGTACCTCACATGGACTGTGGCCCAGAGTAGACCCTTATAAAGCACATATGTGAATAGTTACTGAAGTAGTAGCCCATATAGGGCTTACTTACTCTGTATGTTCCCTAGAGACACTTTAGACAAGGATTCCAGCCATCTACTTCCTCTCTCCTCTGCCATTCTCTTAGCAATGCATATTAAAATAATATATGGACCCTTGAGGACTCAGCTGTCTTTATGTTCAAAGAGACACTGAAATTATGGAACTGGAATATATATATGGAGATATATGGAGAGGGGCGGGGGGAGAGACAGAGAGGATATATATGTACAATATATGTCTCATTTATATCTCTAAGATAACTTGGCCCCACATAGGTAAAACACTGCATGGCTCAGAGTAAGGTTAAAATTTCTCCTGTCTTCTGCCCTTCCCATTAGCCTCTAGGACTGTTTTGGTGTCAAGATTTGGGGAAATAAGTATGTGTCACTCTTACTTCAAATTAATTTCATAACTGGGCCAGTGGGCTTTGCATTCCCACTTATATCCAGTGCAATCTTTTGCCTATGGGACAAGAACAATCCTTTGTGCAAGATAATACATAGTGTGCTTTCTTGTAGGATGCTATATTTTTCAGTCATACCCTTTACAGGAGTTGGAGAGCAGTCAATTCAAGGTTAAAATCTCTGGCAAGAATAAGCATCTTGGGATTCTGTTTGGCGCCTGAAAGAAAATCATTTGTTGGCTATTTTCATCTTATTAGAAGTAGCATTGGGAGGACAAAACATATTGTCTCTATAAAGAAGGGTTTTTTTTTGTTTGCCAAGGTGAAACAGTATGTATCTAGCAATTCAAGAAATACATGGAATTATTTTGATATGTGGAAATGAAGAATATAATATCCTTTGAAAATCAAATTAGCACTATTCCTGCATGATACATAGGATCAATCATCTGAAGGAGAAATCCTCTGTAAAGTTTTAGAATCTGGGATGGAACCCCAATAAAGCACATTCAATCTTATTCAGAGATAGAATGTGCAAAGACAGATTATAAGTACACACATATCCACACATTACCTAGTTCGTTCATGAAGGCATCCTCAGTGAACCAACACAATGTAGTCACACTAAACCATTTATAAATAGTGTCTTGGGAGAATTTTGAGAGAGACAACTGCCTTTATTTCTGTAAAGAGAAATATATTACATCTATTGATAACAGTATTCTCAAGTTGCATGCTGTCCACTAAGATATGTTGTGGTTTTGATTTTGCTCATAAAGCATAAAAGAAATAATATTAATTTCATAATTTTCAGGATGTTTTCTTTTATATCTTGTTTGAGATGCAAAACAAAAATACATCTTCAATTTTTCTATTTGGAGCCTGAGTAATTATTCCTTCCCTTTTACATGAATAAGTATTCATGGCACATATAATGCTTCTTATAGATATTATAGTATATTTTTGAAGACATGATTTATTTAACTTTTTGGTCAAATACAATACTACTGACTGGCTAAGCAAACACCATACAAATCCCAAAGAAAAAAAGATTATAAACACTATGATGATTTTTTCTTTACCCATTACTTGCATAAGCAGCATAGAGAAGGTTTACATCTTCCCAGGTAAATTTGGATGTAGTATAAGAGTCAATACTGATACTAATAATCAACCTTCACTTGGTTGGCTATGAAGACAACTTCCAATAACCTTTCTCTTGATTTTCCTTAGCCAACATGGTAACTGCCCACAATTGTTTAAAATAAGCACAAGGGCCTATCTCAAGGTACAGGGTAGTGAATTTCTAACACCAGACATCTCTGTGGTTACTGCAGATAGAAGTATTCCATCAAATCCCTTTTCTATTAAACTTGATGTGACCTCAAAGTCTTTCCTAGAATGACACTTGAATCTGCTACTATGAATTAATTGCCATTTGTATATAAAACAAAACACATTTGTCCTCTCTGGGAAAGCATACAATATTCTTGCATTTTTATTTAAGCCAATTTCCCTTGAATATTTAATTATTTATCATCATAATTGTGAGCAGATGGCAGCATACAAGTTAACCACTTATACTGTGTGAGAGGAAGGAATATATTGAAAATCTCTCCTTTTGGGACGATCAATGGCTAGACACTTTCCATTTTTCAATTTTATGAACAACAATCTTGCAGAATGCCAAGGCAGCCTTATGTGTTGAAGAGGGGGTCAAATCAATTGTAGCAAGTCAAAGAGGTTTGTGAACAGATACTAACTTGCCAACAGTCTAGAGACTTTTGAAAAGTTGAACTAAATTTGGTAGCAAAGCCACAGGAAAAAAAAAAAAAAACTTTATTTTTCCTGTTGCAAAAATAAACATGGAGTAGTGCATAAAAATAACTCCAGAATCCAGGCATGGTGGTGCATGCCTTTAATCCCAGCACTCAGGAGGCAGAGGTAGGAGGATTGCCAAGAGTTCAAGGCCACCCTGAGACTACATAGTGAATTCCAGGTCATCATGGGCTACAGTGAGACCCTACCAAAAAACCCCCCAAAAAACCAAAAAACAAAAACAAACAACAACAACAAAAAACTCTAGAAGATTCAGGAGTTTGGCAGGCTTTTCCAGATGCATTTTGAAAAATTAGGTGTAGTATAGTAGACATACTTAATTATAAATGCTTAATTATTTCTCTAAAGCTTGATACTACAGACAAGGCTATTGCTTAGGGAGAACCAAAGTTTTCATTGTAGACTAGACAGATTATCTGTGGATAATTTACTAAGGTCCATTTTATTTATTTCTAGTTATTTATTTTATTAGTTTTGGACATACTCAGTGTGTAAACAGCACATGATGGTACCATCCTTACTCTCATCCTTGTTTGTCCCTCCAAAGGGACCCTCATCATTGTGGATGCTGGGTATCACCATGGGGATTGTGGGTCGTGTGTTGTGGGGGTATCCATCAGTGATGGGGGAGAGGCAATGTTTCTATGCATAATGTCCCAACTTGTGGCTCTAACAATCATTCTGCCCCCTTACCCATGAATTTCCCTGAGCCATGTTGTGTTCATTTTAGCTCTACTTCAGTGATAGGCTCTTGGGAGCCTCTGTTTCTCTGGATCTCTGATGTGGTGGGAATTGAGTGATTTCTGTATCTATCTTTTTCACACTTGTGCTGATATCAGGTTCACAAGAAAGAAGTACGCTTGTTCATTTCCCCAATACTCCATGGTTTCAGCTGGGGGCCCTGGTGAAGTGTTATGGGCTGATTTTCTCCTCACATTCTGTGTCCATCCATGAAAGAGAAGCAGATTCTCCAACAGTGAAGATAGCACCAGTTAAATGGGATAACCATTGTTAGTGTAGAGAGAATTTAACAGGTGTAGACCCTCTTGTAGCCCAAGATTGGTGGGAGCTTGGTATTGCAGAATGAACTCATTATTTGAATATTGTTCTGACTCCTTTCCCAGTTCCAGCTATAGGTTCATTTCTAATGAGTGGATCTGCTAGCCAATCCAAGAGCAGTTGGTTACCCACCATAGCTGTGTGCCACTATTGCACTTGGGTGAACATCATATCAGGTTGTTTGCTGCTGAGTAGCTTAGACCTCAAGTTGCTTGGACAGATGTTGGCCATTTTCCACCATGTAGCACCTTCTGGCACTAGACAAGCTAACTGTCTGGGGGCTGGCTCTCTTCCCGATTCTAGCCAGGTCTCTCCATGTTTCATACTGACAGAATATGGTGTCTTTGGCAGTAGGGTCTTTCAATTAACCTTTGGTAGGTAATCAAGTGCTCTGACAGAAGTCTGTCTTCTTGTGGGAAACCTTGTAGGTCTCTCTGATCAACAGCTCATTGTGGATGTTAACCACATTCTGGTACAGGGAGTTACAGGCCAGTGCCAAGGGAAAGAAAGGTGGGAAAAAATAGGCAATATAAAAGACAAAGAAAGAAAAAAAGAAGAGAAAGAGATAGAGAGCGAGAGAGGAGAAAATTAAGGTTAGGCTTTATCTTGCCCTCTCCAGGGCCCTTTGATTCAGATGTTTCCTCTAAGGTCCTGATGAAGGTTCAACCTCTTACCCTGTCTTCCAGGATATAGTATTTTATGATACTATTTCCATTTGGGTCCAGTTTTGTGTCCCCCCCTTACCCTCCCCTCCAGCCCCACTTTCCCTATTGTCCTGTTCTCAAGATGCCTATTAGGTATGTCAGCATCTCTGGCTGATCCAGGTTAAGAGCCACAGATGAGTGAAACCATACAATGGTTGCCTTTCTGTGATTGTGTGAGTTCACTGAGAATCATCTGTTCTAGTTTGACTAATTTTTAAAAATTTTCATTGTTAATTTTTTTCTAACTGCTAAGTAGAATTCCAGTGTGTAGATATACCATACCTTGATAACACATTCATTCAATGATGGACACCTGGGTTGATTCCAGTTCTTAACTGTTATGAACTGAGTAGCTATAAATGTGTTTGAGCAAATATCTCTGAACTGAGGCTTGGAGATTTTAGGGTAAATGCCCAGTAAGGGAATAATTGTGTCTGTTGGTAACTCTATAATCAACCTTTTCTGGAACCTCCATATTGCTTTCCATAATAGTTGTATAATCTTACATTACCACCAAAAGTGAATGAGGGCTCCTAGTTCTCTACATCCTTGCCAACACTTGTTTTCATTTGATTTTTTAATGCTTGCTATCCTTACTAGGGCAAGGTTAAATCTCATAGTTGTTTTAATTTGCATTTCCCTGATGGCTAGGTATATTGAACATTTTCTTAAATGTGCATTTGCCATTTGTATTTCTTTCTTTGAGAACTCCCTGTTCAGTCCTCTGCCCTACTTTGTGAGTGGGTTGTTTGATTGTTTATTGTTTAGGTTTTAGAGGTCATTGTAGAATCTAGAAATTAGGCCTCTGTCAGTTGTATAGCTGGCAAAATTTTTCTCCCATTCTGTGGGTAGTTATTAGTTCTGCTTATTATATGTTTGTCTGTGAAAAAACTTTTCAGGTCTTTTATTGCAGTCTTTGATACACTTGGACTTGATTTTTTGTGCATGACAAGATGTATGGGTCTAGCTACATTTTCCTGCATATGGTTATCCAGTTTGTCCAGCACCATGTGTTGAAGATGCTGTCTTTTTTCCAGTTGTTAGGGCTTTTGTAGAAGATCAAACAGCTGTAGTTACTTGATCTAAAGTCTGGATCCTTTATTCTGTTCCATTGGTCTATAATCTTTTTTTTATGCCAGTACCATACTGTTTTTATTACTTTGGCCTTGTAATATAGCTTTAGATCAGGTATGGTGATGCCTCCAGAGGTATTTCTTTTGCTGAGAATATGCTTGAATATCTGAGGCCTGCTGCCATTCCATATGAATTTTGAGGTCATTTTTTCTATCTATGTGAAGAAAAGTGCTGGGTTTGTTATTGCATTAAATCTTTATATTGCATTTGGTAAGATTGCCATTTTCATAAAGTTAATTCCACATATCCATGAGTGAGCATGGAATGTCTTTCCATTTTCTCAAGTCCTCTTCAATTTCTTTATTGAGTGGTTTTATGTTTTCATTATATAAGTCTTTCACATCCTTGGTTAGTGTTATTCCAAGGCATTTTATTTTATTTTTTGTTGCTATTGAAAACAGGCCAATGTCGCTAATTTCTTTCTCTGTGTCATTGTCTTTTGCCTATAGGAAGGCTATTGATTTTTGTGTGTTGATTTTGTATACTGCTCCTGTGATGAGGGAATTAACCACCTTTAAGTGTTTTGAGATGGAGGTTTTCTGGTCACTTATGTATAGAATCATGTCATCCGCAAACAGGGCTAACTTAACTTCTTCCTTTCTAATTTGTATCCCTTTTATTTATTTTTCCTGTCATATTGTTTGGGCTAGGATTTCTAGTACTATGTTGAAGAACAGAGGTGAGAGTGGGCACATCTGTCTTGTTGCTGATTTCAATGGAAATTTCTTAAGTCTCTCCCCATTAAGTGTTATTTGGGCTTTATGTGCTGTATATAACCTTCATTGGGATGGAGGGATGGCTTAGCAGTTAAGGCATTTTCCTGCAAAGCCAAAGGACCCAGGTTCGATTCCCCAGGACCCACGTTAGCCAGATGCACAAGGGGGCGCATGTGTCTGGAGTTTGTCTGCAGTGGCTGGAGGCCCTGGCAAGCCCATGCCCTCTCTCTCTCTCTCTCCCTCTTTCTCTGTCAAATAAATAAAAATAAAATATTTTTATATATAACTTTTATTATTGTGAGATATAAACTGTCCATGCCTATTCTCTCCAGTGTTTGATCATGAAATGATGTTGTATTTTATCAAAGGCCTTTTCTGCATCTATTGAAATGATCATGTGTTTTTTGTATATAAGCTTATTTATATGGTGTATTATATTGATAGATTTCAGTATGTTGAACCAATGCTGTGGGATAAAGCCTACTTGATAAAGAAGGATAATGCTTTTGATGTATTGTTGAATTTGTTTTGTGAAGATTTTATTCAGGATCTTTGCATCTAAGTTCATTAGGCAAATAGGCCTGTAGTTTTCTTTTCTTTTTAAAAAATATTTTAGGGCTGGAGAGAAGGCTTAGTGGTTAAGCGCTTGCCTGTGAAGTCTAAGGACCCCGGTTCGAGGCTTGGTTCCCCAGGTCCCACGTTAGCCAGATGCACAAGGCGGCACACGCGTCTGGAGTTCGTTTGCAGAGGCTAGAAGCCCTGGTGTGCCCATTCTCTCTCTCTCCCTCTATCTGTCTTTCTTTCTGTGTCTGTCGCTCTCAAATAAAAATAAATAAATAAATTAAAAAAAAATTTATTCTTATTTATTTATTTATTTATTTATTTAACAGAGAAAGAGGAGGACAGAGAAAAAATGGGTACGCCAGGGCTTCTAGCCACTGCAATTGAACATCAGATGCATGTACCCCTTGTGCATCTGGCTAATGTGGGTTTTGGGGAATCAAACCTGGGTTCTTTGGCTTTGCAGGCAAACACCTTAACTGCTAAGCCATCCCTCCAGCCTTGTAGTTTTCTCTTTTTTTGTATCCTTGTCTGGTTTTGGTATTAGGGTGATACTAGCTTCATAAAAGGAGTTGGCAAGTCTTCCTTATTCTCTGATTATGTGGCACAGTTTGAGAAAAAATGGTTTTGGTTCTTCCATGAAGGTTTGATAGAATTCAGCTGAGAAGCTATCTGGTCCTGGACTCTTCTTTTGGGGGAGGTTTTTGGTTACCTTTTCAATCTTGATGAGTGTGATAGGTTTGTTTAGGAGATTAATCTGCCCTGAATTTAGCTTTGGTAGGTGGTATGTGTCCAGGAATTCATCCATTTCCTCCAGATTATCCAATTTTGTGGAGTAGAGGTTTTGGAAATAAATCCTGATGATTCTTTCAATTTCATTTATGTCTGTTGTGATCTTTCCTTTTTCGTTTCTAATTTTGTTAATTTGAAGTGTCACTTTTTCACTTGATAAAATTGGCCAGGGGTTTACCAATCTTCTTGTTTATTTTTTCAAAGAACCAGCTCTTTGTTTCATCAATTTTCTAGTTTCCAATTCATTAATTTCTGTTCTGATCTTGATTATTTCTTTCTCACTGGAGATTTTTAGATTTGGTTCTTCTTGTTTTTTTAATGCCTTTAGGTGGATGGTCAGGTTATTGATTTGGGATCTGTTTGTCCTAATTATGTAGGCATTTAGTGCCATGAATTTTCCTCTAAGGACTGCCTTCATTGTGTCCCATAAGTTTTGGTATGATGTGTTCTCATTGTTATTCAATTCTAGAAATTTTGCAATTTCATCTACTACTGATTTATTGTTTAAAAGTGTGTTGTTCAGTCTCTAGCAGCTGATGAGTTTCTGGCACATCTCTTGTTAATTTTAGCATTATAGCATTGTGATCTGATATCATGGGAGAAATTATGTCAATTTTCCTGAATATATGGAGGCAGGCTTTGTGGCCAAATAAATGATCTATTTTAGAGAAGTTTCCATGGGTTTCTGAGAAGATTGTGTGTTCTGTAGATTTGGGGTAGAATGTTCTATGGATGTCTCTTAGGTCTAGTTGATCTATGGTGTTGTTGAGCTCTCTTACTTCCATGTTGATTTTCTGTTTGGATGATCTGTCTATTGCTGATAGTAGAGTATTGAAGTCCCTGACTATGACTGTGTTGGTGGTTATTTCTATTTTGTTGTCAAGTAGGTTTTGTTTTATGAATTGTGTTGTACATGTGTTTGGTATATAAAGATTGGTGATTGTGATGTCCTCTTGCTGGATCATCCCCTTGATAAGTAACAATTGGCCTTCTTTGTTTTCTTTGACTACTTTTGGTTTGAAGTCTACTTTATCTGGTATTAGTATAGCAGCCCCTTCTTGTTTCTTATTTCTGTTCACTTGGAATATAATTTTCCACCCTTTCACCCTGAGGAGGTTTCTGTCTTTAGTGGTGAGGTGGGTTTCTTGAAGACAGCAGATTGAGGGATCTATTTTTCTAATCCCCCTGTTAGCTTATGTCTCTTGATGGGTCAATTAAGGTCATTTATGTTTAGTGTAATAACTGTGAGGTTTGACTTAATCACCCCCATATTGTGGTGGTTTATGTGGTTAGGTGTGTTCTTGGTCTTTGCAGTTTTTAGTTATTTATTTTTTGTGCCTTCTCTGAGTTTGGTTATTGTTATCTGCTTCTTGTAGGCAACTTGAGGTTGGTTGTTTGAATCTTCTGTGTGGAGAATTCCCTGAAGTACTCTCTGCCAGTTTGGCTTTGTGTTCATATATTTGTAGATCTAACTTTTAGCATGGAATTTTTTTCATCCTCTATTATGTGAGATATTTTCACTGGGTAGAGTTGTTTGGGTTGGAAGCAATAGGTTTTCAGACTTTGCCTTGTTACATTCCAGGCCCTTCTGCTCTTAGGACTTTCTCTTTAGTGTCAATGATTAGAGTCTTAATTATAACATGTATTGGAGAATTTCTCCTTTGTCAAGTCTGTTTGGAGTTCTATTAGCTCTTGTATCTTGATTGGACTCTCTTTTGAGAAGGAGGGAAAGTTTTCTTCAATAATTTTGTTGAATAAGTTCTCCATGCCTTTGGTTTGAGTTTCTTCCCCTTCTGGTATACCTGTGATCCAAATGTTTGGTATGTTTAAGGCTATCCCACAGTTCCCTCATGTTCTGTTCTCAAAAATTTTTGAACTTATTCAAATTTTTGGATTCATGAAGTGTTTCTTCTATCTTGTCTTCCACTTCATGGGTTCTGTCCTCCACAAGATTGACTCTGTTCTTGAAAGAGGTTTGGACTTGTTCAATTTGATTTGTATTTTCTATTGTCTTTCTATATATAGTATCTATTGCAGTCAGGTTTTCATTGCTGGTAGTAATAACCTGATCAAAAGAAGCTGTGGGGAAAAAAGAGGTTTATTTTGGCTTACAGGCTCAAGGAGGAAGCTCCATGATGGCAGGGAAAATGATGGCATGAGCAGAGGGTGGATATCATCCCCTGGCCAACATAAGGTGCACCATAGCAACAGGAGAGTGTCCCAAACACTGGCATGGGAAACTGTCTATAACTTCTATAAGCCTGCTCCCAACAATACACTGCCTCCAGGAGGCTTTAATTTCCAATTGCCATCAGCTGGAGAACCTAGCATCCAGCACACCTAAGCTTAGGGGGACACTACCACAGTATGCATCCCTCTGTCAAGTTTCTTTTTCACTTCATTTTCTGATTTTCTTAATACTTCTTGGAATTCATTCTTGCATTTGTTAATGTCTTCATTGAGCTTGGCCAACAGATTATCATGGTTCTCTTTATTTTATTTTATTTTTTGCGCTTCTTCAGATCATTTTACTGTCTTTGGAAAACTTACTTTTTTTCCCTATTAGGTCTAATCTAGCAAGGACAGCATTCATACAATTGTTGGACCTTTGTTGGTTTCCTGCAAGTTCTGCTGATTGCTTGGTCTGATTCACATAACTTATGTCTTCATTTGGGGTTTCTGATCCTGTTATCTCTTCTATAGTTTGATTAGAGACTTCCATTGTCGGACTGGGCAACCTTGTTGGATTTATTCCCATTTGCTTTTTCATGTTATTCTTTTTGCCCTGTGGTCTGTCCATCACAGTATGGAAATCTTATTTAATTCAGGAGGAAGCTGTAGTTTACCCTTGAAGTGTCTTCAGTGATTATTCCCTTTTATGTGAAACAGATTAGGCTTCTGATGGCGAGGGAACCTGTCAGTTCTGGCTGGAGGAGTCTGTCTGGCTCTGGTAGGGACCCGAAGTCCTGGTGGAGGGGCTCATTGGTTGGTGGGTTGGGGGATGGGACTGCTGTGATCAGGTGGCACGATGGGGTGGGGCAAGGGACAACAAGGTCTGGCGTTGCAGCAAAGCGGGAGATGGATGGAACTGTGGGGTCAGATGACAAGCAGAAGCAGGAGGGGGATGGGACTTCTGTGGGGTTGGTGTTGCTGCGATGGTGGTGTTGGATGGCACAGTGTGGGCCAGTAGCAGGGCAGGGCAGAGGTGGGGGTCAGGATGGGGCAGTGGTTTCAGTTGTGCGAAGAGGGAGGAAAGCCATGGGAGGGAAAGAGGGAGAGAAGAGAGGGAGGGAGGGAGCGAGGGAGGTAAGCAGGGAGGAATGCAAGCCACAGGCCTGGATCCACTGGGGCTATACATAGTGCAGAAGGGAACTGGTCTGCAGAGCTGCGGGGTGGCAGCTGAGACAGCGTCCCAGTTGTGGGAAGAGGGAGGAAGCTCAAGGGAGTTAGGGGGGTAGGGAGTGAGGAGGAATGCAAGCCAGCTGGCCTGGGTCCAGGTAGCATGCAGGTAGCTCAGGAGGGAACCTGGTCCAAAAAGCTGCAGTGCAGCGCAGCTAGCTGGCCTGCTCCACCTATTATGCAGGTAGTGCAGGAGGACCCTGGTCCTCGTGCTGGGGGATGGCAGCTGTGCTGGTGGTCCAGTGGCGGAAAAAGGGAAGAAAGCCATGAGATAGAGGGAGGGAGAAAGGAAGGGAGGGAGGAAGGGACAGAGGAACTCGACCTGGCTGCTCTGGGTCCCTGTAGCCTGCGGGTAGTGCAGGAAGGAACCTGATCTGCAATGTGGCCTCTGGTGCAGCAGCTGGGATGGCTGCTTGAGGGGTTTGGGGAGCTGGTGGGCTACTGGAGAGCCTGGGAATCAGCTGGTCCCCTACTTTCCTCCTCCGTGCCCTGTCATTGGAGGTCTACTAGGACCTACAGACCCAAAAGGCCCAACTAATCTTACTTTTCCTTCACGGTGAGGTGAAGAAAGGTTAGGCAGACTCCATCTTGACTGGAAGTCTCCCCTAAGGTCCATTGTAAACACAAGTAACTGATGACTCCCTTATAGGACTCTACAAATTGATTAATTTGTAATATTATTTAATTTAATAAAATATTAATTTGTGTACTATTAATTTGTAATAATTACTGGCAAGGTGGCATGTGAGAAGTGGGTAATAGAAAACATGCATGGTGTTTGTCCATGAAATGGATATTATATTTATACATGCCATCATTGAGGCTGATTCTATTAAAATAGCACCATTAAGTGATGATCATGTTCAATGTTTCCCCCATTTTCACGATTTTATAATCAGCAATGTGATGTTAATCAGAAGGTGACCACCTCAATGCAAGGATTCTAATTCCAAGGAACAAGCAGATACTGCTTTGGAAGTACAGAAAGTGAAGTGTCACAACCATCACCTCCAGTCAAAATCATGGAGTATGCGGCATGTATCTTTCTGTGCTTGTGTAAGTTCTCTTGGTATTATCTATTCCAAGTCTGTCCATTTTCCTGCAAATCTCATTATTATTTTTCCTTACTGCTGAGTAGAATTCTGTTGTGTAAATGTGCTGTATCTTCATTATACATTCATCAAACGATGAAGATCTGGGTTGATTCCAGTTCTTAGCTATTGTGCATTGAGCAGCAGTGGACATGACTGAGCAAATTTCTCTGCAGTGAACGGTGGAGCCTTTAGGGTAGATGCCCAGGACAGGAATAGACGGGTCAGAGGAATTGGTAAGATGAGCAAGAGTGCTGCTTTCACGGAATGCCTAAAAACCTGTTCGAGGGTAATGGAGACAGACACCAAGGGTACCAAAGCAGAAATTCAGAAGGTTTTGAGAGCATAACACTAAAGTACACTTAAAGCACACCAAGGAAGGCTCAGGGAATTTGCTGAAGAGGGGATGGAAAGACTGTAAGAGCCACAGGGTGGGAGGGAATATCCAGAGTCACTGACCCCCTCACCACAATGACTGACTTCTTTCACAACTCATAATCCAAAACCCCATGGTCAATACTAGCAATTCCACTAAGGAGGGAAATGATGGCACCAACATATGATGCATCTATATAAAGTTTCTACTTAATAAAAAATATCACAGATTAATATGATCAGTATTTGGAATATTATCCATATATTGATCCAAATACTATTATTTTTACCACATTTTTACTCAATTCTTGACAAAGTTTTGTGTTAGTATGAAGTAGTAGAAAGTGAGCATTACAACTTGCCAGCTAGGTCCATTTTCATGGATTAATCTTCCCAATTCCTATGTCCCTAGAAAAGTCACAGTAGGAAGATGTGTATGTAAACTGTTTAATTCAATAGCTAGTCTAAAAGTATATTTAAGAGTTTATTTTATCTTCCAAAAATGTTTCCGGAGAAGGTAGGGGAGATGAAAAGTGGCTATGTTTAATTTTGTTAGTTGATTTTTTTTGAGTGGTGGGAGACCTCTAAATGTTACCTTTTAACCCTTTACCAAGAGAGTCTTAATATTTCTGTCCATATGTAGGCCAGTCTATATTGCTTAATCCCTTCTCATTACACCATGCATGATATTTCAAGCATCACCCTATGTGTTGACATTGGGCCCTTTGCTTTTTCATCTATAACAATATCCTCATCTTAGACCCTGACTTTAACTCCTACAGCTCTGGCAGCTGCATTTCAGTGAGTGGCGCATAAAGAAAATTCTGCAAGAGCTGGTTATAAGAATGCATAAGGAATAAATCCAGATTTCTTTCCATCAAGAAACTACTGTCCTTGGGCTGGAGGGATGGCTGAGCGGTTAAGGCCTTTGCCTGCAAAGCCAAAGGACCCAGTTTCGATCCCCCAGGACCCATGTTAGCTATATGCACAAGGAGGGGTGCACATGTCTAGAGTTCATTTGCATTGGCTGGAGACTCTGGCATACCCATTTTCTCTCTCACCCTCTTTCTTTGTCAAATAAATAAATAAAATAAAATGTAAAAAGTTTAAAAAGAAATTACTATCTTTTTAAGAAAACAAAATAGAATATACTACCTGCAAAACATGCATGCACACACCACACAAACATACATACAGTAACAACTGAAAATTCAAATGATCTCTCTCTCTCTTTCTGTGTGTGTGTGTGTGTGTGTGTGTGTGTGTGTGTGTGTGTGTGTGTTTGTATGAGGGTACATGTCACCTCGTTTTCAGATGACTGAACAAAATCTTATAGAATTGCATGAATAAACACACACACACACACCAATGAAAACCTGACAATCTTTCTTTTTGCAAAACTTTCAAGGATTATGCTGCCACCTGTCTTAGTAAGAACTTTCATTGTGATTATTTCATTAACTTTGGATGATGTACAACAGCAAGTTTATCTGCGTACTGTTAAGTATTTTTGTAATTAAAACTCCATCATACTTGTCACAATAAATGAATAGTGCTCATTCTCCCTTATGTAAGATCCTTAGTTTTTAATCTTGTTTTCCTTAATGTTGTTTCATTGCATATTTATTAAAGCATAACTTCATAACCTGGAGTGAACATGGCCTAGCTTAGTCTGTGGTCCCGAATTTACACTCAGTGAACATTTGTTGAATGCAAGTATATGTGATCAAATGAAAGCAAACCAAACAAAAGCCCCCAAGATACTTGCTATTTCTAGATTGAATGCAAAACTGTGTTCTATAATCTCTATCTCTTGGTAGGGGTCTACTAATTTCAATTAGAAATTGGAGGAAGAAGCTGGGAAAACAGACTTCAAAAAATAACAAAAGTATAAAAAACAGAAAGGGATAATCAAGGAAAATGATGAAAAAATAATTAAAATTTCCATCTTCCCAGGGGACTGATGTGCTGGGAAATTATAACAGACAAAGAGGCCTGAGTCAACTGCCAAGCCTGGCTGAGCTCGTTGCCATCACTACACTATGAAATATCAGGAGAAAAGTCATCGCAAAACTGCAGTGACTCTTGATATGCAATGCATTTCTTCCCTTAATTGGATTCCTGTTTAGTATTGGTTGAAAACTGATTGTGCTCTACTACTGAAATCTAACTGGGCAACATAATTGCTATAAATCTGTTAAGTCTTTTCTTTCTTTGCTCAATGTTGTGATAAGTAGGAATAAAAAGCTACACCAAATGGCACTTCTAAAGTGCTGTGGTCTAGAAGAAAGTGCATGTCTGAGTTCTAACCCCGTGGTTTTCATTAACTAGCTGGAGATATTAAGCAATTTCTTTTTCAACCTTCCCCTTTTCTCCATCCAATACTGATTGTTTTTTTTTTCCAGGAATATTTTTATTTTGACTATTTTAAATCTCAAATAAAGTTAGTCTCTCTGCCTCTGTGGAGTTATTGCTATATGCTCTACTATTTTTCATCTTAACTAAAAGACAAAACAATAAAGCAAAATGAAATATTACCATGTCTTCATAACCATGTAATTTACATCTCTTCAAGCCACATTTCTAGAAAGAAAATGTTGTTTATATAATTCCCCTTTCTCTTTTCTCATCTAGTCTCTTTGTTTATTATCATTCCATCAAAATGACTCTAATGAATCTCATAGCAAACTTTATGTTGCTTAGTGCTACTGATTCATCAGTCCACGTTGGTACATTTTCCTATTTGGCTATTCCAGCAGTACAGTTGGTCTGGCATTTTCATCCCCACAGGCTAGGACTTGTCACTTTCCTTTATGAGACTCTCTCCTCCACCTCTTCTCTAGATAATCTCTTCGAGTCCAGTAACTGTGTAAATAGCTTGGTGATAGAGCTTCTACTCTTTCCTAAGAGACTCTTTCATAGATCCTTGCAATATCACCAGAATCTCTCTATGAGGAACTGAACTGCAAGTTACAACATAACTTTTAGCACTCACCGCCCCCCCCCCCCCAGGGCTCATTGCAAGTTTTAAGGTTATAGTGAGATCTCAGCTCTCGTAGTAGTGAAGTATGCAGACTCTGGAGGCTGCCTGCCCAGAGCCCCTTCACACCTTTGCTGCTTAGTTAATCTCCAGGTCCTCAGTTTCTTTTACTTGGAATGTGGGGTTGATGCTTACATCATGGCATTTTTACAAGGGTGAGCTATAATCAGCACAAAGTACTTAAATGTGTGTTTAGCCTATAGTAAAGGCTATTTGTGAGTGAATTACTGTCATAGATTTTGACAGAAGTCACAAGACACAAGACTCCTGATCAGAGACACAGAGCATTACTACTCACAGCAAGGAAAGACCTTGGATTCATATTATTAACAATTCTTCTTCCCCAGGTAAACCCTAAGCTTGGGGTATTTGATTCTCATAATGGATGACAAGCATACATGTACTCTTGCCCTTCTCTTCATTAAACTTGAAACTTTGCTTTTTGTTCAGAACATACTCTTTTTGTGAAATTAATTTTTCTTTTAAAAATTAACTGACCTAATTGTAGGTGTCATTATGGCATATTCACACATAGATTGTTGTTTTGGTTGATTGTCCTCCTCTCAGTTCTCCTGCCCCAACTCCTCTTGGATTGTATGTCACCAAAGAAAGACTTGTTCTATCTTCCAAGACTGTTTACTATACAAATACTCTTGGAAAGATAGACTGATATGAAAAGACAGTACCTTACCCACAAAATGTAAACTAAAAAATGAGATCTATCTTCCACACTAGCATTGTGAGCAAACACTGTGGCATCTCTGCTGAATACTTCATATTTCTCCAGACGAACTCATTCTTCCTCCTCAGGATTCCTTAGTAGTGTGTACATTGTAAATACATCATGTCTCATATGGCACATTGTGAGATCCTTGAGTGCAGGTACCAGAGCTTACTCATGTTTTTTATTTATTTATTTTTTCGAGGTAGGGTCTCACTCTAGCCCAGGCTGGCCTGGAATTCACTCTGTATTCTCAGGGTGGCCTCAAACTCACAGCAATCCTCCTACCTCTGCCTCCTGAGTGCTGGGATTAAAGGTGTAAGACACCCTACCTGGTTTACTCAAGTGATTAAAATAGCACATGTTTGTGGAACTATTTGTAATTGAAAAGTTAAAGAGTGTTATGGTTGGGAAAAGTTGTCTTTTAAGGCTATGACAAAAAACTCATTGTTAAAAATAAATATATGACATTTTGGACATGAAGATTATTAATTTAAGGCAAATGCACATTTGATTTTTTTCTTTTAATATAGAATATAGAGAGGCTGTTGCTCAGTATTACTATTCAAAGAAAAAATCTGTTTTTATCTCTAGTATGTGATATTAAATGCTACATTTAATCCTCAAGGCATTGAGGAATTCTGTATAGAAATATAATGTTCTTAGCTTCAGATTTATTCTGTCAAAAATGGATACAGACCACAAGTTTTCTTCAGCTCTCTTTAGAACTGTCAGAAAATTCTTCAAGAGTCTGAGAAACTGTGCCCCTGGGGGAAGGTTGTGAAGCAACACCTATATATAGATATTGGTCCATGGCTGTAATTTGCTTTAGTATCCATGGGGATGACAGGGGCTAAAAAAATGCAAGCTGATATTATGACAAAAAGCTGAGCTATATGATTTTGAATTAAGCATTTGGCATCAAGAGAGTTTGATCTAATCTGAAGTGTGGCTAAGATTGTTAAACGAGTGTTATATGCTTATTCTGACTATAGATGATGTCAAATTGTGCCTTAGGAGGAAAGAGTTTAGGGAGTTTTATACTGATGGCCATAATTACATATTTGTTTCATCATTTCTGTAAACAGTAATATGAGGTATAAGATCAGATTTATTGATGAGAGTAAAAGGACAATTATCTCCGACAGAGAAGTTCCTTGTAAGAAGAGAAACAACAGATCAGATTTGGGATACTGTGATGATTAAAGGCCAGAGCTGGGGTAGGGGACTGCTGTGTAGGTTCAAATTCCAGACCTGCTATTTCCTGGCTATAAACTCTTGAAGAAGATTCTAAAATCCCCAAAACACGATTTTCTTTGTATGCTATCTATATTTTAGTTTTCTTAGATTGCTAAAAGATTTAGTACAGGTTAGCCCAGTGCTAACACAGAAATTGAGAAAAAGAAATCTGTAACCTATGTATTTATTGAAGAAGTAGCTCAAGGTTTACTACCTATTTATTTAAAAGCTTGATGCTAGCTACTAAAAATGTTATTCTGTCATAATTTTCAAGAATTATAATTTTACTCTTTTGGCTGTTGCGCTGATAAGCAGGGAATTATGCTTACATCTGAATGAAAAATATACAACATGCATTCAGGATAGTATAAGGCTTGAAGTAAGCTCTTGGGAAATGGTAGCCATACCATTTAGTTTTAATTTTCCATCATTTTTGCAGGAGTTCCCTTCCCATCTAGAGCAGGTTTACTCACCTGATTCTTTCCTGACATTTCTCTGCAAGTAACAATCTCCACAGTTCACCCAGTTTTCTCACAGGTTCAAGCAATCTGTGCCTCACACTGCCACTCAGAGAAAACTGAGGGATTAAGGGACTTTTCCACCTATGTGAGTTCCCTCTCAATCATAGCCTACCCCCTCTCTCCAGTGACTGGCTGAGCACTGTTCCTCTTCAGCTATCCCCATGGAATAGCAGCTGGGTTCTCTTTGCACGACTGTCTCTTAGAATTCCTGGCCTTCAATGTTAGGAAGCGAAACTGATGTTCATTTCCCAGATTTCTTATCTGACTCCCCTAATTGCTCCAGGGAGCTACAGTTTTGAAAGCAGTGCTGTGAAACAAATTGTTTCTAACACCATGAAAGAGAAGGCATGGGTCATAATGATTTTTCAGGCAGTTTTGGCATAAGAACACACATACTCCCAGAACTATAAATGCCCCTTACAAAAGTACAATTATTGTTCCATGGAAGGTGGCAGCAAATTATATATATAATGTAAAATCTTAGTCTTCAGATTCTGATTTTGATTTTTTAGTGAGACCTAATCATAGAAAGATTACTTTAAATTTCATACGTATACAAGTGGCTGTTGAAATGCCATTTGTCAGTTTAGGAGAACAGTTCAGTGAACACATCTTTCTGACAATTGCATCACATTTACCTTGATAAGGCTCAGTAATATGGGAATAAGCATGATGTGGGCTATCTAAGACAGTAAAATACTAAAAATGCCAAGGAGATGAAGACGAAACTTTAAAAACCTCAGCACTAAGAGAGATTGTGTAAGGAACATAAGAGGAGTGGGGAAGGAGGGAGGGAGAGAGAGAAATAGGTGGGGGGGGGGAGGAAGGAGAGAGAGAGGGAGAGAGAGAAAGAAAGATAGAAAGAGGTAGAGGGAGAGAGAGAGAGATCCTGAAAGGGAAGGAAAGAAAACATAGAGGCTGACACTGGTCTAAATATTAAATATTTCATTAAATATTCACAAGCTAACCCAAAATTATTTTGTGTGTGTGTGCTTTGTTCACAGGTGTCAAATATAAGATTTTAAGTAGATTTCACATTTAATATACTGAGAGAGGAAAAGCACAGCATAAAAGAAAGGTTACAGAGAGCCGTAGGAGTTACTGAGTTTAAATTGAGCTTCATGGTTATGTATGTGTGCTGTTATTTCTAGGCTTCTCAGAAAACATATGCAATAAAATCCCCATACAGCACTTTTGCAGACTGCCTTTTTTTTTTTTTTTTCCTGTTTGCATCCCCCCTCCTTCTTACTTTTTAATTGTGTTTACACAAAGTAGGCTCTAATTTCTGCCTGGGGCAACACAATTCTTTGCCTTGGCTATATTTTTTAAAATATAACTAGTAAAGGGTTGGAGGTGTTTTGTGCTAATCTTGAAAAGTCATTCAACCCACTCCCTTCCTCATTCAACTAGCTGCCTAATGGATAAATGGGTAGGAGAGGAATCCAGCAGAACAGCTAGTCATATACTCCGGTCCGGAAGAGAGTGAAATGTACAAGTCAACATGCAAGAATGAGAAGACAATATTGCATGTTTCACATGTTTTTTGGTATCAAGCATTTGGTTTTAGATATCAGATTTTTGTACATAAATAAAACATAAAGCATTTGCAATCACAAGTGATACCTTAGGATACTCTTTTTTCTCCTCACACACTCATTTGGTCCTCATGATAATCTCATAAGGTGTTCAGATGAGAAGACTTGAGATCCAATTTTAAAACTTCAGATAATGTATTCTGAAGGAGTAAATCTCAGAGGGAAATTGAAAACCACTTGGCCTGAGCCTCAAGTTCTACATTCTGTTTCTAAACCTGCTATCATTATATACATATATAAAAAAAAAAGTACAGGGACAGTATCAGAAATGACAGGGTCCAGAAGTCATTATTGGTTTCTTGTAGTATGAACTTATTCAGAATGAAAGATAGAAACAGAAAGAAAAAAAAGACTCTTCCCATGGCATTATGTATACGGAAAGGTATACATTCTGGTCTTACCAGCAGTGGATGAGAGTGCAGTGGTCACAGACTTGAGCTCTTTAGCACAGTCAAGTGTATTGTTACTCTTGTAAAGCATCAGACTAGGACTGTTCCTGTGGATACAAACACTGAGAACCTCACCCCTTGCTTGTCTGCCACTGTGTTTCCTCCTTTGCCACTCAATGGAAAGAATATACTTCACTGTCCCTTAAGTTTGGGCTTGATCATGTTAGCATGATTACTTGGTCATGTGGGCTTCTATATTCCTCAGATATTGCCACATATATAGTTTTTTTATTTTAATTTTTAAAAAAATATTTTATTATTTATTTATTTATTTGACAGAGAAAGAGGGAGAGAGAGACAGAGAGAGAGAGACTGGGCAAACCAGGGCCTCCTGCCACTGCAAATGAACTCCAGACGCATGCGCCCCCTTGTGCATCTGGCTAGCATGGGTCCTGAGGAATCAAACCTGGGTCCTTTGGCTTTGCAGGCAAACACCTTAATGGCTAAGCCATGCATCCAGCCCTAGTTTTTATTTTATTTTATTTTATTTTATTGTAGGGTAGCATTTAGTTCAAGGAGGATGAGACCTGTGGGACAGACCTATATCCAACCATCAGCTTAGAGCTAGCCTGCCCAGTCTAGTGTGAATCAGCCACATACTTGTGATGCAGGACTTTAACACTGCGTGCCACTAAAATTTAGTGGCTCTTTATTATGCAAAAATGCAGCACTAACACTTGGTAACTGTCAATAACTACTGGAAAGGAAAACAGATCAGGCATGGAAACATGCAGAGAACTGGGGGCAGTCTAGCCTGTCCCAGGCTCTAAGTACCATTACTCTGATCCCTCTGAGTAAGTGACCATCCCTTGATTTCACGGAGTCAGCAGATGAATGAGCTAAACTCATTACCCTATTTGTGTCTTACATGTTTTCCCTTTTTTACTTTCTTTGTTCCAGGCTTCAGTCCCAGCCCAGTGCAAGAGGCTAATGGAGTGTACAGCAGCTCCTGAAATGTCAAACTGTAATGAAAAAAGGAAAACAATTATTAATAGATGTAGTCCCAAGTGCTCATGGGGCACATCCCTTTACCCCTTACCTTATAAATGCAATGCTACAATGTTGTGCTATCATGAGCTGAGCCCAGGTAGAGGAAATATGACTGCAATGGAGAAGCTATGATAGTCTCTTAAATGCTTAATAAAAAGTACAAATGTTCTAAAAAAAAAAAAAAAGCAATGAGAACTATATACAGCTTAACAAGTTCTCATGTATAATTTCCAAACACCTTATTATAGAGACTTTTCTTGACCTTATTTAAAAGACAAACTTGTGTTTCTAGCATCTTACTTTTTAAATTAAGGACATACTTGGTATGGATATATCATGTGTTGGTATCATCTGTTCCCTTGTCCCTGCCTCATTCATCTGAGAGCCCTCCTCAGTAGAGTTGCTGGTATTCCACATGGGGTTGTGGGTTATACAATGTGGGAGCAGCAGTCAGTTATTGGGGAAAGGCAATAGCTCTGAGTATGATGTCCCAGCCTGAGGCTTTACAATTTTTTCGTCCTCTGTCCTGCAAAATTCCCTGAGCCTCGGTGGGTGTGTTTTAAGTCTACTTCAGTGAAGAGCTCTTAGGAACCTCTGGATCTCTGCTTTGGTGTGTGTTGGGTATTCTCACCATCTGTCTCCTGATTGTCAGACTCATCATGGAAGCAGCACTGTTGCTTGTCTCTCCACTTCCTCTGTGGTTTTATCAGGGCCTTGACTGAGGTGGGAGGTGTTACTTATCTCCTTGGGTCTTGCTACCTTCTTAAAAAAAACAAAACAAAACATAAAAACAGGTTCTTCAAAAGAGACCTAAATCAGCACAGGTTAAATGTGATAAGCTCCAACATCTTCTCTCATCCACAACATTCACAAAGGTATCCCACAGAAGGTGTTTTCCAATACCATAGCTGATTTACATACTCACTCCAAGTTTTCCTAGTTATGTGTCAGAATAGCACACAATCAGTCAATAAATGGGATCCAAAGACTGCACATGTATTCCTTGTGCATAACTAATTTACAACATAATTGGAAGAGAAAGAAATGCCATGTGTTGCAGTCCAGTTTGCATTGCTGGTATAAATCACCCAACTAAGAGCAGCTTGTGGGGAAAAAGAGTTTGTTTTGGCTTACAGGCTCAAGGGAAAGCTCCACGATGGCAACAGAAAACGACAGCATGAGCAGAGGGTGGACATACCCCCCGGCCAATATAAGGTGGACCATAGCAACATGAGAGTGTGCCAAATACTGGCAAGGGGAAACTGGCCATAAGCCCTCCCCCAACAATACATTCCCTCCAGGAGGTGTTCCCAAATCTCCATCAGCTGAGAATGTGGCATTCAGCTCACCTAAGTTTATGGGGGACACCTAAATCAAACCACCACACCATGTGACCCAGCTTTAAAGTATTATAACAGAGCTTTGGACAAAGTGCTTGCAATGGTTGGTATCTTAAGTGCCCACCAATCATCCATCCTAAAGACTAGGTCCCCAGCCCATAACACTCATGGGAGGTATGGACCATTTAGGAGGTAGGGTCCAGTAGAGAAGATTCAGCTCATTTGGAGTTGTGTCCTTGAAGGATTTTATTTTCTGTTTTCTTCTTATAATCAAACCATGTTACATGACCTCAGTTTTCCCATTGTCTTATCATCTATCTATGCTTTCGATTGAATTGCTTGTTGGGCTTCACTGGAAACAAAACTATCTGTCTTTAGCCTACACTTCCTAGCCTCAATTTTAGTTTTTATTTTGAGTATCTATCTACATGGATGGGGTTCTTCTAACATTTTCAGAGTGACGTTGGAAGATGCCATACTGTTTTGTCCTAACAAGATATGAGTTAAAGTGACAGTCATTTAGAAGCAGCAAAAATAACCTATTATCTTGTAACCTATTTGAATTAAGAGTAGGTTATTTTAGTTATATTAATTTGGATCTCAGACACATGATGAGTGTGCAAACTGTGATGACAAATTGAATTGAGGAAGGATCTTATCCACTTAATTCTTCATTACCAAGAAGTTCTTGTTCCAAGTTAAAGCAGAGGTTGTTGATTATTGGTTTCTGTATTTCTAGGCAACTATACCAAGATCTTCTGAGGTAAAGATCTAAGAAGAAAATCCTCAATGACTTTCTTACTTTCATAAAATAGTTAATGATCTAGTATCTGCTGATTTATTCTATAAAGCAGGATTTGGGGAGAAATAAAAATCTGTAGTTTATAAAACATATCATCAGGATCATTTGAAGAACCTGTTAAAATAAGAATTCCCCTGCCATCCTCAAATTTCTTTGGAGATTTTGATGAGAATGGACTGCTTTTAGAAAACTGTTTGATTAATAAGTACCTGAGCTTCTTAAGAGGATGGTATTGTGTATATTATATATGTAGGACAGACAACTACAAGTAGAAAAGCCTAAGTGAGGTCAGGGGAAGATATTGAGTAAAGAAAAGATGGGAGGATGGCTAATCACAATCTAAGAGGACTTAGATAAGTCATATGGAAACCTGTTTTATGGACAATGGCATACCCAGAAGCCATAGAATGTTACTAGAAATTTTTCAGTTATAGGTATGGGATACCTTCCAGTGAGTTGTTGGCCAGGGAGGTCCTTGATGCCTTCAACACATTACAGGCCATTGCTGAGGCTCTTGGTTTCCCACCAGGAATAGATGGTTGCTGAAGAATCCACATACTTGGGCTGCAAGGTCACTGACAAATCCTGTTGGATCTGAGCTGAAAACCTCCTATACATAGACCAGCTGACAGAAAGCTGGAAACAGCTATGCTGAATGCAGTTCCATGGGAGAGAGAGAAATCACAGTGGAGCTAAACAACAGTGGACACTTCAAGCCTTAAATGTGGCCAGCAAGGCCAAATGAGCCAATGGGTGCAAAAGTGGCATGTCTGTTATAGAGAAAACCAACAGCTCTCTAATTGGACTTAAGACCTGCTCTGCAGGAGGGAGCCTGATACTGAAAACCTACAACAGGGGAAGTCATGAGCCCTAGGTGTGTAATGTTTGCCGGTGTCTGTCTAAATGTATATAACATACTCGCCAAACTGCATGCTAAACACTTCTCTTAATGTTTGTACATATATCTTAATGCTACTGTCACTTTTGGTTAGAGAAGTTTCTCTTTACAGATGGTGGTGACCTTGGGATGACTCAGAAGGCACTATGGTGCTAAGAAGAGAGGTGACAGAGGAGTGTCCAGCACTGAAACATTTCTATCACACCTTCCAAGTCTCAGGGTCCATTATGTAAAAGATGGTGTAGAAAATGCAAGAGCCAAAGAAAGGGTAGGACTCCTTTCATTGTGCTCTTCCAAGCACAAAATGGCCTGGATATCCATGACCTCACAGTTCCTGACACTATGTTCACAAGACCATCATAATAGGAGGAAAAGATGGTGACATCAAAATAAAAGAGAGACTGAGAAAGGGAAGGGGTATGATGGAGAGTGGAGTTGCAAAGGAGAAAGTTGGGGGATACCATGGTTTATTGTCTATAATTATAGAAGTTGTCAATAAAAAAATAAAATAAAATAAAAAGATGGCAAAATATTGATCTACGGAAGCCAGGAGACTGAAACACAAAGCTCATTGTATTGTCCTATTAATATATATCTATAAAGCAGCAAGACATTTTATTGAAAGAGGCAGTATAGTGCTCTCAGGTGCAAGGGAGCAGCAGGCTACTTGAGCTCAAGAGCATCCCCTCAGTATTTGTATGTTTGAACATTCCCAGTAAAAACCTTAAAAAAGTAAAAATACCGTAATTTAACAATCAGTCTGACCAGAAAGTCACTGAGGAAGTCTTTCTTTGAAACACTATATCTTTTGAAACACTAACTCCTTACATTCCTTAAATTCTCTTCTTTAACTTCTAGTCAGGGTAATGTGTTTCTTTCAAAAATATTTTATTAGCATATTTTCATAAATGATGAGTTTTATGAAGATAGTTTCACCACATATCAAGCACTTTAATATATTTACGTTCTATCCCCCTTTCCTTTCCCTCTGTCCTCCCACTAGTTCCCTTCCTTTTGTCAAATAGTCTGCCTTCCCTTGCAAATTCTATGTGACATACACACGCAAGTGTGAACATGTCATCTAAGAAAGAAAGTGTGGAGGATTTATCTTTCTGGGTTAGACTTATTTTGGTTAATGTGATAATTTTTTCCTAGATCACAGTGGTCAGAGAAACAAAGGCATGTAGATACCCAAGCTTTCAGCTTCAGCATTATCTACGGGTTTTAGATTCATTGAGTCTTACTGTGGATGAGTGATTTTGTTTTTTGTCTTGTATATCAATAAGTATATAATAGGAAGGGTATGACCTCATGGTCCCGTACCTTCTTAGGAGATTATAGGGAGGGCTTCTGCAACAGACACTTCCAGGAGGCAGCACCTGTGCATCACAAGGAGTGCTGTTTCCTGAGAGCTTGAAAGTATGTTCTCTATTGTAGCTAAGTATGCTCACTGCTCCCACACGCAGCCCTGGCCTTCTAAGAATTCTGAAGTTGCTTTGCTCTTCTTAGCATTATTGCTAGTCCATCTATATAAGCACTTGGACATGGTGAGGTGATTTTATCCTTGACTTCTCTCAGCAAATTTCTTCTGTTTGGGCTAGGGTATTGTCTTTTTTGTGTGTTTGTGGTGTTTTGAGGTAGGGTCTCTCTCTGGCCCAGATTGACCTGGAATTTACTATTATGGAGCTTCAGGGTGGCCTCAAACCCATGGTCATCCTCCTACCTAAGCCTCAAAAGTGAAGGTATTAAAGGCGTGTGCCACCATGCCTGGCTTTAGCTAGGTTATTGTCTCATTTAGCTTTGCTTTAATCAGAGTTCATCTCTTCCTTGCAGGTACTGAATCTTAACCCAGGGAACCTCAATCTGAGCTAACTTAATATGCCATTTGCAGCACACTCTCAAATACAGTGTCTTATTTACTGAGTCCTGACAACCTGCCTTACAGTTTCAAAAATTCTATTGCTATTAGGGAAAGTGTATAAAGCCTTGTGCTTCCTTTAAATTGTCATATACATGCAAGAAAAAATGTGAAGAGTTGGTAATTGGGGCCAAGGAACAAATAACTAAAATAAAAATAGAATCACAAGTGTTATTCTAGCAATTCAACGTGTAATTCATTATTATCAGGTACCATGTACCTGTGAACAAGTGCTATTGCAATTGTGAAGCAAATGTGTTCTCAAGGAGGTTACAAGATTTGAAAACATTAACACATAATATCAAATCATACACAAAAGAATATAATTAAGTGCTAAGTGTGTGGAAAAGACTACTAAAAATAGTGTTTTGTGATTCTCTAATAGTGTCTACCTTGTGTCCACTTCCTGGTATCTTGAAAAATCCAATCAAAACAAACCAGCACTCTAGAGATATGGAAAACTTGCTTGGTTGCATTATACCACTTTTCTAAAATTCTCCCTTTACTCTACTAGCCTCCCTGCATCCCTTTACTTCTTTCTTCCTCCTTTTCATTGTTTAAATCTAGCATCAAACATAAGAAAATGCAGAAAACTTAAATAGGAAAGTTGGGAAGCTGCTTCCCTTATTTTAGATCTTGACAAGATATGTTAGCTATGTAGGATGTCAGGCACTCAGAGCAGGGGTGGCATCTATCTTTATGGTGTTAGATGCACAAGCATCCTATTGGGATGAAATCATCTTTTGTTTCTTTTTTTTAAACCAGAACTTGTCAAAACCCTTAAAATTCCTCTAAAGAGGCAATATGCTCTCTGTTTTCCTATAGGAATCTGGGCAGTCCATGCAGAGCATTGTGCTGCTTCCTGCAGAGGCTTTCCTAAGTGAGCTTGTGTGGTGTGGGTCTCTGTATTACTCCATGGCCCCAGACTCTGCAGAGGCTCAGCAATGGAAGTGCATATGTCCTATGGTCCCACATCACTTGTCATCACCATTGGAAGCTCTGGTATGGCTGGTTTCGTGAGTGAGTGGCTGCCTTGATGTTCCATAGATCATGGGTACAAACAGAAGCCTATGACCCACCCCCAGATTTGATGTAATGGTTTTGTGGCATAGACTCACTCTCAATGTTTCAGAGCTCTCTGGGTGACTAATATGCAGTTGAAGTTGAGTGATAAACAGAGTAGGGTTGAGGCCATATTGTGGGAGTTAAAATGCAGGTAAGCTTAAAATAAGAGAACTTTAAAAAGATTCATGTACCCAAGAACACATTTCCAAGACAAACTTTTTCTCTGGAATTGTTTCAGAGATCACTGTGTATTCTCTTGAACCAAACGTTGTGCTTTCAGGTGAAGGATGAGCTTGGTTGCATATTGCATTATTACAACCCTTACCTAGTATGCACAAGGCATAGCAGTTAGTCTCTACTACCATAATAAGGAAAATAAACAAAGAAAGAGAGAGAAAGAAAGAAAGAAAGAAAGAAAGAAAGAAAGAAAGAAAGAAAGAAAGAAAGGAAGGAAAGAAGGAAGGAAGGAAGAAAACTTGATCATATTCTAATGAAAGACCATTAAAGGGTTTTAATAAAAGGAGTCATGTAGCCTGTCATGCATTTCTTAAGATAATTTTAGTAGATGGGTAGAGAATGGTATAAAAGGAATGAGTTTCAGCTCATTTCCATGGGGGGATTAAGAAGACATACAATAAACAAATATGGCAATGAATAAAATGATTCTGATTACAGTGGGTTCTACTACTGAGATATTTCAGTTGGTAGGTTATTAAGACTCTATATGTCCAAAATGTATGCAAGCTTTCATAAATAATAATTTAGGGGAAAGGGAATCCTATGTGTGGGATTTATGTTACAAGAATACACACCATGGTTATTATTTATCATGTGCCTAAATATGGTCCAGAACTTAGCCTGATTCTTAACTGTATCATCTTGGTTTAAATCTGTAAA
The DNA here is from genome assembly GCF_020740685.1 of Jaculus jaculus. Lineage (NCBI taxonomy): Eukaryota > Metazoa > Chordata > Mammalia > Rodentia > Dipodidae > Jaculus > Jaculus jaculus. Next base: position 106,589,214 of record NC_059104.1, read on the forward strand.
TAAAACATCTGGAAATAATTGCAAAAAGAAGAATCCATACAATTCTGGTTGCACAACAAGCAAAGACTCTGCTCTCTCTAAGACAAGACAGTGTTCTGAATCATGCTTTGCAAGTAGCAATGACAGATTAGATATTTTATAAAAGAGGCCTATAGATGATGAAGAGCTCAAAGGTGCCTCTTCCTCTTTTTTCATTTTTAAGATATGTTTTATTTATTTGTGTGTGAGAGTGAGAGCAAGAGCGAGAGAGAGAGAGAGAGAGAGAGAGGGAGAGAGCTAGAGAGAGAGAAAAAAATGGGTGTGCCAGGGCTTCCAGCCACTGCAAATGAACTGTAGATGCATGCACCTCCTTGAGCATCTGGCTTACATGGGTCCTTGGGAATTGAACTAGGGTCCTTGGCTTTTCAGGCAAATGTCTTAACCACTAAGCACTCCCTCCATTCCTCCCTCTTTCTTCTTTATTATCCCCTCTTCTTTTCTCTATCTCTTTCTATTTGCATCATCTGAGAAAGAATGCACCCTTTAGACCAGAGTAAATAAAAGACAAGTTTCTTTAGTATTCTGCAGAGAGTATAGCAGACATGGTACTTGTTTCAATGTGAATGTATATCCCCCATAACCTTAGATATTTTTATTTATTTGCAAGCAGAGAAAGACAGAGAAGAGAGACAGAGGGAATGGGTGTGCCAGCACCTCCAGCCACCACAAATAAACTCCAGATACATGTGCCTCTTTATGAATCTGGCTTTACATGGATACTGAGAAATTGAACCTGAATTGTTAGGCTTAGTAGGCAAGTGCCTTAACCACTGAGCAACTTCTTCAGCCCTGAAGTAATTTTGATTATCCTTTCAGTTTACATCTCCAGAAGCTTGTTGGAGGGTGTGTCACTGGGGAATAGTTCTTAAGTCCAGTCCAAAGGTGTGTTCAGAGCCAGTTTGAGCTCTGGATGTTTGCGCTTGCTGAATGTTTGGTGTTGTCTCTCTGCTATATATCTATGGAATTGAGTCAGTTTCTTTAAAACTAATGGTGTTTCCCCTGGATTCTGTAAGGCAGAAATAAACCTTTTCCTTCCATATGCTGCTTCTGGTTGGCTGTTTGTCCAGCAACATGAAAGTAACTGCAACAGTAGTAAAAGAACATACTGTAGCAGACAATAAACTGTAGTGGTGTCCATGTTGGAGCAATGTTTATTGTATTAGGATGGGCCATTACACATGCAGTTTCTCATAATACAAGTGAGGACAGTTCTCATTGGTTGGTGTTTGTTTTGAGTAGAGACTGAGCCTGCTGGACAGCAGCTTTATATGATTGGCCATGCCCAGGCATGTCAGTTGATCATTCACAGAGCCATGTTTTGGGCTTTTTTTTTCCTCCTCTGTGGGCATGCTTTCTTGGCTCTGATCACATTACAGACCTATTATTCCTTACTGAGTCTTTCAGTCATTGTCTTCCCTCCACATCTCATACTAGAACCCTTGAATGACCAAAGAAAGCTGTAAGGAAGGTTATATGTTCCTATTTGAGTTAAAGATAAAGTTATCTCCTAGGACTTGGAATGGTGGTATTCTACATTCATATTTCCAAAAGAAGACACCAAAGAGACTTTCTGGATTCAATATCCAGAACAGCTGGTACAACCTGGAATCTACTTTAGAAATACTCACACTTGAAAAAAGTAAGGGTTGACTTCCGGTTAAGATGGTGGCATAGGTACCACACCAAAACAGCCTGGGGGGGGGGGGGAAGATCAAAAAAACTCAGCAAAATATACACTTTTACTAAAAAGTGAGGTGTATAGGAAATTGAAGCAGCAGCGGAGAAGTAGGAGAGATCTAGAGCATCCAGAGCCCACACAGGTGGGAAAAGCAGCTCCGGCATCTCCGCCAACCTCAGCGGCGGCTCACTAGAAAGCCGCCAAGCTCGGCTCCAGCCACAGGAAAAGCCAGGTGCGGGAGCTTTCCCTCACACCGTGCTCTCCGCAACTCGGAAAACGTGAAGGGAGAGCGGCAGTGAGCAACCGAGGAGCAGACCGCGAGGTAGAAGAACACTTGGAGCAGCGATAGAACTGGAGCAGCTGCGGCTCCCTCCCCTCCCCCACCGCCTGAGCCCAGCTCCAGCGAACAGAGCAGCGTCCCAGGACCCGGCCACTCCAACCTGACCCAAGCAGGAGCAGAGTTCGGCAGCAACATCAGTGGCTCCAGCACCGTAACAGCGGCCCAAGCAGCAGCAGACCGAGGAGCAGCAGAAGCTTCAGCTGCTGACAGACCCAGTGGGGGAGCTGATCTGCAGGGCCACAGTTGCCAGGCTTGGCTTGCCCCACAGGAAAAGCCAGTGCCCAGCTCCAGAAATCACAACAGCAGCCCGACGATCCAGGCAACAACTTGACTGAGACCAAACTCATCCAAGGTAACTGGGTTTGCACCAGGGAAGGGTCTCATTTGGTCACAAGCTGACTTGGATCCCTCAACAGACCAGAAATCTTAACCTCTATGTTGATAGAGGATCTGGTTGTTATAATAACTACTCTGGCATACATACTTGGGGCTGTTTTGACTGAATGGGTACAGTGTTTAGAATCTACCTGTATTTTATTCCACTCAGCCTACTTGAATACCCCCATACCAGGGAAACTCAACCCCTAGGAGCACCTCTGTAGATACTCTCAGAGTCTTAAGAGCCACATCTAACACCTCAAGCTCCTACCCTCAAAATATATAACATCAAACCAATTGATACAGCTAAGAATACCCAGCTAGCTAGAAAATCCAAGCATTAACTTAATCCAACATGCAAAAATATATACATTATAACACAAGAAACACTAAAAAGCAAGACTATATAAATCCACCTAAAAGTATTAATGCATCAGAAATGACCTCCAGTGAGAACGAGTTAGAGGAAATGCCTGAGAAAGATTTCAAAAGAATGATTGTAAATATGCTCAAAGAAGTCAGAGAACAAATCAAAGGAGTCAAAGAGGAACTTCAAGAGGAAATCAAAGGAATCAAAGAAGATGCAGGACACCAATTTCATGAAATAAAGAAGGCAATACAAGACATAAATAAGGAAATAGAAATAATAAAGAAAAACCAGTCAGAATTACTAGCAATGAAGAACACAGTTAATGAAATAAAAAACTCTGTAGAAAATCTCACCAGTAGAATGGATGAAGGAGAGGATAGAATATCTAAGCTAGAAGACCAGGTGGCAGATCTAATACAGGCCAACAAAGAGAAAGACAAACTTATAGAAAAGTATGAGTGGGAATTTCAAGATATTCGGAACACTATGAAAAGATCAAATATTAGAATTCAGGGCATAGTAGAAGGAGAAGAAGTCCACTCCAAAGGCATAGTAGGTGTCTTCAACAAAATCATAGAAGAAAACTTCCACCAAATTGGGTAAGAGGTGCCAATACAGATACAGGAAGCCTTTAGAACCCAGGCCAGACAAAACATGGAAAGAACCTCTCCTCGCCATATTATAATCAGACTTCCAAATACACACACCAAAGAAAAAATATTGAAAGCAGAGAGAAAAATCAAGTTACCTACAAAAGTAAGCCCATCAGAATTACAGCAGATTATTCAACACAAACTTTTAAAGCCAGAAGGGCTTGGAGTGATATATTCCAAGTTCTGAAACCAAGGTTACTTTATCCTGCAAAGTTATCCATTCAAATAGACCGAGAAATAAGGACATTCCATGACAAAAGCAGGTTAAAGGAGTATTTGAAGACAAAACCAGCTCTACAGAAAATACCTGATGGAATCCTCCATGCTGAAGAAAAGGAAAAGCACACATATAAGGAACCTAGAAAAAACAAGCAATACTCAAATAGTTGTTAAAAGAGCACAGGTAGAACCGGAACCACACACACACAAAAAAAGGCAAATATAAATACACACCTTTCAATAATATCTCTTAATATCAATGGCCTCAATGCCCCAACAAAAAGACAAAGGTTTGCAGACTGGGTTAAAAAGCAGGATCCTACAATTTGTTGTATCCAAGAAACTCACCTTTCTACAAAGGATAGACATTATCTTAGGGTGAAAGGTTGGAAGATGGTGTTTCAAGCAAATGGGCCTAGAAAAAAAGCAGGGGTTGTTATCCTAATATCTGACAAGGTAGACTTCAGTCCAACGTTAGTCAAGCAAGATAAGGAAGGTCACTTTATATTGATTAAGGGCACACTCCAACAGGAGGACATTACAATCCTAAACATATATACCTAACATGGGGGCTCCCAAATTTATTAAACAAACACTATTAGAACTAAGGTCACAGATAACACCAAACACAGTGGTAGTGGGTGACTTTAACACCCCACTCTCACCAATTGACAGATCATCCTGGGAAAAAATAAACAGAGAGGCATCTGGACTAAATGAGGCCATAGAAGGAATGGACTTAACAGATATATACAGGACATTTCATCCAAAGGCTGCAGAATATACATTCTTTTCAGCAGCACATGGAACATTCTCTAAAATAGACCATATATTAGGACACAAAGCAAATCTTAACAAATTCAGGAAAATTGAAATAATTCCTTGCATTCTATCTGACCACAATGGAATTAAACTACAAATCAGTAGCAAGAAAGGCTATAGAGCATACACAAAATCATGGAAACTAAACAATACAATACTAAATGATGAATGGGTTAATGAAGAAATCAAAAAGGAAATCAAAAAATTTATAGAGTCAAATGACAATGAGAACATAACATACCAAAATCTCTGGGACACAATGAAGGCAGTTCTAAGAGGTAAATTTATAGCCTTAAGTGCCTATATTAAGAAATTAGAAAGGTCTCAAGTAAACGATCTAATGCTTCGCCTTAAAGCCTTGGAAAAAGAAGAACAAGGCAAACCAAAAATCAGTAGACGGGAAGAAATAATAATGATTAGGGCAGAAATTAATGAGATAGAAACAAAAAGAACAATCCAAAGAATTAATGAAACAAAGAGTTGGTTCTTTGAAAGGATAAACAAGATTGATAAACCCTTAGCAAATCTGACCAAAAGAAAGAGAGAAGAGACACAAATTAATAAAATCAGAGGTGAACAAGGTAACATCACAACAGATGCCAGAGAAATTCAAAAAATCATAGGGACATACTATAAAAGCATATACTCCACAAAGTATGAAAATCTGAAAGAAATGGATGATTTCCTTGATCTATATGATCTACCAAAATTAAATCAAAAATGAGATTAATCACTTAAATAGACCTATAACAAACATGGAGATCCGAACAGTTATCAATAATCTCCCAAGTAAAAAAAGCCCAGGCACAGATGGATTCACTGCTGAATTTTACCAGACTTTTAAGGAAGAGCTAACACCATTGCTTCTTAAGCTTTTCCAGGAAATAGAAAAAGAAGGAATTCTACCAAACTCCTTCTATGAGGCCAGCATCACCCTGATACCAAAGCCAGGCAAAGATAGAACAAAAAAAGAAAATTACAGACCAATCTCCCTCATGAACATAGATGCAAAATTCTCAACAAAATATTGGCAAACAGAATACAAGAGTATATCAAAAAGATCATTCACCCTGACCGAGTAGGCTTTATCCCAGAGATGCAGGGATGGTTCAACATACGCAAATCTATAAATGTAATACATTACATAAATGGGTTGAAGGACAAAAATCACATGATCATCTCATTAGATGCAGAGAAAGCATTTGACAAAATCCAACATCCCTTCATGATAAAAGTCCTACAGAGGCTGGGAATCGAAGGAACATATCTCAATATAATAAAGGCTATTTATGACAAGCCTACAGCCATCATATTACTAAATGGGGAAAAACTGGAAGCTTTTCCACTAAAATCAGGAACAAGACAAGGGTGTCCACTGTCCCCACTTTTATTTAATATAGTTTTGGAAGTCTTAGCCATAGCAATAAGGCAAGAGACACACATAAAAGGGATACAAATAGGAAAGGAAGAGATCAAGTTATCATTATTTGCAGATGACATGATTCTATACATAAAGGACCCTAAAGACTCTACTAGCAAGCTGTTAGAGCTGATCAAAACCTACAGCAATGTAGCAGGATACAAAATAAATACCCAGCAATCTGTAGCCTTCATATATGCTAACAACAAACACACAGAGGATGAAATCAGAGAATTACTCCCATTCACAATTGCATCAAAGAAAATAAAATACCTTGGAATAAACCTAACCAAGGAAGTAAAGAATCTTTACAATGAGAACTTTAAAACTCTCAAGCAAGAAATTGCAGAAGGCACTAGAAAGTGGAGAAACATCCCTTTTTCCCTGATTGGAAGAATCAATATTGTGAAAATGGCAATCTTACCTAAAGCAATCTACACATTTAATGCAATCCCTATCAAAATTCCAAAGGCTTTCTTCATGGAAATAGAAAAAACAATCCAAAAATTCATTTGGAATCACAAAAAACCTCGAATATCTAAAATAATACTGAGCAAGAAAAAAGAGGCTGGTGGTATCACCATACCTGATTTTAACCTATACTACAGAGCCATAGTAACAAAAACAGCATGGTACTGGCACAAAAACAGACATGTAGATCAGTGGAACAGAATAGAGGACCCAGATGTAAGCCCAAGTAGCTATAGCCACCTGATATTCGATAAAAATGCCAAAAATACTCATTGGAGAAGAGACAGCCTCTTCAGCAAATGGTGTTGGGAAAACTGGATATATATCTGCAGAAGGATGAAAATAGATTCTTTTCTCTCGCCATGCACAATAATTAAGTCCAAATGGATTAAAGACCTTAACATCAGACCGGAAACTCTGAAACTGCTAGAGGAAAAAGTAGGGAAAACCCTTCAACATATTGGTCTTGGCAAAAACTTTCTGAATACAACCCCAATTGCTTAGGCCACAGATTAACCACTGGGACCTAATGAAATTACAAAGATTTTTGCACCGCAAAGGACACAGTGAAAAAAGCAAAGAGGCAACCTACAGAATGGGAAAAAATCTTCGCCAACTATATATCTGATAGAGGATTAATGTCTAGGATATACAAAGAACTCAAAAATTTAAAAAATAAGGAATCAAACAAGCCAATCAAAAAATGGGCTATGGAGCTAAATAGAGAGTCCTCAAAGGAAGAAATACGAATGGCATATAAGCATCTAAAAAAATGTTCTACGTCACTAGTCATCAGGGAAATGCAGATTAAAACTACATTGAGATTCCATCTCACTCCTGTCAGATTGGCCACCATCATGAAAACAAATGATCATAAATGTTGGCGGGGATGTGGAAAAAAAGGAACCCTTCTACACTGCTGGTGGGAATGCAATCTGGTCCAGCCATTGTGGAAAACAGTGTGGAGGTTCCTAAAACAGCTAGAGATTGATCTACCATATGACCCAACTATAGCACTCCTAGGCATATATCCAAAGGACTCATCTCATTTCCTTAGAAGTACGTGCTCAACCATGTTTATTGCTGCTCAATTTATAATAGCTGGGAAATGGAACCAGCCTAGATGTCCCTCAACAGATGAGTGGATAATGAAGATGTGGCACATTTATACAATGGAGTTCTACTCAGCAGTAAAGAAAAATGAAGTTACGAAATTTGCAGAAAAATGGATGGACCTGGAAAGTATTATACTAAGTGAGGTAACCCAGGCCCAGAAAGCCAAGCGCCACATGTTCTCCCTCATATGTGGATCCTAGCTACAGATGATTGGGCTTCTGCGTGAGAATGAAAATACTTAGTAGTAGAGGCCAGTAAGTTAAAAAGGAGACATAAAGGGAAGAGAAAGGAAGGGAGGAGGGTACTTAATAGTTTGATATTGTATATATGTAAGTACAATGATTGTGATGGGGAGGTAATATGATGGAGAATGGAATTTCAAAGCAGAAAGCGTGGGGAGTGGGGAGGGAGGGAATTACCATGGGATTTTTTTAATAATCATGGAAAATGCTAATAAAAACATTAAAAATAAATAAATAAATAAATAAATTAAAAAAAAATAAAGAAATACTCTCACTTATGAATATTTAGATTGTTTTTTCACATAGATATAGTTCTACTTGAGAATACTGCATGTTCCACACATACAGATGGCTTGGTAGGTCTTGCTGGTGGTCACTTTTTAAAAATCTTACCACTTTGACTAGAAAACAGAATAACATTATATAGCAGGTGGGGAGCAGGCTCCCTAGATCTGGATAATCAAATGTCTTCCCAACTTCTAAGTCTCCCTGAAGGTTATTTCCCCTGTTGGAAGAGGGGGTGGAATTGGGGATGCAGATACAATTTATATTTCATTTGTTGTCTTCTGTTCTTGTCATCTCTGCTTCTGCATATGCCTTTATGGAGAACTGGAGATGCACCTGGGAGAGAGACTCCATGTGAATTTAGGTGCCCTGGGAAGGCCAGTATGCAGGCACAGGTGGATTGCCAGCCTTTGTACTATGAGTGCTGGCATTACACCCCTCCCTGTGTCTGTAGTCTTCTTTCCACCACTACCCATTTCTAGCCTGGAATCATGGTCGTATCACATGTTGTTACACTTATCCAGCCCATGCTATATGCTTTCTCATTACCATAAGCCTTTACACATCTTCTCATTAACTGTAATGAACATCTTTATTGAACTTTTTACTGATTTCCATAAATTGTCTACAATGTTTATAATCCTAAAAGACACCTGTCATTGTCCACTCAGTAAATAATATACTGTACATTTGGATCTAGGGTTTGCTTATTCTAAATGACTTGCTCTTCCATTTATTGTTCTTCTAGCATATTCTCAATGCCTGCATCTATCCATTCACTATGCCTATTTATCTGTTTGTGTACCATCAATTTCTATCGACTGTCAGTATTGAAGTTAGGAACTAGCTTCTCCTTTTGAATGCACACCCAATATGTCATAATCTATTTTCAGTGTTTCTTGAAGATATTCATCAACTTACTTGTAACCTAAAAGGCTGTGAGCACTAAAAGGACAGAGGATGTCTATAAATATAATTTTTCTCTCTTTCTCCTCTCTATCCATCTCTGCTTTCTTTGGAAACGGGTTTTGAACATTGGGTCTTTTAGCTTTGCATTCCTATTACTTAGAAAAGTTTATAACACAAACACTGTGTTAGGTAAAGATTTATGAGTGAGAAAAATCAATAAAACTACACAGTGGCAGCCACAAAGGATCAAAACCTGAATTTTATCAAAGAGGAACATGGAACTTGGCCACGCTGCATGGACTGTTCAAGGGCTTGGGTAGCCAAGTCTGGACAAGGATATTTGTTTCTTACCCCAGGAGATAAAGAAGGACAACTATATTGTAATTATTTATTATGTTTATTTTATTTCCCTTCAGATGTCTTCTTCTTTCTTTCTTTTACTTTATTTCTTCATATATATATATATATATATGATATATATATGATCTCCACTCACTCTTTGAAAGCTGGCCTAGGATTACTTCTTTGCCTCACCCACAGTTTAATGCAAATGCACCTCCATAATTTTCTTTTCCTTCTACCCCTGCTCTCGTTTGGCAGTTTTCTATTTTCTCACCTCCTTCCAGTGGGATCCTGTTCAATAAACCAGAGTATAAGTTCAGCTTTGCAAATTTTCCATGAAACAGTCTTTGCTATCTCTTTGAACCTTGTCTTTAAATTACAGAGCATGTAGATTTCTAATCAATCAACAGCAATATTTTTTAAATGGCTTTTGTCTCAGGAATTCACTGGTATTCAGCATCTGTCCAAAGCCTAGTACAGAGAGTCAATAATGGTTTATGTTCAAGAGTTTATCAATTACTTTTACTTTCTAAATTTCTTCTCCTTATCCATCAGATAACAAAGTCCCTCACCTCTCTGCTATTCTCAGTGCTATAGGCTTTCACAGAAAGTTGTAGGTTGTATTTGAAAAGTGCAAATTTTTATGAAACAGAGTTGGCCATCAAGAACATTATTATTCACATTTCTCTTCCAAAGAATCACAGGGAAAACATTCATAACTCATGAATATAAAATAACTTATCTTTCTGAAGAAATCTCATGTTTCCTTTCATTGCAAATAAGACAGTCATGGACATGAACTTTTTATTCCAATCTCTGTTTTAAAAGCCAAGAAGTATAAAGATGTAGTTTATGTTCAAAGGCATACATTTCCTAATACCATCTTCCTTCCTTTTGCAACCTGCCTTTTACATTATCTTTTTAATGATACAAATCTAATTATGATCTTTCTCAAATATTATTTTGAGATTCTAGAGAATATCTAAGTATATGAATAAATGAGTATATCAAGCATAACAATATCTTATCAGTCTTTAACTATATATCAGAGCTTAAGTTAACAAGGATGGGCCCTGCATTTGAAGAAACTGGAACTATGCTGGGCAGATCCTGAGAGGATCATGAAAATTCCTGCACTTCATCAGTTCTTCTTCATGATTATTCTCACCTCATGATTATGTTAATAAATACTTGTCCTCGAGTTTCCTAAATGTAGAGTTTTCCTGGGTGAGTCTGACCTACTTTGGTGGACCCTTCAAAATAAAGTGAAACCTCTGAGTATGCTGCTGGCTTCTGTAAGAAAGTGCACAGCCACACTATAACCTGTTATCCAGGATACCACATGGCTAGGACTTGAAGGTGATTTCGAGATAATGGAAGCAAATTCAGGCTAACAGCCACCAAAGAAATGCAAACCTTGCATGTAAAACTACAGGGAACTGAATTGTGTCCCAAACTGACCATATGTGAAGAGAATATTGGGTCCAGGTTAAAACATAGCCTGTCTTCCTCCTTTGTATCAGTCATTTGAAACCATGAGCAGAGAGCCCAGGTCATGCTTCGGAAATTTGAACCTATGGATATTGTAAGATGTGGTGTTTTTAAGTCATTATGTTGTAGTGATTTGTTATATAGAAAAAGAAAACTGAATTTTGTTTCTAATAAATAAAAAACAAAGATGAAAAGCTGTTTAGTAGCTTTTATAATGCAAACAACTATGGTATATTGTCAGCTCATTTTTGAAGTCGGCCAGCTCTATTTACTATGGGATGATGAGATCAGAGGTCCATGCTAGGTAGAGGATATATCATATTCACATTTTCTAACTATTTTTTTGTTGTTGAGATCATGCAATATCACTTTACCTTTGGATTGATAGCAATGCCAAATTATTTGTAGATAAATTTTAAAGCACACATCACCTACTGTCCTTTACTCTGTAAGTGGAAGATCAGAAATAGTTATTCAGATTGATTTTTTAAAGGAGAAATAATCTACAAATAGCAGAGTACAGAAATCTTAAGTGTACAGCTTATTAAAATGTTTTAGACATAAATTGTATGTAAATTATATACATCCTGACTTGCAAAACAAGCTAAAGAACATCCAGTGTTCTAGGTGGCTCTAAGATTTCTCTCCCAGTCAGGGCTCCCCATAGCATTTAGTATTACTCTAATCTCTATAATCAGAAACCTAGTTTATATATATTTTTTCATGCTGTCACAGATTGTAATGTTTTTAAATTTTTTATTAATTAGTTTTGTACTCAGCTAAAACAGTCAGTTTGGTACCCTTATTAGCCTCATCCGTGACCTACCCCCTCCCTTGGCCCCTCCTTGTTGAGGTATATGGGTCATGCATTCTGGAGTTATCCCACAGTTATGGGTAGGAGAAATGTCTCTGCATGTCATGACCCAACATGTGGCTCTAACATTCTTTCCACCCCTTCTTCTGCAAAATTTCCCTGAGCCATGTTGGGTTCATTTTGGGTCTGCTTCAGTGATGAGGTGTTGAGGGCCTCTGGGTCTCTGGATCTCTGATTTGGTAGGAGTTGATTTTTCTCTGTGTTGATCCGCTTCCCCCTTGTGCTGGTACCTGGTTCACCAAGAAAACAGCACCCTTGCTTGTTTCACCAATTATTCTTAGTTTCAGCCAGTGCCCTTTTGAGGTATGATGGGGTGGCTCTCTCCCTATGATCTACATCTATCTGAAAAAGAGAAGATTCTCCAATGGAGAATAAGTTAGCACCAGACAAATGAGATAACCCTTACTTTTTATAGGGAAATTAATAGGTGGAGGCCCTCTTGTATCCCACAATTGATGGTAGATTGATAATGGAGAGCAAGCTCATGTCTGGATATGGTTCTGACTTGTTTGCCAGCTCCAGCTATGGGTCCCTTACCACTGAGCAGATCAGTTCACCAAATCAAGAGCAGTTGGTTTCCCACCATAGCTGTGTGCCACTATTGCACTTGTGTGGGCATCACAACAGGTTATTTGCTGCTAAGTAGGTTAGACCATGAGTTACTTGGACAGATATTGGTCATTTTCCCCCAGTCGCCCATGTACCACCTTCTGGTACTAGACGTGCTGACTGTCTGGGGACTGACTCTCTTAGCTTCCAGCCATGCCATTCCATTTTACCTGTCAACCACATAAAGTGCCTTCAGCAATAGGGTCTTACCACTAAACTTTGGTGGGTCATCAAGTACTCTGACAGAAATCTGTCTTTCTTTTAGGAAACCTTGAAGGTCTCTCTGATCAAAACCTCATTGTGGATGATAGCCACAGGCTGGTACTGGAAGTTACAAGTCAGTGCCCACTAAGAAAAGGAAGAAAAAGATAACTAATATATAAGAGTTAGAGAGAAGAGAGAGAGAGAGAGAGAGAGAGAGAGAGAGAGAGAGAGAGAGAGAGAGGGAGAGGGAGAGGGAGAGGGAGAGGGAGGGAGGGAGGGAGGGAGGGAGGGAGGGAGGGAGGGAGGGAGGGAGGGAGGGAGGGGCGGGGAGAAGCTGCAGAAGATTGAGGTCCGTCTTCATCATACCCTCTCCAGTGTCTGTGGCTTGGGTGTTCCCTCTAAGGGCCTGCTTATACAATGTGACTGTAAAAACAATACTCCTTTCTTTGTGCTGCTGCTACTTATGCTTCTTATAATGTGTTTTTAAAACACACTTTTATTATGTGTGCATGTGTGTATGCACACATTCATGGGTGAGCATGTTCATAGTATCTCTCTTGGAATCTTGATCCATCTGCTGTGGTTTGCTGCTCTGGCCATGAGCTTCTAGAAAATTCTACTGTTTCCACATCCCTTCTGAGTCAATATCAGAATTCTGGGCTTACTGAACCCCCCTCCCCACAACAGCTTCCAGCTTTTTATGTGGGGTAGTGGGATCAGAACTGGGTACTCTAGCTTGAGCAGCAAAACCTTTCTCTACTTAGCCATCTCTCTAGTCCAATATGTTTTTGAAATTTTTCCATATTAAAGTCTCACTATTGAATTATTTTATTTTCATACATTACCATATATTCTTCCACCAACTATACTACAGTTTATCTATTGTAATATTGAAGTAATTTTGGAGGTCTTCTTCTAGATCACAGAAAAGATGCATGGTCAGCTGTAGTAGCTACTCACAAAGCATTTTCCAGAATATCAATTTATAATCCTACCAGGCAAACTGTTTAATTTAAGCTCTACTGTTGGGCTGTCTAGTAGTGTCTCCTGTATTTTAAGTTTGCATTACATTATTTTATTTATGGGTCATGCATTTTGGAGTTAGGCCACAGTTATGGGTAGGAGAAATGTCTCTGTGTATCATGACCCAACCAGGGGGAAGGCGTAGGACATGGACTAGCTTAACAATGGTACCAACTTTACTGTCTTCACTGAGTACAAAACTAATTAATAAAAAATAAATTTAAAAAATATTTTATTTATTTATTTATAAGCAGAGGAAGCCAGAGAGGAGAGAGATGGAGATAGAGAGAGAGAGAGGGAGAGGAAGAGAGAGAATGGGCATGCCAGGGCCTACAGTCACTGCAAACACCAGATGCATGTGACATCTTATGCATCTGGCTTATGTTGGTCCTGAGGAGTAGAACATGGGTCCTTTGTCTTTGCAGACAAGCACTTTAACCTCTAAGCCATCTCTCCAGCCCCAGAGTTTGAATTTTCTTGATAATTAGGTGCAGTGCTTTCTATAGTCTGTTGATAATTTGGGTATCTTCCTTATGAAGTATATGTACACATCTTTTGTCCCTCTTCAATGAGATGGAATAGTTTTGACAGAGTTGGGGAATTTCATTACATAGTTTGAGTGTGTCACACATTTCACAAAATGCTTGCCCTTGAGGTTTGCCATCGTATTCTCAGAAATGCTTTTTTAAGAAAAGAGTCTGAGGGCTGGAGAGATGGCTTAGTGGTTAAGCGCTTGCCTGTGAAGCCTAAGGACCCTGGTTCGAGGCTCAGTTCCCCAGGTCCCACGTTAGCCAGATGCACAAGGGGGCGCACGCGTCTGGAGTTTGTTTGCAGAGGCTGGAGGCCCTGGCACGCCCATTCTCTCTCTCTCCCTCTATCTGTCTTTCTCTCTGTGTCTGTCGCTCTCAAATAAATAAATAAAAAATTAAAAAAAAAAAAGAAAAGAGTCTGAGATTCCAATCAAGTATAATGCTCTGCACTCCACTTTAAGGTGAATACGCTTTCTGTTTTCTTTTAAGCATTCATTCATTATCCTTAACTCATAGATATTCTCTTAACTTTTTAATGAAAATTTATCATCTCATTAATTTTATTATGATGTATAGGATCCACATAAACAGTTGGGCATGACCACCCATGTCTGTAACTCCAATCCTGTGGGGCATTGGGGTGAGGCTGAAGTATCCCTGGTCAGCCAGCGTGCTCAAAATGGCAGCAGTGGGTTGAGTGAGAGACTCCACCTCAAGAAAACAAACATATAAATGATGGAGGGGGACCCCAGATGTTCTCCTTTGGTTTTGGCAACCTTGGAGTGTATAGATCTCCCCAGTCACCTGCATATACCACACACATATCACACCACTTCACTATACTACACACATACACACAGAGAAAGGAAGACACACAAAGACATAGAGGGAGAGAGAGAGAATGAAAAGTAAGGCAATGGGAGGTAAGGAAAGAACATAAAACAAAAAAAGAAAAAGGTTCATGACTGGGATCTTCTTTGCATCCTTCAGTCAGCCTTGGTCAGATGTATAATCCTGAATAATTATAATATATTATCCAAACCAAACAACTATGACTGGGGAGGTAGCTCAGCAGTTATTAGCACTTTCTATAGAAGCATGAGAGCCTGAGAGGGCCTGAGACCACTGGAGTGTAGTTTCCCAGTACCCATGTAAACAGTTGTTCATGGCTACCCATGTCCATAATACCAGGCATGTGGGGGCATAGACTTCAGAATCTCTGGGGCTTTGTAACTTAAAAAATAGTGAAAATGGCAGCTGTGGGTTGAGTGAGAGACTCTTATCAAGGAAACAGGCAGATGAGAGAAAAATATGAGGCCATGTGACTTCTTTCCTGACCACATGCTTGTGCACAGGTGGATCTTCCCATAGACTACTGCATAGACTACACACATCACATTACATATCACATCACACATACTCCATACATACACACATCACAGACACACACACACACACAAACAGAAAAATAAAAATAGGGAAATAATATTGGTACAAACCACATAACTTACTCATATCTCAACAGTTTTATATTTATTTTGTGTGTCTGTGACTATATTTGTATGTTATTATTATAAGTACTTTTATTGCATGTGTAGCTTTGTGTACAACTTCCACATCATCACTTCAAGGATCCCTGGTGTTAATCATTTATAAGCACATCATCGTCTTTCTCCGTATCCTCATATTTTCTCTTCCATATCTATATATATTCAACAATATCATAAAATTGAATGATAGAATATGTAACTTTTTTGAGAAAATCTTTACAGTAATAAAAAGTTCTTTCTAAGTGAATGCATCCATAACACACATACACACACATATCTTTTATTTTTCATATGTATATATTTAATTCTTTTTGTTGCTTTATATTAGTTGATGACATGGTTACACAAAGATTGTTTAATTTTTAAGGCCATTTGCACCACTTTCAGTTTGGGTTATTAATAGAACTGCACTGAACACACAATTAAACGTCTTTGTATTGGTGTAAGTTTTGTTTTACTGGAATAGATTCCTAAGAGCACATGTGTTAGAGTTTTCCAGAATGGCTTTCCCATTTCATATTTCTACCAGAAAAGAATGGGTGATCCAATTCTCTAAATGTTTGCCAGAATTTATATTCACAACTAAAAGATTTAACCATTATGAAAGTTTTGTAATGATACATCATTGTCGGTTTAATTTCCCCATCTCACATTAACGTGGTATAATTTTCTTCTAGCTTCTTAAAAGTGTATTTAAATTTTAATAACCATTTTATTGTTCTTAAAAATTAACCTTGTAATCTGTCATTTGAGGCTTACATTAATAAAATGATATGTATTCTCTTCATAAGTTGTGTTTTTCTACTTCCTTTCATAGGCAGCTAACTTTTTATTTGATGCTAGACATTGTGAATTTTAATTTGTGATATGTTGGGTAGTTTTTGTTCCAATATATACTCTTCATTCCAATTTTTTAAAGCTTCTAAGGTTTATTTGAAATAGTTCAATTTTTTCTGGTAATAAGTTTAAGCTTTTTAAATATGAGGAAAATATTCTCCTATAACTGACAATATTTTAGTTTACTTTATCCAAAACCCTATTGCTCAATAGTTATTTCCACTTAGGCTGGTGAGGATTGCAGAAATTCTTAACTCTGTGAATCCACAGGGATTGTTTCTTCTATTCATTTGAGTCTGTTTTCTATGGTTTTATAGTCTTATCTCGAATATGCCAATTATAGTTTAATTGAAGATACAAAAGAGAATTTTGTAAATCTCTGTCACTCTGTCCTCTATCCCTCTTTCTCCTCTTTCTTCCTTCTCAGCTCTGTAACCTTGTAGTACTCTACTTTAAAAAAATGTTTATTTATTTATTTGCAAGCAGAGAGAAAGACAGAGAGACAGACAGAATGGGCACACCAGGTCCTCCAGCCACTGCAAATGACCTCTAGATGCATACACCACTTTGTGCACTTTGGCTTTATGTGGGTACTAGAGAATCAAACCTAGATTGTTAGGCTTTCAGGCAAACACCTTAATCACTGGAGCCATCTCTCCTGCCCAGTACTCTACATTTTGAAGTCTAGTTTCTTTTATTTCCTCATTATCCTAACTCTGTCTTTTCAATATCAATAGCTTTCTGAAATCTCCATTTTCCCCAAATAAAAATAAGTTGGTGTAATTACAGTGCTCACTTGCTGACTTTTAATATACTGTGTTAAGTTTTGCTCATTTATTTGGAGAAACAAAGCTGTTTTCCATCTTGGTTGATGGTGGAAATCTTATCAAATAATTTTATACTAGAAAATATATATAAACATTATCTTTCAAATTTGATTTCATTATGGGTAATTCATCCTTATCATACTAGAATTGACTTAGCTACTAAAATTATATACAGGTTTACTTCTAAGACTTTTAATACCTGTTTTCACTTAGTCTAATTGGGGTTCACTTGACAAAGTGTATGTATTTCTTCAAAGAGCGATTCACCCTAGGGAATCTATGTCTTAAGGCTTGATAGGATAATGCAGTTTTATTTTTGGAAGGTCTATTTCATAGGTTGCAGAACATGTGAGGGTGCTGGGAAGATGATGCATCCACAGAGGGTGTGGAAAATACTTTGCCATAATTTCAGATACATTCTCTTCCAAATAGCCCTAAGTGTGTCCTGTTACAATAGATGTGTAAGCATAAGGAAAGTATTTCAATTCTGGGAGCTGTTCTTGGATTTGCTTGGGGAAGGGATCATGAAAACCTCTAAGTTTTACCAGTTCAAAAGTAGCAGAGGAAGGATTTGTAAGTGGTGTCAGAAGTGGAGGCAGTATTGTGGGATCAAGCCCTTGACTTACAGGATATGATGCTACTGCCAGTAAGATAGAGTCAAAAGTGAATATTAGTGTGTTCAATGGATGCTTTGGGGGAGGGGGTTCCACACATTTACTTACATAAGTTTTCTGTGGTGATGAAAATAGAAAATTAAGAAATAACATTTTTCCTTTCTTACAATTTTTGTTAGTTTTGGGGCATGGTATACTTTTTTCCCAAGAAAATGATGCATTGAGTTTCAGTCTATATGACTGGAACTCTTTTATTTTCATAGTTAGGCAAACTTTAGGTCAAATAGGTTTTTGTACTCTGACATTGGAACCAATTGCTGGTGTCTCTAGAAGAAATTGCATCTGGGCTCTGATTCAGAATACAAATAAACCCTCTTACTCATTTCTATAGACTTCTGTCAGTATTTTTAGGTGGCAGGAGATTCATCCAAGCAGTTTTTCTGTCCCAATAAATTGTTAACTTGCTCTATCTTTTCATTGACATTATTTTTTTTTTTCTATCAAGTAAAAACAAAGAGCTTTTCCTAGGAAGATAAAAACTGTTTACATGTAGACTCAGGAGGTCCTTTTCAGAGAAATGTATCTACATTTCTGCTTGGTATTCATTGTAATTTGGAAACCTACTTTATCTGTCAGGCTCAATTTATTCCTAGGCTTCCTTGCTAGCATTCCCCTTGCATTAATTTCTATATCCAGTATTGGAGAGAACAGGGATGAAGAAAACAACAATTCCTATCAAATAATTATAGTTTTAAGAGTTTATTCTGAACAGATTGTTAGGAAGTATAAGGAGACATTTGTATAAATTTCTCTTATCATTATTCACAGTAACAGAAATTACAAACTATTTAAATGTCCATCACTGGATGATTGGCTAAATATATTTTAACATATCCAAATTGCAAGCTTTGCAGTTATTATAAATGATGATATAATTTAAAAGTATGAATATACTCTTACAAATGTAAAAATATTAATCTAAAGTGTCAAATTAAAATATTTTAAAAGAACTTTTTTATTTTTAAATAAAATTTTATTTCTTATTTCCATTTATGAATGTGAATATAATAATAGTCCCAGGTAAAATATTAGGTAAATGCACCTAAAAGGATATTACATTATATCATTATTATACCATGATCATAAAATGGATTATCCCCTCTTCTAAACATGGTAGAGTTCAGCCTTATACATACCTGTTTGTATAATCTATCATATTAATAATGAATAAAATGAATGTGTAAGGCCCTGAATTCAATTCTTAGCATTAAAAAAACCCTCAAACCCAATACACATATTATTTCAATTGGTTCATAAAAGATATCTGACACATTGCATCAACTGTTTGTAGACTTCATACAACTCTGCAACTTTTAACATGTAAACCAATTTATTCAAATTTTTCTTTTGTTTTTGCTAGGTAGTGTCTCACTTTAGCCCAGGCTGACCTGAAATTCACTATATAGTCTCAGGCTAGCCTTGAACTCATGTCAATCCTCCTATTTCTGCCTCCTGCATGTAGTTATTAATGGTATGCATCACCATACTCAGCTTTATTCATAATTTTTGCAAAGGAGTATGTGTGTATTTTGTAGAGTGGATTGTCCATGAGCTTATTCATTAAAGTAATGTATTTACTTCTTTGGTTAAGGGAGCTTTATAAGAAAATGCTTTCTTTTTTATACCTTATAAATTTTCTTGAAATTGCACAACAAACCTATTTTAATTTTTAAAAACTAAGAATATCTATGCTCTACAATAATTCAGTCTATAAGAAAAATCATCAACAAAGAGCATATGACAACATTTTATATAAACAAACAGGAATTATTTTTTATCAGGCACATGTAAATGGTGGGCTTCAAAAAAGAGGAAAATATAAAAAAAAAGTTATTGAGGAATGAGAACTTGATCTAGACTTAGGAGAATGTGTAGTCACTGGAGAGAAAGAGTAACACTGGAGAGCACTTCAGGCAGAGTGGCCAATGGGAGATTGAGGTGGTGGCCTGGCAGTGTGTAAGTTTAGAAGATGAAACTGCACAGAAAATTCAAAGCTAAAGTATTTTCTAAAACCTGCAAGTGTCACAGTGATTGCTTTTGTCTGTTTTGTCTTGTTTGGTATTATTTGAGAGTAGAACTTTAATGCTGTGGTGAGATTTTTCTCATCAAAATGCTCAGTAAATCCTTCATGTACAAAGCTAGACATTCTGTCCTTCACATAACACCCCACTTCCTGCCCTACTTACTTCACCATAGACCACAGCTTCTAAGAGCTGGTCTTTGGAGTCATATCTGACTTATATTCTAGTTTATCACTTAGTATATGCATATCTTCTGAAAGGTGCATTAATTCTTCAAAACTTCCATTTGCTAGGAACCTAGAAAGGGGTCATGAGAAAAGAAGGAGAGCTTCAGGTGAGGAGACAGTAGGTATGTAAGTACAGGGATGGAATGCTGGGGGTGGAAAGGTCTCAGTGGAGTCAGGGGAGGGGATGGAGGAAAGGAGGGCATGGGAGGAGTGTGAATCAAAGCTAATGGTGTTATGAATAAGCCATATGGAAACCTACTTTGTTAACTAATTAAAACAATATATAATTTAGGAAGACTGACTTTGGGCAGAAGTACTATGTGGGGGTGGATAATGCTGAGTCTTAAAACCACAGGCAATTACAGAAATATCTCAGTGCCAAGGGTTGGATACATCTCAGTGAGCCGTTGGTCAGGGAGGCTCTTGAAATCCTCAAAACAATACACACTGTTGACAAGGCTCTTCGTTGCCCATCAGAACTAGATGACAATACCCTATTTAATATACTGCATGATTTGGTTATAGGACATTGAATAATAAAGCTAGACCTAAGATAGAATCCTCCTCCCTGCTGACAACTGTTATAATGGTGGAAGGAGCTATGGAAAGAGCAGGAAAGTAGCCTGTTGGAGGAGAAAAGTTATAAGCAATCTTAGCCAGAAGTGGGCTCTGGAAACTATGTAACTGGCCAGTCAGGTAAGATGTGCCCACTAGTTGCAATAGTGGCATGTCTTCAGGGGCTAACAAACTGCTTTCTGGTTGGATGTGAAGCTGGCTTCATAGGAAGGGTTTCATGCCTTGTATCAAAAACCTAGTCATAAATCTATGTCTGTGAATATTATAACCCCTAAAAGAGCTGCTACTACTTTCTTCTAATAAATGCCCTTACTGGGCATTTATCCTGAATGTTCCATGCTTCAGTACAGAGTTACTTGCTCAACTCATTATAGCAAACTGAATTCAACACCATATATAAAGCATTTATCCACCTTAATCAAGTGGGCTTCATCCCAGGGGTGCAAGAATGGTTCAACTTATGGAAATCAGTCAATATAACATGCCACATCAATAAACTTAAACACAAGAATCACAAGATCATTTCAATTGATGCATAGAAGGCCTTTGACAAAATACAATACCACTTTATGATCAAAACACCAGAGAAAATAAGCATGGAGGGTTTTTATCACAACACAATTAAGCCCATATACAAAGCACCTAAATGCTTAATGGGGAAAGTCTCAAGGAGTTCCCACTGAGATTGGTAGCAATGGGGTGCCCGCTCTCACCAATGCTCTTCAACATAGTACTAGAAGTCCTAGCCCAAGCAATAAGACAGGAGAAAGAGATGAAAGGATACAAATTGAAAAGGAAGAAGTCAAGTTAGCCCTATTTGCTGATGACATAGTGCTATAAACAAGTGACCCAAAGTCTCCATGTAAAAACTTCTAAAGGTGATACATTCCTTTAGTAAAGTGGCAGGATACAAAATCAGCACACAAAAATCAGTGGCCTTTCTATATGGAAAGGACAATATACAAAGAAGGAAATAAGTGAGGCTGTCCCATTTTCAATAGAAACCAAAAATTAAATACCTTGGGAGAACACTAAGCAAGGATGTGAAAAACACATAAAATAAAAACATATAAAAACTCAAGAAAGAAGTTAAGAAGGACTTGAGAAGATGGAAAGACCTCCCATACTCCTGGATAGATAGAATTAATATTGAGAAAATGGCGATTCTACCAAAAGCAATATACAGATTTAATGAAAAAATGTTCCAGTATCATTCTTCACAGAGATAGAAAAAATGTTCTCAAAATTCATATGGAATGGTAGCAGAACTTGGATACCCAAACATGTCTTCAGCAAAATAATCGCCTGTAGAGGCATCATCATACCCAATTTAAAGTTATAATATAAAACCGCAGTAGCAAAACCACACTGGAACTGGCATAAACACAGAAATGAGGACCAATGGAACAGAATTGAAGACCTGGAACTTATTTCAAATAACCACATCTACTTGTTTGTTGTTAAAGGTGCCAATAACTTAGACTGGAGAAAATACAGCATCTTCAGCAAATGGTACTAGAAACATTGAACAACTATAAGTAGAAAAATGAAACTACACCCACCCATCTCTCCATACACAAAATTAAAGGCCACATGGTAAAAACCTCAGTGTTAGACCTAAATCTCTTCTCCAACTGAAAGTGAAAAATAGGATCAACTCTCCATGATATAGGAGTGGGGAAAGACTTCCTGAGCAAAACTCCAGTGTGTAGGAAATTAAACAATCACTTAAGCAATAGGATCTCATGAAGCTAAAAAGCTTTTGCACAGGGCTGGATAAATGGCTTATCTGTTAAGGCATATGTCTGAAAAGCCAATGGACCCAGGTTCGATTCTCCAGGTCCTACATAAGCCAGATGCACATGGTAGTGCATGTGTCTGGAGTTCATTTGCAGTGGCTAGGGGCCCTGGTGCACCCATTATCCCCCCTCTCCTTTTCTCTCTGTCTCTAATAATAAATAAATAATAGAATCTTGATAAAAGCTTTTCCACAGACAAACATACCACAAGCAGAGCCAAGTTTCTCCAGCTACACCAATGATAGATGCCTAATATCTAGAATCTACAAAAAATTTAAAAAAAAACACTAAACAATAAAAAAATCAAACAACTCACTCCAAAAATGGAGCAGAGAACTGAATAAGGAGTTCTAAGAGGAAGAAATACAAATGGCTAACACACACGAGTTTGAGGCCACCCTGAGACTACATAGTGAATTCCAGGTCTGCCTGGGCTAGAGCAAGACCCTACCTCAAAAAAAAAAAAAAAAAAAAAAACAAAAGTTCAACATCCCTAACCATCAGGGGAATGCAAGTTACAACTACGAGATTCTGCCTTACTCTGGTAGGGATGGCAATCATTAAATCATCAAACAACAACAAATGTTAGAGAGGATGTGGGGAAAGAGGAACCCTCATCCACTATTGGTAGGAATGTAAACTTGTACGACCACTATGGAAATCAATAAGTAACTGCCTGAAAAGGATGAATATAGACCTACCAACAGACCCAGTTACTGGGCATTTATCCTAAATATTCCATGCTTCAGTACAGAGTTATTTGCTTAACTCATTATACCTAAGAACTGGAATCAACCCAGGTGCCCTTCATTGGGTGAATGGATAATGGAGTTGTGGTACATTTACACAATGGAATTCTACTCATCAGTAAGAAAAAATGAAACAATAAAATTTTTAAGAAAAATAGAGCGATTTGGAACAGATTATACTCAGTGAACTCACACAGTCATAGAAAGAAAAACACCGCATGGTCTCACTCATCTGCAGTTCCAAACCTGGACCAGCTTGAGTTGCTGACATACCTGATAGGCAATTTAAAGTGTAGACAATAGGGATGGAAGGGTTTTCATGGAGGGGAAGGGAAGGGTTGGGAAAAGCAAACACAAAAGTAAATGCAAAATGAACTGGTACCATAGAAACCTTTATCCTTGGAGATAGACTAAAAGATATAACCCTCAACAGGAGTAAGGGGGGAACACCTGAAAAGAAGGGACCTGGAGAGGGTAAGATGAAGCCTAAGCTTAAATTTTATTTTATTTTTTGTCTATGGCCTGTAATTCCTATTACTAGAAATTGATTGCTACCCACAATAAGCTGTTGATCAGAGAGACTTATAAGGTCCCCCAAACAAGACATGTTTCTGTCAAGGCACTTGATTGCCTGCCTGAGACAAAAGGTAAGACCGTGTTGCTGAAGACACTATATACTGCCAATACAAAACATGGAGAGTCCTGGCTAGAATTATGAAGACAGCCAGTCCCCAGAAAGTTAGTCCATCTAGTGATGGAAAGTGCTACATGAAAGTGGCCAACAGGCTAAGCAATTAGAGGTCTAAGCTACTCAGAAGCAAACACCCTGACAGGATGGATGTACACACCAGGGCAATAGTGGCACACAGTCTTGGTGGGTAACCAATAGCTTTTTGATTGGCTAAGAGATCTGCTCAGTGGAAATGAACCAAATCAGAATCCTAAGGAGACAAAGATTATGTTTTCCAGTGTCAAGCTCTCCATCTTCTTTGGCCAAGTGAGGGCTTACATACATCAAATTCTCCCTAAATTGATAATGCTTATCCCAGTTTAACTCTGCTGGCTTCACGCTCCTTTGCAGAATATGTTCTTCCTTTTCATAAGGTAGCAAGACCCTGGGAAATAAACTACCCCTCACGCTTCAGCCAAGCCACAGCTGAAACCACAGGAATTGAGATGACCAAGAGTACTGCTTCCTTGGTAAACCTGGTAATCAGCACCAGGGTGAAGGAGAGAGATCCTGAGGTTACTCAACACCTACCAAAGCAGAGATCCAGAGGCTCCTAAGAGCTTATCACTGAAGTAGACTTAAAACTCACCCACTAAGGCTCAGGGAATTTTGCAGAAGAGGGGGCAGAAAGATTGTAAGAGCCACAGGTTGATACATCATGCCCAGAAGCATTCCCTCCCCACCCAGATAATTGACTGCTGATCCCACAATGCATAACCTACAACCCCATGGGGAATACCTGCAACCCCACTGAGGAGGATCCCTAGAAGACTGTGGCAGGACAAGGGAAAAGAGGGTACCAACACATGATATATCCATTCAAAATATGTTGTTCATAATAATAATAAATGAACAAAAATGAAAAATGAAAGTAAATCAGTTTAACTGAACAGGTTTATCAATGAGGCAGTAGAAACCTTAATCAAGAGTCTGCATTATATTAATATTATGGGAAATATGCATAAACACTGTGCTACACATTGGTATACAATGCTTATCTTTGTAAGAATCACATAGAATTGTTTGAGTTGTGGGCTAAGCTACACTAGACCTGCGTGTGTGTGTGTGTGTGTGTGTGTGTGTGTGTGTGTGTGTGTGTGTGCATGGATACAAGTTTTTACTTATTATGACTGTCAGGTAAATTATAGTAATTTAGATTTAGATATTTTCATTTTTTTCAAAAATGAACAAAGTAAGCTTTTGCCTTCATGGAAAATAACAGTGATTTTTTTGTTTTGTTTGTTGCCAATGATAAAATAGTCAGCATTTAAATTAAAATTAATCTTCCATCTGCCACTATGAGCTTGGCTGTTTCTTAATACTTAAAGACATAATTGAAAGGGTTAGTGGCAATATTAAGAAGTGATTTTGATACTAGATAATAACATGTTGTCAAGATTTAAAAGGTTTTTATATTTTAAGGAATTAACACTTTGCAAATGTTCAATACATGATATTAGAAAATCATGCATGGGGGATCATCTCACTGTTAAAGATATAGATTTTAATGTAGTCAAACATTATGAAATCAATAATATGTCTTCATGTTCTAGACTGTGATTAACTTGTAAGAGACCACCCTTTGTTGAATTATGGTATAATGGCAAATAAAATCCACAGCTCTTTGAAAGTAATATTAAAATACCCTTCCATTTCCTAACAACCTATTTGTGAAAGATTATCTTCAACCCAAACTGTATATACTAAATTTAAATGTACAAGCAGCTATGTAAATACAAATCCTTTTATATATTTTATTTCTTTCCAAGAACAGAATTAGAGAGGGAGAGAATGGGCACACCAGGGCCTCTAGCCACTGCAAAAGAACTCAGGATGCGTGTGCCACCTTGTGCATCTGGCTTTCTGTGGGTACTGGGGAATCAAACTTGGGTCATTAAGCTTTGCAAGCAAGTTCCTTGACCACCAATGCATGTTTCCAGTCCCATACACATCTTCTATTTTAAGTCAAGCATTAAAGATATTTACAAAAATTGCAATACAACATCTTTCTCAATAATTTTTGGTGTGGGATATTGTAGCTGGTTTCCACTGTAAATTTTTTAACACATAAGGAATTTTATTATAGGTGAGTAAAGATGTTAAATACATTTGATTTTGTTTTAGTTTCTAACAACAATATTGGTTGATGTAACCCACATAAACTTTTCTTGAGTGTTCTTTCAGCATCCTCCACTTCAGAGTCCATGAGTTCTTTGTAGTAGAGAGGATAAAGGAAGTTTAAGAACAGCCGTGGGCTGTAGCTAGGATTTCTGTGTACTTTCTCCTAAGAGACACTGATGAGTAAGGCCCTCCTGCCCAACGTTCACTTATTAGGATTTCACACTCTGAAGTGCATTGCTCCTTTCTGAAAGTTGGCTTCGTTTGTTGCCTCCTCTAAGTTCATTAATTTCCTTTTACCCCAGGCTTTATATGACCAAGTCTTAGCTATTTTACCAGTGGGGTTCTAAGCACCAGGTGCAGAGACTTAAGAGAACACAAATGGAGTGAGTGTCACCAACAGCACACCCCTCAATTGTCACTTCTCTGGGCATTGATTACACACAGATCTACTAGCTAATTGAATATTTTTCCTCTACAGTATTACTAAACAGAGGCACTAACTTAAACTTGCTTCAGGTGGACTTTACATTTAATTTCAGATCAAAATTTAGTTGTACATAGATCTTTGCTTGTTACATTAAATACCTGCACAAGAAAACTGCCAGTTGTCACAGGCTCCTTTATCCCTTATCTGCTGCTCCATTAATTTCATGTTGGGATAAATAAACATGGGAAAACTGTCAATTTCACAGCTTCCACCTTTGAAAACTGCTGCTGGTGTATTCCCCTAAGATGTACCACACACTTATTTGATTTTCCACTTTTCTTCCCAAGCACAGCTGGAGACAAGTGCTGGGAAAGACAGTACTGACATCTTCTTGGGGATATCATGGCATTTATCTTTTAAATTTATAATCAAATCACTCTCATCCTGATCCTACTGTACTTAAATGCACTGACATTTTATGCCAAAAACACAAGCACCTGAGAAGATACTTAATATATATGGATCACAAATAAATGGCAGAAGCTTTATATATTTGCTCCCTAGCTTCAGAGTCAAGTATAATATTCTGTGAGAAGAATTGTACCATATTCTTCAAGTTCTTGAAATGTGAAATTGAATGCTTACTAATTCCTTTGTGCCTTCAAACTACCTGAAACGGCAGTTTATGTAGGATATCAGGCATTTTATAAATAAACTCAATTCTGTATATGAGTTTAGTTAGAAAGCATAGTGTACTAGTTAATGATGAGGCAATCTGTTTGTTGAGACTGAGCTCCTTTGTGGAATCAGCCCACCATCTCTTTTCTTGTTTGTGATTCAGTACAGTAGTTAATTCTTGGTTTGTTCCCTAGGCCAATATATTAATTTTTTGTGGACCTGTCTTAATTAAACAAGGTAAACTATCAAAATCAATTAAACTTCTCTTCCACTGTGGTATATAATCTTCAAACCTGTCCTGGTGGTTATTTGCTTCTAAGGGTCTCCCACTAATTCTAGGTTCCTCCAGAAAGTGATTCTTGCTGCCTTCATTAATAGTGCTGATTCTATGAGTTCATCTTTCATTTTCTAAGGTAAGATAGGACAAGGAACAAATCACTATTTATATTAGTTAAGGAAATTATAGCTATTATAACAAATTCCAAACGTATAGTGCCTTGTCGTACAATCATAGTTTTTGCTTTAGTAGCCTCTATGTGGTGATTCAGGGACCCAGGAACTTGCTGCTTTCCACCCAAAATCCATCAATAATAATTGTTCAGTGCTGGAGAGATGGCTTAGCAGTTGAGGCACATACCTGCACAGCCCAAGGGCCCCAGTTCAATTCTCCAGGTCCCACATAACTTAGATGCACATGGTGGCACATGCTTCTGGAGTTCATTTGCAGTGGCTAGCAGCCCTGGAGCACCCATTCTCTCTCTCTCTCTCTCTCTCTCTCTCTCTCTCTCTCTCTCTGTCTGTCTGTCTTAAATAAATAAATCTTAGAAAAAGAATTGTTCACATGGCACTTCAAGATGTCAAATGATACAGGAAATGTACTTACTGGTTGGTTTCCCATTCTCCAGTCCTATAGTTGGAATGTTGGTGTCTTCTCAAATTCATATGTTGGAACATAATGACCTATGTAATAGTACTTAGAAATGGGATTTTGACAAGTGACAAAGTTAAGAGGATTCTATTCTCATGAATAGGATTGATGCCCTTATCAAACAGATTGAGGTGAGCTAGTTTATCTTCTTTCCACCATCTGAGGAAACAGCCATGAAGTACTATCTATGGAGCAGTGTTAGCCCTTACAATGAATCCAATTATGCCTTGCTCTTGGACTTCCCAGCCCACAGAGCTAAAAGTAACAGATGTTTGTTGCTTATACTCTACTGAGTATAAGGTATTTTGTTGTAGTAACTTGAATATAAAACACCCTATAATATCGATATAGCATGTATGGAGAGTACTTTTTATTATGGCAAAATATAAAATCATTTTGACCACTTGTAAATCTATATGACTTAGTACATTGAGTGACTTTACATTGTGGTGCAGTCATCATCACCATCCATCCCCAGAACTTATTTCATGTTCACAAATTGAAACTGTATATCCATTTAACAGTGACTCAGTATTTACCCTAACCCCATACTCTAGAAAGCACCATTCTACATTTTATTTAAGGATTTGACTACTCTGGATATAACACATGAATAAAACAAGATATATCTGTCCTTTTTTGACTGGTTAATTTACTTATTTATTTTTTAAAATTTGTTTATTTTTATTTATTTTTGAGGGAGAGAGAGAGAGATAGAGGGAGAGAGAGGGAGAGAATGGGTGCGCCAGGGCCTCCAGCCACTGCAAGCGGACTCCAGATGTGTGCACCCCCGTCTGCATCTGGCTAATGTGGGTCCTAGGGAATTGAGCCTCGAACCGGGGTCCTTTGGCTTCTTAGGCAAGCGCTTAACCACTAAGTCATCTCTCCAGCCCTATTTATTTATTTTTATCAACATATTTCATATGGATACATCATGTACTGGTACCCTCTTTTCCCTGATCCCTGCCACCATTCTGCTGGGGACCCTCCTTACTGGGGTTGCAGGTATTCCCTATGGGGTTGTGGTTTATGCATTGTGGGAGCACCAGTCAGTTAGCTTGGGGGAAAGGGTATTCATCTGGCCATGATGTCTCAACCTGTTGCTCTTGCAATCTTTCCACCCCCTCTTCCACAAAATTCCCAGGAAATATATGCCTGGTTTACTTTTTAATTAGCATAATGTCTTTAAGGTTCATTGATGTTGAACACATGTCAAAAATATCCCTTTTTAAAGCTGAATAATATTCAATTGAATATATGTATATTATATTTTGTTTATCCTTTCATCTATTAATGAGCACGTCATTGCTCTCAAATGTTGACTATTATGAAAAAGCTATTATGAAAGTATATGTACAAATACCTCTTTAAGTCCTTACTTTATTTCTCATGAGTATATACCCAGAATGTCAATTGTTGGGCTGTCGTTTTCTATAGTAGGTATAATTTGTCATATAAGAGATACATTTTATTTTTTACTTTCAGGTTTTTGAAACTTATTTTTGATCATTTCCCACATGTATATAATATGTATGGATAGTATTCTCCCTGACTGACTTCTCTTGTTCCCCTCTTATTCCCTCAGAACCTTTCTTCTTTCCAATGTGTCCTGTACTTACTTTTATATCTTGTGGAGAACTGAGTTGAACTAGTTTTTCTGAATGAATATGTGTATGGGAATTACTAACTAAAGCATGGAAACTTACCATTGGCTGCATCACTGAGGAAAATAACTCTCCTCTCCCCTAACAAGCATTAACATCCAGTTGCTCTTCATGGAGAGGTAACGCCTCATGAACACTTCCCCATACATTATTAACATGGATGGGGTCTTATGTAGTTCACTTAGGTCTTGTGCAGTCAACCAGATGCTATCATTTGTGAATGCAACATCTCTGTCATGCCCACAAGGTAGTGTTTCAAAGTTCTCCTCAGTGTTGATAAGCAGTTGTCTATGAAATAGCACTGTACTGTTGATTAGTTCTGTGACTTTGTGCAACTCAATTAATGTCCAGGTATCAATTTTCCTGTCAGACAATACAGCTAATGTCTTCTTCACAGGGTTATGGTCAGGATCAACTGAATATATATGTATTTATATATATATTCTTCCTTGAGACTTAGTTGGTTAAAGTTAGGTACTTGTGGGTGAAAGGGCTACATATCATAAGCTCACAAATGTGGAGCCTAGGTGTTTAAAGAGGGCATGCAGTTCTCAGATTATGAGTCTGTGGTTATTGGTACAGAAGAAAGAAATGCTGAATATGGAAGCCTGCAACTCCACCCTTAAAGTGGTGCCGTGAGATATCTTCCCTGCCTATTTATGGGCTAAGGTAACATGACCCAATTAGTCAATGACTAAATCATTCTTCATAAGCTTCCTGATGAAAGTTTTAGTGAAATTTGGTTCCTCTCTGTTGCCGTCCGGTTCACATTGCTGGTAGAAATCACCCAACAAAGAGCAGCTTCTGGGAAAAAGAGATTTATTTTGGCTTACAGGCTCAAGGGCATGCTCCACGATGGCAGGGGGAAACGATGGCATGAGCAGAGGGTGGACATCACCCCCTGGCCAACATAAGGTGGACAATAGCAACAGGAGAGTGTGCCAAACATTGACATGGGGACACTGGCTATAAAGCCCATAAGCCCTCACCCAACAATACACTCCCTCCAGGAGGCATTAATTCCCAAATATCCATCAGCTGGGGAGCTAGCATTCACAACACCTAAGTTTATGGGGGACACCTGAATCAAACCACCACACTCTCCCAGTTGAAAATTTCTGCAACCCATATCTTTACATAGTCTTTTATTTCAGAGTAGCTACAGTGATTAAAGAATTAAAAAGTAACCACAAATATCCTTCTGAAATCTGACTCACTGGTGTCAGGGCTGAAGATGATCCCATCAAACCAAACTATTCCTTACCCTCTTCCACAGGCTACATTCCCTCAACTTCATGTTGGCATACATTGAGAGCAGGAGACAAGGCAACTTGGGTTTTCCAAAGATCAACTAGAGTCCAAATTTTGATTCTGGTCCTGATGCTCCCACCTAACAAAGCAGGTGGGCAGAAACATTTCAATTCTCTCCTCAGCATTAGCTTTGCTCATTTGCAAGTAGAAAGAGGGAAATTAGATAGGGAATTGAATTATATTATCTTTCAGGCTTTTTAAAACTCCAAAGCCTCTGTTTTCTTTGGCAATTTGAGGTGTCGTGTGATGTCTTCCACACCTTTTATCAAAGCTAAGGAGACATTTACCAGGAGGAAGACATTTTTTTCCTCACACATAGATCTACTTGCAATCAAAATGTTTGAAGATTATTGTGATCTTACAAGGCAATACACAATCAAACACCAGATGCTCAGTGTTCAAACCTAAAAAAAGGCAGATGAACAACTTGATCTCTTCCATCTGATAAACTCTGATAACTAAGAGGCTGACACAAATACTGTGAGCCTCAAACCGGCTGCCTTGAAGCCATTCTCAAAGCTATACCTAACTATAGTGCCATCAGTGGCAACATTTACAATGGGAAGTCTGTGTGAGGAGGATGGGAGTGACAAACACATTCAAGCGGCAAGACTGCAGACTCTGAAGTACTAACTAACAACCCAGGCTCATGGAACAAGAACAAAGGGAACCCAGGATTTCTAGGGATGCTGGTGGGGGAACTGTCAGATATTTTCCCAGTGCTTTTAAGTGGAATTAAACAACTGAGATTTGAAATGTCTTGTAGATGAAAAAAAAACAATGAGAATATTGCGGCAAGTCATATTTATAGACAAATGGAATGTCATAAAATTCATCTCCACTTATATGGAAAAAGTATATATTTCTTCTGTCACAAGATGCCATGGAAAGAGAAAGTTTTATAGGAGTTATATTTTGTAAACTGCCTTAGTTCCTGACATTTTTTTTTGCAAATTACTAGCTTATTATTTGTATGCGAATGACTACACTGTTGCCAATCTCATCTTTTGAACTCCATCTAGGAGTTAGTAAAATGAGTATCCTCTGATTGAGTCTATGCTGCTTATGTGAAAAATGCCTACTTCTGTCTCCCTCCCCACCACTTTATTCACAGACTTTCCTCCTCAGCATATCCAAAGCCTCATAAATTGTTTGAGTTCACCAAAAAGCATCAAAGCTATGTTCTATGTTTATTGTCACCAACATTTTTTGGTGTATGTGTGTGATACATGTGTATTTGTGTGTGTGCATGTTCATACATGTGAGTGTGGGTGCACATGTGCCACTATGTGCCTGTGGGGGCCAGATGACAGTGTTTTTACATTTTATTTGCAAAGAGAGAGAAAGGGAGAAAGAGAATGAATATGAGAGAAAGAGGGAATGTGTGCACCAGAGACTCTTGCCACTGCAAATGGACTCCAGATCCTTGTGCCACTTTAAGCATTTGGCTTAGGGTAGGTACTGGGGAATCAAACCCAGGCCATCATGTTTTGTTAGCAAGCACTTTAACCACTGAGCAATCTCTCCAGCCCCAGTTTGGTTATTGGTCCTTACCTTTCACCTTGTTTGAAGCAGGGTCTCTCTTTTTTTAATTCTGGGAATGCCAACCTAGCTGGCTTGTGAGCTTTTGGGTCATTTTCCTGTCTCTGCTTGCCTTCTGAAGTCCTGGGATTACACATGCCAAACTGCTAAATGTCTAGCTGTTTTAGATAGGTCTGGTGATCTGATCTCAGGTTCTCATGCTTGTGCAGCAAGTGCATTATCCCAATCTCCCCAGCCTAACACCATCATTTTTACTGACTTCATAATTTCTGTCTCTGGTGGGGGGGGGGTCTTACATTTGAAAGAGTTAATTGTGTACCTGGACAATACCTAAACAACAGGAGTGGATCTCAAGTTGTGGAATCTCAGGCATAAAATATAGACAGGGAAGTACTTAAAGACAGAATCCTCTAAAGTCACTTGGGTGACTACATGCTCTGTTTACAATCCAGGCATCCTGTGTTATGCACATAGCATTATCTTTTCTATTAATTCTATTATTCTCATGATCTGGTTTCCAAGCTGAATTGGGCTGTTGTCATAAATTTAAGCTGGTGGTTGATGATAAAATGTACTTTGTAGATCCATCTTCTAGTGAGTGAGACATAGTATGCTTTGGAAACATGATGATGAACTTCCTTAGTCAGTTCCCATCTTCCTGCTCATCAGCTCTGGCAGACGATTTTGCAGTGTGCTTTAATCACTGCAGGTAAGCTCTCAGTGCCCAGCAACACACAGACATCAAAGCCTTAACTAATAGCTACAGGAGACTGTGTCCCATGGAGAGTTAGATGAGTGAGGGAGGTCTGACTCACTTTATTTGAAAATGACTTTTCTCATACACGAAATTGGTGTAATTCTACTCATACCAGGAACAGGTGGCAAAATTAATGACAAGTCACCTACCTATTTTTATTTCAATTTGTGTGTGCTTGAACATTTGGAGTCACGTAATTGTTTTGTGCTGAAGACAGCAGGGGAGCATGAGGATGCCCTGCGTGCTTCAAGGCAATCTGAAAATCGGATTTGGAATGGACAGGCAACTGCATTTGGTCCAGACAAATAGCTTTGTGGGGGGCAAGATGTAGCTAGAAGTTGAAATTGCCTCAAGGGGATGAACATGCCCCAGAGCAGGTCTCTCCCAGACATAGTATACAAGCAGATTTCCAGCCATTCCTTGCTGCAGTGTTCTCACCCCAAAAGGGGATATTCTCTTGAGAGGAATAAAGTTGAGAGAGAAAATTGTCAGTTTTTAGGGTCAGCACAGGGAGATGTCTGCCAATTCAGCCCTTTCACTGCAGCCAGCTTCTCTTCTTTCCCTCCCAGTTTTTGTCATTGGCAGTCAAATCTAGATTAGGGGTTGTCTTTATAGTAGGCTTAGCATAACCTGGTATTTGTAAAAAAATCACACTAATTAACAGCTGTTCTCAAGCATGTCTTGATGTTTAATGGACATCAAATAATGATAATATGTTATTTAAAAAAGCATTTGTTTTCTGAGAATTGACTTATTCTTTATTCTGTGCAGATGTCTGTTTTAGTGCACATTGGCACCTCAGAAAGATGTGGTGTAGTAAATAATTTATCCCTTGTATAAAAGGAATTTTGCACTTCAGCAAAGCACATAAAGATGGAGTAACCTTTAGTTCACAATAAACTTTATATTTAAGTCAACTTCCTATTTCTCCTTATACTTTCAAAAAAGGAAGTGATTTTTCCACTAATATGTTAAAAATAGCTTTCCATTAAAAATTGTTCTAATCAATTGTGTACATCTGACAAGTTGACTCTACAAAACAAAAGCTGGAGGCTCTGTCCGGCACTGATGAACTCTTATTATTATAAGCTGAGGTCCTGCCTTATTATGTGTGAACATTAGCAATGACTGGTAAAAATTTCTATAATTGAGGTAGTTTTACAAGGAGAAATATAAGTTAAATATGAAGATGTCATGTTATTTCATGTCCATGATATCAAATAACCCTTCAGTTAGCATATATATTATTTAAACTGGAATATTGTGTTAGCTGACTTTTCTCATTCTCTAAAACAATTTGAATTATTAGAAAAGCTCTCATTTTACCCTGATAGTTTGAGATTTAAATTGTGTCACTATAATTTACTCACTGTATAGATTAGAACTTGTGATAAAATGATTTTGTTCTTTGTTATTTTTGTTTTTTTATTTTGGGTTGTCAAGGTAGGGTCTTGCTCTATCCCAGGATGACCTAGAACATCATGTAGTCTCAGGCTTGCCTTGAAATAAGAGTGATCCTCCTACTTCTGCCTCTAGAGTATTGGGATTAAAAGCATGTACTGTCCAGCCGGGACAATGGAAGAGAGAATGGGTGCACCCATGTCTCCAGATGCTACAAAGGAACTCCAGACACAAGTGCCTCTTTGTGCACATCTGGATTTACATGTGTACTGGGGAATTAAACTCTGGTTGTTAGGCTAAAGGGGCAAGTGCCTTAACCTCTGAGCCATCTCTCCAGTCCATTTTGTTGTTTTTATGTTTCAGGTTTATTACAATGCTCAGAAAATACTTTGTGGGATATTATTTGTTAGTTGCAAATAACTTTGTGAATGAAATAATCTACTTATTGATGTAAGGAAACGAGCTTATGGTAAACATTACCAAATTTAGGGAAGAATAAACAATGAAACATATTTTTGAGTGGTCATTATATAATAACTATTTTAGAAGCTCTTAGCACATTTAATTCTCTCAGCAATGTGAATAATATGATTATAATCACGCAATCTCCAAATGAAAAAAAAAAAGATAAGAGAGTTCAAGCAACTTGAATGTATTTTTTTTTTCCCATAGACTCATGTGTTTTGATAGTTGTTGCTAGAGCAGTTCAGGAAGGTTGAGGAACCTTGAGGATGTGGAACCTTGCTGAAGGAAGTGTGTCACTGCAGGGGGCGGGGGAAGCTTGTGGTGTTAACACAATCCTGTTGGCCACAGTTGCTTTCCACATCTACTTCTTCCCTGCTGATGTGATGATGTGTGCTGGATGGTTACTCCTGCCATGCTTTCCCACCATGATAGACTTCCCCTCAAAACTGTAAGCTGAAAATGAATCCTTCCTTTAGGTCAGGCATGTTTGTCCCAGAAATGAGAAAGAAACTGATACAACTAGTAAGCACTACAGTTAGTACTTATCTTCCTTACATCGGCTATCTTTTTGTTATATCACCTATCTTCCATATGGACTGCATTTCCTCTTTCTAATATAGCTTTATGACAGAAGGGCTAGTATGCCATTTATATACTCAGTTGTTTGTTTGGTAAATGCTTTTTATCCATCAACTCAAATAAGACTCAGAAACAGTGTTCTGTTGAGGAAACAGAAATGAATAAAATACAGATTCTGTGCTTACAGAGTGACAAACCAGTGTCTATAGTTAATTCTTGGTTTGTATAGGGAAAACAGTTCAGAAAACTGGGAATAAACTCTCTAAAGGGAAGTCTCATTCTAGGATAATGTTCTCAATTTGCTTGAGTATCTAGGTTATTAAGACCCCAGAGGAAAGCATTGTTCTTGTGTGGTAGACTATATTATGAATCATCATACTCACCTTCCTTTGTAATATTAAGAAAATAAAGAAAGCTATCAAGAGTGCCAATATGGAATCAGAGGAACCTATGTTCAAGACCTAGCCACAATGGAACATCTATCAGCTTTTCTATTCTCTTCTCCAGACTTCAACTCCCTATCACTAAAATATATGAATAACTGTAAAATAGGCATACAGTGTACCCACCCAGAGCTAAGAGGATGAGATGACTCTATGTGCATTCATGTGCACATGAGGCATGGGTATGTCAAGCACTTAGCACAATGCCCATTGTTTGGCAAGCCTTCTCAGATAGCAATTATTTTAATTATTTTGCCTGAATTTTCAAGATTTAAGTAGGCACAAATCATTATTATAAATGTGAGGCTTTTATTTTATTGGAAAAGATAACTTTATTGTCCAATTGAGTTATAGAATTTTAGAAATGCAGTAAATACAAAATCACTTCTATTCATCTCCTAAATGCTTTCAACCCTGTTGATTGAGTTATTGAATTATACATTGAAATAATCCAGTAATATTACAAAGGGGGAGAATGTTAGTTTAAAAATAAAGCTTTGTGATGATTTGTCCCACACTGCTCACAACAGAATTATAGCAAATCCAATATCCCTAGTGTTTGCATTTCAGTTGTTAGAATAAAAAATAGATAAAACAAATATTAATATTAAGTTTTTAAAATTTACTTTCTAAAATTATTTTTTAAGTTTACATACAATTTGATGGATTTTACTTTGGCATTTTCAGGCACACTTTGTTCTTATTCAGTCTCCTTTCCACATTTTTCCCTCATCCCTGCCCTCCTGCTCCTCTTATGTACTCCATTCCTCCCTACCAATAGCTTCCTTCTTCCCTTATGTCACATGTGTAAATGTCAATTTTTATTGTAAAGGGCAGCGGATGCCGATTGCCTGCCTTTTAGATTCAGCCAAGTCCAGGGATGTTTTAGGTATTTTTTGGGGGGTTGTTTTATTATTTTTAAATTTTTAGCAACAGTGGTTCTTTGTGTTGTTCTTTCAAGAAGTTGTGGAGGGGCAGGAGAGATGGCCTAGCGGTTAAGCACTTGCCTGTGAAGCCTAAGGACCCGGGTTCGAGGCCCAATTCTCCAGGACCCACATTAGCCAGATGCACAAGGGGGTGCACCAGCTGGAGTTTGTTTGCAGTGCCTGAAAGCCCTGGCATGCCCATTCTCTCTCTCTATCTGCTTCTTTCTCTCTCTGTTACTCTCAAATAAATAAATAAAAATAAATTTAAAAAAAAAGAAGTTGTGGAGGAAACAAGTCCAGCTAAGTAAGTTTTGAAATACTGAACTTGTAGAGAATACATTCTACTGATTTTGCCCTTAAGTTATTCCCTTCCTCTTTTAGCAACTTTTCCTGTATTTGTCATATTTGCTGTGCATCAGAAACTGTTATAAGTGGTTTTCATGTCTTATTTTTTTAAAGCTCACCGTACTGATGGAGTACAACCATTGGATATGTGTGGGTCTGTCAACAACCAGAATAAAAGAAAACAGACCACGTTGAGTGGGACTGTGGCTTTAGGAGACCTATAAGAACAATCATTTTACAGATGGGGAAACTGGGGAACAGAAATGCTAACTAACATGTTTGAAAATGTAAGTGGTAGAGTTGAAGTTTACTCACAGGAAGCTTTAACTCTAAAGCACTGTTCCTAACACCCACAATATATGTCTCTTAGAACATCTACTTCTTGTATGAACAATATTGAAGCAAGTATCTGTCAAAGACTAAATAAGTGATGGTGTGCCCCACTGGGCTTGTGATAAATCTTTCCTTTGTGCATTAAGCAAGAAGATAGCTAGTAATTAGGGATATAAGCTCCAGTTTGGGCCTTATTCTAGTTTATTATGTGGTCTGGAGTGCTCAAATCCTTGGTTTCCTCATGTGTTTACAAGCATTGGTCAGGTGATCTCATGGGGGTCTCCTACTTAAAGATCAGTAGCATTTAAGGCTAACATATGTGATATAAAGAGTAACTTTCTTTTATTAGAAAACCTACTTTGGGTTAAAGTGATTACTACTCTAGATAACCACAGTAGCTTAGCCCTCTCTTAGGATGATTGTTGTGCTATTCTCTTAAAAATGATGGAGTTGGGGAATGGAGAGATGGCTTAGAGGTTAAGGTGCTTGCCTGCGAAGCCTAAGGACCCATATTCTACTCTCCAGATCCCACTTTAGCCAGATGCACAAAGGTGAGGCAAGTACAAGTTTGCACAAGCCCACTAGATAGCACAAGTGTCTGGAGTTCAATTTCAGTTGCTGAGGCCCTGGCATGCCAATTCTCTCAGTCTCTGACTCTCTGTCTCTCTCTCTCTAAAAAATGATCAAGTTTAGAATAAAAAAGATGCAGCATAGAGGATACAGCTTTGAAAGTGCTGAAATGATGGCAAGGAGAGCACAGAGGTGTGGGAGCTGTGTGCTGTCCCCATGAGCCTGGGGCACATCAGGGATGGCAGGTGGCTGAATGTGAGAGAAACAGGTGTGAGGTGCTGTGCTAGAGAAGGCTATGCTGACTTTCTATTCCTTTTCTGTGAGGGGTAACCTACTTCACTGGAACTTTTTTCCTCTAATGACTAATTATCTGAAATTCCACATATCTCTCAAGTTAGCCTATTGAAGATCTTCACTGTGATTTTACCTTTGAACTCTGGTTAAGGCAGGAAAGGCAACCCTCACTGTGGTGGTGTGATTGTTTGAATGTGATAGTTCGTATAGCCCAAAGAGTTAATTTAAAAAAAATATTTTTTATTTGAGAGCAACAGACAGAGAAAGAGGCAGAGAGAGAGAGAATGGGCACGCCAGGGCTTCCAGCCACTTCAGATGAATTCCAGATGCGTTAGCCCCCTTGTGCATCTAACTAATGTGGATCCTGGGGAATCGAGCCTTGAACCGGGTCCTTAGGCTTCACAGGCAAGTGCTTAACCACTAAGCCATCTTTCCTGACCAACTCAGGCATTTTTGATTAAACTTCCTACTTGAGCCCCTAGCAGGTAGAATCCTGCTACAGGA
This sequence comes from Jaculus jaculus, assembly GCF_020740685.1. Lineage (NCBI taxonomy): Eukaryota > Metazoa > Chordata > Mammalia > Rodentia > Dipodidae > Jaculus > Jaculus jaculus. The sequence goes on from NC_059104.1 coordinate 106,628,507, forward strand.
GTGCTCTGTTATGGGGGTCAGATATTATTTTACAGCCCTAATACATGCAGAGATCAATTTTGAGTTCTGGTTGTTTCTGTTTTGTGGTACTAGATGTTGGTGATGTCTCTTTGCTTGGATCTATGAAAGGGAGTCAGGTTCTCCTGCCATTGATGGTGTTCCCCTGGATTCTATAGGCTTGAAAAACAAACCCTTCCTCCCATAAACTGTGTCTGGTTGCATGTTTATTCCAAAATATGGAGCTCACTGCAAAATGTGTTGAGATGTGATTGTAGGAACATGTTCTCCAAGATGCGACCAAAGCTACTTTCAGAAAATGGAGCTGATCTGTAGCATATCCTGGTAGCAACTGAATGTCTGGTTTCATTTGTTTTAGAGAGACCAAACCACACATCTGTTCAACTATTTCCTAGAAACATTATGTTAAAACAAACAAACAAAAATCTCTTCCCATCCGTTAGCTAGTTGTATGCTCATAACAAGATAAAAAAAATATTAAATGAAACATATATTTGCTGGGGAGATGGCTCAGTGGATAAAGCACTTACTGTGCAAGCATGAGTACTTGAGTTTAGATTCCCAGAACCCATGTAAAATGTCAATGTTTGTGGTGAATTTCTGTAATTCCAGTGCTGAGAAGACAGAGATGGGGATGTGGTGACAACCAGCTAGCTAATCTAACTGAATCAGTTAGCTTTAGGTTCATCAAGAGTTCCTGTCTTGAGATATTAAAGTATAGAGAAATTGAGAAAGACACTCATCTACCTTTGGCCTCCACACACATGCACACAGGGATTATACACATGTATGCATGCACACACATACATATACAAAAGATATTAAAAAGGGAACAAAAACTATTCAATTCACTAGTAATTGAATGGAAAACAATTAAACTCTGAACCCAGAATCTATGAGCCACCTAAAAGAAGGATGGAGAATTTTATTGGTCGCATTTTTCTGTTGTACTGATGCACGACTTCCATCAGGTTCTCAAAGGGGGGTGTGAACTAAAAAAGAATAAGAGCAATTACACTAGGGAGCTTGCAGGCAGGGCTCAGATTCTTTCTGCAGGAGTCCAATAAACAATCATTGAATGAATTCAGCACACATCCAGGACATTCCTGCTGAGCTTCAGATATGGCTCTAGGTTCATGCAGGATGCAAAGATGAATGGGGTAGCCTCAAGCAGAATAAATCTTATAGGCCAGAGTCTCAGCTAAAATGAAAGAGAGTAGAGTAATTTCTACAACAGAGGCACAGTTTTGGACTTCCAGGAAGCAGAGGCTGATTGCTAAGTTTTCTAGGGGATCAAAATGGTTAAGTAAAGCAGTGTACTGGTGTGCAGGAGACTGCAAAGCTTGGCAAGGCATTCCTCACCTGTACATCAAAGTGGCTGGAGACTCAGACGCTGGCTTCAAATAATTGCATCCACATCTTCCTCAGTCCACTTACTGCTATGGGACCATGGAATTATTTAATCTCTATTTCCCATTTACAAAACTGAAATAACAATGTCAACCTCAAAGGGGAGAACCTAGTAAAAAAGTCTGAATGGGTTAAGGGTTTAATAAATGGTAGTGTAGCATAGGAGATAGAGTGGTTAAGTAGTTGAGGGGTGACTGGACCCCAAAGTGAATAGTTTTCTCTTGGCTAAATACAGGAATTGTCCTTTGGTCTGTAAGGTAAAGTCTACATTACACTTTATTACATGTCAGAAATGTCTAAAGGATCTAGCCTTTTTTTATCTCTCCTCTTAGATAGTCCTCCCAAGCCTTCCTAGACAATTAAAATTCTGAGAAGATTGCTCTTTTCTAACACTCCTTACCCCAGATTCCTGGCATCAGGACCAAACTGGCTAAACCAGCAGCCCACCCATGGAGCTTATGAACAAAACCCAACCTGATCCTCTTACACCCTCTCCCCTTCTTGAGCAAGCTCCACCTTGCTTCCTTCTTTTTCCTTCTGGGCTTAAGCCTCCTTTCTCTTCTCCATCCTAAAGCTTTGAGCTATCATAAAATCTTATTCTCTGGTCTGTAGATTTCATTCTTCTAATTCATAAAACAAAGATCTGGAAGCACATCCAAATTATCTGTGCATTGGCATATATTGGTACATTAGCATAGAAACCCCCAAATTCCTGTTCCAATAGCAATTGATGGCTTAGCCATTGGTGGATGATAGTTTCCCCAGCAGAGGTAATGGAGGACAGACTGCCACTAGTGGGAGTCTATTTTCTTTTCGAATTGAATTTGCATACAAATAAAGTCCCATTTGTCCTCTCTTTACTGTCTAGTCATTTTGTTCTTCCTGGAGGGGAAACAGGAACCTGGAGGAAGAGTCAATCAACTATTTCAGAATGAGTGTTTATTTCATGGCATTGCTGTGAGCAATAAATGTTCTAAAGCATAATAAGGTGGATTTTAGTTCCAACCTCATACGGTAAGATATTCAATTTATAGCTGCTATTACTAGTTTGAGGAAAATAAAGAGGCCATTTTCACTAAGGCTGGATCTTTCCCTCAGCCCCGCCTGCTTCATCTCAGATAAAGACAAGTAAAGACAAAGACATACAAAACTTACAAGGTCTAACAATAAGGTCCTCATAGCTCCACTTATGTTTCTCCCAGTATCTTCCCACCCGTAGGTCTTCTGAAACAATACCCCATTTTCACACTTGTTTTGTTGGCATGCGCACAACAAATGGATGTCTGAGTTTGGGTGTAAGTAGAGCTCCGAAGGTTCCTCAGCACATGAATGCCTCTTTCCTGTTATGCCCCTGATCTGAGCAGTAATCAGTTTTCTCAATGAACTAAGGCTCAATCTTGGGGCCTGTTGCTTGAAATGAACAAAATCTTTGTGATATATGTAACATAATTCCAAAGCAGGAGAAAAAAAAAAAAAACATTTAGAATGGAAACTGAATTGTAAGCTGAAAAAATAAGAGCTCATTTCATACCTTTTGAAATCCAGGCTATAACAGTTGATTCTCATTTGAAAACAATGAAAAGAAAAGAATAAGTGAATTTTTTAAGAAAATGAGTTATCTCAGAGAATGGGTCAGTATATTTATTCTATCATTTATTAATTTTTTATATGAACAGACAGTGTTGTCCTTTAGCTGAATTCCTGTTTCAATTTTGTCTTAAAAAACCTTTTTTAAAAAGTGTACAAATCTGTGAAAATCTTCAGAGCTTTAAAAAGACACAGGATAGCATCCTCAAAAGGAAATGGCATCCATGACCCTTGGCTGATGGTTATTAATCATCTATGTAGATATGGATGTGTTTGGTGTAAGTGTGTATGCATGCACATGTATGTGGGTATAAGTGGAGGCCAGAGGTCAACAAAGATGTTGTCCTGTCAATTTCCACACTAATTTTTGAGACCAGGTTCTCATTTAACCTATAGCTCATTAATTCAACTAGACTAGGTAGCCAGGAAATGCCAGTGATTCTCCTGTCTGGTTCCCCAGTGCTAATATTACAATTGTACACTGCCATGCCTGGCTTTTACATTGGTGTTAGGGATCAATACTCGGGTCCTTATGCTTGTATGATAAGGACTTTACTTCCGAGCCATTTCCTCAGAACAGGAATCAGTTTTCTACACTTGGGCACGTGTATCAAGTACATTAATAATGTTTAAAACATAGCTCATACTTGGCCACAGTGCAGATAAATTAACTAATGAAACCATTAGGTTTTTCTCAAATTAACTTTTTTAATTTTAAAAATAGTTTTTTATCATTATATTTGAATCTTGATTGCTCATTATTTTTTTCTACTGAAAACTAGCCACAAATATTACTTTGTCAGAGCTATAAATAAAGTACTAGTGTAGGTTGCACAGACAACAGAGATTAATTTTCTCATAGCTATGGAGGTTAGAGGTTCAAGGCCAAGGTGTCAGCAGGGTTGAATTCTTCTGAGGAGAACATTTTTCTTTCACTGGCATTGTCAAAGTATAAGGAAAATATTATTGTTAATATAGCACATTCTATATCCCTGGAAACCACAATGTCACTGAAATGCCTTAAGGTACTAAAACTGAGGATTGTACTTTTTACATAGTATTTTCAGTATTTCTTTCATTTTTCTTCATCTGCTGTAAGGTCCAGCTGAATATTATATCTTTTCTGTAAGTTCTCTTACTGTCCAACCTCTTTCTCTGTGCTTTCTGATTGTTGTAATCAGCTCCATATTGCTGGGATGAATATCGAAAATGGACACTGTTTATGGGAGGAGGGATTTATTTCAAGCTTACAGATCCAGAGCAAGTTCCATCTAATTATGGAAGAAGCTAGCTCCCATTCATAAATCCAGCACCACAAGCAAGCATGGCCAGAGCTCAAAACCTCTGCATACCTTTCAGCTGGAATTCAGATAAGCCTACAGTGACATGCTCCCTGTCTGCCTGCTAGGAGCTGAAGCTGCAAACTCAATTTTAAAATACCTGAGTGTACTGGAGACATTTATGCAAACTACCACACTGATATTCTGGGTTATAGTGACAAAAAATGTTTTTGTGGCATTCCACCCCCTATAGCTGACTTTTAAAATGGTGAGGGCAGGCTCTTTTCACAGAGTTGCTGGATAGTTATATGTTGTTGACTGTTGGGTAGTCCATTTCTTAATTATATAGGAAATACATTTAACTCTCAGTATAGATGGTGCATGACTTCACACAATGGTTCAAGATAATGACTTTATGACAATGCAAAAGAGGAATATATAAATATTTTACCTTTTCAATTTTAGTACAGTTTTCAATAATCACAGATGATGGTCAACAGTTAATTATAAAATTTGCCTTGCATTAAGTGACTTTTCCTAAGTGTAGGCTAATGTGTTTGAACATGTTTAACATAGCTTATACTAAGCTGTGATATTTGGTAGATTAGCTTCACCAAATCACTATTTATTTATGATTGAACTGAGGGCTCCATACATGATAGGCAAGCACTTTACCACTAAGCTAAGTTCCAAGTATATAGTTCGTTTTTTGTTTTTGTTTTTTGCTTTTTTGAGGTAGGGTCTCAGTCTAGCCCACCTGGAATTCACTCTGTAATCTCAGGGTGTCCTCAAACTCATGGTGATCCTCCTACCTCTGCCTCCCAAGTACTGGGATTAAAGGTGTGCACCACCACGCCCACTCTCTAATTCTTTTCAGTTGTTATATTTCTAACTTTGATGGGGTTGGTAAGATGTAGCTTCATTGTAAGTTGAGGAATACTGGTAGATAAATGTTTAAAATGAATGTTTATTGAGTTTTATGCTTTATTATAAATAATATATACTAAAAAGCCATTTAGCATAAGCAAGAACAGAGACACAAGGTAGACTACCAATCTGGGCAAGAGCTAGATGTACGACTTCAGAAATTGAGAGTTATCATGACAGGATAATCATGTAAAACCTTAATCATTAAAACAAAATGTGCTTTTAGTGGAACTATAAAGCAGCATTTATTATGGATTGAATTATATTTCTCTCATATTCATGCTTAATTCTTAGGCCCTAGTACCTCTACAGTGTTCTTGTTAGAAATAGTCATAGTAGAGGCAATTAGTTATGATAACATAATATTGCAGTAGAAAAGGACCCCAATCCAATCTGAAAGATGTTCTTATAAAAGCTGGAGAAAATAGGGATAGAGACATACACAGCAAAGCCCCTTGTGAAGATGATGGTAAGGAGTCAAGTGACAAGTTCATTAGTCAAGAAATGTGAAAGACTTCTGTCAAAGCCTCAGAATCCAGGAGAGTGGCCTGAACCAGATCCTCACAGACCTCAGAAAGAACTAACCCTGCCGTGAAACTTGGTTTTATAATTCTGCCTCCAGACTTAAGATAATAAATTTCTGTTGTGAAAGCCACCTGAGCTATGGTTCTTTATCATAGTAACTCATAGGAGTACATAATAGGGCTGACAATAATGGGTGTGTACTGAATGGGTACCCCACAATATTTGGAAAGGAAGTAAGAATTGGAATTTTATGGGATGGTGCATGAGGTAGTTTTCAAAGACTTCATCCCTTAAGGATAGTATAGCCAAGATTGTTTAATAGAAATTTTTTTAAAAAATCATAAGCTCATAAGTATTCTGGTAAGACCTATCTGGTTTTGGAGTGTTAGGGTGAAAATGTAAAACATAGCTGAATTTGGAAGGTTATTTTTCCACTATGAACAGCTGATGGTATAGGGGGGATTGAAAGGCTATATCAATGAGTGTATGTACAGTTTTGTATTTTTAATTTTTTTTTTTTTTACTTATTTGAGAAAGAGAAAGAGGTGGGGGAGTGCAAAAATATTGAACTCCAGATGCATGTGCCATCTTGTACATCTGGCCCTACATGGGTACTAAGGAATTGAACCTGGGTCCCATGGGTTTACCAGTTGCCAAGCCATCTCTTAGCCATAATTTTGTATTGTTTTGGCAAAGAACAACCCTCATATGAGCATCTTATGAAAAATAATGTTTATTTCAAGTGGATCACAATGATGGGCTCTCCATTTTTTAAAAATACTTATACAGGAGGACTTTGAGGGCTGTAATCCATGGTCCCTAGAAGAGAGATAGTTATGGTAATTTGGTGAACAATTCTACTGACTCTGAATAAATAGATATTTGTTTTATGCATTTCCCAAGTAGAACCCATAGATGTGAATGTTGTAGTAACTTTTATGTTGCTGGACCAAACCAATTACCCAACCAAAAGCAACTGATGGGAAGATGGGATTTATTTTGGCTTATAGTCTCAAAAGGAAGCCTCATGCATATCATGACCCAACATGTGACTCTGACATTCTTTCTGCCACCTCTTCTGCAAAATTTCCCTGAGCCATGTTGGGTTCATTTTTGGTCTGCTTCAGTGCTGAGGTGTTGGGGGCCTCTGAGGCTCTGGCTCTCTGATTTGGTAGGAGTTGATTTTTCTCTGCGTTGATCTCCTTCCCCTTTGTGCTGGTATCTGGTTCACAGGAAAACATCACCCTTGCTTAATTCGCCAGTTGTCCTTAGTTTCAGTTGGGCTCCTTTTGAGGTATGTTGGGGCAGCTCTCTTCTTAGGATCTGCATCTATCTGGAAAAGAGAAGGAGATTCTCCAATGGAGAGTAAGTTAGCACCCGGAAAATTGAGATAACACTTACTTTTTTGATAGACAGCATGGTAGGTTTAGGCCCTCTTATACCCCGTGATTGATGGTAGCTTGATATTGTAGAGTGGGCTTGTGTTTGGGTATGGTTCTGACTTGTTTCCCAGCTCAAGAAAACTAATAAATTAAATTTAAAAAAAAAAAAAAGAGAGAAAAAAAAACCTCAAACCTAAAAAAAAAAAAAAGTCAAGTTATGATAGCACAACTATGACATGACCATGTAATACATATGGTTCAACATTACTGCAATGTCATTTGATTAGCATCACGGAAAAAGCATGACTTTGACTCAAAAGTTACTATGCAACAGAGAAATTAATATTACAGGTGATTATTACTGCGAAAGGCCTTATGTGAAATTTAATTTCAAGATTAGCATCCGGAATGTTAGTTGGTAGGAATCAGCATATCCTTAAAATGTTTGTTCAAATAAAACATGAGATAATACAGACTGAAAAAAAAAAAAAAAGGAAGCCTCATGATGTCAGGGGAAAACATGGCATTAATAGAGGCTGGACATCTCTTTGACCACAACAGGTGGAAAACATCAGCAAGAGTAAAACCTTAACTCTGGCAAAGGGGAACTGGTTATGATACCTCAAAACCTAACCCTAGGAAAATACCTCTTCTAGCAAGGCCCCAACTCACAAATTGCCAGTAGATAGGGACCAAGCACTTAAAACAGGTAAGTTTATGGAGCCATTTGAGTCAAACCACCACCTAATGCTCCTGACCCCTATAAACTCATGACTATATCAAAATATAAAAGTGCATTCACTTTAACTTTAAAAGTCACCTTAGTTTTTATCAATTCCAACAATGTTCAAACATCTCTATAGTCCAAAAGTTTCTTAACCATGAAAATATAAAACAAAAAATCAAGTTACATACACATAGTGTCACAAAGTAAGCATATACATTACAAAAGATAAAAAGAAATGATTGGGCCAATGCAAGATCTAAAACAAGTAAAGAAAATGTCAAATGCTGCAGCTCTATGTCTGGCATGTAGGACCTGTGGTAAAATTTCTGTGGTTGCAATACCGTCCTTTAAGCTTGACTTCCCATTCCAAGTTAGCAGCTCTTCTTGGTGACTATTCTATCATTGTGATATCTCCAAAATACTGGGGTCTCTTCTGCAACCCATGGTTCATCCTCATGGTCCCATCAGGTCTCCACACAGGGACTCCATCAGCTCTGCCTCGCATCATCCAGAGGACATTTTGAAAAATGAAACCTAATTGCAAATCAAATTACTTTCATAATACAAGGTAGGCTGTTAAATGTATTAAAACAATGGTAATAAAGCTAATTGGAAAAGTAGAACTACTCTTTAACCATTCTTCCTACTGACTCAATTCAGAGCAGCTGGGTGTATCTCAATTATGATAATCTCTCATACAGTTGCAGCTAAACAAGAACCTCTTAAACATTGGTCTCCAGCCAAATATTTTCATGTCTCTATGCCATATCCTTATGCTCATACCAGTCCTTCTCTTCTAAACTCAACCCTGCTCAGGTTTGTGGGATATGGGCCAAATGTAGCTAGGTCACTCTCAAACTGCCTTTAGTTTAGTCCTATTAAACCTGTTTCTTTCCCTTGATAAGCCCAGCCTCTCAGTGCAGTTTTTTGTGCATTTAGGTCTCTTAACTGTGACCAGAATAGTCTATCAAATTATTCTTACAGCAGTGCATTGTGTTTTTCAAAGTAGGGTTTCACTCTAGCCTAGGCTGACCTGGAATTCCTTATGGAGTCTCGGGGTGGCCTAAAATTCATGGTAATCCTCCTACCTCCACCTCCCAAGTTCTGGGATTAAAGTGTGCACCACCATGCCTGGCTGAGATTTAAGATTTTAGGCTAAAAAACCTCAAGCAAATTATATGATGGTTATAAATCTATTGAGAGTCAGGGACAAAATGTGGTAATTTAAATAGATGGCCCCCCTCCTGGCAGCTTGTGCCCGGTCCTCCCCTACTGGGAGTTGGCAGGCAGTCCACCTCCTGGGTGACTGCCACATGGCTCCCTTGGACTGACCGAGGTGGGGACAGGGGAGAAGGCAGCCCTCTTGTGGTGACTGGGCTCACTGATATTTTTCTTTCAGTATATACTTTTTCTTGTGCCTACTGGGCATTGGCACATGCTGGGGAAAAATCTAAACATGCAATTAGCCATATCCTTCAATACTTTGCTACCCTTGGACTACCTGACCAAATTAAAACAAATAATGGCCCCTGCTTTGTAGGCAAGGCCTCTATAGATTTTCTCCAGACCTGGAAAATCTCACATTCCACAGGCATTCCATACAACCCCTGGGGACAGGCTATAGTTAAAAGATATAATCAAACTCTCAAGTCTCAATTACAAAAACAAAAGGGGGAATCCTTACCACCACATGACCAACTAAAAAAGGCATTATTTACCCTAAATGTTATAAATTTTCTAAAGAAAATAAACAATTATCCCCTTTTCAAAAACATTGGTCCTCATCTGTTACCTACCATTCTATCTGGGTAAAATGGAGGGACCCATTGACCAGGACCTAGAGAAGACCAGACCTGCTTTCCACAGCAGGGAGAGGGTTTAGATGTGTCTTCCCTCAAGATAAAAAAACAAAAAAAGAACCATTTGGCTTTAGGATTATACTTTTAATGTCTAACTGTCCTTCATATTCACAGCTTTAAAGTAGCTCCTGAGAAAGTTCAAACTGTGCCCCCTTTAAGATCTTGGGCTCGATCCTTACCCTAGATACAGTTTTACCTGCTAGACGCTCTATATACTAGGGTTAAAAGTTAAAACTCATTTGGAGTGTCATGTAGATTTTCAATGGATTTGTGTTACTTCTAAAAAATACATTCAGAAATTTTGTCTTTGCAAAATAATCATATTACTTTTGATGCAGCTAAAGCTGCTGATGATTTAATATCTACTTTTAAGTCTGCCTTGCCTAGATGAAATTCTCTCACTTCTTGGATAGGAAGCTTTACTGCTATAGGTGTTTGTCTTTTACTCATTCTGTATCTGCTGCCCATACTCGTTAAATGATTTTTAAGATCAATTATGGATATCTGTACAGAAGTACATGGGATACAACTATGGACCAACCCTGACTTCCTGAGACATTATCTTAAAGCCCCTAAAGAGGCTGGTAGTCAAAGATGGGTAAGATTCTCTCGAGTTAGGTCAACATAAGACAGGGCACGAATGATGGGATTCATGTACCAAAGATGGATAAGGCCTAAATATTGTAGAGGACAACCTAAGACAGACACAGCCTTTCTACACCATGGCCCAGAAGAGCCCGGTTCATAACAAATTTCTAAAAACATGTTAAGGAATTGTCTAAAGCCATTTGGCTGTCCTTGTATCCATAGCTCTGGGCCATTTGACAGCAAGACTTTAGCACCTACATGTAAGCAAGATTATATACATTCAGTGTTACTGATAAGAGCTGGCCATTCCTTAAGATTTATGTTTGTGTTGCTGGGATCAAAGGGTTTGTTTGTTTCCAAAACTTGGGATAATCTTTTGTACTGAGAAGTGATTGTAGTACAAAAGCTCTGTAACAGAAAGGAAGTTTTTGATAAAAACTTATGTAAAACTCATAAATTTTTTTTTTTTCTAGGGGAAAACTTTATAAAAAGAAAAAGACCCATTTGGGTACCAGTGAGAGACCTAAACTATATGGGCCTTCCCTGGCTGCTTGCAGTACAGTTACCCATACAACCTTAAAAAATCGGGCTGGAGAGATGGCTTAGCGGTTAAGCACTTGCGTTTGAAGCCTAAGGACCCCGATTCGAGGCTCGGTTCCCCAGGTCCCACATTAGCCAGATGCACAATGGGGCGCATGCATCTGGAGTTCGTTTGCAGAGGCTGGAAGCCCTGGTGCGCCCATTCTCTCTCTCTCCCTCTATCTGTCTTTCTCTCTGTGTCTGTCACTCTCAAATCAATAAATTAAAAAAAAAATTGCTCAGCCACCTTCCCCATCCCTGTCCAGCTTTTCCCAATGTTTCCTCTGGAACTTTGCATTTGGGCTCTGCCTTCCCCTAATAATTCCAGTATAGATGTGGGGCACATTCATCCTTCCTTATGTACTTTTAACACAACTGAGCCCAGTGCTCAATGATGCCCACCTTCTGGAATGGTTTATGTTTGTGGAGGTGGGATGGCCTATGACTTTCTGCCCACCAATTGGATGGGCCTTTGTGCCCCAGCCACCTTAGTCCCAGATATAAATATCATTCCTGGAAGCTAGATTCCCTGGCTGAGGTAGTCCTACAAAACAGTAGGGGACTAGACCTACTAACTGCCAAAAAGGGAGGCATATGCTTGTTTTTACAGGAAAAATGCTGCTTTTACACCAATAAAGCAGGAATCATCCAGGACAAAATTAAGAGGCTCTAGGAAGACTTGGAGAGGAGGCGATGGGACCCCCAAGACAGCCCACTGTGGACGGGCTTGCATGGCTTCTTACCCTACCTTCTCCCTCTACTTGGGCCTCTCCCCCTCCTTCTCCTTCTCCTTATCTTCACTGTCAGGCCTTGTGTAATTAACAAAATTATACAATTTATTCACCAGTGGCTAGAGGCAATTAAACTTCATCAGGTCAAAATACATTATCATAGGATGGCAACTCAGGAATTAAGTTCCTCAGATGACCCACTGCTACCTCCTCTACCCTCCATGTGACCAATGATGGGTAAGATCTCAGACTGACTGAGACAACCTAAGACAGGCCATAGAGTGGGTTCTCAGTGAGCTAAGCACATGGTACCCAATGATGGGTAAGATCCCCAGAGGGGGACAACCTAAGACAGGGGCCATGATGACTAATGCTCTGAGCTAAACACCTGGTACCTAATGATGGGTAATATCCCCAGAGGGGGGAAACCTAAGACAGGGGTCATGGTGACTAATGCTCTTCCAAAAACAAAAGGGGGAGATGTTGGGCCCTGAAAGGCCCAGGTGTGAGGCCTAGTGGAACTTCCTGAGCCTAGCTAGAGTTTGGTGACCTGTCTCTGGCCAGCTATGACTCAGCAAGATGCCTAATGGCTTCTTGCCTGCCACCTCTGCATAGGAGTTGGAATTTTCATTTCAATAGTCACAGTTTATTATTGGCTCTAACCTCTTCCCCCCATCCTAAAATTCCCACCTTCATCCCCAACATTATATAGGCAACTGCTTACAACAATAAAGTGAGTTCTTGCTTCCACAAGACTCCTGACTCATTGTAGTTTTTCTCCGATGACTAGGAGAGATTCTGGGTCATCCGGCATCCACCCTGTTCCTCAACCCCTTGGGAAGAACAAGCAGGCCTGGTCCTTCCTCAGCACTACCTGCCTGCTGGTGGAGCCTGGCAATCATAAATACTGGCAAGGATGCAGAAAATGAGAAAAAATCGTTCTATGTCCCTAGTCATCAGGGAAATGCAGATTAAAACTACATTGAGATTCCATCTCACTCCTGTCAGATTGGCTACCATCATGAAAGCAAATGACCCCAAATGCTGGCGAGGATGCAGAAAAAGAGAAATTCTTCTACACTGTTGGTGGGAATGCAATTTGGTCCAGCTATTGTGGAAATCAGTGTGGAGGTTCCTGAGACAGCTAAAAATAGATCTACTGTAGGACCTAGATATACCACTCCTAGACTTATATCCTAAGGACTCTTTTTACTACCTAAGAGATACTTGCTCAACAGTGCTTATTGCCACTCTATTCACAATAGCTAGGAAATGGAACCAGCCTAGATGTCCCTCAGGTGATGAGTGGATAATGAAAATGTGGCACATTTACACAATGGAGTTCTACTCAGTGGTAAAGAAAAATGAAGTTATGAAATTTTAAGAAAAAAAATGGATGGATCTGGAAAGTATTGTACTTAATGAGGTAACCCAGGCCCAGGAAACCAAAAATCACATGTTCTGTCTCATATGTGGATCCTAGCTACAAATGATTGGACTTCTATGTAAGTAGGAAGAAAACTCAGTAGCAGAGGCCAGTAAGCTAGAAAGGAGATATAAAGGAATAGAAAGGAAGGGAGGGAGGGATTTAATAGGATGGTATTGTATATATGTAAGTAGAAGAATAGATTAATGGGGTGTAAAGGCCTAAGTGAGGTCAGGGGCAGAGATTGAGTAAAGGAAAGATGGAGGGAGGGCTAATCAAAATCTAAGAGGATCTAAATAAGCCATATGGAAACCTACTTTTTAACACTTAGGAGCCATATATTATTACTAGAAAACTTTCACTGCCAGGGATAGGATACCTTCAGTGAGTTGTAGGCCGGGGAGGTCCCTGATGCCCCCAAAACATTATAGGCCATTGCCAAGACCCTTAGTTTCCCACCAGTAATAGATGGTAAGACCCTATTGCTGAAGACTCCACATATTTGGGCTGCAAAGTCTTTGAGAAATCCTGCTGGAGCTGAGCTGAAAACCTCCTCCATATAGACCAGCAGACAGAAAGTTAGAAAAATCCAAGCTGCATGCAGTTCAATGGGAAAGAGAGAAATCACCAGTGAAGATACTGAACAGTGGACACTGCAAGCCTTAGATTCTGCCAGCCAGGCCAAATGAGCCAATGCATGCAACAGTGGCATGTCTCCTATAGGGGAAACCAACCACACTCTAATTTGACTGGAGGCCTACTCCATGGGAGGGAATACAGCCCTTATACTGAAAACCTACAACAGGGGTAGTCATGAGCCCTAGGGCTATATTGCCTGCTACTGTCTGGCTAACTGTATATACTATGGTCACCAAACTGCCCAGTAAGCACTTCTCTTAATGTTCCTACCCATATATTAATGCTAGTCTCACTTTTGATTAGATAACCTTCTCTTTTCAGATGGAAATGACCTTGGGATGATTCAGAAGGCACCATGGTTCTGAGAAGTGACAGAGGAGTGATCAGTACTGACATATCTCTTTCACACCTTCCAAGACTCAGGGTCCATTGCGGAAGAGGTGGTGGAAAGAATGTAAGAGCCTAAGAAAGGGTAGGACTCCTTACAACGAGTTCTGCCAGACACAAAATGGCCTGGACATCCATGACCTCACAGTGCCTGACACTACCTACACAAGACCATCATGATAGGAGGAAAAGATGATGACATCAAAATAAAAGAAAGACTAATTGAGTGGGGGAGGGGATATGATGGAGAGTGGAGTTTCAAAGGAGAAAACAGAGGAGGAAGGGAATTACCATGGGATATTGTTTACAATTGTGGAGCTTATTAATAAAAAAATAACAGAAAAAAAAATTTAAAACCAGTATTTTTTTTTTTTTTTTTGCTCAATAGGTTTCTGTAAAGTTAAGTCAGCAGGCTTTCAATATTCAATGTATATACTTGATTTTCAGGGCTACTAGTCCTGGAAGATAAAAGCTCTAAGCTTTGGACTATCCTACCTGATAAGAGTGCTTTTGCACACCTGAAACCTGAGGGTGTACCAGATAAGTTTGTGCTAGCAATGATTTACAATGCAAGTTAACTTGCCTGGATTCCTGAACCATATTATATTGTCTGATCTCTGGGTGCTAGAGACTGAGTAGTTAAAATCATACATCTGAGAGCCATGGTTATAAAATTGACCCTATATAAAATTGCTGGACCATAAGCCTCAAGAGAGTTTCCCTACCTGGCAATATCCTGCATGTTTTGTCAAAAATAACTTTTTATGGGGAGAGAATTAAATATTATGTGATTATTTCATGAGAGAGGGTACCTGGACACTAATACATGACTTCAATTGGGCTCCACTCTATGTACCTTTTGCTTTTACTTATTCTATGTAATTCACAATAGCAAAACATCAACATGAATATAAAAGTTTGCTGAGTTTGGTGCATCTTCCTAGCAAATCACTGAATCTCTGGGTGGAGTTAGAAGCCCAAGTAAGCTTCTAAATAGTAAGGAGAATCATTCAAAGTATTTACATATATGAATCTTTTAAAACTAACCATTAGGAAAACAAAAAGGATGCTGGCATGATTTCATTATTAAAATCAACAGAGCAAATATCAATTGGCTATACCTTGAATATATAAACTATGATAGTCTGGGATCTGACATAGCACATTTACATGTACACCAATTTTAAATTTATAAACAGTACACATAATTCAGTAATAATGTAGCTCCAGGCTATTTGGAAGTTAATACCCTACAGGAAAAAAATAATAGCCTATTTCCAAAATATTTGTTTAAAATAGTACTTTTAATTCAAGGTAATTATTTGCCTTTTCTAATTATTCTGCTCAATAAAAATGTTTATGGCTACTTGCCCTAGGTTATAAAACAGAAGATTTGTGAACTACAATATGACATGTCTATGAAAGTACAAATGCAAATTTTGAATTAAAAGAAAGAAAACCAGAACAAGAAATCAGTAATTACTTGTAAAGATTAAAAAATAGACATTATTCTTGACTCAAAGTATCATTTCTTGATTGGAAAATATTACAAGTGCTAGTTTATAGATAAATTAGTCCTCTGACAGAGAGTCATTTTGCTGTTTGAACCTTGAATTAATTTTTCCTATTAAATAAGGTAATATGTAAAATTGCTTTGTGAAGCATAAAGTGTTCCTTTAAGTCAGCATTATTAGTCATTATCAAGGACAATGTTCCATGGTATGTTGCTGTTTATACTTTGTGATTTTTACATTCCAAGCATATTTGCCTAAGAATGTCATGCCTGGCTAGAGGGATGGCTTAGCAGTTAAGGAATTTGCCTGCAAAGCCCAAGGGCCCAGGTTTGATTACCCTGGATCCATATTAGCCAAATGCACAAGGGGGCACATGTGTCTGGAGTTTATTTCCAATGGCTGAAGGCCCTGGCAGGCCCATTCTCTGTCTCTCTCTTTCTTTCCCTCACTCTTTATCTCTGTCAAATAAATAAATAAAATATTTCATAAAAATAATATCATACCTGGGAGTTGGCTAGATATGGTATGGCTAGCAATATCTAGTTGGTTAGATAGGAAAAGCTCAGGCTGTGCAAAGACCTAGTCAAGAGGATTAAGAGCCACAGAGAGGAGAGATTAAAGCCAGGAAAGTTATGTTGCAGATAGAACACATAATCCTGGAACATAGTGACTAAATTTCTGGAAATATGTTGAGTAGATGGACAGGAAATATAGGAACTTCAAGGTAAGATAGAGGCTTGCAGAGTCACACAGACATGAGTTTGGATTCAAGCATTACCAATCAAGGATGTATTGCTTGGGGCAAGTAAGAGTCACTCTCCATTTTTCAATTTGCTCAACATGTAAAATGAGATACTAGAAACAACTAGAAAACATACTAAGATGAAATTCCATACTCTAGGTAAGGCATTAACATAATCCCTGACAACTGGTAACACTTGTTATCTGTTAGCTCATAAATACTTATGACTAAATGTGAAGGGAATATTTTCGAATCAGAATCAGTTGGTTTCAGCTCTGTAAAGAAGTATGCTTCAAAGGCTTCAGTGATTTAGGAACTTGTCAGGGAGAAGGAGGAAGAGAGTAGCCATAACTATAGTTCACCTGATTCCATTTGAAATGTGGTTGTTCACAGACTGAGAAAACATGTTTCCTTTTCAGCTTGTTGCTGTGGGAGGCAAGTCTTATCTCAGGAGCAGCCAATACCTCAGTATTGCCCTGTGGATGCATTGGCAGAAGATGCCTGGAGTTTGGTGAGCGCCACTGAAACACCACTTTTTCATCAGTTTGATAAGTGTGTTTGTGTGTGTGTGTGTGTAATTGGTATTGGGATCAATCCAAGGCCTCACACATCAAATAGAGATTTGCTTTTGAGCTACCTTCCCAGCTAAGCTTGAATATTTTTATGACATCTGGATTATGGCAGGGGCAGTTTTGGTACATAGTGGAGGTGGTATGGCAAGAAAACTCCAGGCATGAACATTTCAGTAGTACTATAGTACTACTGAATAGTAGATAAAACACACCCTATAGCATAATGTCAAAGGTAATGAGACATTTATAGTGTTTGAGGTCCTTACAACATGTTTCAACACTTAATTTGACTTGGAATGATCTTAATCATCTTTCACACTTGGTCAAAACAGACCCAACCATTTGCAGAGAACATATGAGGCATAACTTGCATTAAATGAGCCCAAAGAAAGCTCTTTTAGGGAAAAAAGAAACAGAGCATTTGCATTAGTTCTTCATTCTCAAGATCTCAATAAGAATACCCCTTCACCAATGAAGGAGTCTATGCTGAAACAGAGAGTCTCCCATGCAGCAAAGAGGGCAGCTCTGAGGCCACATGGTTCATTATTACCATGGGGGTACCTTATTATGGTAACATAGAGCAGCAGAAATGAAACTCTGCTGAAGTAGAGGGACTCAGAAAGGTGAACAGATGGCCTGTTGTCTGTTTCTACTTTGGAGCTAAAAGATTAGATCCAATTATATCACTGGAAGGGGAGAGCCACGTAGCTCAATTGTGATCTGTAGGCCAATGATGGTGGGTGGAAGCACCAGGTGAGATCAGGCAATACTTGCTTAGGAGAAGCAGTGGTAAATACAGATGGGCTCCAATAAGGCAGTCCCTGGACCACATATTTCCTGGGAAAGGAATCATGAAAATGGAACGGTCCAACAAGAAAGCTAGCAGGTGTGGATATGAGCCTTCACTTCAAAAGACTAAAATGGAAACAAGAATGATGAACCTTTAAAAATATCCTGTCAGATAATGATCTTAACTCAGTGATTCTTATAAATAATAATTATTTCAGATCAAAGTAAATGGTGAGAACCCACCCTATAAAAGTTTTCTCAAAGGTAGGCTTGGAATACATTATAAGGGAAGGATTTCTTATCTGATTAACTTGGGCAATTCAAAATGTTAACAGATTATTTCCCTAACTTCAGTCTTTCTGAGTATGAACTATGAACACCCAAGCACAACCTACGACACATATCATCCCCAAAGATTGTTTGACTCTGAATACCTCTTGAAATATATGCATGTTTATGTGTGCACAAGTACATGTGTATGTGCTTGCAAATATGTTCAAGATGCCTGGGGATAACCTCAAATGTCATCACTCTGGTGCTATCCATCTTTTTTAGACATAGGGTCTTTCATTGGTCTGGAAATTCCAAGTAGGCTAGACTGCTTGGCTAGTGACCTCTAGGAAAGATCCTATCTTTGCTTCTCCAATACTGGGATTACAAGGGTATGCCTCCATGTCTAGCATTTTTTCATAGTTTCTGGGTATAGAACTCAGGTCTTCATGCTTCCAGGTAAACAAGCCACCAATGAAGCTGTCTTTCCAGCTCAAGAAATGCTTTCCATATGGCATATTTGTGTAAAGAGGGAGCATAGGCACAGTTTAATGTCTTCTAGGAATCCCTTTAGAATGGAAGTAATTTGAGTATCAGAGCTAGTGACATTTTAGATAGCTTAGCAATGAAGAAATTATTGGCATTTAGTTGCTCTATTTAAAATTATGAATACTTGTTTACTTGTGCTTTGTTCTTGTACAAAAATGACAATAGCTCAGCTTTTAATTTCTTCATTAAATCCTCCACATATGTGGCCAGTATTATTTTAGACCACTTTATCTTCTTTATGGGTACCATTTAGCCCTTGAATTTGTGAGAATGAACTATAACTTGATTCATGGAAGAGTTTTCTTTTCTTTCTTCTTCCTTTTTTATTTTTTGAGAGTGACAGACAGACAAACAGGGAAAGAGGCAGATAGATAGAGAATGGGTGCACCAGGGCCTCCAGCCACTGCAAACAAACTCCAGATGCATGTGCCACCTTGTGCACCTGGCTTATGTGGGTCCTGGGGAATTGAGCCTCGAAATGCGTTCCTTAGGCTTCACAGGCAAGTGCTTAACCACTAAGCCATATCTCTAGTCCCATGGAAGAGTTTTCTACATGAGAGGTACTAAATAAAAACAGTATGTAATAATTAACATAGGATGAGGTATTTTGTATTTTAGAAAGTTTCAATTCCAGAACCACAGTACTCTGAACACCACAAGCAGGAGCTTGGGGACACACATCACTTTAGATTGGGCACACAGTTTCCCTCTCTCAGTCTAGGTGGTAAGCCAAGGGTTCTGCCATTGAAGCTACAGAACCCAGGCAAT
This sequence comes from Jaculus jaculus, assembly GCF_020740685.1. Classification (NCBI taxonomy): domain Eukaryota; kingdom Metazoa; phylum Chordata; class Mammalia; order Rodentia; family Dipodidae; genus Jaculus; species Jaculus jaculus. The sequence goes on from NC_059104.1 coordinate 106,647,776, forward strand.
GTTATGTTGGTTACTTAGTTCCCAGAACCACTCTCCTTCCTCAGGCAGTTGAGCATTCAGTGCTAAATTCCCTCTGAGGCTCAGAGAAGATCACAAAGAGCCAGAGGAACAGGGAAGGATAATGTTTTACTTTCTGGACATAACATGGCTATTGCATTTATGACTCCAAACCTGCACAATATTGGGTCCCTTAGCATTTTGACATGAATAAAGAAGGAGGACCAACAACAATAACAAAAAGACTCAAAAATAGAAAAAGGACTAATTAGAAAGAAAGGTTCAGTGGAGGATGACCCAGGGGTAAGCAGACAACAGAAGGTTATGGGAATGACAATAATCAAAATCCATTATGTACATATCTGAAACTTTTCAATAAAATTTTTAAATAGTTAAAAAGAAATCACAACTTGAGAAATAGTATTTATACTTTCTGCAATGAAATAGTTAATATATTCATCCCATAATAATTCTTTGTATCCAGAATATAATAAATTCTCAATCAGAGATATGGTAAAGAGGCTCTGCCTCAAAGATCATATCCTGAATAATGTAGGATTAATGATTATGCAACTCCTCCTCCATGCATGCTAGGTAAATATACTCAATTACATATGTTTTCAGGCCACTAACAATCAAATCAACCTAGAAATTCTTCCTCTGTGTTTGAATTCTTGTGGCACCAAATTGATAGCAGGCCGTTAGCTCTATATTTAATGAATTTTCTTTGTAACCCTTCATTAGTCATAAGGAGAGGGGAGGCATTGGCACAGCAAGCTCCTAACTGAAAATGCAATTGAACTTGATGAGCAAGCTGGAAGGAGGAATGTACTCACTCAGGCTGTTCCACATGTCTGATAGTTAAACATATGCAAGTAGCCTCTGTGTCAGACAGGTCCACAGCAGTCTTATGCATGACTCAGTTGCACAAGGATGGACCTTCACCATCAGAGAGAACTGCAGTCACTCATCTGGGAGATGAACAAGCATGGGTGATCTGATGGATTGGATGTTGACAGAGATGTGGTTCTCTCTGAGGGGAAAGGAACAGACATCCAGGTTCTGTTCTAAACTCTGCTTCCAATTACCCTCCCCTTACAGACTGTCCCAGCTTGGAGCCACAGTTTCTGCTTTCCATGGTTGTAAATCACAGGCCAGGCAGCCCCGGGGCCACTGGGTCTGCTAATGTGCTCTCATATATTACACTAAGAGCTGCCCATTCCAATGACCTCCACAAATCTTGCTACTCAGAGGTGAGTGCCCAGGAGAAATAAGTGCTGTATTTGGAAAGAAAAATGAATCATCCAAGTTAAGTGGGAAGACCCTGGTCTGTTGCAGTGAAAGCATTATCAAAGGGAAAGGAAGAGGTGAAGGACAGGTGTGGAGAAGAATATTCACATAGATGTGACTCTGTGTTTGTAAGCAGGAACTCCAGGTCAACATTTCTGTCTTTCAGGGCCATGAAGAACAGAGTCTTGTGCAACAGTATTTAAAAAATAAATTTTAATAGTGACCACTTTTTGACTGCTTATGATGTGCCAGGCCTTGAGGCTCAAGGTATTTTTTATTTAATTTTCATGATAAATAGACACTATTATCATCCCTATTTTACCTATTTGGAAATGGATTCTCAGAAAGCTAAGCAACTCTGTAGGTTATGAAGCTATTTGGAGATTGAAGTCCAGTGATGGGACTCAACTACTGATGATGAGTCATGTTACTTGGGGTGAGGATTTGAAATGATTCTTAATGAATAGAACACATTTTTGATGTCATGGAGCTTATGATCAAGATAAGAATAAGAAGTATTTAAAGTATTCAGAAGGAGAAGTACAGGGGTCTATAGGAGCTTTCCTCAGAAAGCCCCAAACTTATAGTGTCTCTCTTGTGTCATGTTGCTTCTGTCTATAGATGTAGGAACCAGCCTAAACACATAACATAATTGTGAAATCCAGATTCATCCTTCTCATTCCAAATAAGATTTCAGAGTTTATACTAATTCTGCAAAAGAAAAAATATATAATACCACTGTATGTGTTATATTTGTTGCTTTAGTGCCTATAGGATAAAACTCATGTCTTTCAAACTGCTGTGTGCACTTAAAAACTGTGCCATTTTTGAATGTTACAAGAGAACTGAAGAACACCTGGAATTCTGAATGACAGTCTTTCCTACCCAACAGGCTGTGGCAGAGAGGTCTACTCATCTGCTTGCTTTTGCTTGTATTCCTATGGAATTTGGCTAGAGAGATTATGTGTACCTAACATGGCAAGTTCCTTCCTATTAATGGTGATTGAATTATGAAGATCCAATGACAACATGAAATCATAATAATCATTTTACAAAGGGACTGAGAAAACATTTTAGTCCCTTTAGCCTCTACATAACCCTGTTATTTACCTGGAACTTGGATGTGGGTTAGGATTCTGTATTAGAGCAGGTTTTCTAGAAACAAGGTCTTAGACAAAGTTCTTTTCAAAAAGCACCTGAGAAAGGAAGGCTGCTATGATTAGTGTAAGGCTTGACCATGATGACCAAGGCCTCATGTGTTGAGATTTAGTGGATACTTAGGGATTAGAAATTAACCTAGGTGTTTAGAAGTAGAGCCTTTGGGAGATAAATAGGATTAGATAAAGTCATCAAAGTGAAGCTCTCATGTTCCAATGCTAGCAATTTTATCAGAAGATGGATAGATAATTCATATCATGGTCCCTGTCTCTTGCTATGAGATGTTTTGAATCACCTAGACAATATACTAGCAAGAAGCAGTCCCTTGACTTTGTACCTGCATAGTTGAACCAATGCAAACACCTTTTCTTCCTGAGTATTTTGTCATGGATATTTCATTATAGTAATGAAAGAATGAACCAATACAAAGGCAACAGGATCCCAAACAGGTAGGAGCTCATCATAGATGTAGTACCAGGTCAGGTCCAGATGGAGCCTGACGTGAGGGCTCTGGAATATAAATCACATGTAGCCTTGTTCACCTTGAGGTAGGGGAATTAGTAATAGTCTTTTCTTCCAAGGAAACTAGCTTCCTTGAGGTTTCCAAGAGTCAGATTGAGGATGGGCATACCAGCAGCTCAAGAGGTGGTGATGTGTCTACTGCCAACTTACAGCAGGGATAACATGAGGAACTCCCACCATCCTTGAGTTCCAAGCCCTCAGTGTAGGTATAGAGGATACAAACCACAACATGACCCGATTTTGCCTTTTTGCGATGCCAGTAGGTACAGAATGAGGAAGCTAGGGGTCTATGTCTCCGGGTCCCTTGTTTCCAGATGGAGAGAAAGTGGCCTGTTAAGGGGAGCATCTTCAAAAGACCATGCTTAGTAAGCAAATATGGTTATGAAGGGTCCTTCTCTTATGATAGTCTATAGACTCTCCCTTAGGAAGAAAGTCTCCACATGGGCTCAGAGATAGACAATCACTTTTACACATTTGAAACTCATTGTCCAACCAGTAGAGTTAAGAATATGCCTACCTCTGTATCTTTCCAACAGCAAACTTAACAGTACAGGGAACTCATATGATTTATTAGTTTTTCCTCCTGAAATATTTTATTCCTATCAACACACAATTTAAATATTTACTTCAAGATAGTTTATTTGTGAATAGAACGATTTGTAGAATGCATATAGTAAAACAATCACCTAGTGAAACTTTATAAGGTTTATTCCCCAGATAAAAAGGTTTTAAAGGAGATTTCTTAAGCAAGACCTTAGGGGCAAGGACCAAAAAAGACAGGAGGGTGTCTTCTAAATCCTTAATCCTATTGTCTGTCTTTTGCAGAGAAATCCCATGTTTCTTTCTTAAAGGTCATTGCTGTTTTTCCATTGCCATATGTATCTCCTAGGATACTGGATATGATAGTTCTGCTGCTAATGTGTGGAATACCAATTAAGAATGTCTTCATTGGTAACAATGGACACTAAATTTCCCAGGATCCATCTTCTTCATGGTTCCCTAGGAGAGTGCAATAGTCTAACATGCAAGGTAACTGGAAGGCATTAAGGAAGCATTTGGTAGGTTTTGAAGCTTACATGCAGGGAGACAGAAGCATATGAGCTGTTCAGACCCCTGCTTCCATCCTATTATCCTGATTCTTAGGCTTGTCAATCAAAATTGTCCTCTAAGGCAATTCTTTGGTCTCAGAAGTATTGGTTTCCACAGATTTCTCCACATGAAATATCCATCTTCAGTTGGTATTTTCCTATTAACTATGACATTGATCAGGCAGCCCATTTAGATTGTCATGCTTGGGTATGTTCTCTGATGCCTTAGCGTCCCTCCTTCAGAGGTTGAATATATGTAAGGTCAGATTGTATAGAGTGAATATCTGGCTTTTTTATTTTTTATTTATTTATTTATTTATTTAATTTTTTTTTTATTTATTGGTTTGAGAAAGATAGACACAGAGAGAAAGACAGATAGAGGGAGAGAGAGAGAATGGGCACGCCAGGGCTTCCAGCCTCTGCAAACGAACTCCAGATGCGTGCGCCCCCTTGTGCATCTGGCTAACGTGGGACCTGGGGAACCGAGCCTCGAACCGGGGTCCTTAGGCTTCACAGGCAAGCGCTTAACCGCTAAGCCATCTCTCCAGCCCGAATATCTGGCTCTTAATGGTTGTATGTTTCTAATTGCATGACAGCTACAATGATACCATAAGAAACAGTGAGAAGAGAGATTCCTCCAGTGCCCTGTGCAGTGACTACTGTCATCTTCTCTTTTACATAGGAGCACACACATTTTCCTGTGGTCAGGAAGATTCCAAGTGTTTACTGCTCTTCATAGCTGAATGCCATCATCCAATTTATTTTTTACCACATTTTACTCTCTGTTACTTTTGTGTAGCAGATTCCTCTGAATTGAAGAGAGGAAGAAGGATTCAGGAAGGCAAAGCTGGGAGACCTGAAACTTAAATGTCACTCAATTACATCCCCAAGGTTATGTTAATTAAAATCTGAAACATTACTCTCTAGGAGGCCAGGAAGTTCCAGAGACTTGGGAAGTCAAGAAGTCTGGGAAAGGATTGCATGAACCAACCTAAGGCTATATATAAAAGGGAAACAGCTGTTTGGAGGGAAGACTGTCCAATTGAGCTGCCTGCCAGAGATACAGAGTATTTCTCAGTTGTCACCTATTCTGAGGTGGGCTTTCTGGTGATATAACCACCTTTTGAGTTAAAACAGCTATGGGGAAGCTATCATCCAGGATGGGATGACACTTTCCTATTGTGGCTGAGTTTGACTCAACTATTGCTTCTAAAAGCAACCTTTCACCCTACCCTGTAAGTAACTCCCAAAAACTCACTCACTCACCAAAATTGTTTTTGGTGTAATCATCCTTTGGTTTGTTGTTTGTGTCCTATCTGGGGAGACGATGTGTGTTTGCATCACCCCAGTATGAAAAAGTTTCCTGCAACAATGACTAAAATGATGCTTTAACTTATGCATATTATTTAGAAATATTTTATTTACTGAGGAGATAAATTAAAATATCTCAAGATAAAAAAATGCCTTATAGCCAGGTGTGGTGTGCACACACACCTTTAATCCCAGCACTTGGGAGGCAGAAGCAGGAGAATTGCATGAGTCTGAGGCCATCCTGAGACTACATAGTGAATTCCAGGTCAACCTGAGCTAGAGTGAGACCTTACCATGAAAAACCAAACAAAACAAAAAAAGTTTAAAAAAACAATGCCTTATAAATGAATAACTTCTTTGCTATTTTTCATGGAGTAATGGCCAATCAATTTTATACTATAATTTTATTGGAAATAACCAATTGTTTGTTCTAGCTCAGACATTATCTAAATATAAATTATTACAGTGAATAAATTAGTCTGTTTACAAAACAGAAATCTTGAACTTGGTTTAGGTTTCATTTGTATGCTAACATTTTTATTTCAATGTATATTTTACAATAATAAATCACAGGTATTTTTATAATAGATGTGCATGTAGAGCCCTGATGTGTAAATTTCTTGAATCTTTTGCATGCTAAAATACTGATTTGAGGTTCTGTTTCATAAGGATACTTATAATTTATATTATGATTGTGTATAGCATAACAGTAGTTGATCTCTGATGGGCTGCATATATAATGGTGATATACGATTACATGATACAGTGACATCATTGTCATTTTAGTGTATGTAAGCACAGTATATGATATTCAAATCATGACAAAATCACCTAAAGATGTATTTTCCAGAAGTCATGGTTGTTTATAAGCAAGACATGACTAACTGTGTTGTTTGCAGGTATTCTCCAGTTGAAATGATGTATTGACTTACCTGTTTTAGGGAGGCAGGTGAAGATAATTGAATGTTCATGAAGAGGAAGGATTACACATCTGTACATGGACCCCAATGACTCTTCTCTAGAGACCGATGCTGGATCAGTGCTTTCCTCCAAAAGTGTAGTGCCTGGTTATCTATCTACAGTGGCACTTACAATTTATATTATAGTTGTGTGCTGCTTAACAATATTTGTTCAAAGATGGACAGTATACATAAATGCAACAGCAATTCCATAAAATTTTATGGCACAATAATATCATAGACATTTTAGTGTGTATAAGCACAATCTATGGTGGTATGCATTGGTTTACAATGTCCAAGAGCCATGAAAGACAGACACATAGTTCTTTATTTGATCTCTCAGTGAATGTATGTGTTGATGACTGGTATGAAAGCTCTCAAAATAACACTGGCCAAACAAATGAAATTTGATTCAAGTAGAAATCAATAGTGACTCCAATGAACCATACATCTTGATATTCCACATAAAAAGCATCTATGTTTGTTGTTATTCCCTCAAACAGATGAGCCTGAGTTACACTTAATGGGCTTTAAAATGTAGCAAGATTTTTGTCTGTTGAAATTGATGATTTATTCCAGGTGGAGAAAAAGCTGACTTAATTACTTTTGTCACCAGAGTTTCTCCACTATGGAATGGTAAATTAAAGAACAGGCAAGTAGGCTATGTTCTAGTATTTGTTTATAAAAATGATTAAAGTTACCCTACTGTGTCCTTATATAACTTTGAGATTTAAAGGCTGCTCTTAGTCTACAACTACTTAACCTACTCAGGCCATCATCATATTAATTCAAGAAAGTCATAATTGTCTGATCAAAAATCACTTCTATATTAGTTTTTAGGTGTGCCCACACATTTATTGAGCAAATAGATATTTTTTTTCTGTTTATTTATTTATTTTTATTTTCACAATTTTTATTAACGTATTCCATAATTATAAAAAATATCTCATGGTAATACCTCCCCCCTGCACTTTCCACTTTGAAAATCCATTCTTCATCATATTACCTCCCCATCTCAATCATTGTACTTACATATATATAATACCAACCTATTAAGTACCCTCCTCCCTTCATTTCCCTTCCCTTTATATCTTCTTTTTAACTTACTGGCCTCTGCTACTAAGTATTTTCCTTATTGTGCAGAAGCCCAATCATCTGTAGCTAGGATCCACATATGAGAGAGAACATGTGGTGCTTGGCTTTCTGGGCCTGCGTTACCACACTTAGTATAATCCTTTCCAGAGCCATCCATTTTAATGCAAATTTCATAACTGTATTTTCTTTACCACTGAGTAGAACTCCATTGTATACATGTGCCACATCTTCATTATCCACTCATTAGTTGAGGGACAACTAGGCTGGTTCCATTTCCCAGCTATTATAAATTGAGCAGCAATAAACATAGTTGAGCATGTACTTCTAAGGAAATGAGATGAGTCCTTAGGATATATACCTAGGAGTGCTATAGCTGGGTCATAGGGAAGATCAATCTTTAGGAACCTCCACAATGGCTTCCACAATGGCTGGACCAGATTGCATTCCCACCAGCAATGTAGAAGGGTTCCTCTTTTTCCACATCCCCGCCAGCATTTATGATCACTTGTTTTCATGATGGTGGCCAATCTGACAGGAGTGAGATGGAATCTCAATGTAGTTTTAATCTGCATTTCCCTGATGACTAGGGACATAGAACATCTTTTTAGATGCTTATATGCCATTCATATTTCTTCCTTTGAGAATGCTCTATTTAGCTCCACAGCCCATTTTTTGATTGACTTGTTTGATTCTTTATTATTTAACTTTTTGAGTTCTTTGTATATCCTAGATATTAATCCTCTATCAGATATATAGCTGGCAAAGATTTTTTCCCATTGTGTAGGTTGCTTCTTTGCTTTTTCCACCGTGTCCTTTGTAGTGCAAAATCTTTGTAATTTCATGAGTTCCCAGTGATTAATCTGTGGTTTTATTGCCTGAGCAATTGGGGTTGTATTCAGAAAGTCTTTGCTAAGACCAATAAGTTGAAGGGTTTCCCCTACTTTTTCCTCTAGCAGTTTCAGAGTTTCAGGTCTGATGTTAAGGTCTTTAATCCATTTGGACTTAATTCTTGTGCATGGCGAGAGAGAAGAATCTATTTTCATCCTTCTGCAGATATATATCCAGTTTTCCCAACACCATTTGCTGAAGAGGCTGTCTTTTCTCCAATGAGTATTTTTTGGCATTTTTATCGAATATCAGGTGGCTATAGCTACCTGGACTTACATCTGGGTTCTCTGTTCTGTTCCACTGATTTACATATCTGTTTTTGTGCCAGTACCACGCTGTTTTTGTTACTATTGCTCTGTAGTACAGGTTAAAATCAGGTATGGTGATACCACCAGCCTTAATATTGTTGCTAGTATTGTTTTAGATATTCTAGGCTTTTGTGATTCCAAATGAATTTTGGATTGTTTTTTCTATTTCCATGTAGAATGCCTTTGGAATTTTGATAGGGATTGCATTAAATGTGTAGATTGCTTTTGGTAAGATTGCCATTTTCACAATATTGATTCTTCCAATCCAGGAACAAGGGATGTTTCTCCACTTCCTAGTGTCTTCTGCAATTTCTCACTTGAGTGTTTTAAAGTTCTCATTGTAGAGATTCTTTACTTCCTTGGTTAGGTTTATTCCAAGGTACTTTATTTTTTTCCATGCAATTGTGAATGGGAGTGATTCTCTGATTTCATCCTCTGTGTGTTTGTTGTTAGCATGAAGGCTACTAATTTCTGTGTATTTATTTTGTATCCTGCTACATGGCTGTAGGTTTTGATCAGCTCTAACAGTTTGCTAGTAGAGTTTTTAGGGTCCTTTATGTACAGAATCATGTCATTTGCAAATAATGATAACTTGATCTCTTCCTTTCCAATTTGTATCCCTTTTATGTGTGTCTCTTGCCTTACTGCTATGGCTAAGACTTCCAAAACTATATTAGATAAAAGTGGGGACAGTAGACACCCTTGTCTTGTTCCTGATTTTAGTGGAAAAGCTTCCAGTTTTTCCCCATTTAGTAATATATTGGCTGTAGGCTTGTCATAAATAGCTTTTATTATATTGAGATATGTTCCTTCTATTCCCAGTCTCTGTAGGACTTTTATCATGAAGGGATGTTGGATTTTGTCAATGCTTTCCCTGCGTCTAATGAGATGATCATGTGATTTTTGTCCTTCAGCCCATTTATGTAATGTATTACATTTATAGATTTGCATATATTGAACCATCCCTGCATCTGTGGGATAAAGCCTACTTGGTCAGGGTGAATGATCTTTCAGATATATTCTTGTATTCTGTTTGCCAATATTTTGCTGAGAATTTTTACATCTATGTTCATGAGGGAGATTGGTCTGTAATTTTCTTTTTTTGTTCTATCTTTGCCTGGTTTTGGTATCAGCGTGATGCTGGCTTCATAGAAGGAGTTTTGTAGAATTCCTTCTTTTTCAATTTCCTGGAAAAGCTCAAGAAACAATGGTGTTAGCTCTTCCTTGAAGGTTTGGTAAAATTCAGCAGTGAATCCATCTGGGCCTGTGTTTTTTTTTAGTTGGGAGATTATTGATAACTGTTCAGATCTACATGCTTTTTATAGGTCTATTTAAGTGATTAATCTCATCTTGATTTAATTTAGGTAGGTCATATAAATTAAGGAAATCATCCATTTCTTTCAGATCTTCATACTTTGTGGAGTATATGCTTTTATAGTAAGTCCCTATGGTTTTTTGAATTTCTTTGAAATATGTTCTGATGTTACCTTTTTCATCTCTGATTTTATTAATTTGTGTCTCTTCTCTCTTTTTTTTGGTCATATTTGCTAATGGTTTATAAATCTTGTTTATACTTTCAAAGAACCAACTCTTTGTTTCATTAATTCTTTGGATTTTTTTTTGTTTGTATTTCATTAAGTTCTACCCTAAACTTTATTATTTCTTCCTGTCTACTTATTTTTGGTTTGCCTTGTTCTTCTTTTGAAAAGCTTTAAGGTGAAGCATTAGGTCATTTATTGTGACCTTTCTAGTTTCTTAATATGGGCACTTAAGGCTATAAATTTACCTCTTAGAACTGCCTTCATTGTGTCCCAGAGATTTTGGTATGTTGTGTTCTCATTATCATTTGACTCTATAAATTTTTTAATTTCCTTCTTGATTCCTTCATTGACCCATTTATCATTTAGTAGTGTATTGTTTAGTTTCCATGATTTTGTGTATGCTCTATAGCCTTTCTTGCTACTGATTTATAGTTTAATTCCATTGTGGTCAGAGAGAATGCAAGGAATTATTTCAATTTTCTTGAATGTTAAGATTTGCTTTGTGTCCTAATATATGGTCTATTTTAAAGAATGTTCTACTTGCTGCTGAAAAGAATGTATATTCTGCAGCATTTGGATGAAATGTACTGTATATATCTTTTAGGTCCATTCCTTCTATGACCTCATTTAGTCCAGATGCCTCTCTGTTTATTTTTTCCGGGGATGACCTGTCAATTGATGAGAGTGGGGTGATAAAGTCACCCACTACCACTGTGTTTGGTGTTATCTGTTACCTTAGTTCTAATAGTATGTGTTTGATGAAATTGGGAGCCCCCATGTTAGGTGCATATATGTTTAGGATTGTAATGTACTACTGTTGCAGTGTGCCCTTAATCAATATAAAGTGACCTTCCTTATCTTTTTTGACTAACGTTGGACTGAAGTCTACCTTGTCAGATATTATGATAGCAACCCCTGCTTCTTTTCTAGGCCCATTTGCTTGAAACACCATTTTCAAACCTTTTACCCTAAGATAATGTCCATTCTTTGTAGAAAAGTGAGTTTCTTGGATACAACCAATTGTAGGATCCTGCTTTTTAACCCAGTCTGCAAACCTATGTCTTTTGGTTGGGGCATTGAGGCTGTTGAGGAAGGTGTGTATTTATGTTTGCCTTTTTTTTTTTTTTTCTTGTGGTTCAAGTTCTACCTGTGCTCTCTTGTGTTATTTAGTATTTGAGTATTGTTTGTTTTTTCCAGGTTCCTTATATGTGTGCTTTCCCTTTTCTTCAGCATGGAGGATTCTATCAAGTATTTTCTGTAGAGCTGGTTTTGTCTTCAAATACTCCTTTAACATGCTTTTGTCATGGAATGTTCTTATTTCTCCATCTATTTGAATGGATAGCTTTTCATGATAAAATAACCTTGGTTGACAGTTGTTATCTTTTAGGACTTGTAATACATCACTCCAAGCCCTTCTGGCTTTTAAAGTTTGTGTTGAATAATCTGCTGTAATCCTGATGGGTTCGCTTTTGTGGGTAACTTGATTTTTCTCTCTAACTGCTTTCAATATTTTTTCTTTCATGTGTGTGTTTGGTAGTTTGATTAATATATGGCGAGGAGAGGTTCTTTCCAGGTTTTGTCTGGCTGGGGTTCTAAAGGCTTCCTGTATCTGCATTGGCCCCTCTTTCCCAATTTGGTGGAAGTTTTCTTCTATGACTTTGTTGAAGATGCCTACTATGCCTTTGGAGTGGAATTCTTCTCCTTCTACTATGCCCTGAATTCTTATATTTGATCTTTTCATAGTGTCCCAAATATCTTGAAATTCCCACTCACATTTTTCTATAAGTTTGTCTTTCTCTTTGTTGGCCTGTATTAGATCTGCCACCTGGTCTTCTAACTTAGATATTCTGTCCTCTCTTTCATCCATTCTACTGGTGAGATTTTCTACAGAGTTTTTTATTTCATTAACTGTGTTCTTCATTGCTAGTAATTCTGACTGGTTTTTCTTTATTATTTCTATTTCCTTATTTATGTCTTGTATTGCCTTCTTTATTTCGTGAAATTGGTATCCTGCATCTTCTTTGTTTCCTTTGATTTCTTCTTTGACTCCTTTGATTTGTTCTCTGACTTCTTTGAATATATTTATAATCATTCTTTTGAAATCTTTCTCAAGCATTTCCTCTAATTCGTTCTCACTGGTGGTCATTTCTGATGCATTAATACTGTTAGGTGGATTTATATCGTCTTGCTTTTTAGTGTTTCTTGTGTTATAATGTATATATTTTTGTGTCTTGCATTAAGTTAATGCTTGGATTTTCTAGCTAGCTAGGTATTCTTAGCTGTATCAATTGATTTGATGTTATATATCTTCAGGATAGGAGCTTAAGGTGTTAGGTTTGGCTCTTAAGGCTCTCAGAGTATCTACAATGGTGTTCCTAGGGGTTGAGTTTTTATTATTATGTGACATGTTGTTATAGGTTCTATGGATATGATGATGAATTATTTGATGAAATGGCTAGTTTCTAAGAACTTACATTGTACAGTTATAGTCTTTTTTTTTCTGAGTGAAGATTCTTTTTTTAAATTTAATTTTTATTAACATTTTCCATGATTATAAAAAAAAAGTCCCATGGTAATATCCTCCCTCCCCCCCCCACACTTTCCCCTTTGACATTCCTTTCTCCACCATATTACCTCCCCCTTTTTTTTTGAAACAGGGATCTTAGTATGTAGCTAAGAACTTGTTTTGTGGATCAGGTTAGGCTTGTAGTGGTCCTCCTGTTTCTGCCTTCCCAAGTGTTATTATTATAGTCATTACCCACCCTTCTTGGCCAAAATAGTCCTTAGGATAAACAAGAAACAAGGAAATGCATATACATGTCATACATTTTCATGTCAGGGTAAGTGATGTGAAGAAAGTGAGTCACAGTAAAGGAATAGGTATGAGAGAAGGGTGTGCCAATTTTACAAAGACTGTACAGAAGACCTTTCTGATGGATGACATTTGAACAGAAACTAAGTAATATCCTCTGTACAACTTACATGAAGTATGTAAATATATATGAATATATAATAATATATGTTTAACATATTTATTAATAATAATATGTATGTTATACACATTGGGAGCATAAGATTAAATAATATAATATATATGTTATACACATTGGGAGAATAAGATTAGAAGCTAGAAGTTAGGCAAGATATTAGTGATATAACTAATGAGGACAGTTTAGTAGATGGCTCTGATTGAGCTAATGTATGAACTGGTTAGATAGTTATGACTGTCAGTTTATCAGATCAACAAGAAGCTAGAAACTTGCTTAGACTTACTTTTAAAAATGTGTTTTAGTTATTTACTCATGAGAGAGAGATAAAAAGACAGGTAGAAGGAGAATGGGTGTGCCAGGGCATCTACACACTGCAAACAAACTCCAGATGGATGTGCCACCTTGTACATCTGGCGTTACATAGATACTGGGGAATTGAACCAGCATTATTAGGCTTTGCAGGTAAGCATCATAACTGCTGAGTCATCTCTCTAGCCCCAATATCCCTGCATTTTATTTTCCACTTTTGGCCATATAAAATTTCAGTCTTTTTTTTTTTTTTTTTTTTTTTTGAGATAGGGTCTCACTCTAGCCCAGGCTGGCCTGGAATTCACTATGTAGTCTCAGACTGGCTTTGAATTTACAGGGATCCCTCTACCTTTGCCTCCCAAAAGCTGGAATTAAATGCGTGCACCACCACACCCAGCAAAACACATGCTTGTTAAAGGTCCTGTCTCATTAGTCTAGCACCTCTGAATATAGACCCTCATGCACTCAAATTCAGAAAACGATTGAATTTGACCTTTTCAATAGCAATATGAAATAAAATTGACAGAAAGTTTATTATAAACTACCTTTGCTCTACCCAGTGGTTTCCTAAAATGAACCTACTGTTCAGTTGAACAACAGATTAAAGAATCACTGGTAAATTAGAGGAGTAATGTGTGTCTCAGAATTATGGCATGACTCAGTGTTCTAATAATGTGCAGCAAACCAAAGCACTTTAAAAATTAATGGGAAAAATTAATAGGAAATCCACTATTGATCATTTTAGATTTTTATGGGTGAAGAACTACATTTGTATAACTTGATTGCTCAATTGCAAAGCAGCATTAGGCTTCAGACCCAGAGAAAAAGAATTAGACAAATGAGCACTGACCTTTGTAGTAATGGAAATGAGAATCAGCATCTCCGGGCACTTCTTGTTTCACATTGTTCTTAATTGGCCAATATCACAGAAACCATGAGAAATAGGATTTAATATTGATGGAAACTGCTTTCACAGATGGGAATGTTTTGACACTGTAATTCCAAGGTTTTCTAATTTGAAGATGGTTAAATCATATTTTTAGTACAGCATATTTTTATGCATTAATCTCTAAAGGTGACTTACCCAACAAATCTCTAAAATTGATCCATAAAATTTCACTGTCTTGGGGATTCAATGACATAAATTCAGGCCGTCTAACTATGCACATGAAAAAGGTAATTGGCTAGGGTCTTACAGCATCAGTCAGAAAATTCTGAGAGTTTGAAAACTGACAGCATCACATGCAATAAGCAAATTGGGCTGTCAAAAGCATCTCAAAAATTATCCTGAATCCATCAAGTATAGTGGGTTATAGGGAACAGAGAACCACAAAAAATACTACATGGCTTAAACATGAACTCTGTGTAAAGCAGCACTGGGCAAGGACAGAAATAATGAAAAGATTTTAGTATTATATCCCAAAAGTTAGACCCTGCAAGAACTTGCTCAAGAAATGAGAAGTCTGATATTCTATATTCAATATGTTGTTCTAGGTCCACTCAGAGGGCCAAAGCTGCTGCTTTGTAGCTTTGTACCCTTACCTAATACATGTTACAGAAGAGAGAGAGAGAGAGAGAGAGAGAGAGAGAGAGAGAGAGAGAGAGAGAGAGAGAGAGAGAGAGCCAGGAGGATAGTCATGTTAGCAAGATTTATGT
Organism: Jaculus jaculus; assembly: GCF_020740685.1. Classification (NCBI taxonomy): domain Eukaryota; kingdom Metazoa; phylum Chordata; class Mammalia; order Rodentia; family Dipodidae; genus Jaculus; species Jaculus jaculus. The sequence goes on from NC_059104.1 coordinate 106,662,888, forward strand.
ATCCTCCCTTTCTGACTCTTCATAAGAATTCTATTCCACTCTTGGAATAGCTACTTTCTAAGACATCATTGCTTTCTAGGAGAGCAAACACTGATGTATATCATCATTGCCTTTGACAGAAATTCATTCACTGGTGTGTCAAAGGTGAGAATCATGCCTGGCACTCTTTCTTAGTGAAGGTTTTTTTTTTAAATTTTTAATTTTTTTTTTAATCTCATGGGATAGTTATCTATAGGTCATTAGACCAAGCTGAGAGGGCTAAGATCCTAAGCAATGGATTTTATGTCTGGATATGAGATGACAGACACAGGGGAAGAGAACAACACAAATGAAAACCATACCATGAGGCACGGAACAAAACAGACATAGGAGGGAATGAAGAGTTAAGTAGATGGGTAAGAAATAGTGAAAGAAAATCCACAGCTAGGCAGTATAGACACATGTAGTTTTAAATATTAGCTTAAATATTTGCTGGAATGTGTATAATATTGTAACTTCTGTCTATTCTTTATTGACCCTGTATCTAAACATGTTCTAAGAATAAGTATTTTATTTTAGGCTGTGCAAAGAGATAGTCTATATATTATCATGTTATTCACATCCCAAACACTAGACATCGCCTCTCTACATGTGCTCTTTCTCCTTACCAATGTCTCTACTGCTCTGTTCTTTCTACTCTTCTCTTGTTACCATTGCCACCTCCTCCACATTATGGTATTTGGTATACAGCCATACCAGAATTTGATGGCCAAGGATTAATGCTGTCACAGGCCACCTGGAGAGCAGGCACCCAGAGGAGAACTGTTGAGAAGACTATACTTGTTTTAAAACTTAAATCCTATGAGGATCCTGAGGTACACTGATGAAATTATAGTAAGTTAAAAAAAAAAAAACAAACAAACCCTCTGAGCTGGGGCTCAAAGCAGTAGATACAGAATCAGAATGTAATAGTAGAACTTGGTGTTTAAAAAAAACATGCTATCCTCTTTCCCACCCCATTGCTTAGTCATGCATCTTGCACTGGAAGCTAAAATGAACAGAAGTGGTTGATGTCATTTCTAAGAAAAAGCTCTAAGACCAAGCACGTGGAAATACATGTTCTCTCTTCATTGCAATGGCTACAATTACCAGTAATGACCTAGAACAGAAAGTACTCTGTCAGCCAGAGTCCCAGAGCAAAGACAACAGGGAGTGTAGCTGCACAGCAAAAAAGTGGAAACAGAAAGAGAGTGGGGGAAAGGGAGAGATGGAGAGAGAGGGTGACAGGGAGGGAGGGAGACACAGAGAGAAAGGGGGGGGGGAGAAAGAGAATGAGTTTCTGTTGTCACAAAATAGTATGATTTGGGGTCATTGTTATTTTGCCTCAACTTAGCATGCTATCATTTACAAGCTCATAAGATAGTAGAAAAAATGAGGTAATTCTACCCACTAAAATTCAGGGTGTGTATTTGTGTGTGTGTGGGGGGCACATGTTCATGCATGCAAATGTGAGATAAAAATCAAAAGTAATAATGTATACAAGTACTGGAGAGCTAATCAAGTAAAAGGAGAAAGATTTAAAAGTTTGATTTGATTTGGCTATGTATCATAATATTGATTATTCCAGTCATCTTTGTGAGCTACCTTCCATTTGAGATCAATTTGGATGTGGTATAATAAAAATTATGCATAGCACTAAAATATGTACCTGATTAACTCTGTTGCAGGCTTTGTTTGATTATAATAACCTCTGTACCTGTATATTCAATTTTCATAATTTGTTTCTCCTGTATTAATTTAGACTAATCTGTGGAAGCAGTCCCATTAAAAGGGCCACATTATGATGCATGCAGTTTGATGAAAGCCTAGAGCAGAAGGAAGATACACAACTAAGAAGAGAAAATAAGGATAACTGCTTCTGGGCCAAACCATGCACACATTTACTTTTGATTTTGCATTTTCTCTAGACACAATCATAGGTTTCTTATCACTCTCTCCTGTTTTTATTAAACTGCTATTTTTACATCGCTGTCTTTGATAAACAACTGATTAATATCTCCTAAAATTATATCTCTAACCTATATAGCATCTGCAAACTCTGCACACAAATGTTCAACTTCCCAATTTCCACTTGATTATCTCCAAAGCACCCATCTTAGACCAAGTTGATGAAACAAAATATTTGAGACATGGTAATTCATAAAGAAATCCCTTTGATTCAGTTTCAGAGGCTGCTAAGTCCATGAGCATGGTCCAAACTAGGGACTGTGAACACCCTAGCCATGTATTTTTTACAAGCAGCAAAAAGGGAACTGCAACATCAGTCAACTTCAGCTGTTATTAATTTTAGCCTTTTACTCTGTTGATTTTATTGTTAGCTTTATTTTTATATCTTATCCATTGTTTACACATATATGTTTATAGCTTTAGACTAAATTATCATCATCCCTAGTTTGAAAGCACCCAGCTAGTCTTTTCAGGTCCACCAAGCTCCTTCCAATGTATTGTCCACATAGTTTGTGTGATTTTTCTTAGAGGTTGGTTTAAAATCTGTTTCCCATTGACTCTTATGTCAAAGAAGAAGATAAGCAATATGTTAAAAAGTCCAAGCCTAATAAAATGATGTTGCAGCATCCAGTGGACATTGGCAATCTCAGTGATACATGGAAATCAGAGCTCTAGCTTGCACAAGGGGCTCTAGGTGAGGAGGAACTCTGGAAATTTTTGTATACATTGAAATGACTTCCAGAAGGGCTACTCAAGGAAACCAGCCTTGGAACCTGGTAGGAACCCTACTCTATGTCTCTCCAATATTCTAACTTTCCATTCTCTATCCCATTTGGAAAATTACTCCTTGGCTTCACCATTCTTTTACAAAAGGAGTATTGACACCAATTTCATACCAGAGTACTCCAGTGAATGGTACAGAATAGGACATCATATCCAAAATATATGAAAAACTTTTTAGAATATAAATATGCATCATAGAAGAAGGGCCCACACTTCCTCTGGCTGAGATGACTTTTATGTCTGTTCTTTCTATAATGGGGGAAAAGCCACCCTAAGAATAGAGCAAATACAAAGGAAGTTTAGAGAGGGGATGAGACAATGCAAAAGACTGGTGACATGTTTGAGAGGGTGCAGAAGGCCAGCACTGGGTGAACTCCCTATTTACATGAGTCAGTATATTCCCTCCTGGTTTATGCTAATGGGTACTGACTTAATGTCATAACTAAAGCTTCCTCCTTCCCTACCTCATACTCTGAAGTCATCTATTTCTGAATTAGGCTTATGCTTCTTCAGGAAAGTGCTTCCTATCCCTCTGAATAGGAGATGATATGTTGTTTGCTCACACTACTTCTCATGTGTCTTATGCATTTATACAATATGTCTGTGGTAAAATGACCACTCTTTGTCTCCTATATGTCACTAAGTTCCATGAGGGCAGCACAGATGTTGGTACTCCTCTCCACCTCATCTAGTGCCTCATATAGTATCTAACCATAAAAATTTGTTGGATAAATGAATGAATGAATGGATGGATTTGGTGTCAGGTATTGTGCTAAGTGCCTTTATCACATTTAAACCTCACAGTGATCTAGTAGGAACTATTTTTTTGATCATCTTACAAATGTGGAATCTAAGGGATGGATATGTTTAGAAACACTGTCAAATAAATATAAAAAGAAGAATCCAGGGATGGGGAGACAGCTTAGTTGGTAAAATGCCTGCCTTACATGAAAGAGGTCCTAAGTGTGATCATCATAAAGTCATATAAAAAGCTTGGCATGATGGTGCATACTTGTAATTTCTGTGTTGGGGAGACAGTGACAGGTGTATTCCTGGGGCTCCATGGCCAGGAAATCTAGCTTATTTGATAAGCATCAGGTGAATGAGAGACCTTATCTCAAGGAAAAAAAAAACAGAATTCCTGAGGAAAGATACCTAAAATTATACTCTGGCCTCCAAACACATGCACAAAATAGCAATAACAACCACATTCATGCACATGTTCCCCCCCCCCCACACACACGGGATCCAGTATATAAAATGAGATATTATTCCAACTGGACAATACTTTTCTCAGTCTTCTTTGTAGAGATTCTGTAAGTGTCTATATATTCTCTCTCCCCTCAAAATGCATCTCTTGTCTCTGATTCTACCAGTATTTTTTTTCTCTTTTCATCTTTTACTTAAGTTGTTGGGCCTTTAATTTGAATACATCATAGCAATAATTCAGCCTCACCTGGAACACATGAAAGTTACTTTACCACCTCAGAGGAACTTCAGGATCTAGAAGGAAGGCTATCTTTTAAATTAGTGACCCTAATTTGGGAGATAAAAAGAATTGAACTAGACCTTTGTTCTTCATATTTGTTTATATTGATCATCAACCTTTATGTACTCCTAATTGGGTAACCAAGTTTGTTGAACAGAAATGGTCTCCTATAGCACTTTGAACAGTCATTGCCTTGAAAACTGCCTGAAATGGTGGTTGTAGAATGTAAGTACCAAGGACTGTTTACAATCTACCAATATCCAAGTCACACATCCAGAGGTTCTGATTTAATGAGTGTCAGGTGGTGTCCACCATGAGTCTGAATTTTTCCAGATGGTTCTACTTCAAGGTAAGAGGATCTGGCCAAAAGTTGTAAGTTCCTGTTGCTGACCCTTGGCAAAGCACTGAGACCTAAGTACAGCTGACATAGGGTATAGATGCCTTTTAAGAAGACTTCTCACTTATTAGATATTTTATTAGCCATTCAGGGGAAGAAACAGAACTGAGTCCTGTTAGTAAGAGGTTGGTGATAAATGTCAGGGTAAGAACATTTACAGGCTGTTTGAAACTTATGTTTTAAGAAATGTGAACTTCACAAGAGGCTTTTGTGGATGGACTGCCACCCAATGCACAGATAGAAGACACTAGAGAGGCAGTTGAAGGACAAATATAAATAAAGATAATAGCCTTATATTTTACCTTTATCTTCCTCCCCCATAGTTTTCTAGAGAATAGAACTGTCATCAACATTTAAAGAGAGAAAAGTGAGGATAAGGGAGGCAAGGGCTATAAAATATGGTAGTACAAGGAACAACAGAAATTGCCACCTATTTAAATACCTAAGTTCAGAGTTGAACTTAGAAAATATGCAGTTCAGAGTTAATGAATGGGTACGGTAGACCTCCAGTTGCTTAAGCCATATATCACTGTAGCTCAGTCTCACAAAACATTAGCTGTCACTCACTAAATCAAGATAGAACTCAAAACTCAGAAATACTTGTCATGCATCCATAATAGACTGCCTGGGCGCCTTCGCTTAATGCTATTAGTCCTTAGATCCTGAATTCCAGAAAAGCTTATGATGAGGCCAACTGCTATCCTGTGAAGTTATTGCTGGGCTTTCCAAAAGGAAGTGCCATCTCATTCTTGCTCTTTGTATACTCAGCTATAGGCTTGTTAAGTGAATTCCCATGCATTCAGCATATTAAATAGGAATAATGGCATTTAAGGAAATAGGTAGACATTTGGCCCTCCTCCTTTAACTGGCTAGTGGGACCTTGTGTAAATTACTTTGCCTTCTTAAATCTTGGTTTTCCTTTATTGGGAAGGGTTGATTGTTTCTATTTCTTTAAAATCATTATAATGATTAAATGTGAAACAGACACTATTAGTAAAGAATTGATAAAAATGAACACAAGAAGGATACATTATGAATTATTCAGTTTATTACAGAAGAAATCATAAATTGTGGGGTTTATTTAAGGGGTATGGGGACCTAGAAAGAAGGCTGGAACAGTCATAAGCAAGTGGGAAGCAAAAAACACACAATCATGTAGAAACCACAGTACGGACCATGAGTTGCATTTAAGAGTAATGGCTAGGCAGAGCCATAAACACATGGACAATAGAACCTAGGTGTTTATGTAGGGAGATTGAGAAGTACAGTGTCTGCCCTGAGCTTCTCCATGGAATAAAGTTAAGAGAGCAAATGATTGTGACTTAAGGAGGAATACCAGAGGAAAAAAACAAAGCTGGAAACAATGTAGTGGTTGCCAAAGTCCAGGGGTAAGAGTAAATGAGGAAAGAGTGTTCAATGCTTATACAGTTTTAGTTTGGGAGATAATCTAAAATGGATGGTGGGGGTGGTTGTACAAATTGAGAATGTACTTAAAGCCTCTCAGTTTTACCTGTAACACTTAAAAGGGTAAAGTTTATCTTGTAAGTATTTTATCACACTTTTTGAAACTATGGAATAGTAAATCTGCATGTTTCAGAGAAGGAAGGGGCAAATAGAGTAAAAGCAAATGTACATTTGTCCATCTGAACTACTTTACAGAAAATTTTTCTAGAGAGGATGAATGGTTTCCTTACATCCATAGAAAACTCGTCTTTGTGAGTTTTGTTTAAATCCAGTCAGGAAACATTTAGAGGAGTGCACAAGCCATTACTTCCCTTTTATGTGTGCTTCTCTTGGGTCCCTGAAGATTCTCCCGCCCCCCAAATGGCCTATCAGATAAAAAGCACTCTTAGTGGAGCATATGTCACATAAAAAGACTTGACCCTTGTTAACAACTGTGCTGAATAGGATTGAGAATGGTAGCTTCTTTGAGACATTTAGGGACAGAAACCCAAAGAGAAAACCAATGCCACCCTGCATTGCCAGAAGTGAAACTCATGTCTGATCTAGACTCATCTACAGCAGCTACAATGACCCCTGATGCCCACAATCTATCACTCTACCTAGATGGGTGGCTTTTACTATCCCGGTAGGCTGCCCTGGGGCCTGCCCTTCAAGCCTACAAGCCCATCGGGTCTTCCCTTACATACCTGAATCTGATGAAAGAATCCATTTTCATTTGACTATAAAGGTCTGTCCTTGCTGCTTCCACCCCAAACTCCACATCCCATTACTCTGCCCTATGATCTCTGCTTGGAGACACGTGGGTGGCTTCCCCTCCCACACAAGCTGCCACGGGGTTGGATGAGGACAGACTAGTGCGTCTTGCTGGGAACTGTACAGTACTTCTGTAATTCCAACACTGATGGAGAGATGGGAAGTAGAAACAGGAGAATTTCTCAGAAGGTTGCTATGAGCACAGCAAAGAAAAACGATAGTAAAGTTAAGTAGAGAGAGAGAGAGAAACGTTGCCTCAAATGAGGTGGGAAGGCAAGGATTGACCTGAAAGTTGTACTTTGACCTTCACACACAGGCCATAGCATGTGTGCCCGCACACACATGACCACATAATGGACCCACACCATACATGGTTGAAGTAAAGCTGATTAGCAGAGACTGGCCATTTAAAAAATCTTTAGAACTCCCACATCAAAACAAAACAAAACAAAAATACATCCAAGAAAACAGCAAGGAAAATGGTGTTTTCTCTCATAGCTGTGGGTATGTACTGAAAATATTTTGTACTTTCCTCTTCTCACTATACACACAGACAGGGCCTCCTTAAGCTTGATCTGCAGGCGCTGTGCACAAAGACTGAACTTCGTAGTTATGACCTATACACATCACAGTGATCAGCCCTTTGTCCTGTTTCATGGCATGAAGGTTCCCAGCCAACCCTGTTGCTGTTTGTTAAGCATAATTCTTGCAGTTGAAATTTAGACATCTCCCTGTCATAAAGTAATTGATCTCAGGAAAGAACTAGATTTAATGAGTAAGTTAAAAAAAATTCCATTTTGTTTGGAAACACACTTGAGTACCTGTCAAAATTAAAAAATGACTTACACTCATATTATTTGGGAGTCATATGAACTGACTCTTGAGAAGAAAACATGATTCATTGTATATAAATATGACATTTGTCATGGATTTCTGTTCCTTATCTTGGCTTTTTATAATGTCTCTAGCCATCCGCAAATGAGTACCAAGTCACTATCTTTTCTGTTTCCTTCACTGAACATTCTGGAAGTGCATACTACCTCCTTAAAATCCTGTCCTCCATTTGGACACTGAGAAACTACGATATCCTCAAGCCTTTTTTTTTTCGATGACTTCCTTGTCATTATACCTCCTAAATGATGACAGCCTCTAAGGTTCTGTCTTGGGCTGCTGGGCATCTCTGGACATGCTCATTGGTTCCCACAGCATAGAGAATTCTTGCTTATAATAATTAGCCAAAGACCCTGCACTGATAGTCAGGCCACCAATTCTCTGCCTTTTGTTCTATAGCTTTCCAACTCTGGCCTTTGCCTGCTCTAGAATTCCTCTTGCCTCTTCATGTAGCTTCATATTCATGTTACTGCTGGCCCTCTCCAATCCTGGAGCTGACTCCATCAGCACCAGTTATTTGGTGTCTTTCCTGGACTTCAACTCAGTCTACAGTTTGGTTTCTTACTGTGGGTGCTTTCATTTAGCTCCAGATTTCAGTCCATCTACGAGACACCTATGAAAGGATATTTTTCTCTTCTTTAGTGGTGGTATAGAATAGAGTGATTGAGTCATGCTAACTAACATATCTATCACTGTAAATATTTACTGTTTATTCCTCTTGTTTAACTTAAACTTCATATCCTTGACATCTTCTCCATGCTCCCTCCTACCTAGTCTCTGGAAACCACTATTCTATTCTTTCTCTATCAGTACAATTCTTTTTTCTTTTTCATGTGTAAGAAGGTATGTGTGTGAGTGCATGTGTACAGATGTTCACTTGTGTGTGGATGTCAGAGGTGATATTAGGTGTCTTCCTTGATTTCTCTCCACTTTATTTATTGAGACAATCTTTCACTCAAACCTAGAGATCCCCTATTTGTCCATACTAGCTAACAAGTTAGCCTCCAAATCCTCTGTCTTCACTTCACACAAATGGGGATTACAGGCAGATCACCATACCTGCTGCGTCTACCTGAGTGCCGGGGATCTGAACACTGGTCCTCCTTCTTCCACAGCAGGTGCTTTATCCTGCAAGTTTTCTCTCCAGCCCCATGTTTGTGCACTCTACTAATAAGTAATAATTGGTTTTGTCTTCCTGACTAACATACTGTCTTTTACACAGTGTATTCATTTACTATAATTATTTGCTTTAACCAATAGCCAAAAACTGGAGTTTAATCTTGATTAAGGCACTATCAAGAAATAAAGAAATAAAGAAGATTCTAAGAAGAAAGAGAAAAAGGAGAGAAATATAAATGTACATACCAACTAGAAACCAGCAAATATCTGTGATAGTTTATTTGTTCATGTAGTATGGAAAGAAATTTAGATCTGCATTTACTTTTTGTGAATTAGAGGAGTAGAGAAAAAGTGTGTTATGGTCTCAATAAATGGTGTTATTTTACCTCATTCATTAAATTTGTCTTTGATTAAAGGATCTTTATTTACTGTGTACAAGGAGTCTCTCAATAACAGTGTTCTTTTTTTTTCCTTCCTATAAGTCTCCTGCATAAGTCTAAGGTCAACATTTTAATGTCAACGTAGCAACTACAACCTAGCATTTTTGTTGCCATCATTTCCTTGGGTGAATGTTTTCTCATCATTACCAGCATGGTCACAGAGCACAAAACATTGACTTATTTCCTAATTTTGTACAGACCCATGACATACATCTAAATAGCTGAATCATTTGCCACCTCATCATACTAAACATTTGGTCGAGATGAGGCTAAACTGATTTTTTCTTAACTTATATATTATAATGAATCACGTTCACTTACTAAGTTATTCCTGATGGTGGCAAACATAGAGTCAATGTTTGAAAACAACTCTTCAAAATGATTTTCTATATTTTTATTTTCTTTTCAGCTCTCCTTTTTGGTTCTCTCATGCAAAAGTGCCTTCTTTGGAGGCATATCAAAGAATATGTATTATAGAAATTTTTCATGGCATTTTACTGTCCATGGTACATTAGCACCTCTGCAGCTACTTGAATCTTTTCTATATTTTTATTTGTATTCAATTTTTAATTTATTCATTGGAGAGAGACAGACAGAGAGAGAAAGAGGCAGATAGAGAGAGAGACAGAGAGAGGGTGCACCAGGGCCTCCAGCCACTGCAAATGAACTCCAGATGTATGTGCCCCCTTGTGCAACTGGCTAAGATGGGTCCTGGGGAATCGAGCCTTGAACCAGGGTCCTTAGGCTTCATAGGCAAGTGCTTAACCACTAACCAATCTCTCCAGCCCCTGCTACTTGAATCTTAAATCCAACAGTAACCCAGGCTTCACTTTTACCTTAATTCCTTTTAGACTGATATTATTTCATTTTCTACTTACACATTTTTTCCTCTACATGTTCCACTCTACTTTCCTTATCCCCACATATATTCTAGAAATTTTGCCCTAAGTTCTCCCAGAAATAATCTTCCATAGCAAACTTGTTTTAAGATAGTGTCAGAAGGTTTTTTGTTGCTAATTAGGTTAAACAATGTGTTGCTTGGACACATCTTGGTCATTTCCCCCAGTCACCTATGTAGCACCTTCTGGCACTAGACACACAATTACTGCCTGGAGTCTGACTCTCTCCTGGCTTCCAGCCATGTCATTCCATTTTATGCATCAGCTGCATATGGAGTCTTCAGCAATAGGGTATTACCACTGGCCTTTGGTGGGTCATCAAGTACTCTGACAGAAGTCTGTCATTGTTTTGGGAAACCTTGTAGGTTTCTCTGATCAAAAGCTCATTGTGGATGGTAGGCCCAAGCTGAAAGTGGGGGTTACAGGTCAGTGTCCACTAAGAAATTGAGGAAAAAGATAACTAATATACAAGAGTTAGAGAGCAGAGAGATAGAGGGGAGAGGAGGACAGTGGTACACAGCCATGGTGAGGAATCAATTGCTCTTGATTTGGCTAACTGATCCACTCAGTGGTACTAGACCCATAGCTGGAGTTGGGAAACAAGTCAGAACCATACCCAAACACAAGCCCACTCTACAATATCAAGCTACCATCAATCACGGGGTATAAGAGGGCCTAAACCTATCATACTGTCTATCAAAAAAGTAAGTGTTATCTCAATTTTCCAGATGCTAACTTACTCTCCATTGGAGAATCTCCTTCTCTTTTCCAGATAGATGCAGATCCTAAGAAGAGAGCTGCCCCAACGTACCTCAAAAGGGGCCCAACTGAAATTAAGGACAACTGGCGAAATAAGCAAGGGTGATGTTTTCCTGTGAACCAGATACCAGCACAAAGGGGAAGGAGACCAACGCAGAGAAATATCAACTCCTACCAAATCAGAGAGCCAGAGCCTCAGAGGCCCCCAACACCTCAGCACTGAAGCAGACCAAAAATGAACCCAACATGGCTCAGGGAAATCTTGCGGAAGAGGGGGCGGAAAGGATGTCAGAGTCACATGTTGGGTCATGATTTGCAGAGACATTTATCATTCCAATAACAGGAGGCTAACTCCACAATGCAAGACCCATTTTCATTAACAAGGAGGGTCTAATGGGAGGGGGTAGATCACAGATGAGCCTAGATAATGGTACCAAACTGCCTGTATTTACTGAAAAGAAAACTAATGAATTAAATTAAAAAAAAAAAAAGATAGTGTCAGAAGGTGCTACATGGGTGACTGGGGGAAAATGACTAATATCTGTCCAAGCAACTCATGGTCTAACCTACTTAGCAGCAAATAACCTGCCATGAACTCACACAAGTGCAATAGTGGCACACAGCCATGGTGGGGAACCAACTGCTCTTGATTTGGCTAACTGATCCCCTCAGTGGTACAGGACCCATAGCTGGAGCTGGGAAACAAGTCAGAACCATATCCAAACATAAGCCTACTGTCCATTATCAAGCTACCTTCAATCATGGGCTACAAGAGGGCCTACACGTATTAACTTCTCTATAAAAATGTAAGGGTTATCTCATTTGTCCTGGTGCTAACTTACTCTCCATTGGAGAATCTGCTTCTCTTTTTCAGATAGATGTAGATCCTAAGGAGAGAGCCACCCCATCATACCTCAAAAGGGCCCTGGCTGAAACTAAGAAAAATTGGTGAAAACAAGCAAGGGTGCTGTTTTCCTGGTGAACCGGATATCAGCACAAGGGGGAAGCAGATCCACACAGAGAAAAATTAACTCCTACCAAATCAGAGAGCCAGATACCCAGAGACCCCCAACACCTCATCACTGAAGCAGACCCAAAATGAACTCAACATGGCTCAGGGAAATTTTGTGGAAGAAGGGGCAGAAAGAATGTCAGAGCCACATATTGGGTCATGATATACAGAGACATTTATCTTCCCCATAACTGTGGGCTAACTCCAGAATGCATGACCCATATACCTCAACAAGGAGGGGTCAAGAGGAGGTGGTATGTCACAGATGAGCCTAATAATGGTACCAAAATGACTGTATTTGCTGAATACAAAACTAATTAATAAAAAAATTAAAAACAAGATATTTGTCTAGCCACAGATAAGAAGTCATCCTCAACTCCTCACCTATACTTCTGAAGTCATGGGACCCTGTCCCTGTGGACAGGTCTGTTTAAACTTGGTGAAGGAGCATAGGCACCTGTTGTGGACCAGTGTTCTCTGGGCATAGCATAGTCATTACCATCTAAATCAGAGCAGTTGTGATCATTCACAGTTATCTCTGACAAGGTCAGGCCTACTGGCATATTCCCTCAGGGAAGGAGAGAAGGAGAAAGCCATTAGACACCATATGAGATTTTTTTTCTTTAAAAATTTTTTTTTGTTACTAATTAGTTTTGTACTCAGTGAATACAGTGAAGTTGGTACCATTGTTAGGCTCATGCATGTCCTACCCCTTTCCCGTGGCCCCTCCTTGTTGAGGTTTATGGGTCATGCATTGTGGAGTTAGCCCACAGTTATGGGTAGGAGGAAATGTCACTGCATATCATGACCCAACATGTGGCTCTGACATTCTTTCTGCCCCCTCTTCCACAAAATTCCCCTGAGCCATGTTGGGTTCACTTTGGGTCTGCTTCACTGATGAGGTGTTGGGACCCTCTGTGTCTCTGGATATCTGATTTGGTAGGAGTTGATTGGTTTCTGTGTCAATCTCCTTTACCCTTGTACTGGTACCAGGTTCACCAAGAAAACAGCAACCTTGTTTGTTTTACCAATTATTCTTACTTTCATCTGGGGCTCTTTTGAGGAAGATGGGATGGTTCTCTCCTTAGGATCTGCATTTATCTGAAAAAGAGAAGCAGATTCTCCAATGGAGAGTAAAGTTAGCACCAGATAAATGGGATAATCCTTATTTTTTTAATAGAGAATTTAATCGGTATAGGCCCTCTTGTAGCCCACCATTGGTGGTAGCTTGATAATGGAGAGCAAGCTCATGTCTGGATATGGTTCTGACTTGTTTCCCAGCTCCAGCTATGGGTCCTGTACCACTGAGCAGATCAGTTCACCAAATCAAGAGCAGTTGGTTTCCCACCATGGTTGTGTGCCACTATTGCACTTGTGTGAGTTCATGGCAGGTTATTTGCTGCTAAGTAGGTTAGACCATGAGTTGATTGGACAGATATTGGTCATTTTCCCCCAGTCGCCCATGGCACTACACGTGCAGACTGGGGACTGACTCTCTTCCAGCTTTCAGCCATGTCATTCCATTTTATGTGTCAACTGCATATAGTGTCTTTGGCAGTAGGGTCTTACCACTAACCATTGGTGGGTCATCAAGTACTCTGACAGAAATCTGTCTTTCTTTTAGGAAACCTTGTAGGTCTCTCTGATCAAAAGTTCATTGTGTATGATAGGCACATGCTGGTACTAGGAGTTGCAGGTCAGTGCCCACTAAGAGAAGGAAGAAAAAGAAAACTAATATAAAAGAGTTAGAGAGAAGAGAGAAAGAAAAAAGAGAGAAAAAGAGAGGGAAGCTGTAGAAGATTAAGGTCAGTCTTCATCATACCCTCTCCACTGCCTTGTGACTCAGGTCTTCCCTCTAAGTGCCTGGTGAACATTCAAACACTTGGTCTGCCTTTTAGGATGTAGACTTTTATGGGACCATAGCCATTTGGGTCTAGATTTGTGTCTCACATCCCCTCCCTTGCTCTCCCCTCTCTTCCCACCTACCTTATTATCTAGTCCTCGACATGCTTGCTGGGTATGTCAGCATCTTGGGTAGATTCAGGTTAGGTGCTGTAGATGTGTGGGGCTATTCAGAGATTATCTTTCTGTGATTGGGTAAGTTCACTGAGAATGATCTTTTCCAGGTTCAACCATTTTTCCTCAAATTTCGTCGTGCCATTTTTTCTTACTGCTATTAGAATTTCATTGTGTAGATATACCACATCTTAGTTATCCATTCTTATAGTGATGGACATCTGGGTTGATTCCAGCTCTTACCTGTTAAGAATTCAGCCACTATAAACATGGTTGATCAGACCTCTCTGGACTGAGGCTTAAAGGCTTTAGGGTACATGCCCAGTGAGGGAAAAACTGGATCTGTTGGTAATTCTATAGTCAGCTTTTTCAGGAGTCTCTATATTGCTATCCAAAGTGGTTGTACCAGCCTACATTCCCACCAACAGTGGATGAGGGTTCCTGATTCTCCACATCCTCACCAGCATTTATTTTCATTTGATTTTTTGATGTTTCCTATCCTTATTTGGGTAAGGTAGAATCTCATAGTTGTTTTAATTTGCATTTCCCTGATGAGTAGGGATGATGAACATTTTCTTAAGTGTGTGTTTGCCATTTGTATTTCTTCCTCTGTCAACTGCCTGTCCAGGTCTTTGCCCCATTTTGTGAGTGGGTTGTTTGACTTTTTATTGTTTAGGTTTTTGAGTTCTTTGTAGATTCTGGAGATTAGGCCTCTGTCATTTGGGTAACCAGCCAATATTTTCTCCCATTCTGTGGGTAATCTATTGGCTTTGCTTATTGTATGCTTGTATGTAAAGAAACTCTTCAGCTTCATGTGATCCCATTGGTTGAGTGACTGTATAAGATAGTGAGCTACTGGGGTTTTGTTCAGGAAGTCTTTCTCCATTCCTATATCATGGAAAGTTTTTCCTATATTGTCTTCCAGTATAGTAGCCAAGTTTTTGGTCTTATATTGAGGTGTTTAATGCATTTGGACTTGAGTGTAGTGCATGGAGATATGTATGGATCAAGTTTCAATTTCCTGCATATGGTTATCCAGTTTGTCCAGAACCACTTGTTGAAGATTCTGTCTTTTTTCCAGCCTATATTGTTAGGGCCTTTGTCAAATATTAATTATCTGTAGTTGCTTGACCCAAAGTGTGGGTCCTCAAGTCTATTCCATTGGCCTATACTCCTGTTTTTATGCCTGTACCATGCTGTTTTTATTACAATGGCTTTGTAATATAGCTTTAAATCAGGTATGGTGATACCTCCAGAAGTATTTCATTTGCTGAGGATATGCTTGGATATCCAAGGCCTTCTGCCTTTCTGTATGAACTTTGAGATCCCTTTTTCTATCTCTGTGAAGAACAATGTTGGGATTTTAATTGAAATTGCATTAAATCTGTATATTGCCTTTGGTAGGATTCCAATCTTCACAATGTTAATTCTCCCTATTCAGGAGCATGGGAGGTCTTTCCACTTTCTCAAGTCCTTCTCAATTTCTTTTTTGCATTTATTTATGTTTTCATATAGATCTTTCACTTGCTTGGTTACCGTTATTCCAAGATTTTTTGTTGTTGTTGTTTTTGTTGCTATTGAAAATGGCACCATGTCCCTTATTTCTTTCTCTGTATCTTTGGCCTTTAGGTGTATGTTTAGGTTATTGATTTGGGTTCTCTCTGTCTTTGTTATGAAGGAATTTAGTGCTATGAATTTTCCCCTGAGGAATGTTCTATAGATGCCTATTAGGTATAAGTGATCTATGTTTTTGTTGAGCTCTCTTACTTCCCTGTTGAGTTTCTGTTTGGATGATCTGTCTATTACTGGTCCAATCTGTTTGGAGTTCATTTAGCTTCTTGTATCTTAATAGTCCTTTCTTTTGAGAGAGTAGGAAAGTTTTCTTTGATTATTTTGTTAAATAAGTTCTCAATGCCTTTGGTCTGAATTTCTTCCCCTTCTGGTATTCCCATGATCCAGATGTTAGGACGTTTAAGGGTATCTCACAATTCCCTCATGTCCTGTTCACAGAAATTTTTGAACTTATTGAAACTTTTGAACTCTTGAACTGTTTCTTCTGTCTTGTTTTCCAGACCAGAGTTTCTATCCTCCACATGGCTGACTCTATTCTTGAGAACTTCTTGAGAGTTTTGGACTTGTTCAATTAGGTTTGCATTTTCTACTACTTTTCTATGTATAGTTTCCATCCTTCTGTCAAACTCTCTTTTCACATCATTTTCTGAATTTCTTGATGCTTCTTGGAATGCATCCTTGCATTTTTTTATGTCTTCATTTAGCATCACCAGCTGATTTTTGAGGTCCTCCTTTTTCACTCTTCAGCTTTTAACTGTTTTTGAACTCCTTCCATTTTCTTATCTATTAGGTCTAGTCTAGTGATGGCAGTACCCACATGATTATTGGTCCTTTGTTGCTTCTCTGCAAGATCTACCATTAGCTTGGTCAGGGTTGCATTGCTCCTAGCTTCATTTTAGTGTTCTGATCCTAATGTCCTTTCTATGTTTTGATTAGAGATGTTCATTGTAGGACTGGGTCATCTTGCTGGATTTACTTGCATTTGATTTTTCATGTTATTTCTTTTGCGCTGCTGTCTGCCCATCACAGTGTATGGGCAGGGAGAGTAGGACTGTGGTCTCAATGGGTGGGGTAAGCAGTGCTTCTTGGAGGAGCTTGCCTGAACTAGCTAGCCAGCAGGCAAGCAGATGGGCAGAGTGGTCCTGAGCTAGCACGTGGGTGGGTGGATCAGCCTGAGCTTATGCACAGCGGGAAGCTGAAGCAGCTTGAGGCCGGATGAGGAAGCAGCCTGAGATCTCACTTGGAGGAATGCCAAAGCAGCCTGAGCTCTTGCATGGCAGAGGTGCCAAAGTAGCATGCACTCTCAGGCAGTGATGCACTGAAACAGCCTAAACTCTCACATAGCGGGACACTGGGACACTGATGCAGTCTGCAAGCTGGACACCAGCAGGTGGCCAGTGGGGCAGACAGGCAGGGGGTTGGGCCTGAGCTGGTGCAGCAGACAGGCAGAGTGAGCTTGAGCTTGTGCCAGCAGGAAGAATGGGCCTGGGCTTGCTCATGGACTGGCAGTGGCTACAGCCATAAGTGGGCAGATGAGCAGAGCAGGCTAAGCTTGCACATCAGGGATGGGTGGAGCATGTGTGGTGGGCAGATGGATCAATGGAGCCTGAGGTTGAGTGGATCAGCAGGCGAGCCTGCTCAAGGTCACGTGTGGGGGGGGGGGGGTAGCAGGGCGTTGGCCCGTGTGCAGTGAGGCAAGGGGAACTATGCTGGCCGGGGTGTCCTTTCCTACAGTAAGTGCAGGGGTATCATAAGGCTGGGATTTGGGGTATGGCAGTTGCTTGGGGGGAGGGAGGGTAAGGGTTTGGGGGACTGGTGGGCTACCTGCAGTGAGGGAATCAGCGATTCCCTTTTCTTCCCTCTCTGAGCTCTCCCACTGGTGATCTATTAGAGATTTCTGTCCTCTAAAAGACCCAGTGAACCCTTAATTCCTTGCCTTTCTTTCCCAGGGAGGTGCAGCACAGTTGGTCTCCATCTTGACTGGAAGTCATGCTCATATGAGATTTTAACCTCTTCTTCCTGCACCCCACTCCCAGCTATATGTAATTCTTTCCTAGATTTACAAGAGGCCTTGGGAGGTACTAAAATTTACCAAAGATAAAAAGGCAACTGATGGGCTGACTCCATCTATGTAGTTGTGGGGAAGTCAGCATCCAAGCTGGATTAGGACTTTTTGGTAATATATCTTTGGGGGGGGGGTCTCAATAGCCCCTTACTCATTTTCCTGTAAATAAACCCACTATACTTATTGGTCACTAAGATAGACTTGGGTGGAATCATTCCTTTAGTCTGTGCTTGGTGCCTGTTTGAGATGAATAGATACCTCCCCAGGAAGAGCCAATGCACCACCACCTAATTCAGCATTAATTATACATAGCTTGACTGAACCAAAGAAATTTCCTTTTGGGAAATTTGGTGTTGAGGCAGTATGAGACCAAGCCAGTTAGGTGATCACAGCCAGTTAGGTGATCACAGCCAGTTAGGTGATCACAGACATTCATGAAAGACCAGGTATAGTAAGGAATGGTGTCTTCAAGTAGGGCCATATGTCAACAGAAGAAACAAGTCCAAGTGAGGAGAAAGAGTACTAGAGAGAAGAGTGGAGAGGACTGGGGACATAGAATGATGGCAGAGTGCTAGTTTGTCCAGCACAAGCTAGATCCTCGTTCAATCTTCAATACCGAAAGAAAAGAAAGTAGGGATAAACCACACGGTTATGGAGAACATGGGGACTTCCCTGATTTTTGAATTCATTCTGTGTTTGTTTAGCTCAGATATAATTTATTTCTAATCTCTCAATGGTTCAAAGAAGTACTAGCCTTAAAGTAGCTCTTCTTTTTCCTTATGCTGCCTTGAGGCAATTTATGTTCCTTTCAACAAAATGTCCTTTCAACCAAAGCCTCTCTCTTCTTGCTGTCACCCTGGTTTCTGGGCTCAGCCTTTTCTCCTTGTCTGACCTGCTCTGTTGGAAATTTCAGTTTTACTCCCTAGGAACAGTGTTCATAGCTGAGAGTCACTTGTGCAGTTTATAAGCCAAGGTAATTAATAACTGCCTCAACAGACAATTCCCAGTGCCTCTGAAACTTAATCCATAAAAAGTATATCCCTCACTCACCTAAAATTTTATGAGGTTTAGACAGCTCTTCTTCATCTAGCAGCTATACCATCTGAAATATGTGATTTTTGTGGTTGCCAAGGAAGGAAAATCTGACAAAGAGGGCCAAATGTAATTGTATTATATTGGGTTGGTAAATGGCACTCTCTTCTGCTCATTCATTGGTTATAATTCAGCATATTGTTTTTACTGTACCTGTATAAAGACCTTGAAAATATTAATAAATGGAAGACCCAAACAATGATGACTACCAACTATATATGCTGTACCCTTGTTTGCCTACTGAGCCCATAGTTTGGCTGGATGAACAAATAATTGTCTGTGGAGGAGCTGTTAAAGGGGCACGCATGAAGTTGAGAAAGCTCCTTGGGTAAGACCTTGCATTCTCAGAGAAAGGGCCACAAACCTTCCTGATCAAACATATGACTTAAATATGGGACAGCTACAATATTAGATGTCCTGGTACACTTTCCCCCTCTGGAATTGACAATCTCCTAGACACAGTTGTTAAAAGAAAAGAAACATTCCAGCAAACCCAGTTTCTCAGATCTTAACTGGTTTTTAATGTTATTGTTGAATAAACATCTGTCCTGAACAGAAATGGTTCTGAATGAACTGCTTTACCACATGGGTAAGCTGTATGTGTATCCAGAACAAAGTGGCCAACAGAAAGTTGCAGCAAGGTGTAGAGCTAGTTCGCTTGGTTAAAGCTTGGATGTTGCTTCTCTTGAACCTTATTTGAATAATTAGTTGGCTGCCTGTGGCTGGCTGATGCTCAGCTGCTGTGACTGGTTAGGCTTCAGCTACTTTTCATAGGAGAAAGTTTACTTATGCATAAAGTTATATTAAAGTTTACTATGTATGGAGAAACACTTAGATTAAACTCAAGTATGTTGAGAGGTAGCTTGAGATCAAATTTAATTCAATAAAATATACTTATAAGGCTTACAAATTTGTGTAGTAGAAGAGTGACTATATGGAGTGACTATGACTCTTGAAAAGAGGTTTAACAGGGCAGAGATGGTTCAGACAGTAAAGGTTTTGCTGTGTAAACATGAGAATCTGAGTTCAGATTCCCATTGCCCATCTAAAAGCAGGGTACGGTGACATGCACCTGTAATCCCAGGACTGGAGAAACAAAGTCAAGTGATCCCTGGGATTTCTGACTAGCCTAGTCAGATTAGTGATCTCCACATTTAATGACCTTGTATCAAAAAAGAAAAGAAGGTAGGGAGCAGTTGAGGAAGGCACCCCATATAGTCCTTTGGCCATCACACCCCCTACATGTGCACATACACTAGATGTAGACTCACATATATGAGGATGCATAAACACACACTCTCTCACACACATATGTATAAAGTTTAACCAAAACAAACTTTGAAATGATTACTGATCAGAAGGGAAGGATAGTAAAAGATTATGAATATGGGCTCTTGTCTGTAGATGGAAATCTTAGCTCTGCTAGTTGATGGCTGTTTGAGTTTAGGTGAAAGTTATTTATCCTCTATGTTCTTCCCTTTTCTCTTTTGCAAAATGAAAATAGTAAAAGTACTTACCTCCTAGATTTGTTAAAAGGATTAAGTGGATGATTGTGAGAAAAATGCTGACACATGATGTGTTGTGCATTGCTGTTATTTAAAGCAGGTATGCTGGGGGACTAAACAATTATCCCATTTCAAGAAAATCCCCCAAGCATTCTTTTCAAATCCACATTATTATCATGAAAAACAGGATCTCACAACTCCTTTTGACTTGACTTAACTAGCAGCTTTGTTCACCTAGTTAACTGTCTTCCTTATACTCTAGGCTCCAGCCTGACTTTTTTCCTATTACCTAGCAAACTTATGTCTGCTGGTCTAGTCCTTTCCTGTGTCTGTACCTTCACATGCTGTCTTCTCTCTCATTGCTAAGGATGAAGGAGACTTGCTCCTGTATATGGCATTTGGCTCTTGAGATCCTGGATCCTATCCACTCTCATTTCTCATGGACTTAGTGTGGAAACTGGGAAAAAACAACAAAAAAAAACCAGATCTGGTGGTATGTGTTTATAATCCAGGGACAAGGAATGGTAAGACAGGCAGATACTTAAGAGCTTGGCTAGCCTGTCTAGCCTACTTGGCAAGTTCAAAACCAATAAGAGAACATCCCTCAATAAATTAAAACGAGAGACAACCTGAGGAATTACATGTAAAGTTGTCCTTTGACTTCCATAAACATGTGTACACATGCATGTGCACACTTGTACACACACACAAACTTTTTTCCTTCCACTCTCTTCTCTTGGATCATTAATTTCCCTTGACATTTTCACCTGACTACTTTTCTATCAACAAGAAAGATTTTTGATTATTGCTTTCTTAGAAAGTCTTTTTTTTTTTTTCTTAGGCCAAACATTCCCCTCTGGCTAGACATTTATCTACCCTTTGTTATTGCAAAAATTCTCACCAAATTGTCCAGATTAACTGTTGACTTCCTTTATTTCTAGGTTTCCAGTCTACTAAATTTTTGTTTTCTCCACATTATGCAATTGCAAAATTCACCAAAGAGACCATGGGATAAATTTAATCATCAAGTCCCATGTAGCTCAACTGACAAATGCCCTCTGTTCAGAGGCCCTTTCTTCACTGGGTGTTTGTGGCCGAATATCTGTTTGTCTTCTTATATCACTCACTAGCCAATCCTTTTCACATGCCTCTGTGGAAGCCCTCTTCTCTTCCCAACCTTGATTATGGTAGAAATGGGCTAGAGCTTAGTTCTCAGGTGACTTCATACCTGTCCTTACCTCCTAAGTGACAACATCTAGGCCGGTTCCCTAAATATTGTCCTTTAGTCCAGAGGTTTCCCTATGTATACTTGTAACATTAACCTTCTTGCTGAACTCTAAATTTGTACTCTGCAGCAGACAACTTCAGGTTTGCTGAGATGAACTTCCAAATCAGGCACAATTACAGAGGAAGGGATATTTATTGAAGCTTACAGATTCAGGGGAAGTTCCATAATTGCAAAAGGAGCTAGCCTTGCTTTCACAGATCCAAGCAGAAAGAGAGAAGCCATTAACCAAAAGCCACACAGCACACTTTAGGAATTCCAGATGGAAAAAGGCACTTTGCACATCTTTACATTGGAATTTCAAATCCACCACCACATGTTAAGACCCGCCCAGTGACACCTCCAACAGTCAGGTGGCTACAGATCCATACTACAAACTAATAAAACACAGACTATATTGGGGGTTCATCTACTCAGACTACCACATACCCTAAAAAGCATTTGAATTCTCCAAGTCCAATTAACATTGCAACCTCATTTAGCTAAAAGAAAACTCATGGTTCTCAGTTTTCTAACCATCCCTATTTCTCTTTCAGTGCTTAGCTTGGGAAATGGTCTAACTATTCACTGTGTCATGTAAGTTTCAGTCTTTGGTATTATCATCATCTTTGCTTCCATATTCCATTTTTCATTCTCAATAAATCCTTCCATTTGCACTTTCAGTATAATCCTGAATCACACTCCCAGCATCAATCTATATCCTCTGATTTGTGACACTGCAAATATTCCCAAGTCTGTCTTCTTGTTTTCATATGTGCTCCACAACTCCCTACTCATATTTTCCCATATAGCAGCTAAAGCAATCTTTTAGAAACATTTTGTTAAGCTATAGAAATTATTCCAGCTATACCAGGCCTAGGCATTTAACCTATGTACTCTATACTATACTTCAGAGATACTTGCTCAGCCATGTTTATTGCTGCTCTAGTCACAATAGCTAGGATATGGAACCAGCCTATATGTCCCTAACCTCATGAATGAATTACAAAGATGCAGTATATATACACAGTGGAGTTGTGTCCAGCTATAAAAATTAAAATTATAAAATTTTCAAGGAAAGGGATGGAACTAGAAAGGATCATACTGAGTGAAGTAACCCAGGCTCACGAACACAAATGCTGCACATTCTCTCTCATATACAGATTCTAGCTTTAAATTTCTTGATTAGTGGGTACAAAACAGAATGGTTACAGTGTCCATGAATCTAGAAAATGGTATGGGGATGGAGTTCTGCAAGAGAATTGGTGAAAACATGGAGCACAAAAGCAGATGATAGTACCAGAGTTGGGAGAGTTTAAGCAGGGACAGGGATAGGAATAGGGATGGGTTGAGAAGGGAGAGATGGAGATGATGGGAAGATGAACCAAAAGTAGGAACAAGTGAACAGGCTATATGGAAACCCAGTGCTTGGCAAGTCAACTTACAACATAAATACAAATACTTTGCACTGAGCCCTAAATATGACTTCTGAATCACTCCCACCAAGGCTCTGAGAAACCAGAGGGATGGAAAGCATGCCAGAGCAGGAGTGTGAGATGAGGTACTGCAGAATGCTGCCTTTCAGATCTGACAATCTGCTGCACCCATGGACTCTCAGCAGATGGGGTTTTCTAATTGAGTCTGTCAATAGCTCACATAGATGAGAAGGTACCCATGAGACCCACACCTTCCAGAGTAAATAATGGAAACTGATAGCTGCTGGAGGATGGGGGAGTCATGTCCTTAGTAGTATAGCCACTAGAAAATTGCCTATTCTTCAGTAAATAATCTCCCACCCCTGATTATACACACAGTCCTAATTTAAAATCAGTGGCTCAAAAAAAAAAAATGTTTTAAAGGCCAATAAACCAGGAATGGAAATCAGATAGGGATCTAATGGGAAGAAGTACTTTAGTTGGAGAAGAAAA
Organism: Jaculus jaculus; assembly: GCF_020740685.1. Classification (NCBI taxonomy): domain Eukaryota; kingdom Metazoa; phylum Chordata; class Mammalia; order Rodentia; family Dipodidae; genus Jaculus; species Jaculus jaculus. The sequence goes on from NC_059104.1 coordinate 106,686,322, forward strand.
GGGAAGAGAGAAAGTAGAGGATAAAAATGGATTGGAGAAATGTATTGAATTGTCAAAAACAGGAAGTAAGCCTTTTAGCAATGTCTATAGGATCATATCCATATGGATCATATCCATATCCAAGCTACTTTCCTATCTCCATGTCAGCCATTTTGATCTTCCTGCTATTTCTTTACACACCAAGCATGCTGCTATCTCAGAACAGCACTTTCTGTTCCCTCATCCTGGAATACTCTTCACCCAAAATATTCTAAGCTGGATGTTCCATACATTTAATTTCCATTAATTACTCAGCCAGCTCACAGGCCTTTCTCCTTAACTTCACTCATTCAGTTGTTATTTTTCAAATGTCACCTTCTCAGAACTGTCTTCCACAATAGTTATATCTAAAATATCTGTCCTGTCTTTTCCTCCCCCTACTCTGCTTTCTTTTTATCATGGCACTCATTAAACATTTAGGTGTGATCTGCCTCCCCCTCAAGGTCTTAACTACTAAGATTATAGGAACAGGATTTGCCTGTTTTATCTACTGCTGCCTGAATGACATGCACTGTGTCATTTCTCCCAGGGACCTTTTCTTCCTCTAATACTTTTTCTTGCTAATGCTGCTTTATTCTTAATGTCACCAGCTATTTTTCACTTGCTTTGAGAAATTTTCTCTAGGATAAAGCTGGTCACTGTTTCTATGGGCTCACTGAACATCCCTTATAGTTCTCATCATGGCATGCTATCTTGTAAAGAGAGAGAGAGAGAGAGTGTGTGTGTGTCCAGCCTAGCAACCCACATTCCACGTTTTTGCTCCTTGGCTGTGATTGACTCTAAACCATTTTCCCAGCAAGAAATCTGCTTCTGGAAGGAGATACCGTCCTTCTCCCATGGAGCATGATGAGTTGCTTCCATGTCCTCGGTCTGCACTCTCTGGCTAGCATCTTTCTAGACGTTTCCTGACAGAGCTCAGCCTTCCCACACCCAGGAAAGCTTCACGTTTTGCAGCAGCTGCCATGGAGAGCCTGTGAAATAACAGGAAGCAGACACCCAGGTGATGGGCAGGTAGGAAAGAGTTGCCTGGCTAACTGCTTGCAGCCACTATAATGACTTGAATGAGAACAGAAGGAACTCCAGTCTTTTTTTAAAGACTGAGCATGAGACATTGACTGTAACGCATTCTCATAGATTGAACTGATGGAAAAAATATTGGCATTAATAACATGAAACTCTAACACTCTGGGGATAATAAAAACAATTGATTACAAACAAAACTCGTTTCACAATTATTTTATGTAATAACTCCATGCAGTTCATTGTTATTAATTACTAGGCCAGTAATTTGGTGATTTGGGCATTGCATATTCAAGCTAAATAAACACTTTTATTTGGTACTTATTTGATCATCCAGAAGAACTTATTTGATTTGTTATTACTGATAGTTTAATTTGATGCAAAATGGAAAATTCCATTTGAAATGTCTAAGTCATTGAGGTCAGGCCTAGAGAGGAGGCTTCAAATGGCTCCCTTGGACCATGCATATATGATTACTGGGAGTACGTTCCTATCAGGTCCTTTAGAGAAACTTCTAAAGCAAGACCTCCTTCAGGTCACTGTTCTGAATTAGCTCTGGTCTTTCAACCTGTGCCAAGTTTGAGGACAAGAAAACATTTTATTATGGGTTGTATGCTATGGCTATATTCACCTTGAGAAACATCTTTTGGGTTTTACCATCTATTTGTGGGGGAATCCAAGAGCATTGGCAATGACCTGTAATATTTAGGGGTCATCATGGACCTCCCTGGCCAACAATTCACTAGAAGGTGTCCCATTCCTGGCACTGAAATTTTTCTAGTAACCATCTATGTTTTCTGGGTGTCCCATTGTCCAAAACAATATGTAACCATACAGATTATTCATACCTTCTTAGATTTTGATTAACCTTTCCCCTATCCTTCCTTTACTGAATCTCTTCTCCAGATCTCACTTAGGCCTTTCTACCCCACTAATCTGTTCATCTACTTACATAGACACAATACTATCCTTGTAAGTCTTCCCCTCTCCTTCCACCCTTATAGGTCCTTCCTAGCTTACTGGCCTCTACTAAAAGTTTTATTCCAACTCACATAAAAATCCAGACATTTGTACCTAGGATCCACATGTGAGAAAGAACATGTGATGTTTGGCTTTCTGGGTCTAGGCTACCTCACTAAGTACAATACTTTCCAGGCTCATCCATTTCCCTGAAAATTTCATAATTTCATTTTTCTTTACTGCTGAATATAACTGCATTGTAAAAATCTACCACATCTTCATTATTCACTTATCAGTTAAGGGACATGTAGAGTGGTTCCACTTCCTAGCTATCGTGAATAGAGTGGCAAAAACATGGATGTGCAAATATCTCTAAGGTAATGAGATGAGTCCTTAGGATATATGCTTAGGAGTGCTATAGCTTGGTCATATGGTAAATCTATTTTTAGCTGTTTCAGGAACCTCCACATTGATTTCCACAATGGCTGTGCCAGGTTACATTTCTACCAACAGTGTAGAAGGGTTCCTCTTTTTCTGCATCCTTACCAGCATTTATTGTCATTTGTTTTCTTGATGATATCCATTCTGACAGGAGTGAGATGGGATCCCAAAGTAGTTTTAATTTGTATTTCCCTGCTGGCTAGGGATGTAGAACATATTATATGTTTATATGTGATCTCTATTTTTCTTCCTTTGAGAACCCTCTGTTTAGGTCCATGGCCCATTTTGTAATCGGATTGTTTTATTTCTTATTATTTAGTTGTTTTGAGTTCTTTGTATATTCTGGGTATTATTGCTCTCCCTTCACCTAGTCTCTGCTTCTGCAGCTCTACACTGGCCAGGCAGTTACTGATTGGGGCCCCTGGTACCTCAGTTGAATTCTAGAAAGCTTTTCTGTTTGCTAGAAGATCTGGGTCTCTCCTGCTTCTCTGTTGTGGTTGATAATTTCTTATACACCTCCACTTTTACATATGTATGTATTTGGTTTTTTGAGGTAGGGTTTCACTCTAGTCCAGCCTGACTGACCTGGAATTCACTATGTAATCTCAGGGTGGCCTCAAACTCACAGTGATTCTCCTACCTCTGTCTTCCAAGTGCTGGGATCATGTACTATCACACCTGGGCTTTGTTTAATTATTTTTATTAGAACTTCATATTTGCCTCTTTAATCACATGAAATTTATTTTGACAAAAGTGTGAAGTGATTATTTTACATTATACAATTTTATTCTGACATTAGTTATTGAAGAACACAAAACCACTCAAAAATGCCCTGATGGTAGTCCATTTTTTAAAGCTCATTCAGTATGAATTGCTGGGCCAGATAGTTTTCAGGAAACCACAAAGGAAAAGTGGATATGGGACCATTTTGGTAAAGGAACTCAGAACTTATGTAAGGAAGGAAGACAGGGAACAACTTCTAAATAGCAACACTAGTATTTTACATGGAGCATTGAGTTACTATTCTGGGAAACTAAACTCTTCTCATATCACTCTGATTTGCTCTTGTTTTCTCTATTTGACTGATTGCTTGTGCCTATCTTTTCACTTGTTTTTCTCTTCCCTTTTTCTTATCTTCTATTTGCTTTATGTATCTCTCCCCTCTCTTTTCCCTTCTCTCTTATCCACTGCATCTTTCTCCAGATACATCTCCACACATCTTTCCTCTGCCTATATTTCCTCCATATGAAAGAAATTGCCTGTATATGGGGAGTAACTAATCATGTCATATGTTTCAAAGAGTGTTGTGATTGGATACCATGTGTGTATTACTCAGTTCAGGCATAGTGTTATATAATTATATTTCATCTCAGTCTCTAATAAGAAATCTGGTAACATCTTCCCAAACTGCATAATTAAAAGAGAAGATTGGCCAATGAAGATTAAATAGGAGAAATTAAACAAAATGTGAGGGTGCTAGAGTTGAAATTTAAGGTGGACATATCAAGTTAAGAATTGTGGTGGTTTGAATTAGAAGCTCCCCATAAACTCACATGTTTGCAATGTTTGGCCCCTAGCTGGTGGCAATCTGGGAGATGGAGCCTTGCTGGAGGAAGCATGATATAGTCATCTCCCCGTTGCCCCAGACCTCAGCTTGCTCTGTTGGTGCTTTTTCTGCTTGCTGTGGCAGGAGATGATGTCTAGCCTCCCCTCTAACATATTTTCCCTGCCATCATGAAGATCCCTCAAGACTGTTAGATAAAATAAACTCTTTTCTTCTGTCAGCTACTTTTGGTTAGGTATTTTATACGAGCAACATCAAGGTAACTACAACAAGAAGAAAGAGATGACCATGGGAATGTAGACACTGCTGCTAGTGGAGAAAGACTCTGGATATAAGGTCTGGGTGATCTCATGGAGGCAAATGTAGCCATGAAATGAAAACAGTGGTTGTGTTAAACAATAATGATGTTCCAGAGGAAATGAGAAGATCAATAAATGAATTCTTGGGGTTATATCACATTAAATGAGAAAGTGAAGAATTGTTAAAAGAAGTTGCAAACATAGAGTATGACAGTTTTCATGACATTAAAGATTCGCGTGCTATAGCATAAGTTACATGAGAAGAAGAAAGCAGTCACTGTGCAAACTGCTATGGAGACATTTTTTGCAAAGACATAGAACAATTATTTCTCCTAAATTCTAGCATGCTCAATAAATATTAATTTCAGTATTTTCATCTTCATGTTTAACAGTCAACAGTTTTTAATGCTTTAAGAAAAATTTTAAGGTCATAGAATAATATTATTGTTTGCCATTGGCATTGAAACTTATATTGCATGGCTTTGGTATTCCTAGCCATTTTTAAGCCCATACAACCATCAAAATGAGGGCTGCCTATTTTTAACTTTTCTCAGATTCAGTTTTTATTTTCTGTGAAATTAGTAACTCACAGAATGATTGTGAAGTTTATGTGAGGGAATGCATATAAACTGCTTGAAGCAGCTATTGCTCAGTAAATTTTAAGTAAAATGTAGTTGTTATCATATGGCTCCAAAGTGGTTTGAGTTCAGGAAGGCCAGCCCCCTTTTGGAATTACCTTTAACTCACAACTAGTTACACACATAATTTGCTATTGTAGCTGGTACAAATGGAGACAGCATCTTGTGCATCTCTGTATTTTGTAGTGTGTGTTGCATGGTAGAAGCTCAGAATCTCATCATTAAAGACTGAGGATGAAACTCAATTGTCAAGGTGCTTGTCTATTATGCAGAAGGCACTGGGTTCAATCACCACAATGCCTCCCAAGGCCATGTATTCCTGTAATCCCAGTATTTAGGAGGCAGTGTGATTTACAAAGTGAATACAGGCAAGCTTGGGCTACACAGTGAGATCCTGTTTCTAAAAGAAGAAGAAATAAACATTAAATATTTGAAGAAATTAGTGTAATTTGAGTTTCAAAAAATATTGTTCAATATGATTTTTCTTCTCCACATGTGAAAACATGCGTGCCCTAACCAATCTGAGAAAATCCACTCTTTCTCATCTCAATTTTCCAAGGAAATATATTTGTGAGTGACATATATTACCAAGAAGCTGGAGGACTATTACATGGATATATTACATGTGTGGGCTTTTCAGACATTGGTATTAGTTATGTTTGAGCTCTGAATCAAAATATGGATTGACAAAATAAGCTGATTTTATTTCAAATTACTTTATGAATTTGCATAGTCAATTAATTTTTTGTTTGTTTTTATTTATTTATTTGAGAGTGACAGAGAGAAGGAGGGAGAGAGAGAGAGAGAGAGAGAGAGAGAGAGAGAGAGAGAGAGAGAGAGAGAGAGAGAATGGGCATGCCAGGGCTTCCAGTCACTGCAAACGAACTCCAGATGCATGCCATGCACCCCCTTGTGCATCTGCTAACATGAGTCCTGGGGAATCAAGCATTGAACTGGGGTCCTTAGGCTTCACAGGCAAGTGCTTAACTGCTAAGCCATCTCTCCAGCCCTGCATAGTCAATTAAAATGTAAGATGTAATTAGTTTTTGTTCTATGCAATAAAAATATCTAGCTTAAATACATTTTTCTTTTTCTCTGAATTAATCAACTATTTTTATATCATATACATAGAGCACAAGCACACTCCAATCAGCTAAATTAAGACACTCTTACCAGTCTAAAATTACAGTGGTGAAATGAACACCACCAGTAAACTATAATGCCTTTCTAGATCAAATATATTTCCCTGTAAGAACATATTAAGTATACATACATGTACATGTAGATCTTGTATTTGTTATGTCTATATTCTGTTTCTATATATATGTATATATATATATATATGTACATATATTCCCATTAATATAGTTTTCTCCTCAATTTCTCCTCCTAAGAATACTGTTGACTTTGATATAAGTAAATCAAGAAACCTTTTAGTATTCAAGAAAGAGTAGTGGGGGCTGGAGAGATGACTTAGCAGTTAAGGTGCTTGCCTGAGAAGCCCAAGGACTCAAGTTTGATACTCCAGGTCCCACATAAGACAGATGCACATGGTGGCACATACATCTGGATTTTGTTTGAAATGGTTAGAGGCTGCCCATTCTCTCTCTCTCTCTCTGTAATAAATAAAATTAAATAAATAAACATTAATTTTTTTTAAAAAAAGAAAGAGTAACCAATAGACCAAGGTTTCAAAATTCAAAGATAGGGGCTGGAGAGATGGCTTAGTGGTTAAGTGCTTGCCTGTGAAGCCTAAGGATCCCGGTTTGAGGCTCATTTCCCCAGGACCCACGTTAGCAAGATGCACAAGGGGGAGCACATGTCTGTAGTGGTTGGAGGCCCTGGCGTGCCCATTCTCTGTCTATATATGTATCTCTTTCTCTCTGTCTGTTGTTCTCAAATAAATAAATAAATAAATTCAAACATAGGTCCCAAGAGATCACTGGCTACATTTAAAAGGTAAGAGTAGAATAGAGAGGAGATATCCAGAGTGGGGACTTAGCCCTATCCAATTTTTCATTTTTTTTCACTTTAGTAGTTTTCAATTGATATCAATAAGGCTATGAAAGAGGCTGTTTGAAAGTTTTTAGCTAAATTTATTTGCATAGTGGTATTGCATTTGATGGGCCAATAAAAGATAGTCAGATACCAATCTTGGTATCAAGTCTGGTTTGTCCTAAAGCATTTTCACTGTGTCAATCAGTCATATCCATTTAAATGATGGCTGCTTGCCATTGCACATACATGCCAACTGTGGCTGACTCACTCTGCTTGAGTCTAAGCCTCACTGCAGGGGTATCACTCCGTGTGTCTCTCTGAGTTATTGCCAAGGGTATTGCCTATCTGGCTGGAATACCTGCTATATGCAGGCCACTAGTTAAGTTTGTGACAGTGACTCAAGAAAACACCTTTCTCTATGCATAAACTCAGAGGATTATATGGGCAAATTTCATTGAAATAGAAAGCACATTTTGACTTTTTTTTAAGAGAATGAAAAATTAATTTTGTTTTTATTTTTACATGTTGGTAGTTTATGCATATGAGTTCAGAATTTTCAAAAAATACTACTATTCTGATACTTATAGCACAGACCTAACTCAGATATACTGAAAATATCCTTATATTTCTCTACCTTCTGGTAGATTTTAGTAAAAACAACTCTGATTTATGAAGCCATTTAGGTCATGTTCCTATAGTCACAAGGTTTCACATTGTCAGACAGTCACTAGAGCATGTTTTATGAAGACAGGGCTAAGCTGCTCTGAGGGTCAATGGATCAATTGTCCTTGCTATGACCATGCTTGTGTAGAACCCAATGGGATTTGAAAACATTCCCAGTGATGTTTGAGTTGCTATTAGTTTTGCGTGCATCCTCGATTTCACAAAGTAAATCCATCCATACTGGGCTTATTCATATTCACTTGGTGCAATGCAGTTCTGAGCTAGGCAATAGCAGCACAGAAGTGCTTATAACACTCTTTCCAAACACTGATTATAATGCAACGATGATACTATCTTTACAGAGCATACAAAATACCAGCAATAAACTTTCTAATTACAAGGAAGACTAATGCACTGACTATGGAAATCACTAGAAAGAATGGCTGAGCTATTCTTTGTAGAACAACTGCTCAGAAACGGAATGTCATAGGAGACAAGTTTCTTTGCTAGAGCAATGGAATGGATAGAAAGCTGCAAGGAAGGAGTGAATCAGCTTTTGATGCCAATGAAGCCATCTTGGAATGGAAATGCATATCTAGGGCTGATGCCTGGCAACTTGCCAGGACTAAAGTACAGTCAGATGTGATTTGTAAGGTGGAGAGCCAGGCAGAGAAGAGACATAGTTCTCAGCTGATCATGTGAAGCAGAAGTGTTCCTTGTCATCTTTAAAGATGTGAAACCAAATGTTAATTAATGAGTAAAGTTTCCTTTTGCTGCCACTAAAGACATGTATAGCTTAGGCTTTGTGAATACCTTCTACAGCATGGAATTAGAATGGTTATGTAGCAGCTGTGGAGGAGATAAAATTCTGTCATATTTCAGCAAACAGACAAATCTTTCTTTGTTGCTGCTATGGTCTCTACTCCTAGTTACTCTTTAAAGCTTATTACTCATTCTGGAATATGTGCCTCCTTCTATTATCTTACACAGTATTCACTGGCAATCTTTATCATGGCTGTGGTTTCATTTAGTACCTAGAAATTAATGACTTTTAGCAGATTTGAATTGTGATTTTGTCACTTACTGCCTCAGTGATTGAGGAAAAGTCATATTATCTATAAAGCAGGAATTCTAATATCTGTTTTATAGAATTATTCAAGAATACAATTGTACAGATGAAATAAGTGCGCACAGTTTAGTGTAAATCAATATTATCAGTGTCATTATCAATAAGCATGACTTTGAAGATTGTAAGTCACAATCAGAGAGGACACCCCAAGCTTCTTTGAGTTATATGACATCTGTTAGGAATGAAGCATTTACCACAAATCAGAAACAGAGCTAACTTCATATGTTAATTCAGAGAATTCTTGAATAACCCTGAGTACAATTATCCCTATCTTAGAGAATACTTACATAACTTGCCAACATGCACAGCATTAAGAAGTGGGAGTCTTTGGTTTGATTTAGTGTGGAGCAATCTGGCTCTAGCATATCTTCTGGGGTGTTGTTGCAATGCCTAATATATGACAAGGTGATTCCATATAATATTGTTCTTTGATTACATACATATGATGTGCTGCTATAAGAGATGGTAAATGAGCATGATTTCATTTATTTTTATAAAAAAATTATTCATTTCTTTGCAAGCAGGGAGAGATAGAAGAGAGACAGACAGAGAGAATGAGCACACCAAGGCCTCTAGTCACTGCATACAGACTCCGGAAGCATATACTACTTTGTACATCTGGTTTTACATGTGTACTGAGGAATTGAACTCAGGATGTTAGACTTTGCAGGCAAGTGCCTTAACTATGGAGTCATCATTCCAATTCTATTATTATTTTGCTTTCTTTCTTTTTTTCCCAAGGTATGGTCTCTTTCTAGACCAGGCATACCTGGAATTCACTATGTAGTCTCAGGCTGGCCTCAAGCTCACAGCGATCCTCCTACTTCTGCCACCTGAGTGCTGTGATTAAACTTTCCTTTCATGATTTGAAAGAGAAAATACTATTTGCTATTCATATGTGATGAGCATGCAGGTGTCAGAAGTTGTAAGGATGAAAGATGTAAACAACTCTAGTTCAAACTCCTATACTAAGTAATCTATGAGTGCCAAGTTCTTAGTGAATTTATATCCTAAGAATATACTTAGATGGATCTTTTGCTACTCAATTGTTTAAGAGCTTAAAGAATATTAAAAGATAGCTGACTCTATCAGGAAATGAGCCATCCTTTGTGTATCAACTAGGGCCCAGGTGAAATTACAGATGAATGGGCAAGAGTGCTGCTTCCATGGTGAGCCCAACAATCTGTGTCAGGGTGATGGAGATAGACACACACACACACACACTCACATGTACCAAAGTAGAAATCCAGAAGTTGCTGAGAGCTTGGCACTATAGTAGACTTAAAACATACCTACAAAGGTTCAGGGAATTTTGCAGAGGGGAGGGGGTGGGAAGAGTGTAGGAGCCATGAGGTGGTAGGGAGGGAATATTCAGAGGCATTACCCCTCCTTACATTGACTGACTGCTGCTCTCATAACTCATAACCCATAACCCCATGCTGAAAACAAACAACCCAACTGAGGAGAGTGAGATAGGGGCAGGGAGGAGGGCAATGATGGTATCAACATATGATGTGTCCATATAAAGTTTCTAATTAAGGGGCTGGAGAGATGACTTAGTAGTTAAGGCGCTTGCCTGCAAAACTAAAGGACCTTGATTTGATTCCCCAGAACCTATGTAAACCAGATACACAAAATAGCACATGTGTCTGGAGGTCCTGGCATACCCATTCTCTCTCTCTTCATCTTTCTCTCTCTCCATCTTTCTCTCTCTCTCTCTCCCTCTTTCTCAAATAAAGTTTCTACTTAATGACAATGAAATAACATAATAAAAATAAAGTATTAGCCCTAAAAAGAATGTTAGGGGCTGGAGAGATTGCTTAGTGGTTACAGTGTTTGCCTGCAAAGCCAAAAGACCTTGGTTAGATTCCCCAGGACCCACATAAACCAGATGCACAAGGTGGCACATGCATATGGAATTCGTTTGCAGTGGCTGGAGGCCCTGACATACCCATTCTTTCTCTTTCTCTCTGTTCCTTTGCCTCATTCTCTCTCTCAAATAAAAAAAAATTAAAAAATAATAAAAGAATATTAGAAGAAATACCAATAAGTAAAATCCTTACTTATAAACTGGGAAATTTCCTTTTTGGAATTTAAGAGCTGTCAACAGGGAGAGGAATATATCTACAGCTTATGTAGTTTTAGCTATCTATCTCCAAATGGTTTCAAATGTTAAATAACTAAGTAAATGATAACCAAAACACATGTAAGCACCAAAATGAGGTCACTTTTTTATGTAAGAATCTTTGTAAAGCATATTGATCCAGGATAATGTTTAACCTCTTTGGTATGTTAATATTTAAGGCCATTTAAAATATGGCCTCAATCAATATCTCTATCCTATTACTTCTAAGTTTCTATATTTTCTGTTCTCATTTCCTTAATCACGTCCTTTCTATGGCAGTCAACATAGCTTTCAGATTTCTGTTTTCTCAAACAGTTTCTTTTATAGAAAGCTCCATTGTTGAGTAAAGTAGTCACTGGTGATTTACATGTAGTTTAAATGTAATTTTAAACAAGTTAAGATGAAATAAGATTAAGCATTCAGGTCTTCAATCACACTAGCCACATCCCAAGGGCTCAATATTGAATAGTACAGACTCAGGGAATTTTCATCTGCAGAAAGTTTTGTTGGGCAGCCTTGCCCAAATGCTTCTGTTTCTTTCAGCTCTTTAGAATCTTGCTGATATTCAGATTTCCACTCAAATATCACCTACCTATGAAACTTTCTCTGGTGTCCCCCTGTAATCTACCTCCCATTGTATTTTTCTTATACTTTGTAGTTCATGCCCATTCTGTTACTTTAGTTTATTTGTGGCCGTTTTTCCCAATTGGGGTGTTAGAAATATGAGGAAAGGCAGTTTATATTCCTGTCTTTATATCCTCTTCACATTTCCTGAATTATAACAATGAAGTTTGAAAGCGTGAGTGGTTTGGGATTGCAGATCAAGTTCTCTGACCTCAATTTCCTTTCTCTCTTTCATTCCTGCAGATGAATACAGAAAATATCGCATAAAGTTTTCATGGTGTTACATGGAAAGTTCAAGTAAAGCAGGAAGACATCTTTCTGAACTCTCCATAAATCTAGGTTCATGAGGTGTGCTGGGCTCAGGGGACCAGCATCTATTGCTGCCTGAAACTCTTCCTTGATATCTGAAAGGTGAATGTGGAGGTGGAACTAATGAAGCTTGCTAATTACCCCTTCAACCCACATCCTTCTATCAATGTGTCGTAATTGTGCCTCATCTAACTTTGCAGCCCAGTTTATACAGATTTGCAGGAGGAAGGCACCTACGTACATGATACCAATTAACCTCTGCACATGCCTCATTTCCTAGAATGAAAAGAAAAAGGTTTATTTAAATGGGTAATATGGAACGACGTTATAACTGCCACAGTCTAAGACCTTAAAATTATATTTGTGTGTTCAAGAGAGTATAATCTTTGGCTGCTTTTATTTCTATACAGCCATTAACAGAAAAAGAAGAATAGATTCATAAGGTAATCTTAAGTGTTTAAAAAGTTATGAGAAAAATTAATTTCTAGATCCTATGGCAGCTCAACATGAGGGGGGTGATGGAAGGCTATAAATAGACTATTAAAAGCTGTAAAAATTATTTCTAAACAGAGAAAATCCACCTGATAGGCTTTAAGGGAAGTTCTCTGAACAGAGAAAAGAGAACATACCCCAGAGACAAAAGGTGGTACACAGACATTTTTGAGATTATTTACTTGGAAAAATGCATACTGGGATATGATCTAATAGGCAAAAAAATAAGATAAGAAATTAAAGTGGTATGCCTAACTAACAAAACAAATAGGATTGCATATTTTCAGAGAATATGCTGCAGTTAAACATTTTGAGTGAGAAAGAATTCTAATCTGTGGAACATTCATTACTAAGAATTACTATGCAATTACTAGTAATTACTAAGAATTACTATGACACATAAGTGATTATAGTTACTTAGAGCTTCTGTAACAATGTTCCAAAAACTGGCTTCCTTGAAATAATAACAGTTCATTCTCTCCTAGTTATACAAGTTAGAAGTCAGAAAAAAGATATGAGCAAGGCCATGTTCTCTGTTCTAGAGTCTGTTGGTGGCTATCAATCACTTGCTTGGGTTGGCTGCATAAATCCAATATCTTGATCATTTCATGGCCACTGTTGATCATGGACTATTATGCACTAGTCTTTCTGTAAATAATGCATTAAAATATTTAACTTGATGAGTGAGCATGTGGTAATCATTTAAGCTACGTACCGAAGGCAAATGCCTTGCTTGTCTCATATACATCGAAAAGTGTGTATCTGTGACAATCTTCTTTCTGTGTTTTCCTGTCTGTCTCTTTTGCTCTTCTTATAAGGACGCAGTCGGATTAAATAAAGAATGTATTCTACTCAACATATTACTTTACATCTGCAAAAACTATTTGCAATTAAGGTCTTATTCACAAGTAGCAGGGGTTAGTATATCAATATAAATTTGGAGGTATAATTCTACTCACACAACAGTGATTACTAAAAATTTATATTCTTAAGGCTTAATTAAGAGGTTCTGAATAACTGCTGGACTTTCTGATGGATTTTTCCACATAATTTTAATGTGCCAAAATTTTAAACTGTGTAGGAAAACAGTAAGGGTTGAGGTAATGAGTGATAGCCTGGCAAGGATGAAGTGAGGCACTTGCTTTGCAAATTTAAAAGACAGCAAAAACTAAATAGTGAAGATATATGTTTTAATACATTATTTAAGAGACTATTGCCAAATGTGCATGATGAACAGAATACCAAACTTTTAAATAGAGAACACAATTACTATTTTTTTCTTTTTCTCACAGTCCAAGGTCAAATCTGTACTAAACTGGCAGTAGGCACAGGTCACTGAGGAGGAAACCTTCTGCATTGTTAAGAACATACTTGCCTAAGAAAAACAAAACATTTTTGTAACCATCCCAGCTTATTCAAGTCAATAGAATTCTGAGATATTTGGCAGCTTTATCCTCATGGGTAGTATTTGGTGAAAACTGAGATGAGGAGCTTTGTACAGACTTTGGTTGCAGTATGTGAGCAATAAAATCCCCCATAGGAGGTGAGATGAGGAATGAAAGAGAAATAATAAGTGAGTCTAAAAGATGATGAATGGTGGGCTGCAGAGATAGTTTAATGGTTAAAGCATTTGACTGCAAAGCCAAAGAACCCAGGTTCAATTCCCCAGGACCCACATAAGGCAGGTGCTCAAGGGACACATGCATCTGGAGTTCATTTGCATTGGGTGGAGGCCTGGAATGCCCATTATCTCTCTGTCTGTCTCTTTCTGCTCACAAATAAATTTTAAAAATAATATGATAGATGATAAATCAAGTCACTTTGTAAAAAAAGGCTCTGCCCACTCTGAGGATTCATACACACTGGGTTTTCCTATCCATGTTTGATGAAGAATTTAGCTATTTATATTTTATTATCAAAGACAAAGTACAATTTATAGACAGGAAAATTCTAACTCTTTCCATGTTATTTTGGATAGTATATAAATTGCTTATCTTACAAGGTATTTCATAAGGTGCAATAAATCATGTTGTCTATGTGTAACCAGGATGGCTAATACAAATCTGTACTTGTTAGGACACCCTTTGGGTAGTTATAAGTGGGTCCTCCTAAATTAAAGTAAATTAAACAATATAGAAGCAAACCTGGAATACATATTTGTTATATCTGTTGATACAGATGTTATCTATTTATATAGATATTAGTTATATCAATTCTGGACTTCTATCTTATTTTATGGATATGGTTTTAGGGAACCATCTTCTCTCTCATTGCTAGATGTTTTCTTTAAATTTGTTCCTAATGTCCTTCAATTTATTAAGTGATTTTACATATATTTAGTGATGGGGATAGAGAAATAATCTCCTGAACTCAGGGATCTAATTGTCCTGAACAGATATCATACAGGATATAGCATTCTGTCAATCATAACTAGTGATATAAGAGTCCCACAAATGGAGCTCTATTCCATTGACAGCCCCTAAAACATTGGAAGTATTTTTCACAAAGTACACCCGACATGTGTTTCCTGAGGTTTGGCTGTATAAATTTGAGCTGTCAGAAAACTCTGAAGAAATCATAAAGTGGATGGACTGTACTGCTGCCCAGGGCAAAATCCTACTGGAAATGGGCTGTCCTTTGGGATCCATTAACTGGATAAATGAAAACTTATTATCCATCTTAGTGTCTTAATTTATCATCAACATTACACTTTACTTATGTGGCCTCTTGCAAGTGGAATCTTACAGCATTTTTTTCTTATTCTAACAAGTCACAGTAGGTTGGTTGAATATTTCTTATTTATGATCCATGGGGAATGACTAACTCAGAGATGTATTAGCCCAGAAGACAACAAAAGGGAGTTCAAGTCAGGATAGGCTGGGGTTTCTAAATTCCACACGCATACAAAAAAAAAAAAATTGCATAGCAAAAAGCTGGCAGATTATTATGCAAACACTGTAACATGCAAACAGCAGAAATGTGACTATGATACAAAATTTTGTCCATTTCATTCTTCTTTGGTAGTATAAATCACAAGGATCATGTACCATTAGGAACTTGCTTATAACCCTGGATTTTAGTTTTTGAATGAACCCAGGCTTATAGCATTCCCTATATTATGTAAGATTTGTCTTAGGTTAAATAAATTTACCCATATACAGCCTGATGGCAGTTGGCTGCACCAGTTACTCAAATGAGTGACATAGTTATATAATAGGATTAGAATTATCTCATTGCATTCCTGAAGAATTGGTGTAATAGATTATCTTTATAGAAGTTTTCAGATACTAAATAACAAAGGTGATGATGGAATTAGATTAGTGCCACTTGCAATCTCAACAGAATTAATAGATCCAAAAGCCATTGATCACCAATAGTTGTTCACAACCCAATAAAGACAACTAAACATTATATGTTTTAGTAGCAAAACAACACACAGACTTTGAAATAGACTCAAATAACTCCATATGAATTTGGTCACATCTCAATCTATGAAATATAGGAGACAGAGGAATGCATTGAAAAATGGGATGGAAATGCCACAGAAAAGTCCAAAATTGCAAGAAATCTTATAAGGAAGATGAGTGGCTTCTTCAATCATAAACAGCAAGAGACACAAAGAGAAGAATCCATAGTTTTAAAGAAACTTAAGAGACCCCACCAATCTCTGGGTGCTAGTTTGTATATAAATTCAAAAATTTCTACAATTAAAATTTTAAAAATCATCATTTCTGAGATGGTTGGCAATTTTAAAACCAATGCTTTCATGTTCTGAATAAATGTTATACTTACATGTGATAATGATATGGTGGTATACTTTTTAATGAGTGTATTGTGTGTGGGGGGGGGGTACTATGTGGAGATCAGAAGACAACCTCAGGTCTGCACCTTCTACCCTTTCTACCTTACTTAAGTCTACTTTCTTATTTGTCACTGAATTCACCAGATTTGCTGGCCTGTAAGCTTCCAGGGAATTCTCGTGTCTCTGCTTTCCATCTTGCTGTGGTTACAGGGGCTCAGACTACTGCACTTAGACTTAAATGGGTCTGGGGATCCAAATTCAAGTACTCATGATTATACAACCACTTTATCCACTAAGCCACTCCCTAGCCTGTGGTTATACATTTAAAAGCATATAATGTTTTAGGAATTTATGTTAAAATTTTTGAAATTGTATGATGTTTGCAATTTGTGTGAAAGCAATGTAGGAAGAAGGTAGGCAGTGATTGTAGAAATAAACCCAAAACCTCACATTGACAATCATGGGTGTTGGGTGATTGCTTCATGAATTGCATTATAGCATTCTGTCTACTTCTGTGTATTATCACAATACTCCACAACATTGTAATGTAAAACTATTTCAAAATATATATTGTTGGATAGTACAATCATTTACAAAGGGAACATTCTTGCTAAGCGGTCATGCAATATGCACTCCAGAGTTTTATGCTGCTGTGGACCCTGTTCTAAATCTAGTACCTTACTTGAGCTTATTTCTCACTTCCTCAACAACATTCTTTTGTTCTCTGTTATTTATGTCTGTCTTACTTCTTCTCTGTTTCTCCAACTCTCCTTTATTTTTCTCATATGCATGCTGTTTTTATTGACCTCTCTCTCATCCCTTGTCCCCACTTAAATTGGTCTCTTTCCTCTTGCAAGTAGCACTTTGTTCTGCATTTATGTCTCCTTTATCATGAACCTCTCTAATTTCTCCCTCCCCTCTCTTTCATGGTTTTCCTCTCTTTTGTCATCCCCTTTATACTCATAAACATATGTGTGCATATCAATTTAAATCTGGATTTTCTGATGTACTCTGTCACCAGCTGATTATAATATAACTGCAGATAAACAGCCCAATCATTGAGAAAGTCCTTCTTTACCTTTTTATGTCTACTCATGTGAAGTCAGTTGAAAGCAACCCTTGATCAGAGGCTTCAGGCAGAAGAGGGCAGGACTTTCATTATTTATTATTTATAGAGCATCATAAGTGTTACACAGCAGTTTACAAAACATAAAATACTAGAGAGAATACTCATGCTGTGAGAAGGTGACACTGAAGATACACTGCAAACATCCCCATCATAACAGCAAGCCACTGAGAAGTAGAAATATGGGCTCTACTTTGATTTGAGAGTGACTGGGAAGGAGCAGATTTAAAGAAGATGCACTGGAAAAATATTAGACCAGAATACCAATAAACATGTACTCCAGAAAAAAAAAAATATATATATATATATACTTAAAACTTCAGGGCTGAAGAAATGGCTTAGCAGTTAAGGCAATTGCCTATAAAGCAAAAGAACCCAAGCTTGATTCCCCAGACCATATTAAAACCAGGTGTACAAGGTGGCAGATGCATCTGGAGTTTGTCTGCAGTGGCTAGAGGCTCTGGTGCACCCATTCTCTCTCTCTCTCCCTTTTTTTCTCTCTCATATTGATAAATAAATAAAAACTTCAGCTAGCATAGGAATTCCATGTAAGCAAAAAGGTATTCTTCATTAAATGATCAAAGCTTTAAAAGAAATAATACTCTATAATCCTTGTGAAGTATCTACGATGCTGTCACCATCATTCATTTCTGGAAGCACTGTATGTTGGTAGAACACTTTAGGAAAGCAATTTAGTATTCTGTAACTGTGAGGGTTCTTATGTAAGACTTTAATCCTCTTGCAGTATTTATAACTTTAACATATTGCAGAAGACAGTTAAGGACAATTCAGTCTTTATGCAAACATAGTAGTGAACATCCTTCATTCTATTATCAGGTATATGTTTTTCTTTACAATATTACAGTAATACAATTTATCCCAGTTGCCATGAGTTTCTATTCACCCCAAGATTTTTATAGCAATAAAGGTTTTATAAATAATATTAAAAGTGTAAGTCTCCTGCATTTAAACCATGTTTAAATGTCTAGGAGCATAATAAATGCAATGAAAATGTAGAAAATGTTCTCTATAGATGAAGCTTTTCATAACATTGATTACATCATAAAATAGATGTAAACTAATTGCTATCAAGTAGGGGCATCAGTAATTATAACCCATCCAATCAGTATAGTACCAGCAATCTTTAAGTAATGGTTTGAAGATTACATAGTAAATTGAAAAGCAGATTATGATATTATCAGATAAAAAGAAAAAAAATAAAATTACATATCTAATGTTACCATAACTAAGTTGAAGAATAGATGATAAGGACAGATATAGGCAACACACTACCTGGACAGCAATGATCCCAGCAGGATGGTGTGTTATAGAGGAATCCTTCATATTTTTATGGAATCATATTTTAAACATATTCAATTCACAAATATACTTTTGAAATAAATAAAGGGAAAATGAGTGAAAGACTACATATTGTAGGTTGTAGTTTATGTAACACTACCTCCAGTCTATGAAAGCTGGTAAATTTTTGAAGCTCCTCAGAAGAATTATTCCAAGGCTCCTCACAGGACCTCTATAATGGTTGTTTGGTAGAATCCTAGGCTAGAGAAGACTTCTCTGGGGAAGAAATTGGACTTTTTTTTCTATTAAGGAACTTAAACAATCACTTAATCATTGGGATCTCATGAAGCTGAAAAGTTTTTCACAGACAAACATACCATAAGCAGAGTCAATAGATTACTCACAGAATAGGAAAAAAAAAATATATCAGCTATACAACTAACATAGGCCTAATTTCTAGAAACCACAAAGAACCTAAACAATAAAAAATCTAAGCAATAAGAAAAGTCAAACAACCCACTCACAAAATGGGGCAGAGAACCGAATAGGGAGTTCTTGGAGGAAGAAATGCAAATGGAAAACACACACTTAAGAAAATGTTCAACATTCCTAACCACCAGGGAAATGCAAATTAAGACAACTATGATAGTCCACCTTACCCCAGTAAAGATCACAAACATTAAAAAATAAAATGAAACAAATGTTGGTGAAGATGTGTAGGGAGCCAATGCAGACGCCATTCTCGCCAGTCTTGAGGTAAATACTTCCTCAGTTAGGCAGCAACCTCCCTTGAGGTTGTGCATGCGCTTGATGCACCTTGTCCTGAGCCTATCCCTTGGCTCCTGTGGGTGGGTGAGCCTATGGCAGCCAATCAGCAGGCGTCCCATAGTATTCTGCCCTATAAAAGCAGCTACACTCCTGGGCCCCTCGCCCCTCGCCATCAACCTTTTTGTTAACCAAGAGGCTCTCCAATAAAGTGTGATCGAGAAGGATCCTTGTTTGCTGGTCGTGCTTTTCCTGCGGGTCAGGGGGCTCGCCGCAAAGATGTGGAGAAATAGGAGCCCTAATTCACTGTTAGTGGGAATGTAAGCTGATATAACCACTATGGAAATCAATATGGTGATTCCTAAAAAGGTTGACTATAGAGTTACCAACAGACCCAGCAATTCTCTTAGTGATCATTTACCCTAAAAACTCCATGCCTCACTTTAGACATATTTGCTCAAACATTTTTATAGTTTCTCTATTCACAAAAGCTAAGAACTGAAATCAACTCAGGTGCCCATTATTGGATGAATGGATAACCAAGATGTGGTATATCTACATGATGGATTTCTATTCAGCAGTTAGAAAAAATATATAATTAAATTTGTAGACAAATGGTCAAACTTGGAACAAATCATACTCAGTGAACTCACACAATCACAGAAAGAGAATTGTCACATGGTCTCACTCATTCGTGGCTCCTAACATGGATCATCTCAAGATGCTAACATACCTAATAGGCATCTCAAGGCCTGGACAATAGGCAGGATGTAACTTGGGTGAGGATAGACACAAAACTGAATCCAAATGGATCTGATACCATAGAATCTGATATCCTGGAAGATAGACTAAAAGGTTGAACCCTCAACAGGATCTGAGAAGGAGCACTTGGATGAAAGGGCCCTGGAGAGGGTGAGATGAAGCCTCACTTTAAATTTCTCCTGTTTATTTTTTCTTTACTCTTTTCCCTTGTAACTGGCCTGTAGCTCCTAGTATAAGATGTGATTAACACCCACAAGGAGCTGTTGATCATAGAGACCTATTAGGTTTCCCAAAACAAGACAGACTTCTATCAGAGCACTTGATTACCAACCAGAGGTTAATGGTAAGACCCTAGTGCTGGAGACACCATATGCTGTTGGTAGAGAACATGGAGAGACCTGGCTGGAATCTGAAAGAGAGTCAGTCCACAGACAGTCCTTCTAGAACTAGAAGGTGCTATATGAGCTATTGGGAGAAAGTGGCCAACTCAAAGTCTAAGCTACTCAGAAGCATACAGTCTGATGTGATGCTCACATACATGCATTAGTGGCACACAGCCATGGTGGGTAACCAACTGCTCTTGGATTGGCTAACAGTTCTGCTCAGTGGAAAGGAATCCATATCTTGAACTGGGAAACAAGTCAGAATCATATCCAAATAAGTTTGCTTTCCAATATCACTCCCACTAACATTGGGCTACAAGAGGGTCAATGCCCATTAAATTCTCTCCAAACTAATAATCATTTTCCCATTTAACTTGTGCTGATTTGACTTTCTGTTGTAAACTCTGCTTCTCTTTTTCAGATGGAAGAGGGACCTGAGAAAAGAAATGATTCATCACACTTTACCAAAGCCCCAGCTGAAACCATAGAGGAATTGGGGAAATGAGTAAGAGTCCTGTTTCTTGGTGAACCTGCTATCAGCACAACAGTGAGAGAGATAGATGCTGAGGACATTCAACACCTACCAAATCAGAGATATCCAGAGGCTCCTAAAAGTCCATCACTAAAATAGACTTAAAACAAACCCAAGATGGCTCAGGGAATTTTGTGGAAAAGGGGACAGAAAGATTGTTAGAGCCACAAGTTGGAACACAAGAGACATTGTCTCTTCCTCTCAACAGACAGCTGCCCCCACAATGCATGACCCACAAACCATATGGGGATGACTGACATCCCCAACAAGGAGGGCCCCTTTGGGGGGAAAAGATGAGGGAAAGGATGATACCATCATGTCCATAACTAATAAAAATAAATCAATACATTGATAAAATGTAAAATAAAAAATCAAAAGGAAACATACATTAGTGACACTAAGTCCAAACTGACCACTACTAATGACAAAGAACATTAAGTATTGTTTAGCTTTGGAATGGCCCATTAATACTGGCCAATAACTGATTCAATGTTGGTAAGAAATGTATTGCATACTTATGTTTAATTACCTTGAATTTCATAGAAGCCAGATCTCATTTGATGTGCTGGATCATGGGCAGAATGTGAACTTTCAGGTAAATTTTTCACAACTCAAATCCCATCATCACTACTGTGCATTGACTAGGTGAATTTGGGCAGGTCACTGCCTTTGCATTACACAGTAGTTTACAAAATATACCAACAGACTCCAGGCAGCTTCAGGAATCAGGGGTAATAGCTTCAATGCAAGGTGCTTTCCAATGATGATGAACCCTCTCTCTCCAGATATGATGCTTCCCTGATCTGTATCTCACATTACCACCTTAAAAGAGAAAAGAGCATTCAGGGTAAATTGGCAGACTAAAACCTGCTTTTATGAGACCCAGATAAGGATAAACTTCCTTATAAAAAAAGAATGGACTTTATTACAAAGAGAGAAAGGAGAAAGGCTTTGGAAATTCACAAAGTTAATGATAGAATACTGGAAGTCTGCAAAGAAAAAAAAAATTGTCAATGCACCAAAAAAAAAAAAAAAAAAGCTAAGCCTAACATGGTTGAAGCTACATGGTTCCATGGTAGGGTAAGAGGAAAGCAACCCTCTGGTGACTAGTGAAAGGAGACAGCTAATCCTACTCTTAGTACAATCTGACAGGTCTCACAGGCCTAAAATCCCCTTGAAAGTTTTGGTGAGACAGTGATTCCTCTTGTGGAAGGGTGAGCAATGGAGAGGAGTCCAATTTTTTTTTTTTTTTTTTTTTTTTTTTTTTTTTTTTTGGTTTTTCGAGGTAAGGTTTCACTCTAGCCCAGGCTGACCTGGAATTCACTATGGAGTCTCAGGGTGGCCTCGAACTCACGGCGATCCTCCTACCTCTGCCTCCCAAGTGCTGGGATTAAAGGCGTGAGCCACCACGCCCGGCTCTAATTTTTTTACTTTATGCAACTCAGAGGGAGGTAGTCAGGTGCTACCTTGAGAAATGTGATAATGTGATGGCTAATATTGCCAACATGACAGAATTTACTTCTAGACAAGCCTGTAATGGAGTTTGTAGATTAAGTGAATTGAAGCAGGGAGACCTATGTTAACTATGGGTAGGACCATTCTATGGGCTGAGGCCCCAAAGAATGCAAAGGAAAGTGAGATGGACACCAGCATTTTTCTCTGCTTCCTTACAGAGGATGCATTGTGAATAGTTGCCTCATTTTTCCACAGCCAAGACTTCTCTGCCATAATGGAGTGCACCCTTAAAGTGTAAGCCAAAATAAACCCATCCTTATGTTGCCTTTTTTGGGTAGTACATCACAGTGAGGAGAAAAATAAATATACAAAAAGTACATCTATTATTTAAAAGCAAGCTACAAGGACCTCAGTCAAGGTGCCTGAGTTTAACCTACCATAGTCTCAGGGTGGGACACAACCCTGGGAGGCAATTGTGGAAAGTGGAAGAACTGATTCTCACCAAGACAAAATCTTTAGGTGGCAGGAGGCTTGGCTCAGGCAGTGAAGTCCACAGAAAAAGACAATGAGGATAATTCCAGAGTCTGACAGGGCTGGACCTGGTTTCAGATCAGCCTCTGGAGCCTACTGAACACTGTAGTACATTCCAAACACTATGTTGCTCCAGTGCAATACTTGATATCCAGCACTGTATCTCCCCAGCAGGAGATTAATATTTAGAAGGCTTGGAAAGTACAAGGATAGGTCCTCTGTTTTATATCTCTTGCACAGATTTCAGTATTATGGTTGCATATCAACTGTCAACTCATTTCGGAGACATCCCCTAGGCTAGAATATTAGTTATCCCAGAGGATACTATTTGGAAACTGTCAGGAGAGAATGAATACCTGTTCAGCCCAGAGACTAAAAACTAAGTATGGGCATTTTCAGGCCCTGGTGCACAATGAAGGAAAGCTACTGAACAGACATTTCTGATGTCCATCAAGTTTCCAATGTCTATTCAGTAGCTTTCCTTCATGTTCAATTCTCCATCCACTCATGCAAGTGGAACTTGAAAAGTGATGCAAGCATCAGATGTTTGTTTGCACAGCATGGGGCCTTGGTGTGCTCCCCCCTTACAGGTGCAAATTAATTAATTAACTAGAAGATATATCCAAGCCAACTGATACACATATCACAGCATAGAAAAATAAGAAACATGAAAAATCAAGTCCCAATGACTCCTCCAAAAGACTGTAACTACTTAACTACTGAGTTAAAAACAAAGTCTGAGATAAGTAAAATTCTATATGAGGATTTAAAAAGGTTACTAAGGCTGGGTGATGGGTGAGCAATAAAGGTGGTTGCTTAGAAAACCTGATGACCGAGGTTCAATTCCCTAGCCACCCACATAAACCTAGACAGGAATTCATTTGCAGCAGCAAGAGACCCTGGAGTATGCCATGCATACACACGCACACACTCACACATACAATAACAATTAAAGGCTTTATACATAAAGTCATATCTTCTAAAATCTATAATGAACCCCACTCTTTTTCTATATGTTTAAAGCCTTAGCTAGGGTCAGGAGACAAGAGAAGGGAACAAGAGAAAGGGAACAAGGATATACACACAAAAGGAAAAAGTCAAAATACCCCTCTTTGTAGTCAACCTGATCATATATTAAAAAGACCTGAAATATTCCACTAAAGACCTTTATACCTGATCAACACTTTTAGAGAAGTAGCAGGATATAAAATGAACATATGAAAATAGTAGTGCTATAAGGAACTTGCAGAACAAATTAAAAGAAAATTTCATTCACAGTACTATGGAAAAGAAAATACACCAAATGAAAGAAATGATAGAATTCTACAGTAAAAACATGAAGGTATTCAGAAGTCTTTGCCAAGACGAATATGTTGAAGGGTTTCCCCTGCTTTTTTCACTGGCAGTTTCAGAGTTTCAAGTCTGATGTTAAGGTCTTTAATCTATTTGGGCTTAATTCTTGTGCATAGGAAGAGAGAAGAATCTATTTTCATACTTCTACAGATACATATCCAGTTTCCCCAGCATCATTTGATGAAGAGGCTGTCTTTTCTCCAACGAGTATTTTAGGTATTTTTATCAAATATCAGGTGGCTATAGCTACCTGGACTTACATCTGGGTCCTCTATTCTGTTCCATTGATCTACATGTCTGCTTTTGTGCCAGAACCATGCTGTTTTTTATTACTATGGCTCTATAGTATAGGTTAAAATCAGGTATGGTGATATCACCAGCTTTATTTTTGTTGTTCAAAATTGTTTTAGATGTTCAAGGATTTTTATACTTCCAAATGAATTTTTTTTTTTGGATTTTTTTCCTATTTCCGTGAAGAATTCCATTGGAATTTTGATGGAGATTGCATTAAATGTGTAGATTGCTTTAGGTAAGATTGCCATTTTTACAATATTGATTCTTCCAATCCAAGAACAAGGGATATTTTTCCATTTCGTAGTGTTTTATGCAATTTCTCGCTTAAGTGTTTTAAAGTTTTCATTGTAGATATCCTTCACTTCCTTGGTTAGGTTTATTCCAAGGTACTTTATTTTCTTTGATGCAATTGTGAATGGGAGTGATTCTCTGATTTTATCCTCTGTGTGTTCTTTGTTAGCATATATGAAGGCTACTGATTTCTGTGTATTTATTTTGTATCCTGCTACATGGCTGTAGGTTTTTATTAGCTCTGACAGTTTGCTAGTAGAGTCTTTAGGGCCCTTTATGTATAGAATCATGTCATCTGCAAATAATGATAACTTGATCTCTTTCTTTCCAATTTGCATCCCTTTTATGTGTGTCTCTTGCCTTATTGCTATGGCTAAGACTTCCAGCACTATATTGCCTTGTTCCTGATTTTAGTGGAAAAGCTTCAAGTTTTTCTCCATTTAGCATTATGTTGACTGTAGATTTGTCATAAATAGCCTTTATTATGTTGAGATATGTTCCTTCTATTCCCATTATCTATAGGACTTTTATCATGAAGGGATGTTGGATTTTGTCAAATGCCATTTCTGTATCTAGTGAGATGATCATGTGATTTTTCTCCTTCAGTTGATTTGCACATGTTGAACCATCCCTGCATCTCTGTGATGAAGCCTTCTTGGTGAATGATCTTCCTAATAAATTCTTGTATTCTGTTCTCCAATGTTTTGTTGAGAACTTTTTCATCTATGTTCATGAGGGAGATTGGTCTGTAATTTTCTTTTTTTGTTCTATCTTTGCCTGGTTTTGGTGTCAGGGTGATGCTGGCTGCATTGAAGGAGCTTGGTAGATTTCATTCCTTTTCTATTTTATGGAAAAATTTGAGAAGCATTGTGTTAGTTCTGTGATGGTCTGGTAAAATTCAGTAGCAAATCCACCTGGGCCTGGACTTTCTTTTCAGATGGGAGATCTTTGATAACTGCTTGGATCTCCATACTTGTAATAGGTCTATTTCAGTGGTTAATCTTATCTTGATTTAATTTTGGTAGGTCATATAAATCAAGGAAATCATCCATTTCTTACATATTTTCAAACTTAGTGGAATAAATGTTCTTATAGTATGTCCCTATGCTTTTTGAATTTCTCTGTTTTCTGTTGTGATAAAGACATGTGTCACTACACCTGGATAGCATTGTCTTTTTTAAACTTGTGAAATGGTAGAACGTTAACGGAAAGGAAGACTGGACAGGGAAGTATCTGCAAGGATCTCCAGGCTGCCTGGGAGTGCCCATGTGCATTGGTGTGACAAGCCCAACCACTATGATCCAGCCACCAGCCTGCCAAGCAGCGTGCGTTCTGGTGGGGCTGCTCTGGCCCAGGCTGGATGCCTCTCTTCCCTCCCAAGCTCCTGGCTTTCCCACAAACCCTGCTGCAAATCTTCTGGAGTTGCTCTCCAGTTAGACATGGGAGTCCTTCCAAGCTAAAGACAAAATTGGCATCAGGATCCTAGATGGACCACTTCACAAATTATGGATGTTATAACCTGTAAACTACATAAAAATACTTTAGTATTGTATTTATTTATTTATTTATTTATTTGAGAAAAAGAGAGTGAATGGGTGCACTAGGGCCTCTAGCTACTGCAAACAAGCTCCAGACACATGCCCCACATTGTGCATCTGGCTTTCTGTGGGTACTGGGGAATTGAGCCTGCCTGGGTTCTTTGGGTTTGCAGGCAAGCACCTTAACCACTGAGCCATCTCTCCATCCCACAAACAGTTTTTTTTCAAATATTTACATGTTGGGATAGTAATATGTAGATTATACATAAGTGTTTTGCTTTGTTTTGTAGTTCTAGGGGCTGTTGCATGCCAGATGAACAATCTATGCCATTGAGCTATATCCACAGCATTTTCTCCTCTAAAAGTTTTTTATTTGTAAGTGTGTGTGTGAGAGAGAGAGAGAGAGAGAGAGAGAGAGAGAGAGAGAGAGAGAGAAAGAGACAGACAGACAGGCAGGCAGACAGACAGACAGACAGAAAGAGAGAGATACAGAAAGAGAGAGAGACAGAAAGAGGAGGGGGGAACACATGGGTGTGCCAGAGCCTCTTGCCCTGCAAAGTAACTCCAGACATATGCCCTACTTTGTGCATCTGGCTTTACATGGGTATTGCGGAACTGAACCCCAGGGACAAGAAGGGTTTTTTTTTATTTTTCAAAAGTATTTATTTATTTGCAAGTAGAGAGAGAGAGAGAGGGAGAGAGAAGGGAAGAAAGAGAGAAAGAGAGGAGAGAGAGAGAATAGGTATGCCAGGACTTCTAGCCACTGCAAATGAACTCCAGATGCATGTACCAGTTTGTGCATCTGGCTTACATGGATATTGTGGAATTGAACTTGGGACCTTAGGCTTTACAGGCAAGTGCTTTAACCACTGAGTCATCCTTCCAGCTCCACACGGAGGTTTTGCAAACAAGCACCTTTAACCACCTTGGGATGATGCAGAAGGCACCATGGTATGGAGAAGAAGTAATAGAGGAGTGCTCAGCACTGCAATATCTCTGTCACACCTTCCAAGGCTCAGGGTCCCTTGTGGAAGAGGTGGCAGAAAGAATGTAGGAGCCAAAGGAAGGGTAGGACTCCTTACAATGTGCTCCTCTAGACACAAAATGGCCTGGATATCCATGACCTCACAGTGCCTGACACTACCTACACAAGACCATAATAATAGGAGGAAAAGATGATGACATCAAAATAAAGGAGAGACTGATTGAGCAGGGGAGGGGATATGATGGAGAGTGGAGTTTCAAAGGGGAAAGTGGGGGGAGGGAGGGTGTTACCATGGGATATTGTTTACAATCACAGAAGTTGTCAATAAAAAATAATAATAAATGAAACAAAAACTTGAAGGTATTGAAGAATGGTATTAAAGGTGACAATAGGAAATAAGTGATCTAGAGATTCAATGCAATCCACATATATGGAATTTAGATTTGTGTGTGTGTGTGTGCGTGTGTGTGTCCACACATAGGCATTGAAGATAGGAAATGGACCATGAGAGGGTAGGAAGAGATATGAAGGGAGAAGGGAATGAAGAAAATAAAGGATGATGGAATATGTCCAATATAAAAGCAGAAGCCAAGAGTATTTGAGTGAGGAAAAAGGGAGCAAGAAGAGGTAAGAAGTACAAAGTATGACTATGGCAAAAAGAGTGAGTGAGAATGAAAAATTTTTAAGCAAAGAAAATAAAATAATTAAAATTAATGGAAAGAAGTAGCAACAACCACCCACTGACAGGGACAAATGCACTTATTTGTGATTGCCAGGTATGAGAGTTTCCATCTTCTGTTTGAAGTCCTTCAGTGTTCCTTTCCATTGCTCCATTTTGAACATCACCCACTATCATATCCTTATTTAAATCTTCCATCAGAAGCTTCCTACACATTCGCATCGAAGTACAGTGGTTCTTGGAAACACATCTGTTGCTCTTTTGGTTTTCACCTTGGTTAAATCTCCAGTGATCCTGTTTTCAGCTCTATCCATTCCTAGTCTTTCCTTAGCAAATTCCCATTTGTCTCTTCCTCCCTTCCCCATGCTGCCATGCTCCACTTACAGGTTTCATCCCGCCTGTGAGTCCAGGCAGCTCTCCATCCTCTTTTCCCTCTTCTTCACCTGCCCTCCTTTCCTTATCTCCTCCCTCTCATATCACAATCATTAGCTAGTGAAACAGTCTCCTTTACCCATCCATATCCTGCACAGCCAACGTTTCATCAGCATGAGGCAGTATAACACAGTGTGTTGGGGTGGCTCTGGCATCTGACTGCCTGGATTAGTCATGGTAACAAATGTAAGGGCTCAGCGTTTTGAACTTAGTAAGGACTCAGTAAGAATGCAATTTTCTGGGGCTGGAGAGAAGGCTTAGTGGTTAAGCACTTGCCTGTGAAGCCTAAGGACCCCTGTTTGAGGCTCAATTCCCCAGAACCCAGGTTAGCCAGATGCACAGGTGGCTGCACACGTCTGGAGTTTGTTTGCAGTGGCTGGAGGCTCTGGCGCACCCATTTTTTCTCTCTCTCTGCCTCTTTCTCTCTCTGTCTGTTGCTCTCAAATAAATAAAAATAAACAACAACAACAACAACAAAACCTTAAATAAAAGAATGCAATTTCATAATGCTGTTATATCCTTTTAGGAGTAGATTTTATACCTTGATTTCTTAGGAATAAAGTTACCAGGGCTTTGTATTACATAATCTGTACTCATCTTTTGCTTTTTGCAAATTTCCTGGGTGATTCACTCAAAGGTCGTTCCCCACTGTTGTCTTAAACATCATTGTGTACATAAAAAAAAAAAAACAACTATTGACCCATAGCTTTGCACCAAAGTTAGAGTTTATATCTTTTAAATTCTATCTCTGAATGGTTAGTTCAAGAGCCTTAGTTTTGAGGATTCAGTTTTTTTTTAATATTTTATTTTTATTTATTCATTTGACAGAGAAAGAGGGAGAGAGTAAGAAAATGGGTGTGCCAGGACCTCCAGCCACTGCAAATGAACTCCAGATGTGTGCGCCCCCTTGTGCTAACGGGGGCTAAAAGGGACTTGAACCTGGTTCCTTAGGCTTTGTAGGAAAATGCCATAACTGCTAAGCCATCCCTCCAGCCCAGGATTCATTTTTTAAATGAAGAGGGTTTGCATTGTAGGCCATATTATATTCATCTTTTGTTATATGGAAGAAGTTTCTTTTAAAGTGGTGAATAAATAATCCAAATCTATATAACCTAAACAGGGTCTAGCCTTTGAAGAGGTATCTTTGACAGTCAGGCCACAGGCTCTGCAGAAGGCTTACCTGGACTTCCACGTGAATCTGCTCCTTACAATGTTACTAAAGCAATTACCTAGTTGGTCCAGCCTTCCCTTTTCATATATAAAATAAAAATAATTATAACCAAATGCAATTATGGTTAATAGTTGAATAGTTAAATAGCATAGGTCACATGAAATATTTAGCCCCGAGACTAAAATACAGTATATTTTCAATAAATATTGGGTATTATTAACTGACAAATCTTTATTCTTTCTCATTTAAAATTATTTGTATGACTTAAAAATATTGCAGGCTTCATGGAACTGCAATAGCAGATAATGTGATGTTATTTCCCCCCTCAAAGTTTTTAGATAGATTGACACAAATTCAGCAGAAATACCCTGTAGGTAATGAAGTACACTTCCTTCCATTTTTTCTGACCTCAAAGAAGAAATCTATCGACAAGAATAAACATACCACTTCATATAACTAGAAAAGCTGATTTTATAGTATTTTATTTCAATACTGTCATAGAAATTTGAATGCCTAGGTATTTCTGAATAAGCTGCCATGTTTGTTTAACGGCATACATTGGTTTGAGGTTTCTGCAGTGAGTCCTGATGTGGAAAAGTTGTGCTGGGACAGCAAGGAGGACAGCATAGTCACCTAGCTGTGGTGCATGGTGACAACACATTTTATAATAAAACTCAGCCACATATTGCCATTCACAAATAAAATATCAAGTTTAGTAGCTCATTGCTTCTTCATTTTATATTTCTTTGCATATCTCCATGTCTAAAAATGCACTAGAAGTCCTTCTTATTCCTCTGTCTGCAGACAGTGTCAAGTTCAGCTCCCAGACATTCATATGTGGAACAAATCAGTATTTTATACAGTCTTTCTGTTATCTGTAAACAAATTAATCTATGTGCACTAAAGATCATCTTATTATGAATGACACTATATTTTAGCTTCAGGTTCATTAAAATATGAAGGCAGAAAGCCTTACTTAGAACTTTCATTTTATTGGCAAGATTCTGAAAGGGCCAAGATAAATCTCACCATTATAAAAAAACACCTTTTATTCCCAGAGAAATTGCTTTAAATATGAATTAGCTCTTATCTTCAGAAATCTTCTCTCAGGTAAGAAGGCATAAATAATTGCCAATTTCGTGTTACTGATATTAAACATCATGAAAAACAACTTAAAGAAATTTACAACTTGACAGAGAAAAGAGATTCTTTAATGTGTAGTATAATTTTCTTTCACTAAATTCTGACTACAGCTTAGAGAAGGTGAGAATAGAAACAACAAAATAATATTTGATCAAATTCAGCAAGAGTATATGTACTCTGTTCCCTAGTACAAAAATAGTTCTCACATCCTTTCAAGCATTTTCTTTTCCTTTGAAGTATTTGATATTTTCAGGAACACTGGGAGGTAGTTTTCTTTGGATTTCTGTTTCTTAATTTTCCTCATTTTGGTTGGCTCCTTGACATGGATGCTGAATTAAGAGAAAAGCAAATGGAAGTGCATTGTAAGTTCTGGTCACACATAAAATGTTCTTTTGTGGAAGCTGAAAACTGTTATCTCCCTTCAAATGCTATGCTTCCATCTGGAGTCAGCTATTCACAGGGACACCAGACCTGGCTAGACAGTGTTTCACAACAAGTAATGCAGACCCTATATCTGTGCGGAAGGAGTTATTATTTATCTCTGGTCCCTTCTGCCTGAACCCTAAAGAGCAACCCAAATTCCCAAACACTGCAGCAGCTGTCACCAAAAAGACAAGCCACCTGCTTAGCCCAGCCATCAGTCTTTATTCCATTCTTCTCTTGCTGCTGGCATTTCTTACATCCTTAATTATCACACTTGTCACCCAAACCCTGATAGGATGAACGGCGCAAGTCAGATCATGCCACGGAGCCAGCCTTTCAGCCACTACACTTTGCAGACACCAGAAGTACAAAGAAGAGGAGAAGGGAACATGAGCCAAGAACAGAAAAGGGCAAATTTTGAGCCAAGTGAGACAGAGCCTGACAGCTTATTCCTCAGGCCAATGAATCTCTCTGCTTCTGCTGAAGATTCTGGTCTCTTCCTCTGACAGATGGAATCATGAAGGCTTGGCTCCTGACTTACTTGGGGTCACCCCTTCCCAAGCACAGTGTTTTGTTCTTGTGCCTTCTGCATTTGGTCTGTGAGGTGCAGACAAAGGCACCACAGCCAAAAATTACCAAAGAAAACTGCAAAGTTTTCTGTGTCCATAGACTCTTATACTACATGCTACTTAATATTTTTATGTTTACTGAGCTTTGCTATATTTTTATCTCTTGAGACCATGTGTCTTCCTTTATTTCCACTCCAAGGAACTCTTGCCCCTCTAAAACTGGTATCAAAGGACACATTCAAAAATGTTCACAGTGGCAAAGTAGCTGGCTTCTCTGACCTGACACTTCATTTTTCACAGGTTTCCAATCCCAAGTCATTGTGTACAAGAAGAAAGTGTCATTGTTTTTTTTTTTTTTTTTTTTTTTGCCTTCTCCTACCAATCTGGCCTGTTTGAAAAATAACCTAGCTGTTTGCGTTTGTTTATTACTTTATTCCTACTTTCTATGACCATCAGCTGTGTCTTATTTTTTCTCACATGGTAGAATTGATGTAATCAGGAAATTAGATGATATATAGCTAGAGGCACATTGTTATGAGCTTAGGCAAAATTAATGCTGATTAGCTCTGATCATGAGGTTGCAAGTTATATTTGATGATATTGTGTTCCTTTTAAAGTAATTTTGTAATTAAAGCATGAAACATCGAATTAGCCATTTTGTAATACTCTGCCATCATGAATCTAGAAAGTGTCAAGTTCATTCTGCAGATTTACATATATCTAATTGCCTTAATAATAAGAAAAACAACATACTTTAAAAGGTCATAGCATGGCATTACATCTCCAAAATGGTTCAATATTTCCTATCGTACATATTTTTAGCCTCAATACCATTACACTATTTTCATTTAAAAACAATACGTTTAATTAGCCATGTAATTTTCAATAGATGAGGGTAACAACTATTGTTAAACACTTTGTCCAGGAAATTTTTTCTAGGTATATATAATTAAACCCATAGTGGCTCTGAAAATTTAATCCCCATATTTTGGTTTTGTTCATTTTGCAGATGATGAAATTTGAGGCTTAGAGAAATTAAATCATTTTTCCTAGCCCAAATCAGGTAAGAACAGGATCAAAATTCAGATCCATTTAGTTCCCAACCAGTGCCTACAAACTCATTTTCATTGCCTATGCTATTAATAAGGATTAGTAGCTTATTAGTATAATTATAAATAAACCCATTAGGATTAAATTGTAAACATTCCATTTCCTGGCTTGTCATGTTTGAATGAAGACTTTGTGCTTCCAGCTTTATTAAAATTTCAAGTGGTTGAACAATTTACCTCTTCTGGCAGCTTAGTGGCATTGGCCAGGTGTTCTCCAGAGAAAACCCTTCCTTAGTTCAATAGGTGGCTCAAGCACTGAGGAACAGAACTCTGGGTTTTCAGTTTTAGGAGGATCTGAGAGTTGATGGCTTTGTATCATCATTTGATAATTTAGAGGAAGGAGAAGTTTTCCTTGGAATTTAAATATTGCGACTTGTTCTAGTGATTGAGAATAAACTTAGAAAGAACAATAGCAATAACTAAAAATAAGTCAAGAAGACGCAAAAAGCAAATAGTGCACAAGAGAGATACTTCAAAATTGGGAGAACACAGATGTAACCAATTTCAGAGAACACTTATGACATGCTTCACAGATACTTAACCCCACCCACCAGGCAGCACTGCCTCTAGTAGACACACAAAGTTTCCCCTGGCTCCTGTGAGTATGACCCAACACAGGTCAAAACCTAATAGGTAGGGCCCAAGGCCACTTAAGGTATGGACCTATCTCCCTGTACCTTAGTGGCTCCCAGCATGTAGGGTCTTATGGATAAATCTTCCTCCCGCCACTGAAAAATCCCCTTTGTTCTTCAGAAACAAAGTCTCTTTCTGGTTTCAGGGTGCCCCCACGCTCTTGGAATGACATAGTAGGTCTGTTTGTTGCCTTGGACTGAAGTCTGTCTAATATTCTTTCCCCTCCCCTCTATCTTTCTCTCTTTCCTCTTAGGACCTTATCATGCTGCTTTTGTCATGATGGTAATAAATCTAACAAAGCTACATTATGAAGGGCAATTCATCCCAACACTTCTCTATTGAACCAGCCTGCTTCCCAATTTGAGCATTAGTATCTTTATTTATGGAGTCACCTCATAAATAGTAGCTTACCAGAAATAGCTTGTGGGAGAAAAAGGGTTTATTTCAGGCTGTTTGGGGATGAAGCTTGATCATGGTAGAGAAAGCATGGCAATGGATTCACAAGGTCACATATCCACAGCATAGACAGAACAGAGAAAGCCAGTTAGCTCAACATCCAGTGGGCTAGACTCATCAACATCAAGGTCCATACCAGCAACACATTTTCCTCAACAAGGCTCCACCTCCTAAAGGCTCCACCAGCTGGAGACTAAATCAGAAGCTTAATCACAGATGCTTTGAAGCTATGGGGGACATTTTAAGTTTAAACCACTAAAAAGAGTAACAATTACAATACAATTATTATTATTATTATTATCACACAGAAAAGTTGCACTGTTCTCAGTGGTAGCATTTAGTTTCCTAAAAATATTTTTTTTGCTAATTTGCAGAGAGAAAGAGAGAGAGAGAGAGAGAGAGAGAGAGAGAGAGAGAGAGAGAGAGAGAATGGATGCACCAGAGCCTCTAGCTACAGCAAGCAAAGTCAAGATGCATGCACCACTTTGGGTATCTGGCTTTATGTGAGTACTGGGGAATGAAACTTGTGTCCTTAGGCTTTGCAGGCAAGTGCCTTAACCGCTAAGCAATCTCCCAGCCCCATTTTTCTGCTTTTTAAAAAAGTGAGTAGATACTTTAAGCAGTAAAACATAATTAAAAGTATGATATTTCGTGAAATTTTTTTTCTTTGAAGATGTCCATGCCCTTGTCTATGGTTTTTGCCTACATATTCAACCATAGTACCACTCCAGCTAATGACAGTATGGAGACAGAGAAATTTAGAGGAGTTAGATTATACTCTCAGCCAGGACATGTCACACTTGCACTGACTAAAATGAGAGGAGGGTACTAATCAGCTGAAGAGTGGACTAGGGCTGCTAGCTAAGTAAAACAATCATCGGTGGTCCAAAACTGAGATGTGTTTGAGCTTATTACCAGCTGGAGGATGCTATGTTATATTTTCCTTTATAGGAAGACATTAATCTGGTAATTTTATGAGCATATAAACAAATCTAAGAGCAGAACTAAATTTGGCTAGACTGTGTTATGTCATATGATTTTATTGTAAGGGTTCATAACTCTGATAAATTTCTGAACTAAAGCAGTATAAAGAAAAAGATGTCAAAATCCTTTTACTTAATGTTGAAGGATTCAAGGTTTTCTATTGCTACGTTAGATGAATAAAGCACCTCTAGTCATTACACCCAGGAAATCTGATGTGTTGTCTCTAGCTACAATTAACTTTGAATCATCAATGCATACGACGGCTTCTTTTGGCGTGCTTTAAGTATTTCTTTATGGGACAAGCATATTACTCACATTTATAAAATCAAGTCAAGCCGGGCATGGTGGCGCACTTCTTTAATCCCAGAACTCCGTAGGCAGAGGTAGGAGGATCGCTATGAGTTCAAGGCCACCCTGAGACTACAGAGTGAATTCTAGGTCAGCCTGGGCTAGAGTGAAAACCTACCTCAAAAATCAAAAACAAAACAAAACAAAAAAACTCCAATCATTCTACGTTCAAATAAATGTGTGAAGACAATCTAGATAATTCTTGACATGACAAGATTTATTACTGCAAAAAAATATGTCAAACATCTTTGTTTCATCCGCATATGAAGTTCTTTCTGCCAGCTGCTACTAAAATTTAACCTTGTTTTGGATTTCTCTGTGTGTGTGTGTGTGTGTGTGTGTGTGTGTGTGTGTATTTACTAGCAGATTGTCAGCCTTCCTAACTATAAATGATTCACCAATAATCATAATGAAGATAAAGTTATTCTCTAGTTTTTAATGTTATTTTTCTCCCTAGTCTTGGCTGCAAGGATTATAAAAATGTCTCTTTACCCAATTCAGACATTCTCCTGGGGCCCAACCACAGCAAAGAGTAAAATGTGCATTGTGTTTAGACTGCTAAAATAGGATGGTTGAAATGCTTTCAGGCCCAAAGGGAAATTGTCTACTTTATCTGGATGTGAATCAGAGGGCACTTGAAGACTTCAAAGACAATTCGTTTGTCCCTGAGAAGTAAATACAGAATCCTCAAGAGTTTCTACACTGACCCATGGATTTCATCTAGATGGTTCCAAAAACTGCAGATAGATGATGCAAGCTTAACCTGGGTTTTCAGAGCAACGTGTCACCTATGTTCAGTGTGTTACAACAGTGGCTTTGAGATGAGCTGAGGTTACAAACTGAACAATGATTTACCATGACAGCCAAAGGCTTTTTAGGCTCTGTTTTTCCCTCATCTTCAAAACAGATAAGGGTAGTCTTGTTACCCCTTTTCTCCTATTTTCTTTTACTCCAAAATATCATAGATCTCTTCAAGTATTCTTGAATTGTCATATTTTCTCTCTCTTGACTGTGCCAGTTTTAGATTCCTGTGTGTTTCAGCACCACAACCCAAGCCACAGGTATTGTTTGTATTTATTTAGTGTAGCTGTTGAGTTTACCTCAAAAATCAACTACTTCTTCGTAATGTTTTCTTCACTCTCGGCTTTTTTTTGTTTGTTTGTTTGTTTGTTTGTTTATTGAGACAGGGTCTCACTCTAGCCCAGATTGACCTAGAATTCACTATGTAGTCTCAGGGTGGCCTTGAACTCATGGCATTCATCTGCCTCTGCCTCCCAAGTGCAAGTGCTGGGATTAAAGCCATGTGCCACCACACCCAGCCATTCTCAGCTTTTTATAAGGTACCATCTCATTAATTTTCTTTCCCAAGTGATTAGACCTGCCTAAATGTGGTTAATGCACAGCATTATGTTGGATATCACAAAGCTAAGGCAGATACAACACCCCTCTGTTATATTTTGCCTCCCCATACTTGGGATTGGACAGATAGATGACAATATTAAACCTGAATTGCATGGCATATTTGAAAATTGTTTTAAGGAGATATATGTACATTAATAAAAAGAGAAGAAATTCACCCCATTAAACTAAAGACTTAAGTTTTAGCCTCACATCATGTGAACACTTGATCAGAACTGAGGATAAACCCACGTTGGAGGTGTGTGTGTATGTGTGTGTGAGTATGAGAGGGACAGGAGGGAGAGACAAACAGCAGTACTGACCAACTGCGGACAGGCCATTACAACCATTGTGATAGGGATACAGAGAACAGTTCACACCTAAGGTATTTGATATAACTGCAGTATAATTAAAAATGTCAGGGGAAATAATAAAGCCAAGGAAATTTACCCATATAATAAGCTCTTTTTTTTTTTTTTTTTTTTTTTGAGGTAGGGTCTCACTCTTGCCCAGGCTGAACCGGAAATCGCTATGTAGTCTCAGGGTGGCTTCAAACTTACAGTGATCCTCCTACTTCTGCCTCCTGAGTGCTGGGATTAAAGGTGTGTGCCACCACGCCTGGCTAAACTCTTATTCTTAACATGTAAATCAGATTGAAATGTAAACCTTAAAAAGTTTAAGAGCAAATAGATTCACAACTGAATTCTACCTGATATTTAAAATTGTCTAATACAAACTCTGTTCAAATGACTCCATAAAATAGAATTCCATAAAAAATCATTTTAAGAAGCAAGTACTATCTTAATTTTAAAATTTAATAAGGACACAACAAAATTAAAATTATATTGAGGTACTGAGCAATATCCTCAATGAGAATGGACTTTAAAAGTTCCAATAAAGTACTCACTAACTGAACTCAAAATGGACTTAAAAAGTTCCAATAAAGTACTCACTAACTGAACTCAACAACAGATGTTAAAAAATGGAGAGATGGCTTAGTGGTTAAAACACCTGCTTACAAAACCAAAGGACCAAGGTTCAATTCTCCAGTACCAATGTAAGCCAGATGCACAGGTGACACATGTGTCTGGAGTTCATTTGCAGTGGATAGAGGCCTTGGTGGACCCATTCTCTTTCTCTCCTTCTCTCTCTCTCTATCTGCCTCTCTCTCAAATCAATAAAAAAAATTAAAAAACATACACCATAATCAAGCTCATTTCATTTGGGGATACAAGAATAAAATACAAGTGAAAATGCAATACAGGGAGATGAGTGGTACTGGGGCTGGTGACGTTTCACACACCTGGAAGACAAGAACATCAAGACGCAGCAGCCGTTTACAAGCTAAGCAGCCGCAGCATGCCCTGCCCAGCCAGTCCAACTCCCCCAAAGAAGCACAAATAATCCAGGCCAAGAAGAGAAAAACAGCACAGGGTATCAAGAAGAGAAAAGAGGAGGTCACCAAGAAACAACAGTATGAGATTAGGAATTGTTGGCCACCTGTATTGTCTGGGAGAATCAGTCCTTGCATTATCATCAAAAATGCCACAAAGAAATAGGAACAAATGACTTCTCCAGAGTTACAAATTACAGATTTAAAAATTCCATATATATATAAAAGAAGGAAGGCTGGTAGGAAGGATAGGAAGGAAAGAAAGAAGGAAAAAGGAGAGAGGGGAGGGCTAAAAGAAGAGAAAGGGGCAGGAAAATAGAAAAGAGGCATTAAGAGTATAAAAAGAGAAGTACAACAGCTTCTATCTGCAGATGACATAATCTTACATTGATATAGAAAATTCTATAGAATCCACCAATAAACCTATTAGAACTAGTAAGCAAATTGTCCAACGTTGCAGGATGCTGTATGAATATGCATAAACCAATTGCATTTCTACAACTAGCAATGAATTATCTGAAAGTGAAATTAGGAAAGCATTTGATTTAAAATAGCATCAAAAAGAATGACATACTTATGAATAAACTCATCAAAAGGAGCTCAAGAGCAGTATTCATGATGTAACTTTCTCTGTAATTTCTCCTGGGCTCTGGCAGATGTGGTAGAGGTGGAAAGTCTCATGGTGGCAGTCGGTTATCTTCTTGTCTTATGGATGAATCTTGGCCCTCTTCCATTTTCTTAGCTATCTGTAAATGGTTGCCAAGCACATAAAAAGATACTCAACTTTGTTATAGGGAAATGTATGTCAGAACCATGACAAGATATATGCATGTATAAAGTGGATTTTATGTACCACATAGTCAAAATAGATCTACAGTTAGGTACATATTTTAGGGGTTATTTAGACCTGCAAATATACTTTGCTGGAAGTATTTATCATCTCAGAGTTTTTTGATAGAGTCTCCAGGGTTATGTATGTATAAAATCATATCATCTGTCAATACAAATTATTTTATTCCTTCCTTTCCCATTTATAACCCTTTTTGTTTCCTTGTTTTACTTTATTGGTCTAGCTAAGACTTCAAGCACTATATTGAACAAGAGTACAGAGAAATATCTTTATTGTTTCTGATTTTAAGGGATTGGCTCTAAGTTCGTTATATGTACTCTCTAGAGTGTCAAGGTATGCTTCTTATATTTCCAGTCTCTTTAGGGCCTTTATGATTAAATGATTTTAAATCTTATGAAATGCCTTTTCTGTAGCTATTGAAATGATCATGTGATATCTATCCATAAATCTATTTAAGAAATGCTGTATTGATTTTTAATTTTTTGGAACTTTTATTTTTTGATATAATAGGCTAAAAGTAAACAGTAATAAAGGATTAAGTTTATATAATACATATGTACAATTTAGTGGTGTTTTCTTTTCTGACAAAATATTGAAACAAGTATTAGTTATAAACAAAAACTATACAGAAGAATTTGTCATAACAATAGTTTAAATTTATAATTTCTCAAAGGTTCACATGTTTGATAACAAACTTGCAATCCAATATCTTTCTTTTCTAATGAAGTCTACTGTTAGAGGCCTAAATTTCTTTCTCAAAGGCTAGTTAAAATATTTAATGTATAAGTAGCTAGTTTATATCCAGCACATTTAAATAAAGAGATTTCTAGGAATCAGTATACATTTAATATTTTCTCCCTTAAGGAAACAGAAGTTTAGGTCAAGTTATAAACTATATCACTTTGACACTGCCCGGATCTTAATGTAAGAATTAGAAACAGACCCTAACAGTTATGCAAACATAAATAAAGTCTTAGTCACTAAATTTAAGAAATATTTTAAAAATTTTAGAAATAGCCAGGAGTGGTGGTACACGCCTTTAATCCCAGCACTTGGGAGGCAGATGTAGGAGGATTGCCATGAATTCAAGGCCACGCTGAGACTACAGAGTTAATTCCAGGTCAGCCTGGACCAGAGTGAGACCCTACCTCGAAAAACCAAAAAAAAAAAAAAAAAATTAAAAAATCATTAGCATTTCCTAATGGTTAGAGATGTTGAACATTTTCTTAACTGTGTGTTGGCCATTTGTAATTCTTTCTCTGAGAACTCCTGATTCATTTCTTTGCCCCACTTTTTGTAATGGGTTGGTTAATGTTTTTCTTGTTTGTTTTGAGTTCTTTGTAGATTCTAGAAACTAAGCTTATGTCAGTGGTACAGCTGGCAAAGATTTTTTATCCCATTCAGTGGGTAACTATTGACTCTGTTTATGGTGTGTTTGTCTGTGCAAAGGCTTTTTAGTTTCATGAGATCCCACTGGTTGAGTGCTTGCTTAATTTCCTGGGATACTGGGGTTTTGTTCAGAAAGTCCTTCCTCACTCCTATATCGTGAAGAGTGCTTCCTAATTTTTTTTTCCAGTAGGAAAAGAGTTTCAGGTCTTATATTGAGGTTTTTAATCCATTTGGAGTTGATTTTTGTGTATGGAGAGATGATTGGGTCTAGTTTTCATTTTTCTACATATGGTTATTCAATTTGTCCAGCACCATTTGTTGAAGATGCTGTCTTTTCTTGAGTCTACATTATTGTCACCTTTGTCAAAGATAAAGTAACTGTAGTTATTGACCTAAGGTCTGAGCCTTCATTTCTGTTCCAATGGTCTATGTTTCTATTCTTATGCCAGTCCCATGCTGTTTTTGTTATTATAGCTTTGTAATATAGCTTTAAATTTGGTATGGCACTACCTCCAGAGATTTTTTTTTTTTTTTCCTGAGGATGTGTTTGATCTTCCAAGGCCTGCTGCCATTCCACATGAATTTTAAGATCATTTCTTCTACCTCTGATTCTATCTCTGAGAAGAATGATGCTGGTATTTTTATTGGTATTGCATTAAATCCCAATTTTTAAAAATCTCTCCTCAGCATTTTTTTTTTAGTTTGGTGGCTTCCTATTAAATATAACATTAAAAAGTATCTTGTGGAAATTGACATTCTTGTTGTTTCATGCATATCATTGTATTATGAACTTAAAATACAAATGCTCTCTGAATGACAAATCAGAGAGTTTGCTAATCAAATGTGACTCTGATACTTAAATTTGTAATCACTCATGAGTCCAGAGCTTTACTTACCTTATCTACTTCATATGGCAGTGGCAATTACTGAATGGGCTTTCATTTACAAAGTTGTTGCATTGCCTGCCATGATCAAGCACTCTATAAATTT
This sequence comes from Jaculus jaculus, assembly GCF_020740685.1. Taxonomy (NCBI): domain Eukaryota; kingdom Metazoa; phylum Chordata; class Mammalia; order Rodentia; family Dipodidae; genus Jaculus; species Jaculus jaculus. The sequence goes on from NC_059104.1 coordinate 106,727,706, forward strand.
TAGCTTCCTCTTTTCAATTGCTAATGCACAATCTGATTTGTGGTACTGTTCTGTGCTTCTTTCTTTAGTGAACAATAGTGACAGACGTTAGGTGCACTGATATGCTTACTGCAATTTACTTGGGCTTTCTCTAGGAAGTGTAGAAGGTTTTATCTAGCTGTAACTCATGCTGGGAAGAGGTAGTAATCTTGATTACTGAGTAGGCATCATGTTGGGAGCATTTCCCCCAAGTCTTTAGCATCTATGGCTCACTTTGTATTCATTGTATCTAGGGTTTCTGGAATATCCTAAAAATTTATCATGAATGTTTATCTTACCATGTGCTACTTGCTTTTGGCCCTTTTGTTAAAAATTTAAAGCAGCTCCATTTTTATTAAAAATCCCCTACTAGTTTATGGTAGAAAAACTAGAATGTATGGGTAAATAAAATAAAGCATGAATTATTAAAAATCTACCCACAATCCTACTTACTGGTATCTGACAGTCTGATAGCCTTTCTAGCCTTTTAAAAATAGTTTTACACTTGATTTGGACAGAAAGTAGAACTCACATGTCTGTTTTGATGCCCCTGAATATGACATTTGACTTGTAAATTTTTCTGCCAAATAACTACATTTGGCAGAAGGGAGTCACCGCCTTATTTTTCACACATATTTCAATACATAGGCAAACCAGTATCTTTCCACTGTGTGCTGTAAATCAGGTAAGTTGTTTTAAATTCTCTTCTAATAATAATAACTGTTTAGGAAATATTTAGTAATTTCCCATTCAATCTTCAAGTTTTTTGTAACTCCATGTAATTTTTGTAAACAAGAAATATTGTACTTGAAAACATTTGTAAGCTACATACTCATAAGCTTAAATTTCATAAGTATGGAAAAGGTCAGACAATGATGTGCTTTTGTTTGTGAGGGCTGAGATTCAACATTTAGGAAGCTCTCAAGTGTTACCAGTGCTGTGTCTACACCTCAAGGTAAACTTTAAAGGCCTTTGGTATTGGTTGGTGTCCCTACCTCTGGGTACACCTTTGGCTCTGGAGCCTATTGGTGATAAAAAATTTTACCAACAATTTCCACAATGTCCAACACTTAGTTCTAGCTGAGGACTTAAAAAAAGTATTTACTATTCCCTCTTTGTAAATATTGTGAGAGAGAGAGAGAGAGAGAATGGGCTCATCAGGACCTCCTGCCACTGGAAACAACTCCAGATGCATGAACCACTTTATGTATCTGGACTAGAAAATCAAACCCAGGATGTCAGGCTTTATAATCAAATGTATTTCACCATGATCCATCCCTTCAGTCCCATTTTTTTCTTCTTCCAGTTCATTTCCCTTTTTTATAAACCAACTTTCTACTTTTAAAAAATATTTTTATTTATTTATTTACAAGAGAAAGAGAGAAAGGAAATGGGCAAATTGGGGGCTCCTGAAACTGGAAAAACAAAACAAAACAAAACAAAACCTCCAAATGCATGTGCCACACTGGGGATATGGTTTTACATGGGTACTGAGGAATAGAATCTGGACCATCAGGTTTTGCAAGCAAGCATCTTTAATGGCTGAGACATCTCTCCAGCACCTTGAAGCCAACTTTCAAATCACTCCAACATCAGCCCTTTTTCTCTTTTCCATGAGAATCAAGATGTTCCTGTATAAAGGGATCATCTTTATCAGCCTTTCAAAATACCACATAATTTTAAACCGAACTTTTATCTTTGGGTTAAAAAATTTAAAACAGAAAAAAGCACAGCTTTACTAGAGATGTAAATTGATAAGAACAAACCCTGCTGGGATTGGTTTCACATGTCCCTCCAAAATAAATTTTTCTCGCTAGGGTTAAAAATAACAAAGCAGCAGACTTGCTGGGTACAACAATGATACAAAATAAAATAACATTTTGACAGATTGGATTTTTTTTCTTGTTGGATCACAGATGCCATTTTCTTTTATTTGACTCTTCCCTGTAGTTTAATCAGAAACAATCTTGTGTGTTTATTTAAACAATTTTGGCCAATTAAGGAAAAAGGTAGATTTTCTAAGAGACTTTTTGAAGGGTACTGGCATGTAGTGTGTTTTAGGTAAGCTGAAATATGAACTAAAAAAATGAAGAATGAGAGATTTTCCCTAAGTTTTATTTTACCAAATGTCAAATCTACAGATAATTTAAGGAATATCATGTACACTACAGCTTCAGTTCCAAATTATGAGTTTTATAACATATTTTCTCTTCCAGTTTGTATTTTTTCTAGGCCACTTGACTATTGCACACAGCACACCATTTCTCATCTGATCACAAAAATCTATTTCACTTATGAACAAGAACATTGTTTTAACTAACCCAAGTACCATTACCACCCCAAAGGAATTTAATATGAATAAATTTATACAAGTACAGTCTATCTGAAAAAAGATTCTCAGTTCCTCCTAAATTTTCTTCATGTTTGTTTTCCTTTACTTCTTTATTTCTTTTGGTTTTCATTCTATTCAAGACCAAACCAAGAATCATTCATACATCAAGTTGTCATAGTCCTTTATTTCTTGTATTCTAAAAATGTTACCTCAACCCTGTTCCTCTGCTTCATATATTCTGGTATTGAGAGTTTTTAAGAATCTAGAGTAGTTGTTCTACTGTTCCCAGTCTTATTTATTTTTAATTTTAATTTAATTAATTTATTTATTTGAGGTAGGGTTTTGCTCTAGCACAGGCTGACCTGGAATTTACTATGTAGTCTTGGGCTACCTCCAACTCATAGTGATCCTCCTTCTGCCTCCCGAGTGCTGGAGGATTAAGGACATGTCCACCACATCTGGCTCACTGTCTTACTTTTCTGATATTTTCATATGAATAGATTTAGAATAGTAGTTTTGTTATTTTGGTAATAATATTGCAGAAGGAATGTGCCCTTCACATTGTATCTTACCAGAAGATCCGTGTAATGAAAGTATGTCATTGGTCATTTGGTCGTCTGTCCATCTATGCTAGTATATTCCATATGTACCCATTGTAAAGGTACTCTCCTCATCTTTAATATAATATATAATTGCAAGAAGATACTTTGAGATGAGTAAATTTGTACCAAGTTGTTTCAGCATCCATAGATGTTTCTTACTTGACTTAATAATAATATTGGCAATTGCAGAATGTAGAATTTATGGTTATATCATTTCTTCTGCTAAGTTATATATGGTCTATTATTCTCTGGGAAGAACGTGTTTTTATCATCTTTTTCCACATTTTCTAGATTCATTATCCGTAAGTGGATTTCTTTATATTTTATTTGATTAGTACATATGATATTAACAGAAGAGTATGCTCAGAGAAATTTCATTTATATTCCTAGCCTCATTCTGTTGATACATCTCTCAAAGGTAATCATCTTAAGACTTTTGTGGATTTTTTCTACTTTGAGCAATAAAAGAAATAAGTCATATGTACCCATTTTAAAATTACTAACTTGTATTTTTAATGCAAAATGGCCACAATCTATTTACCTATTGTTTTTCTTTTTGGTTTTTTGAGGTAGGGTCTCACTCTAGCCCATGGTGACCTGGACTATGGAGTCTCAGGGTGGCCTCAAACTCACAGTGATCCTCCTACCTGTGCCTCCAGAGTGCTGGGATTAAAGGGGTATGCCACCACACCCAGTTTTTAATTTTTTAAAATATATTGTGTTTGTCTATTTACTTATGGTTATGGAGAGAATGAGCATGCCAGAGCCTCAAGCCACTAAAAACAAACTCCAGATGCATGTGCCACTTTGTGTATCTGGTTTACTTAGGTAGGTTTTGAGGAACCTTGGTCTTTAGGCTCCCCAGGCAAGCACCTTAAGCATTAAGCCATCTCTCTAGCTACATTTTTCTCATTATTTTTTAAAAATATTTATTTATTTATGTTTATTATTATTATTAACACCAACATATTTTGTATGGATAAATCACATGTTGGTCCTCTCTTTTCCCTTGCCCCTGCCCCATTCCATTGGGGACACTCCTTGGTGGGGTTGCAGGTATGCTCCATGGGCTTGTGTTTTTTGTGTTGTGGGGGCATCAATCAGTTATTTTTTGGGGGAATGAATGCCTATGGGCATGATGTCTGAACATGTAGCTCTTACAAATTTTCTGCTTCCCCTTCTGCAAAATTCCCTGAGCCTTGGTGGGTGAGTTTTAAGTGTACTTCAGTGATGAGTTCTTAGTAGCCTCTGGATCTCTGCTTTAGTAGGTATTGTTGAGTATTCTCAGGGTCTGTCTTCTGCACCCTGGTGCTGATTATCAGGTTCAGCATGGAAGCAGCTCTCTTGCTAGTCTTCCCAGTTCCTCTGTCATTTCAGTTGTGGCTTGGCCAAAGTGCGAGGGGTAATTTATGTACTCCTGTTTCACTACCTTCTGAAAAGGAAGAACAGATTCTCCAAGAGAGAGTGATGTTAGCATAGTTTAAATGGGATAAGCATTATTAGTTTAGGGAGAATTTGATGTACATAACACCTCTTTTAGCCCAAAAATAAGAAAGCTTGGCACTGGAGAATTTTTATATACTACCTTTAGCTCTTTAGCACTTTGATATTAGAGTATTTTTCCCTAAATATTTAAATTCTAAATGAAAATGAACAGGGTATTTAGGAGTTTGTTAAATAACAGAAATACTTAACTCATGGAATATTTTATTAACTTATCACAGAAGTTAGGGATTTCATAAGCATGAATTATGCCCTTTCCTTTGTTGTGCCATCATTACAAACAGCCCAGAATCCAGACCCCTTTTGCCTCTCAAGTATGTCCATCAAGTACCCCATCTGTCCTCATCCCATCCTTCCCAGCCCCTAAACTCTATAAACTATGCTTCCTGAATCTCCAGTCAGTTTTCTGGAAATTTTCCTCCTCACCAGAGCCTTCTCTAAGAATTACTTTCAACTTCTTGTAAATATTGACTTTGAGTCTGGTTCCCTGGTCCTCACATTACATGATCTGGAAGTCGTGAGCATGTCCCTTGCCCCACTTGGGCCTCTTCTCCATCCTTTAAGATCAGCAGAATTAAACTTTATCTTGCTCACCTTTCCCACTGGTGCTTCTCCTTGTGGTTACCTACCAATGCGCTCCCACTCTTTCCTTGAAAAACTTAACTCTTAACTCATCATTTTATTTCCACCTTGTCTTAGATTTGTGTTAGATAGATAGATAGATAGATAGATAGATAGATAGATAGACAGATAGATGACAGATAGATAGATGATAGATAGATAATATAGATACATAGGGATATTGTTTGGATGTGGACTTAATGTCATTGTAGCCCATCATTAAAGAGACAATATTTCATTATTTTAAAAGCTGAAGTTGGGCTTGAGAGATGGCTTAATGGTTAAAGCACTTGCCTGTGATGCCTAAGGACCCAGGTTCAATTCCCAGTATCCACATAAGGCAGATGCACAAGGTGATACATTTGTCTGGAGTTGGTTTGCAGTGGCTAGAGGCCATTATGTGCCTATTCTCTCTTTCTCTGTCTCTTTTTCTCTCTCTTTATAAAATAAATAAATAATATATTTTTAAAAATACTGAAATAACTAAGATACCTGTTAAATTAATTTGGACAGTAGAATTAGATCAGTCATATTACAAAACTTTTAAAAAAATGGATACTAAAATATAACAGCACAAGTAGTTGACTGAAACAGTAAAGGAATGGAATATGAAGATCTGTCTGTAGTCAAGTTTTTTCTTTATATTTTATTTTTAATTATTTATTTGAGACAACGAGAGAGAGATACAGAAATAGGTAGGTACAGAGAGAGAGAATGGGCGCACCAGGACCTCCAGCCACTGCAAATGAACTCCAGATGTGTGTGCCCCCATGGGCATCTGCCTTATGTGGGTCCTGGAGAGTCAAACCTGTGTCCTGTGGTTTTGCAGGCAAGTGCTTTAACTGGTAAGCCATCTCTCCAGCCCTCAAGCTATCTTTTTATGTCTGATTGATATAGAAAACCTTGGGAGAACTGAGAAGGACTGAGAGGTGAATATGGATAACTAAGGTAAGACTGCACGTGTCACTTATTCCTAAAACTATGTGATTCCTGCATGTGTATATAACTCATATAATGAACTAATATTATAAAGAGGATTTATTGTATTAGCTTATGGTAGCTCAGCAATAGCAGTCTATAGGCTTGAACATGGAGAAACTTTGTAACTGCTTAGTCCATGTGACTGGAAGCCTCAGGAACCTCAATTCAGCACTGATGGCCTGGAAGATTCCTGGAAGGCTGAGCAAATGAGGTTCCAATGTGCAGTAGATGCATGTAGGAGTGAACAGTGAGGGAAGCCAGGTAGAAACACTCACCAGCAGGTAGCAAGGGCAGCCAGGTGGGAAAGAAGCTATGTTCTCTTAGAATTTCTTGATATATAGTCCACCGCTTGATAGGCTATCTCCCTCAATTCATCTTTCCTGGAAACAACCTCACAGACCTGCCAAAGGGGCCAGAGGCTTGTCTCCTAATTCCTAATCTGATAATTTTACAATAGAATTTAATTACCACAATGTGTTTAGCATTACTGATTAATATTCTATACCCTATAGTTAAAGAGTTTAACTTACATTCAAAGATTAACTTGCAGTTCTGAGAATTCATATTTATTTAGGAAAACAACAACAACAACACTATTTCTACTACTTATTTGAAGAATTGATTCCTGGAAGAGCTATACCAGTGAGATTTGTAGAACATAAATTAGTCTGAATATTTCTTCTTGCTTAAGTATGACAAAGATATGACTCCCTGTTGGCTAATACATAGCCAGCTTATCAAACAGATTCAAAGGAGCTGGCTTTTATTTTGAGACATGTGATGTGCTGAGTTATAAATTGTATAAATTGTATATTTATATATTTATTCCAGGGGATGAATATTTGCACTGTGTCATGATAGGCGCAGTATTTGTCAGGGTTCTCTAGTAGAATAGAACCAATGGAATGAATGTGTATTATAAAGAGGACTTACTAGATTATCTTATAGGTCATGGGCTGGGAAGTCCAAAAGTAGCTGTGTGTGTACTGGAGAGGCTAAGAACCCAGTAGCTGCTCAATCTATGAGGCTGGATGACTTACCAGCCCCAACCAGGCATTGAAAGTTTGGAGGATGTCTGCAGAATTGCCAGACTTCAGTGTACATTGCAAGGCTGTCAAAGCTGAGTTCCAATGTCTGCAAAGATAGCAGCAACAGGGTAGATGCACAGACCAGTAAGTAGCATGGACAGCCAGGAAAAAGATCCTTTGTTTTCTTGAATCTTTTTCAAATATAGTCCACCACCAGAATGGCTACACTGAAAATCCTTCCTGAAAACAGTGGTCATAGGTAGTTTTTAGCTACTATATCCCTAACATATTGGCCAAGATCTTTAAGACCCCCAGGTAAATATTAATGCTCTGAAAGAAAAAAATTCCTTGAATTTGGGGAAAGAGGGAACTGTGTTGGGGTGGCACCAAGGATAAATATCCTCCATGTAGTATTAATGTGAATTTATTACAAGTAGCAGCAACCAAGTTTCAAACTTCATTTTCTCATTCAAAAGCCTATTAGTTTTTATAACTGGAAATAAAAACAGTAATACTTCTGACTTTGGGGATGATTAGATCTGAAGCTTCAAATATTGACATGAAAAAATTATCTATATACGAACTGGTATTCTTTACTCTATTGGCATTGTTCTTAAATAAATTCTGATTTTATTCCTTTTTGTTTTTGTTTTTATTTTTGTTTTTTAATGGTTGACCTGGAATTCATTATGTAGTCTCAGTGTGGCCTTGAACTCATGGTGATTCTCCTACCTCTGCCTCCTGAGTGCCAGGATTAAAGGTATGTGGCACCATGCCTGACTAAATAAATTCTGTTTTTTAAGTAGCATTATAGGTTATAACCTTAACAAAATAATCACTTTATTATCTATAATTGTAATAAAATATCTCAGATATATTAGCCCATCTCATTCTGACTGAAATAGTCAGTGGGTCAAGGATATGGTGTTCTCATGAAGGAGGACTGGATCATCATACCAACTTGGTGTGGGAAGAGCAGAGTTTTCTGAAGAGTGCCTTGCCAGCAAATAGATGCAGAATAAGTTATTTATTGTATTGAAGCATCAAATGGTCTGGGGGCTATTTAAATACAATGATGTTTCAGTTTCATCTATGAGCAAATCATATAGTCCTATTTGTAAGAAAAAATAGATATTGACTCGAACATTAGAACATATAGTAACTATGGCATTCAGAATTGCTATAGGACAATGCCTAACTCTAAGCTGTATCACACAATCCAAATTATGACCTGCCATGTAAGTCAAAATGGTAAGGTTTATGACAACCATATAAATGGGTGGATACACACATATACACACATTCCAGATAAACATTTCAATAATGCTTTAGAGTTTACAAGGCCTGCTACTTTATATTAATCCTTAGAAATTCTTTGACTTGTGTGATTCTAAAAATCTCATAAGCAAAACTTGTAAAAACATTTGGACCTCTCTTGATTTCTGTGTTCACTTTGTGCCTTCTAGACCATCAGGATATATCTTGTCCATAATCATGAGTTATTGTGAACTATACTAAAGAATTCAGTGTTTAGTATAATCTGTGATTTTTATTTTACAAAGCCTATTCCCACACACTATTTCATTAGCTCCTTTCATATAATAAAATGTATATGCCTTATACATATTTATATCTTCTTTTTTTCTTTTATTTATTTATTTGAGAGCGACAGACACAGAGAGAAAGACAGATAGAGGGAGAGAGAGAGCATGGGCGCGCCAGGGCTTCCAGCCTCTGCAAACGAACTCCAGATGCGTGCGCCCCCTTGTGCATCTGGCTAACGTGGGACCTGGGGAACTGAGCCTCGAACCGGGGTCCTTAGGCTTCACAGGCAAGCACTTAACCACTAAGCCATCTCTCCAGCCCTTTATATCTTCTTAAACAACCATGAAACGAAGATCTCTGCCAACCTTAAGTTCCCCTATACTGCCACTGCATTTTGTAGAGTTTTGTCTGAAGAGTGGTAAAACATGTATACTAGTGTTTTACGTAGACACTTTTCTAAAACAAGGCAGTGTAGGCTTAGCTAGCCTACCATGACATGCAGAAAATCTTTTTGTGGTAGTTTGATATTCCTTATAAACTCATGTGTTTAGAATGCTTGATTTTCCAGCTGATGGCAATTTGGAAGGTGGAGCCTTGCTCGAGGAGGTGTGTTGTTGGGGCCAGGCTTATGGGTGTTATAGCCCATTCCCCTTTGCTAGAGTAAGGCACATTGTCTGCTACAGTTTTCCCCTGCTATGGAAGAAGTGATGTCCAGTATCTGATCATTCCATGATTTTCCCTGCTATTATGAACCTCCCACTTGAGACTGTAATCTGAAAATAAAGAAAACTTTCTCCCCTTCAGCTGGTTTTGATTGGGTGCTTTATCCCATCAATGAGAAAGTCATTACAACAGATAAAATTGCTACCAAGAGTGGGGTCATTGCTGCTAGAAGCCTGACTGTATGGTTTTCCATCTTTTGGGACTCAATTGTGGGAAGAAACCTTGGACTGTGAGATATCTTGCAGGAATTTAAGTAGAGCTTGATGGACCATTCTGTTGAGAGGTGAAAGATCTAAATACAGAAAGAACTATGGTTTATTTAAGATTGGTTTAAGAGAGGAAGAAAAAGCTTTGTCCAGACTGGGCTAGCGGCAGTTTGTGTGACAGGCTAGCTGTGCTCTTTTTATATCCTGAGAACTTGTGGAAAATTGAGTTTAGAAGATATGGACCACTGTGAGCAGATGGATATTACACAGAAAGAAATGAAAGTTTTATAGCAGAGATAATATCTTGGTTTAGCTATAATTGCTGGAGAGATTACCACCATTGAGATTTGCATTGGGATGGCAGAAAGAATACTGGCTCTTTTGAAAGGAGAGGGCCTGAATGTTAATGGTGTCCTGCTTTCCAAAATTGGCTTTATTCCTCCTAGATTAACAGTTTGGTAGCCTACCTGATACTATGGGAGTATAACAAATCCAGGAAGAAAAGGGTTAATGGAGTTGTAACAGTTTGTTTTTTTTGGAAATGGTCAATGCAAAATGTGAAGCAGAGTTTAAGTCCCTGTGTAGCAACCCAGTGGAGCTATGGCATGGGTGCACCAGGGGCCTCAGTGGATCCTAGATTTTGTTGGGATGCAAGGGCTGCAGGATGGCTGTCAAAGAAAGCTGCTGGCTTGGGATGGATTATTCCCCAGGCTGTGAGCATTCCATCTGGGTGGGCAGAATTTGGACTCCAAAAACTTCATCACTGGTTAGATATGCCAGACTTGTAGCTTGATGTGATATTTGCCCTGTTTGTTTTAGGTCTTGCATTGGTTAAATCCCTAGGTGTAAATATGCAAAGAGTTATGTAGAATAAGGAACTTACAATAACTATTATAGGGCATTGTAATAGTTTTATTGAGATATCACTCAATATCTGGTATCCTATGAATTGTACTTATTTTATCATGTTCACAGCTAGAAAATCACGACCACTAATCAAGATCATAAACATAAACACCATCCTAAGTATTTTCTCATACTTCCTGTTAGTAGAAACCACTCTACAGTTTGTCATGTTCCTTTCCAAAGATATGCTTCAAAATGAAAGTAAGGCTCTGTGTGTTTCCTTGGCCACTTAGCGGGGGCATATATGTTCCTAGCTTAGTTAAATTGAGGTTGCATACTCAGGTCAGCTTATTTTATCCTCTTTTATCCCCAGATGGTTTTACCTTGACTTGCATAGATACATTCAAATTTATCTTCAAATACTTTTACAGTTTTTTTTTTAAGATTTATTTGGTTATATCATAATCTCTCTTTTCTTCTGGGTTCCTTTCCAGACTTTGTCTTAGGAATTGGCTTCTAAATTTTAATTAAGAGTTTGAGCCATAAATTAAAATGTTCTGACTTTCTTTTTCCAGTGCCAGGTTCAAGGGAAGACAGCCAAATGTGAAGCACTGGGAAAGAAGTAGATGCTCTGAGCTCTGTGATCATCTCCCTTCACACTGTAGTTATCAATGTAGATTCATGGGGTGCTGCACTGCTGTGCATCTGAAACAATGATCTGATAAGACAATGATGAAGCTCACATGCAAAACTGCAAAGTCACTTATCCAGGGTCACGGAATTGTTTAATGGCAAAATATGGGAAAGTACTCATAAAACTTAATAGTTCTGACTTACAGTGTCAAGAGCTTTCCACACTGTGACTTCTCTTGCCTGCCATCTCTTGGAACTTAAGTGTTTGAGGAAGATGGGAAGAAGTAGATAGAAAGGTGAATATTAGTAAAAAGTTTGTTCATATTTTTCAGCAAGGGTGCTAGATATTGGAAACTTACTTTCTGTAAGTTGACACTAAGTAAATACTATCACTACTACTTATTACTTGTATTCACATTTATTAAATATTGATTATAATCCAAGAATGACTTTGAATTCTTTGCATGCATTTAATTGTCCTAGGAGTGTGTTGCAGAAAGTTCAGTTTGTTCCAGGTCATGAAACTAACAACAAAGGATGAACATGACTTCTTTAGAAATGTATTTTTCTTATTAAAACTGAATGTTGGCAACCAAAGAGCTACCTTATGTATAGATTCTTTTCACCTATAAAAAGAGGCCTGTGGGGAGGTTTCTAATCTGGTCAAGAGCTATGCTTTATAAAATGTGAGAATGTCCTAAAAAAATAGCCATCTGATTAACAGATCAGATGGGTAGAAACATATAAAGCAAATTGCATCAGACCAACTCCAGACCAAGATCATAAAGTTGGTGAGAGAATTAGGTAATATAATTAAATTAACCAACTGGAAGAGACATGGCTGAGATTCAGATAAGTCTATTTCAAATCCTCTGCTCTTTCCACACAAGTCTATTATTTTAGGGACCAGATGGAGAGCAGCAGAAGAAGAAAGGATAAAAGAATAATAAAAAAAAAAAAGACAGTTGTAGTACAGATAGGTGTTTAAGTCATTCTTTTAGACCACATGTTAATTTCCAGTGCCAGCAAATTAGGAGAAAGGAACAAAAACGTCTTCTGGAAGCTAAAGAGACCTTCTAGAAAATGAGAAATGAAAGAATCCTGTATAGGGAAAATACCTACAATGTAAGAACCGAGGCTACAGAGATAACTTATCCAGTAAATCATTTGCTCTGTAAGCATTTATACCTGAGGCTGGATCTAAATAGCCAGGCAATGTGGCACATGCTTATAATCCCATCACTGGGGATGGAGAAACAAGAAGGTTCCTGGGGCTTGATAGCTAGCTTATCTAACTGAGCCAATAAGCTCTAGGTCCAGTGAGATATCCTGTCTCAAAAAAAAAAAAAAAAAAAAAGTTGGATGGGCTGGAGAGATGGCTCAGCAGTTAGGGGGCTTGCCTGCAAAGCATAAAGACCCATGTTCAACTCTCTAGATCCCACATAAGCCAGACATACAAAGGCAAGGCAAGTGCAAGGTCACACATGCCCAATAGGTGCCACAATGTCTGGAGTTTGATTTCAGTGGCTGAGGCCCTGGCATGCCAATTCTCTCTCTCTAAAATAAAATAAAATTTAAATTTAAAAAATAAGGTAGAAACTGAGGAAGGCACCATCACACATATGGACATGTATGCATGTATGCACACCTGCACCATACACATGCAAGCAAACATACATATACATGCAAATACAAACAACCCCCCAAAACTGGACTCTTTGATATGAGAAGATACAGAAGTGAGTAAGGGCCTCAGCTCTTTCAGACCATTTGCAGTGTTCCCTTCAGCAGTATATAACATGCACGAAGATCATTTGCAGCTAAAGAGCTTTATGCAACACACATCTATTTTTATCAGTATCTGTATATTCTCCCCATAGTGATGACTACATTTGAATAACAGGAAATGCTCTTAATATTTAGCAGAACTCACAATCTCCTTATTTCTTGATTAATAATTTTAAGGCCCTATAAAGAGTATAGGCAGATGGAGAGATGGCTCAGCTGTTAAGGCTCTTACCTACAAAGCCTAATGACTAAGGTTGAGTTCCCCAGTTCCCACATAGAGCCAGATGCACAAGGTGGCAAATGCATCTGAAGTTCATTTGCAGTAGCTGGAGGCCCTGGTGCACCTATTCTTGTACCTTTCAAATAAATAAATAAAAATATTTTTTAAAAAATTGATAAAAGAATATGGGTATGTAGGAATCCTTCTTAAACTTCTCCCTGCAAAACTTGCCTCAATCCTGCACACACATTCTCATAGGCTATGATAGAGCTGGTGTTAGAATACAAGATTCCTTGTACTTCTGACTAAAGTAGATGCCAACTATATACAGTCCTTCCTACCTGGAGCTCCATACTTGATTGCCTATTTTTGATTTCTGTAATCAAAACATGAGCCAAGTTCACAGAACTGCAAATTCCCAGAAGACTCTGTTCAGCACTTAAGTGTAATCAGCTAGGGAGATGGGGCCTCCCAGCTGGGCTGCTGCTGGCTGACTATGGGGGAAAAGGCCTCCACACAGCAGGCTCTCATCTTCCTGCTGGGGCAGTGTCCTACAAGCAGGATAGCCTGTGTAATTTTAGGAATCAAAATTAAAATCAAAATGACTTTTTTCATATACACTGAACTTTCCCAGCAGTGACTTAGAAGAAAGATAGTTTAGAAGGTAAAATTTAATGCACAGTACCAAAAGTACTGTGTTCCTAAAATACGTCATGCCTATTTCTTTACAAATTTTCTTTAACCCAGACTTGTTGGCTTTGGTGAGATGACAGCCTCTGCTTTTTTTTGTTTTGCAAAGCCAAATGCAAAGAGAGAGGAATTGGCTATGATGAAATGCCACCAAGTCACTCTCTGATGTCCACTTCTGAGGGAAGATTTGGGGTTTGAATCTTTATATAACCTCCTACTAACATGTACTTAGTGAGAGACAATCGTTGCTCCACAAACATCTGCTGAAAGTGGCCATGTGGAATTTGGTCATATGTTCTTCTACCTTTGTTCTGAAGCATACCATTCAACAGTATGTTAGTGAGAACCATGTTATCAGACGTCTAACAGATATGCTGAACTATCGCACAAGCAATGAGAATGCTTACAGGCTCAAAATGGAAAAAAAAAAAAAAAAAAAAAACGAAGAAGAAGAAATAAAACCTACTTACTTCACATATTTCCCTGGGCTTGTTCTTCATTCAACTAATCAGGTTACTGATGAACTAAAGAGGGAAAACAATTTGAAATCAAGATTTACTTCTCTTTTATAAGGGAATGTACAAGGATGACTACCATGCCCCAAACCACCTCTGGGTAGAAATAGGTAAACATTTCCTTAAATGTTAAAGGGAAGTGCCTCAAGACAGTCTGGATGGGAGACGTTAAGACCTAGAGGGAATAAAATTACTATGGAAATAAAATGATGATTCTTTCTGCCCTGCATGCAGAGAAACATAGAAGAGTATGGATTCATAGCAACATGACAACAGATTTAGGTTTAAGAATGCAAATTAGAATGTCAGGGTCAGGAGATGTTATTAAATTTAGCAACAATCTACTATTCAGGTTGCTGTTTTTTTTTTCATAATTGCCATCTGTTATGCCTGTTACAAATGGCCTTTCCATCATCTCACCATGCACTGCTCTTAGGCTCTTTTTTGTTTATTTGTTTTCCCCTTTATGCTCATTTTGAAATATAAAAGTAGCCTTCAAAGACATTGGAAATTAGGGGACATGAGCTACTGCCCCGTGACTTTACTAGAATTACATAAAAATTTCAGTCAAATACAGACCAGTATCCAAACAGATTGTTGCTCAAATGTAGACTTAATAACAACATCCAATGCTGTTGTTGAAGTCAGGTCTTTAAAGTCAGTGATGTTCTTGTTTTGATGTTCTTGATGCTCTGTCAATGCAGCTTCATTAGATTCTAAAGGCAGCATCTTGTAGCTTTATATTAGATATCAGCCAACTAGAAATCCTTATAGTCACTGCCTGGATCCAGGATGAAGGATACAAGCTACCAAGCTTGCTAATGTCTTATATTTTCTGTAAAGCAATGTGGGAAATATATCTAAAATACTTAAGCCAATCCACATATATTGATTACCTGTGACATCATCAATGAAATCCATTTCTAACATCACCTTAACAGCAAAGCCACTATTTTCTCTCTAACACCACAGATAGTTACGTGCTTTGTTAATTAGTCAAGTATTGGGTGTTGAGTAAACCATTGTCACAGATACAAGTACAGGTATCTAGCTGCCACAGTAGCAACTGTAGCCAAAGCCTCAGGGTTTATTTTCAATTAATCCAAGTAGCTGTTTCTAGAGTTGAATCTTAATCTGCCTATGATTACAAAAATGTTTGTTTATAGACACGAAAATATCTAAAAATAAATTTTAGACATGTCATAATTTTCAAGCTTTCCTCAAAACTTTATTTCTTTTTATCCACAAAAAATATTTAGTTAGACAATACACAATCCAATATCAGTATGAGATGAAAGATACAAGATTAACAATGATAGCTACTATCTTTTAGATTTAACAAGGGATTGAGATTTATCATATTTCCTTTTTTTATTAATTAGTTTGGAAAAGCAAGAAATGGGTTTTCTGCCTGCAATCTTGAACAGAAACTCAACTTTCTTTTTCTCTGTCCTTAAGTTTCCTAAGCTGTTTTTTAAAAATAATAAACATATAATACTTAAACTTTTTAATAAATTGAAATACTTTATTTACAAGTGAATTTTTGGCCATCATAGTTTTAAGGAATAAGAATAACATCTTAACTGCTTAGATCAGCAATTCTGTTAAATAGAGTAAAATTTTAAAATTAATTGGGATTTCAAAGCTTAGTTAGAAATTTTTTAAAGTTCTTTAAAAACTGTGTTTATCAAAACTGTTGTATGCTTGACCCAAGTGTGAAAAAAGTTGGCAAAGCTGCTTTTGTGACACAGGAAGTTGCTAGGATATTTCCATGGAAACAATTGTTTCAAATTATTAATAATACAAGTTTAAGCTCAGAGGGCAGGGAGCTATGGATCAAAGGAAGAAAGAGTGCCTCTTATTTATGAGAAACTGGAAAATATAATACAAGAAGAGACATCTTTAACTCATTTTTTCTCACTGTGAGCTTTTGCTTTTGTTATTTTGTTTGTTTCTGAAATCATGAGAATATTCTTCACTGGAGTCAATCATGCAAGTCTTAGAGCACTCAAAGGACTCATCCTGTGTAATTTACTAGATTTCCTTTCTTACTCAAACAATTGGTAGTTCAATATGAAATACATATCAAAATTTTGTACGATAACGCTAAGAAGTCATTCATTGATTATGTTTTTACTATGATTTAGCTTTTATTATGTAAAAGTCAGTGAGGAAGGCACAGAAATAAAGCTGTGGGTATTCTCCTATAAAAGGTTCAACAAGTAAGGCAGAGTGAAATTAAAGAGAAGTTATACTCCAGGGCTAATGGATTTGCAAATGGAGACACCAAGACCTTGTCATAGGGGAGGGTATTTCATGAAAACATCAGGAAGCCTGGGAATTTGTTCACCAACTTCTAAGTAGAAGTTAGCCCATACCTGGAATATTAATAGAAATTTAATGATTACTTATCAAATTAATAAATAAATGAAATTAATTCGGTTAATGTTATATGTTACACAATGGCATATCATAGAGTATGTCTCAGTTTTAACACAGACTATATGCTTTTGGAACCTTCCAAGAAGCAGTGGAAAACACGTGTAAGGTAAACGTTACTCATTTCATGAATATTTAGTGAGCTGCCATTCTGGGCATACTTTAGGAGTTCTGTGTGATGAAGGAAAAGAGAATAAATCCTTTCCCTTTTGCAATGTATTTTCTGTGAAGGAGGAGAAATGCTGACAGCTATACCTCAAGATTGCATAGTATGAATATGTAGAATAAAATCTATTAAAGGAACAAAATGATTGCTAATGTCTTCTTGAATGCTATGTCATGCATATTGTCCTAAAAGCTGGTGATATATATTTTCTCACAGTCCTGCATAGAAATTATCTTTGCCTCTACACTCATTTGATACCTGAAGACATGAAATCTCACCAATATACACAGAACACCTAAATGTCATGCAGCACAACCAACACTGATCCCATATCTTAACCTCTCTGTTAAATCAAACAATAGACTTCAAATTAATCTTGAATGTTTTACATTGGGACATCACATTCCCGAACAGAAGATGGTGCAAGGGAATTAATTTTCAAGGTCCCTCCAACAACCTGTCCAAGATTATAGGGACTTTTCAGTTTATTTTGATGTCAGGAAATCCTCCCCCTTTGGAGAAAGCAGAGTTAGAACAAGGATATGGAAGATAGGATGTGCTTCCATCATTACATGCTTCCCACATGGGTGAAGCTCCAGGAGGAGAAATCCTGAAGTCCATCTACCAAAAGTTCTACTTCCAGAATTTAAACCATCATTTACTTTACCACCATTTACATGGTTTCTAAGGAACCTCTTGTATTGATCTGACGTGACTGGCTCATGGTTATAAATGTAAATCAGGTCTAGGCATCTGACACTGTTTGTGCTTAGGCAGTGATGGCACAAGAATGGTCAAACTCAACAATTACTAAATTTTCTAGTACATTTGGAAATGGACCTGGCAAAGGTAAGGTACTGTTTCTCTGATTTCCCAGACTATAAAAGGTAAACCCACAAGAATATCAGAATATCTTGTTACTTGGATGCCACATGTATATGTCTGTGCAGCCATGACCTTAGCAAAAGAGATGATGAAGCACGCTGAGAGAAAAACTAGGAAAGGGTCCAGGCTGCAGTGGAAACTGTATTGGCCTTACTGAAGGCTTATCTCTGCCTGCCACATGGAACACACAGAGAGAATCCTACTGAAGAAAACAAAGCAAGAGGCCCCAGCCTAATGGATTTCCCTGAGACATTTTAAGAAACTCAATAATTACAATTTAAAAACTGGCTCCTTCTCCCTTTCTAATTCCAGTCATTTTTTTCTATAAGGGACAACCTGAGGTATGGCTAGATTATAGCCACTTTGCTTCTGAGATCTTTCTCTGCCTTTGAGAGAAAAGTCACAATAGCCCCAATACTAGTGACAGCTTTTTATTCTTCAGCATAAGATAAAACCACACTTCTCCTCCAGGGACTTATTGAGCATACATTATGTGTTGACATAATGATAAATACCTGAAAAACACATTTCCTTTAATTCATACAAGTGTCCTCTAAGATGAAATGTTACAATAACTATTTTGTTACTGGAAAACTTAATTTGCTACAGATGACAAAAGCACAAATGAGTAAGAAGTGACTAAGCCTGGACTTGGCAATAAGTCAGTGTGAGACCAGACTTTATGGCTGTTCTCACTTGATATGCAAGAGTGCTAAGTATTCCTTCTCTTCCCACTTCTAGCCTCCTTTTCTCTGGCCCCAAGCTTTTACTTCCCCCGGTATACTAAAGAATGTTGCCAACAACAATGACTGGCTTCCATCTGTGTGTGACCACTCTGTCTTTCTTTCCTATTTATTTTTCCCCATTTAAGGGGAACATGACTTTGGCTGCCAATGAGGCTATTCAGATGCACCCCACCACTTACCAGACAGGTTCTTCTTGGAATAGGCTGCTCCTCACAGGCATGAACAGCCTCATCAAGTTTCCAGAAATCTCATTTGATGTTGGTAAAACCAACACACCATTTTAATCTGATTCAGGTGCTCAATGGTTCCCTTTGTCTTCTCACTGTCTTCACTGTGTGCTGCTTCCTGAAAGAGAGAGGAAAAAAAAAGTCTTGTGATGGGAGAGTTTGCTCCGTGGGTAAGAGCATGAAAATCGAATGCACAGCATCCTCAAGGGCGTGGTGACACACACCTATAACCTCAGCAGTGTGGAGGTGAAGACAGGACGCTCGCTGGGGCCCAGTGAGACAGCACAAGCTCCAGATTCAGCAAGAGACTTCGTCTTAAGAAAATGAGCAGAGTGCCATGTAAAGTCCTCCTCTGGCCTCCACACTCACATATACGCAGTGTACAAAATTTTACATACAACTTACATACTACACACCAAAAGAAAGAAAAGAAGCCTTACTCATCTAGACAAAAATCTTCGACCCAATATCCATTTTGAATGTGTTTTCTCTGAAGTTGAAAACATCCCCCATTTAGAAACAGAGAGTGCTTTGGTTTCTCTTTGTCAAGAGCAGCAAATTGCCTGTACTACAGTTTCCTTGCGTGTGATTAATAACCTGGACCCAAAGCTCACATAGAAGATGCTGTGAGGCAAAAACAGTAGTAGGTTCATGAAAAGGTGAGATAGAGCTACATGACTTGGGCCTTTCCCTCTGGCTCAGTAAGTCTGCATATGAGAGTGAGTCTGTCTGAACCCACTCATCTCTGCTGCTGGATGTCATCCCACGGTCACAGAATGAGCCCTTCTGGAATCTGCTGGCCCTTTGCAATGGGCATTATATCTTCTCTTTACCTATCTTTATTTATTTATTATATATCTTTATTTTGGCTGGATTCTTCCCTTCCCCCAATAACTCAAGGTACCAATTTACCTACCACTTCCTGGAAACGTGCTGAAGCATCTAATTAGCTTAAGATGTTCTCTGTTTTGATAGACTGTCAATGCCAAGTAGGAAAATATTATTAACAGCAAGTCCTATAAACTCACAAACTCTATCCCACACCCCCATCTGGGCTTGGCATAAAATTCACACAAATATGATACAGCCAATACTAAATTATACAGAACTTGGGAATCTAGACATCAATTTCTCTTTTCTTTGATTCTTTAACATCATTTCTAGCTGTTTTTAGGTAAATCTGGGTTGGTCGTTGCCTGCTAGATGGTAGAGGTATAAGTAAAATGTGAATTCCTCTGTTGCCTGGCAATCAAGGTGGCTTTGGTAACTGATTCAGGCAGAATTAAAAATTAAATGACTAAAAGATGAAGGCAGAGATCTCAGTTATCGCCCTTTCCTGCATTCCTGTGTCCATGTGCTCACGAGGAGCGGCACAGCATACTTTATTTCATTCCATCTCCTCTCAATATTGAACTTTTAGAAATATGGTTTATTTATGTCACTTCAGACTTGGGAAATGTTACATTGAAAAGGGCAGAGCTGGTTATTAAACACAACAGTGATAATCTTGCCCATCTCAGGCTTGCCTGTGTTGAATTCCAGAGACGCCTGCCTCAGGGCATGTTACTGTGCAAGCTCCTAACACAGTAATACCTCAACAGTTTACTATGGAGAGTTCCTTACTCCCCAAAAATCTTCTCAGAGGAGGGAGGTTACTTGAGGTGAGTAGCTTAATCTAATATGTTTTTCACCAAACTTTCACCTAGCACTTAGACTAAGAGAAAGTGCTGATTTGCGCTCGTGTGTGTCTGAGGCTGCCTCTCTCTCAATGGTTCAAGCTTTGCTGTAAGGTGAGAGAGCGCAGAGGAATGGAGTGAGGAGGTCAGGGGACAGGGGTGCAATGCAGATTCAAGAGCTCCTGACCAAGCTTGACAACTAGGAAAAAAAATTTCTCTGTTTGAAATTCAAACATGTGTGATGTCTATATTTAACTATTTAAGACAGTGTTTCACACATGATTTATAGACTGAAATAAAGAATACCAAATGAGTGAAACAAAAAATATACCCAACTTTTAAGGACCATTTGTTTTTATGCATCATATGGGTTAAAAACAATCTACCAGAAAGAAAGGACAGGGAGGATGACTGAATTATGCAGAGGTATTAGATACTAAAGAAAGAGTACCCAACTATATTTTCAATTTGTTATTGTTCTAGACACCGTGGAAAACTTTTGGATTCACAAATTTTCCAGGAGGTCAGACAGTTTTTAGCAACATTGTCATGCCCTATGATTGAGCAGGAAGTTCAGTGATGCCTAGACATTTAGCAAGTTGACTCACTTGCATTTAAAATATGAAGAAAAAAGTCAGTGAAGATGATTATAGTTTTATAATCCTTACAAATTGTTTATACCGTGATGAGATACTTCTAATCTAATGGTCAAGAAAAAATCAGACCCTTGTAATGGTATTAGGTCCCCAGAACTAGTCACATCTTTATAGGCCAGTGTTAAGTTCTAGTTTATTATGTATCATGATAGACTTTGCATAAGAGAAACTTGTCTCCACAGTAGCCACTGGTGACCATACTGAAAAGTACTGAGAATGATTACATTAAATCTTCTTGCTGTTACCATTGACTTTAAACTCATAGATTCATCTTCCCATGGAGAGTCTGGGATTCTTTTTTCTTCCATGTCTTCCTATTTTCTCAATTCTTATTCCTCTCAACATTACGTTCTCAATGTCCTTGCCCCCATGTTCTGGAGCCAAAATAAGGGTAGCTCTTCATTTTATATCACAGTTGATATTGGACCTATTTTACTAAAGTTCAAAGATTTCTGATACTGATCACTTCTCAGAGGCTATCTGGGATACACTGTATAGCTATAAGGCTCCCATCTTGCTTGGGATATGGATGGAAAATGAAATGAAAAGAAAGATTGCATAATCAAGCACGGATATGGCCTATAAGCTTATAGATCAACAAAAGTAACTAAAAAAAAAAATTCTAGTATAGATCTGGTTCTCCAGATAACTCCTCATAAGTAAATTGCCAAAATTTGCACTTGAAAATTTAATTTTGAACATGGGCATGCATTGTAAAGCTCCATACTTCATTCTCACTATGGGGATGGGAAACCCAAACCAAAGTCAGCCAAGAGGTTCAGCTTTCTAGTTTTCGGTATAGAGCCGCCTTGTGCTGAGCTCATTATCCTAAGTGTATCTTTTTTTTTTTTTTTTTTTTTTGGTTTTTGGTTTTTGGATTTTGGTTTTTCTAGGTAGGGTCTCACTCTAGCCCAGGCTGACCTGGAATTCACTCTGTATTCTCAGGATGGCCTCAAATTCACAGTGATCCTCCTACCTCTGCCTCTAGAGTGTTGGAATTAAAGGCATGTGCCACCACACCGGCTTCCTAGGTATATCTTTATATATAGAGTCCTTGCTATTTGCACTTTCTTCAAAGACAGGAGGAAAAGTCAGTTAATTAAGATAAAATGTGTGCAAATTAAAAGTGATTCCTTCTTGTAATTTGCTATTTAAATATCATTATCTAATGTAATGGATAGCATACAGGATTAAGGTGTTTACTATGGGGAAGTCATTTAACATCTAACTCTCAGTTTGCCTCTCATGAAAAAGGAAAGACAGTCATTGTTGCAGTCATGTTCACATTGCTGGTGGAAATCACCCAACCAAGAGCAGCTTGTGGGAAAAAAGGTTTATTTTTGCCTTTCAGGCTTGAGGGGGAAGCTCCATGATGGCAGGGAAAATGAGGGAATGAGCATAGGGTGGACATCACCCCCTGGACAACATCAGGTGGACAAGAGCAACAGGAGAATGTGCCAAATACTGGCTTAGGGAAACTGGCTATAACACCCATAAGCCCACCCCTAACAATACACTCCCTCCAGGAGGGGTTAAGTTCCAAATCTCCATTGGCTGAGAACCCAGCATTCAGAACACCCAAGTTTATGAATCAAACCACCACAGTCATGATATTTTGATAGTCAAAAGAAATGAGTATTTTAGCAATCTTAGGGTAAACAGACACTTCAAGAGTAGAAGATGAAGAACAGATAGAGGATATGGGGAGAAATATAGCCACAACAAACAAACTCCAGAAGCAGGTGCCATCTTGTTCATCTCACTCACATGGGTCCTGGAGAATCAAATCTGGGTCCGTTGGTTTTGCATGCAAGTGTCTTAACTGCCAAGCCATCTCTCCAGTTCAAGATGATAACAACCTTTTGAGTGTCTTTCCTTGCTTTCCATCTCATTTGAGAAAAGGTCTCTATTGAAGGAGGGTGTCTCATTGTTCACTACTACATTCACCAGGTTATTTGCTCTATGAGCCTCCCAGGAAATTCACCTGTCTATTCCACTTCTTGCTATAGGTATGCTGGGATTACAGAAGCCTACCACAGTTTCTGGCTTTAAAAATGTCATTTATTTACTTAGTATTTTGTTTGTGTGTGTGCATGCATGCATGTGTTTGTGTGATTATGGTGTGGTGCTTGCATGTTTGTCTATGTATGTGTGTGGGCAGTGTCCATCCATGCAGAGTTAGCGGAGAGCTGCAGGTGCCCTTCTCTATTGCTTATCCATGCATTTCCTTGAGACGGAGTCTCCCCCTCAACCAAGAGCTGTCGATTTTAGTCAGCAAGCACCAGCAATACTTAGGTCTCTGTCCCGTAAGGACTGAGGTTACAGACGTGACTGACTATGCAGAGAATTTCTTTTAGAGATTTTTTACATAGGTTCTAGAGAGTCAAAGTTGGGGTGCCAGTCCCTCCAAGACTCCTTCAAGCACTCATGTCTTGGCAAATGGCAACTGTTCTTAAGCACTGAGCCACCTCCCTTGCCCAGCTACAGGATTTTACCTGGAATCTAGGGATCAGAACTCATGTTTGAATAACAAGTATTTTTGCTATTCAGCCATTTCCTTAGCCTTTATGCTAAGATTTTTATTTTAAGATTAACTTGAAAGATATCATTAGTATATCATCTGCTGGAAATATCACTAAAATTAATGATTTGGTGGAAGAAATATTCAGAGAACAAAATAATCCCATGCAAGTCTCTGGAACTGGAAACAATAGTTTCTGGAAATTAGTTTAGTTAAGACTAAAATTACAATGATTAAAGCCAGGCATGGTGGCACACACCTTTAATCCCAGCACTCAGAAGGCAGAGGTAGGAGGATTGCCATGAGTTGAAGGCCAGCCTGAGACTACACAGTGAATTCCAGGTCAGCCTGCATCAAAGTGAGACCCTACCTTAAAACAACAACAAAAAATTACAATGATTAAAATAGTTTGGTCCTCAGATCTACTCCTTTCTACAGGTCATAAAGTGAGACAATTGTTGCTTTCCTATCCTAAAAATAAGCCTAAATGTGTAATTCAGATTTGAGGTGGTTGTTACCTCTGGTATAGTTACAGGTTACAGGTGGGGAACCTTGCTAAAAAACAATGATATCGAGTGAAATTTTGCACTAAATGCTTATCATTTTTACCTGGAAGTTCAATTGCTAGAGCATTGATTACTAGGTAAGATTTGAAAGTCATGTTATTGGTAATTGTGCTTTTATCCAAATTGTATGTGGAAAGAAACTTTCCAAAAAGTGGAGGAATAAATATATAAAGAAGTAAATCAAGAAAATTTCAAGATCATGCATTTGTATATTAAATGATACCCAGAATATATAGCTCACTGGCTGTAAATAGATCCACATTTAGAAGTATGATTGTGAGTGTTAAGAACATTGATAATAAAGAAAAGATATTAGGGCTGGAGAGATGGCTTAGCGGTTAAGCGCTTGCCTGTGAAGCCTAAGGACCCCGGTTCAAGGCTCGGTTCCCCAGGTCCCACGTTAGCCAGATGCACAAGGGGGCGCATGCGTCTGGAGTTCGTTTGCAGTGGCTGGAAGCCCTGGCACACCCATTCTCTCTCTCTCCCTCTATCTGTCTTTCTCCCTGTGTCTGTCACTCTCAAATAAATAAATAAAATATGAACAAAAAATATTTAAAAAAAAAAAGAAAAGATATTAAAGGCCATCTGGGACTAAAGATCACACAGTCATAAGGATGAGAGGTCAAAATAGCCTCAAGATTTTCAATAGCAACACTGGTAGCTAAAAAGACCCATGTCTTCATATTTGAGAAGGAAATCAATTTTTGACATGGAAATTTTATACCAAGAATATTTTTTACTTTACATTTGAGATTAGGTTATAGAAAATTTCATATATGCACATTCTTAAAAAGTCTACCTTACAATTCTCTTTTTGAGGAAGCTGATGGAAAATGTGCCAAATAACAGGAATCCCCAGGTTGATAGTAGAGGAATTCCTCTAAGATGCCTGCTGGGAATTACAGAAATGAGAGTGAATGTTATAAAAGTAACTCCAAGAAAACGAAATTGATGAGATGCCTTCAGTGCCTACATATATTGAGAGAAAACTTTTAGCTAGCTAGGAAATAGACTGGGGATGGATTGTTGACAAAAGCCAAGAAAAGCAAACAAACAGAATACAATAAAATTTTTTATATTTATTTGCATGTGTTGGCAGTGGAAAGGTCACACCAGGATCTCTTGCCACTTCAAATGTACCCCAAATGCTTGTGCCACTTTATGTGTCTAGCTTATGTGGGTGGTTTGGGAATTGAACCCAGGCAGAAAGGCTTTGCAAGCAGGCACCTTTAACTGTTGAGTCATTTTCCCAGCCCCCAATATAATTCCAGGAAAACAAATAAAATACCAGAAAGTGATTTCAGCTTACCACAGTGCCCAGTGGTGATAATGTTTTAATTTGACACAGTAAGTATTGAATTCTGGTTTAACCATGATTATAATTAAAACTGTGGCTGAAGAGGTGATAAAATATAAACTTTCTCCCACCGGACTACAGTTGTAAATGCCAAAACCTCTTCCATATCAAAAAATGGTCCAATAATCATATTAATGGTTGTAAATAAATTTATAATCAAACAAATTTGATGCTGTTGCCTCTGAGAAGTAGGAAAATGGGCAAAGGTTGAGCAGAGGGGGACTGCTTTGCTTAATTTTGCTTTACAGAATAACCCCTATGAAAATTTTTACTTTTCAAAGTATATAAGTGAAAAGGACCAGGAAAAAAACCCATTAGCCCAGAATAGATAAAACGCTATCAAATAGTAATATAATAAATTGGATTTAAGGGCAACAAACTTATTCAGGAGCAGTACTTTATAGGAGCTTTCTCCATTCAAGATGTGTGGAATATCTACTGTGAGAATTCTCATGAGATGCTAACTTATAAAACTATAATAGGGCAGACTTACATTTATTTTTGTGGCTCTTTTTGGAAGTGGTAGGCATTCTGATATTTATTACTATCTAGCATGACTTTGGTGTTTTTATTTTCAACCCTTCCCACCATTCTCATCAAATAATAGCACCTGAGAGATACAGGCAGTGAACATGGTCTGTGGTCATGACCTTGGCTATGAGTGCTCCAGCAACACAGGCAGAGAGATCTCCACTTGCCAAGACCAGGATGCTTTCATCTCCTCTATTTATAGAATCATTAGTCATAGGAATCAAGCAAACACTAAGTTGTCAGCTTGATAGTCCTTGTCTCCTGTAATTTATCTGAAAAAAACTTAGCAGCCTAAATCCTATACAGTGAAAATGTTAGCTCTATGCCTCTTTAATCATACAGAAGAAAAGGAGGATAAAAAGAGTGTATCACATTGGGGTGATTTTTATAATTCATTGACTCTAAGTACAAAGCAAATATAAACCTAGCCTACTTAGTTTAGGAAATTAACTGAATTGGGAAGATGTATTCCATGCTAGAGCTCTCAGAATGGTCAAAATCTGTGGGTTTGGTGTGGCTTTCATAGGCTAAAGAGATGTATGTATGGGAGGAATGTAATGATGCTAAAAACTAATAGAGATTCAGAATTTAAAGAATTTCAGAATCTAAAGTACTTCCACTGGAATTTTGTATGAATTGTGATGCAATAAGGTTAAAACCAGTTACTCCAGTATATAGTTGAAATTATCTGATAGTGAACAATTTCATCTCTAGGGTTACTAGTTAGGAGTTAGTGTTTGAAGGGAACTTTGAAATGCTACCCTCTGAGTGTAAGTCTTATATGACTTCAATCAGTATCTTAGGATTGGTCATTATTTTAAAGCTATACACATCATGACATTGCATGGGAATTCTGTCTTTTTCCCTACATGCTAGCCATTCTTTGCATTTGTTTTCATAACATTTTGAAAGTGCTGCTCAAGACAAAGTCACAAAGGGCCCAGTCTGATATTTTATTCATTGAAATTGGATATTAACTGCATATCAGATGCCTTTCAATGTATATTAGAGACACTTGTGATAGAACTAATTTTCTAAAATTATAGTTCAACTGTTCCTAGTTCTCTGTAATTCACTGAAGAGACAAGAGCTAGGAGAAGGAAGGGAATTTCAATGTTAGCAGCAAACTGAGTGGTTATTCTAAGGAAGGAAAAGGAAGACAAAAGCGTAGTGTGATGATTCTTGCTCTTGCCAAGAAAGAATATTCAAGCAGATGGTATGAAGATGCAGCTTTTCTTTCACTGAATCCCAGGTACAGAAAATATTCCAAGAATCCTTTCAGGGACACCTCTGCCACAGCAGTTTGTCAATTGCAATGAATTGTACAATTTGCCCCAAACACATGACTTCCTCTATCCACAAGGTCAGATCTGCTATCAGAAGCCAGAAAAAACTCTCAAAAGGAAGAAGAGAAATTCAAGAGAAAATTATTGTTTAGGATTGGGAGGCATTTGATATTTTAGCTGGTTCTAAGGATTCATTCTCTTAAAAAATATATTTGATTGCCATTTCTCAGAAATAAAAGAGTGTATGGTCAGTCCTTCTGTTTCCTTTTTTTTTGCCCTCCCTTCCTACACTGAATAACATATTTCTTTCACATTATAGTAGATCACTCTCATTTGGATGCTTGAAATGTAGAGGTGTTTGTTACTCACTTGATTCAGAATTATTTAGAAGTGAGAAGTAGAAATGATTCCTAGTGTGTTCCCTAGATAGCTAACAAGTTCAGAGACTTACAGTTTTAATTTCTAGGGAAATAAGGTATAAGAAATAATAATCAATATATTTAAAAATTAAGAAATGTGGGAAATATCCAGACTTGTTTTATATGCCCTTATATCCATTCTTCATAGACGATAGCCTTCTCTTCTTTCCAGTGTATAACTATTAATCAAGGGGTAGTACCTACCACAGTAATAGATGACCAGTCACTGTCCCTTCCAAGACAGAATAGGGTGGATCAAGCATGGTTACATAATACAGAAGGAGGTAGATGCAGATATTGAGAACCTGGATCACTCAAGGTCCAACTCAGAGACAGACTGCCAGAGAAGTAAACTGACTGGGGAAAGAGAAGACTCAGAATCCTATGTGAGGGTGTGGATCTGGCTGTGCTTCATTAAGTATGCCAGTGAATGACTTTTTACTAATGCATTCAACATTTCCTACCAGGGCATGGGTTGTAGTGTAGGGTTGCCTTGTAACTCCCCACAGGAGACAACTATAAAAAAAAGATTAGAGGCCATAGCTCTGCAAATAAATATTATGTGAAAATATCTGGTGAAATCTATTATACTTCTAAGTGGAATTTCAAAGAAAAAATATCAGACAGACTAATTCTTACAAGCCTTCCAAACAAGCCTAGACAGATCACTAAAAAGAAAAGCTACAGGGAGCCTTCACCAGCAGGGGGAACATGGGATAAGTGAACAAATCTCTTCAATCTCCGGTTCCAATAATTCTACAATAATTGCCTAAAGCGGTTCTTAATTAGACTCAATTATGGGATTAGTTTGAATTATATTATGAAGCATTGATTTACAGAACATAACCACTAACAGCCTAGGTGCTAAACATAGCAAATGTGCTGTAATCCTGAGCAATGGAATTACATCTGAGAGGAATATTGATCTATATATAATGCATTTATGTCAAAATTAATTTCTATTTCCAGTTTATAAATATGATGTTGCAAGGAAGAGTTTATTTGGGAGTGGTGTCCCATTTATCAAGGAGAAATAGACATATGTTGGGTTTTGACTTCAGGGGAAAATCAGTTTTGAGAGCTTCTGAACTTGTAGGTTTCTGAAAAGAAGGCAGACAGTAAGGGGAATGGGGAAGATGGAACATTCTCCACTACCTCCATTAATTTGATATAAAATTCCTATAATATTACTTTGAAGGGCTTCTCATATTGGCATAATGATGTGCCAGGAGGCTTAATAACACAGCATAATTGGAAAAGATAATCAGATTCATTTCAAAGCCTTGGCTAATTCCTAGGATGTACGTTAGTAATACTCCAGGCTTGAAAAGCTGAAGAATATGTTGCAGAGAATATATTTTAAATTTATTTCAGATATCGTGGCATTGATAGGAGTTAATATGTATCATGTGATTGCTATGTGACAAGCTGTGGAATAAACAATTTATTCTGCCTAAAAGTATGATTGTTAATCACATTTTGTATACAAGAACACTGATAAAATGAATGTTGCCCATGTTCGGATGTATCAGTCTGGCATTTAGTTCCTCATAGAGGAATATTCATAAATTTGCCATTTAAATATTCTTTGTATTTGTGAATAATTGTATTATAGATTCTAATTTCTTACCATCTTTGTAAGCATGCCCTTTGACAGTGACTCTGAAGGCACTTTCACTATCATAGTACAGTGTAGGTCTTTACCCATGACTTTGGGTTTGGCTATATGAGTTATTGTAGCTGATAACATGTTAATGGACAACACATGAGTTAAAACCTTGAAAAATCAAAAAGATGGGTGTGGTGGCACATGCCTTTAATACCAGCACTCAGGAGGCAGAGGTAGGAGGATTGCCATGAGTTCGAGACCGCCTTGAGACTCCATAGTGAATTGCAGGTCAGCCTGGGCTAGAGCAAGATCCTACCTCGTAAAACAAAAAACAAAACAAAACAAAAATACACTTGAGAAATCATTGAATGATTGGTTTCACTTCCTTCCATCCCAGCTATTGCTATTGTTAGGCTTATTCATTTATTTCTAGAAGGCAGTCAAGAGACAAGTAGGTTCTATCTTATCCTCCCCAGTCAAACTCAGATCACAGTGGTCAATTTCTAGCTGCTTCAGATACGTGACAGTGTCCAGATAAATGAGCAGAGTCACCCATCTAAGCCCAGTACACCCAAAAATAGATGAGCCAATTTATTTATTTTTGGTACTGTGTCACTGAGATATTTGTTATTTGTCATACAGTGCTAACCAAATGATAATGATATTTGAACAACAGAGGCATAGTCTTAATTAAATGTAAGTTTACTTCTGTTCTTTTAGTGAACACATGTGATTCTTTTTTTTTTAATTTTTTCTTTATTTATTTGAGAGCAACAGACACAGAGAGAAAGACAGATAGAGGGAGAGAGAAAGAATGGGCGCGCCAGGGCCTCCAGTCTCTGCAAACGAACTCCAGACACGTGCGCCCCCTTGTGCATCTGGCTAACGTGGGACCTGGGGAACCGAGCCTCGAACCGGGGTCCTTAGGCTTCACAGGCAAGCGCTTAACCACTAAGCCATCTCTCCAGCCCAACACATGTGATTCTTTAACTACTCCATGTATATAACATCCTCATGCCATTTTCATAAGACCTTCCTCTGGAATGCCTTTTTATCTTCATTTATCTACCATCCCTTCACCTTTTTCTTCCAAGACTGAGATCAGTAACCATTTTCTCTGGAAAGTTCCCCTGAAATTACCTTTCCTTTCCAAGATTGACGTAGACATTCCTCTGGGGTACATTTGCTCATGTCTTCAAGGAATTTTCTATTTTGTAAGTTTTTGCCTAGAAATATGTCTCTTTTCTCAGACCTCATCTTTTTAGAGTGTACAGACAAAAGCACGTTACCTTGTATATATTTGATTATTCAGTAGCTTTACTTGGAGTGAATAAATAAATGAATGCTAAGTGCTCAGCATAATGTTACCGAATTCAAAGGCAGTACTAGACAATAATTGAAGCAGTTACAACCAATAAGGCAACCCAAAATGACATCAAGGACACATAAACTTGCATTTAAAGATAGAGAAGAAGAATATCAACAACAGAGACTGAAGAGGAGGAGAAAAAAGACACATGATTCAGAGAGAAGGGGAAGAGGTGGGGTAGGAGAACAGTCAAAAGGAAAAGTTTTAACTGAATCTGATGATTACATGGCCAGAGCTACTTCAGAGAGCAGTTTCACTCACTTGATAGAACTTAAAAGCAAGAGAATGACAGATTAAAGAAGAAATATAGATATGGCAGAGCATAGAATGACTTTTTTCTTTTAAAATTTGATGGAAAGAGATGAAAAATGAGTAAGCAAATTGAAGAGAGATGAAAGAACAGATTTTAGGGAGAAAATTGAAAGGGTTGTAAAGAGGGCAAGTGTCGTGGTAGAAGTGCATAATTGATGGATGAGATTGTTACTTGTTACCTTTAACAGCAGAGTAGAAGTAGGTGTGCTCTCTGGTAATGCCCAGCTTGTAGCCAGCACTTTAGGCTGCATGGGGAAGCAAGACTATGAACAAGTTAGGGCACCACATTCGATTTTACATATATTTGGATTCAACTCTGGACTTCAGCAATTATTAAAGTGGAGCTTTCTGCAAGTTATTTGACTCACAAAGTTTTCTCATTAAAAAAATGGAAAAAGAGGACTTATGATATAGCTGAGCATAGTGAATTATTTTACATGTATGAATGGCTTACGCAAAAACTGGTGTATAAGCTAACATAATTATCCATAGTTCTGGAACAAGCATAAACCTATACCCATGTGAATTTATCATTAACTGTTCATATCTTTGCTATGCTTAATAGATACACAAAAAACTAGCTATAACCCTTGCTATGATAGGAATGCACTTTTAGAATATATACTGTAGCACAATAGACCCTGATATTTTTTATCTTCCAATTTTAGCATATGTTGGACATTATGTAATCACTCTTCTACATTGTTTTCATGCAAAGTAAGAAAATAGAGAAAAACTTTGCTTAAGCCTTTCTTCCCCTAACAAATTAGGAGGGAAAAATTGCCACATTCTCTTCAAACTTATGTCTCTTTAAGGTACTTTTCCTAAAAAATAAAGTCCTCTATCTTCTTTTGAATTCTTAAATAATGTTTAGAAAATAATATTTCTAATGCTCCTAGAAAATATGATGATTTATATATGCACATTACATCTATTGAATACAAAGAAATAGGGTTCCTTTTCTAAAGTTGACTCAGCAAGGGCTTTTGGAGGTCAGAAAAGGCCCAAGAAAGCAAGTGTTGGGGATTAATGCTTTGCCCTTGAAAAGAAATAACCCTTCTTTACTGGATTACAAAATAATTATTAGTGAGAAAAGAAGTGTTCACACTTTCAAAGGCTCATCTTCCAATCCCTTTAGAAAAGATGTTGCTCAATTGGCAAAAGTGTGTGGTATGCTAGCACGGAGCTCTGAGTTTAGATCCCTTCACGCATAGAAGAGATGCACCCAGTGGCACACGCCTATAATCCTAACACTGTTAAAGAGAAAGGAGGATCCCTTGAGCTTGCTGGTCTAGCTGAACTGGTGAGTTCTAGGTTCAGTGAAAGTCTCTACATCAAACAATCAGTTTTGGAGCAGTTACAAAAGGTGACTGACATCAGCCTCTGGTCTCCACATGGACATGCATACATGTGTGCCCACACACATATGAATACATATACATCTATGCAAACTACACAAAAATACACATGCAAAAAAGAAGTTGGAATAGTATCAACACAAGTGCTAGAAATCAAAGTTGCTAATTAATGGAAGAAAAATTAGAAGCTTGAATAGCTGCTATTGTAGCCATCACCTGTTATAAAATTTCTACAGGGTAGACAGTAATTGCAGAAACACAATATATTTGTATAATCTAACAGAAATAAGGTATTCCATGACAAAGGAAAGAGAACAAAACTTAAAAAACAAGCACCAGTGACATATTACAACTTTTCATCTTTTTCTGTATTTTGTACATTAGTAAACTGCTAATAATCTACAAAGCAGTGCAGGCATTTTACATACTGAAAAGCTGGATGTCATATGTCATAACTAGCATCCATCAGTGATCAGATAAATTGGGCAATTGGGCCAGTGGTAGCATGTCTGTTCCCAGCTTAATGATTTGTTTATTTAACTGCTATTGTTAGAAACAGCCCATCACAAAAGGAAAAGTTAGTTTTAATCTTGAGAAGAAATGACTACAAAGTTGCTTGGTCAGTTCTATTCAGTTCTCAATCAATGCTGTGTTGCAATACTAACCATAATGAAGAAAATAGCCACTAATTAAATCAAGATACACACACATAAAAGGCTAGTTTAATAGGCTCAAACTATTAATTTTCTAATGGTTTAGATTTAGAATGATAACAATAAAATTAACTGACTTCTCTTCCATCAGACATCTTTTCATTATGCATCACAAGACTTATGAAGTAAAAGAAAAGTGGTCAATATTTGATAATTATACCTCTTGCACATTAGCTATCTTGTAAACATGACAACTAAACACAGATATATTTATATTATGATTACTTCAAGTCTTTATAAGGTCTCTGGAAGCAAGAAAACCTTCAGAAATTAGTGTTTAATATGGTCCCATTTGGTTAACACTTCTTGACTCCCCTCATTGAAAGTTAGTTCCAATGCCAGTCTCAGGAATCCTTGCTCCACTCTCATTTGTCTGCGAGGCCATGCATGCACATGCAGTCTTACTTTAATTTGTGTCCTTTCTCAGTGCTGTGCTTGGGTCAGAAAGTCTCCTGCTATGCTATACAACAGTCTAGAAACTCAGGTAGAAGGAAGAGTGGAAATGACCCTGTAGCTTCTTTTTCTGTGGACCCAGGGGAAAGTATATGGAGCATATGTTATCTTATCATCATTTTATTCTTGTAGGACAGTTAGGTATTATAGTTTCCTTTTTTAAATGAGGAAATTGAAGTTGTAAATAGCAAGGTACCTTGTGCCAAGCTATAATGCGGAAAGTGATAGAACTCAGACAAGAATCAATGCCTCTATGGCATGAAAACTTGCTATTTTAACTTTGTGAAACTGTTGTTAGAGTTCGAATGTTTGGCCTATTTTTAACTCTGAGCCTAAAGTAATAGTAGGTGCTTAAAATATTATATTAATTTGTTGCTATATTAAGGAAAGAAATAGGAGCCAATAAAAATTAAGTGATTAATTATTCAAGATATATCAATCACACAGCTAATAAAGGACAGAGATGAGATTTGACTTCTTGACTACCCATGTTTGAAACTGATGTTTCTATGCCATGTTCTTCCCTCAATCCTCAGAAGTACGTACTAATATCCCCACTAAAAAGGCTGAGAATACCAGCATGCTTCATCAATTGGCTTTACTTCACCAAATATTGAATTTATTGGCTTTAAGATCTGCATGTGTCATGTTGGCATAGTCCCGTCCTCCCCGCCCCCGCCGCCATTAACTAGCTCAAGGCTGACTGGTGTACACTGATCCCATAAGCCACTCAGCCCTCTTTCTTGTCATGCTGCTTGCTCATAACTACACATTCCTGAGGGGTTTTTTTTCCAGCATTCCATAAATGCTCCACTAGAGCTACCAACTGTCCTTATGAATATGAGGGCTTTGGCTGATTTTGTGACTGCATCTGCAAACACATTTGGTTCCACTCTCCATTAGCCACTTATTCCTCAGTCCCTGTTTATATAATTTCTTCTCTTCTGTTTATCATATGCTGATCATCTCATTGACATACTCAGGCTTTGGCCAGTGCTGTGGCCTTTAACATAAGAAGAAGCATTCAACAAAGTAAAAGTAGAAGTTAAAAATCACTTGGCACTTTCAATCCATGATAAACCATATGCGGCTGACAGGTAAAATAGAATGACATGGCTGGAAGCTGGAACAGAGTCATTCCCCAGACAGTCAGCATGTCTAGTGCCACAAGGTGCTACATGGTTGACGGGGGGGGGGGGGGGGGGGGGGAATGACCAATATCTGTCCAAGCAACTCATTGCCTAACTTTAGCAGCAAGTAACCTGTTGTGATGCTCACACAAGTGCAATAGGGGCACACAGCCATGGTGGGAAAACAACTGCTCTTGATTTGGCTAACTGATCTGCTCAGTGGAATGTGACCCGTAGCTGGAGCTGGGAAACAAGTCAGAACCATATCCAAGCATGAGCCGGCTCTCCATTATCAAGCTTTCACCAATCATGGGCTACAAGAGGGCCTACACTTATTAAATTCTCTATAAAAAAAATAAGGGTTATCAATTTGGTGCTAAGTTTACTCTCCGTTGGAGAATCTGCTTCTCCTTTTTAGATAGATATAGATCCTAAGGAGAGAACCACCCATCATACCTCAAAAGGGCCTCAGCTGAAACTAAGAATAATTGGCAAAACAAGAAAGGTTGCTGTTTTCCTGGCGAACTGGGTACCACAACAAGGGTGAAGGAGATCAACACAGAGAACAATAAACTCCTGCCAAAGTAGATATCCTGAGACATAGAGGCCCCCAACACCTCATCACTGAAGCAGACCAAAAATGAACCCAACATGGCTCAGGGAAATTTTGCGGAAAAGGGGGCTGAAAGAATGTCAGAGCCACAAGTTGGGTCATGATACACAGAGACATTTCTTCTACCCATAATTGTGGGATAACTCCACAAAACATGACCCATATACCTCAACAAGGAGGGGCCAGGATGAGGGAGTAGGACATGGACAAGCCTAATAATGGTACTAACTTGACTGTATTCACCGAGTACAAAACTAATTAATAAAATAAATAAATTTTTAAAAAATTTAAAAATCACCTTAACAGCCATTTACAAATTCAGGTGAGCTTTAAAAAAAATAACTGTACATATTTAGAAATGCAATAGTGAATCCATCCATGGACAAGTTTTAAGACTTGAGCTATGAATAATAACCTCCTCACCTACCTGACCAAGGGGGTGGGGGAAACATGAGAAAAAGCATGTATAAATTTGAATTTCTTTGTTGATTTTTCTTCATCTTGCACTTTGGTAGCATTGCTTGTTGGGAGTGTAATGTCCAAAGAGCTCATTTCATAAAGTCAGAGAAGTAAAGACTGTATTGTCTATGGTGAATAATTATCTCTCAAAAAATCAGAAGTGTGATGTGCTGCCTTCATTATAGACAATGGCAAATTGAAATAATAACCATGTAGCCACAAAATATCCCAAGCAGAAAGCTATCTGACAGTGTCACAGAATCTGTTCCTATTCTAAATGCTGTCAATTCTTAGCAAGAGGTAGATAGGAAAAGGAAATCAAGCTTTGAGTCTTCTAGTGAGTCTTGGAAATCAAACCCCAGTGGACAAAAATCTACTTGCACCTCTGTCATGACACCAGTTGTCTGAAGCAAGTGTCCTCATTATTGCCAGAGCAGTGTATTTCAAGGTTGTTTTGTATTAGCACATAGCTATATATGTAGTATGTTCTCTAAGCACTACTGTTGTTATATTCTTTTTTAAAAAAGAAATTTAAAAGAGAAGAGAGATAGACACAGAGAATGGACATACTAGGACCTCCATCCACTGCAAATGAACTCCCTATGTGTGCCCTGCTTTGGGTCTCTGGCTTTATGTGGGTACTAGATAATTAAACCAGGGTCCTTAGACCTTGCAGGAAAGTGCTCTAACCACTGAGGAATCTCCCCAGCCTTGGTTATGCATCTTCTTTCTCACCCTGAGTTCACAGTCAATATGAAGAAAGCCCATAATGTTCCCCATTTAATGAAAGATTAAAAAGGTGCTGAATATAGTGATAGTGATTTTATATAGACTGAGGAAGAGTTCTGAAGTCTGAGTCTTAAAGATTCCAAGTGCAGGTCTGAGTCTTTACCATACCATATCCTTGACAATTATTCCTTGTAGTTATAGTTGGGTGTTCACAGAGTGTGGGGACAAGAGAGCAGTTGAGCTTTTGAAAATCCCATAATCCAATGAGTAAAAAGGGTTCTAAGATCAGTCTGGGTTATACATTAAAGTCTTCTGGAGAAATCATTAAAACCATGCATGCTTATATTCTATCATTCTATTGATTTACATGTGTGTGAGAGATAGAGATTGTGTTGTATGTGAATATACAATGTGTATGTATGTAAGTACAGATCAGACTGTGGGGTGTCCTGTTACATTCTTTTGAGTCCCTTGAGACTGAGTCTTTCCCCAAATCAGAGCTGTCACTTTTGGTCACACTGGCTGACCAGCAAGTCACAGTGATTCTCCTTTCTCTACTTCCCACCTACATGACTGGGGTTATAGGCATGCCTCACCATGCTTACCTATATTATAATTCTTAAATGGTTTTTAAAGCCATTGGTGTACAATCATAGTCAAGAATGACCAGAATAAGTGTACCATATATGGGCACAGATAAGATAATGGCTTTAGTTTTCAAGATATTTATGAAAACTATAGATCATTTACTTTACACAATAAATGAAACTAAATAGACAGACAAACACATGATAGAATAAAGTAGAGTTCATAATATTAAGAAAGACCATTCATCATTTCCATGACAGCCAATAATACTCAGAATAATAGCCACTGATTAGAGATCCAGCAAAGCTAGAGATTTAGGTTTGGTTTCTTTCTTTGTTAAAGACATTGACTTAGGAACTCTTGGAGTACAGGGTGCAAAAACATACTTAGAGATCTCTTTAACAGTTCACATTCTACTATACGTAATTGAACATGTGTACCAATACTTCAATATAGGGAGAAAAATGCCAAGATAGTTAATGCAGATGAGGTTTGCTTTAGAAGCTAAGAAATCTTTTATGTCTGAAGGTACGAGGAAGAAGGTGGAAACTTCACCACTGTAGAGAAATGTCTGATGCTCTGGGGTTGGGATGGACACCCATCACTGTGATGCCCCTTTTCTAAGGACATCTGCTGACCCAACTAGGAAAGAGACAAGGTGCCATGAAGACCATGCACCTTCTGAGAAGTTGAGTTTTGCCTGATTCCTTTTCATTTTCACAGCACAGCCACATCTCCAAGTATTATTGGAAATAAGATGGCGAGCAGTTATGATGTAAATGTGTTATTCCTTATCTCTGATTGTCACCTCTTTAAGCTGAGCAGAAATTTGAATTTTTTTTGTAGTATGACACATCCTGTACCAGATAGACTCATTACCCTCTGTCTTTCACTGTCTAACACTCTAAGTATGAAGGCTTGACATTTCTAAATGTTTTCCATGCATATTCCATAAAAATGAAATAGTACTATCACTTTTGTGCACTTAAATGCATTTGCATATCATTCAAGGGAAATTAGTTTTCTATTTTAATTTCATTTCTGTTCCAATTAATTAAGGTCTGCTCATTTGTCTTTGAACAGTTTCTTAAGTGCTGGAGTTTGGTTAAATAGCTTAATATGAGTTTGAAATTTGGACAAGATATTTCAAGCTGTGAATAAATTAACATCAGTAATTCTTAGGTCTATGTATTCCCTTCCCCACCCTTAAATTAATGGGATGCTTTGTATTTCTCCAAGCACTTTTTCATACATTATTTCACATTCTTTTTGTAGTAGCCCCACCAGATAAATCCCATGATTTGCATTTTACAAATAGAAAAATGAATTTCAGGGAAATAAAGTGACTTACCCAAGGTTACACAATCAGTTAGTCACTGAGTTAGAATTAGTTACATGTCCTAACTCAGTGAATTTTCAGTATACTACCATTTAAATATACTTTCCATATACATTTTTTTTCCCAAGGGAAATTGGATCCTTTCTCTGGCCTTTCAGAGTAACATTTTATTTGGTTAGCATATATGCTAATGAATTAAAGCTTAATTTTAATGATGCCAGTACTTATTATGCTCTGGTGTAGAAAATGTGCCTATCAACATAATAATAATAATAATTAAGTGCTAAACCATACATCAGCCTTGCTAACATTATTTCTAATTTTTATCTATTGGTGTGTGTGTGTGTGTGTGTGTGTGTGTGTGTGTGTGTGTGTGTTTGGGATAATCCTGTCTTCTTATTTGTGATAAGTTGTTATCACAAAAGAAGTATGGTGTGTTCACTGTATTTATTCCATTTTGATTCGAACTAGTATTTTATTTGATTCAGGAATTACAACTCAGCTGCAAGGAGCAGAAAATCAAATTTATAGTAGCTTAGGCACAGACCATGTCCCCAATATATGATGGTTGGATTTATGATTGTCAACTTTTGATGATATGAAATCCATATGCACTCAGCAGAAAAATGAACTTCAGATTTTGAAATTTGATCTTTTCCTGGCATAGTGATATGCTGCAGGATGGTATTCTCTCAAAATTGGGTAGTGACCATGAGCCACAACTCTTAGTCAGCCATATAATTACAATGGTCAAAGAGCTGGTGAGGTACTATTTTGTGCTGCCAGACAGTCAATAAGTTGCATGAACTATTCAATAATTTATCAAACATAATATTTAGGCTAGATGACTTTGCCTGGCTATAAGATCACATAAACATTGAATGTTTAAGGTAGGATAGACTGAGGTATAATGTTCTAAACATTAGTTATGTTAAATGTATATTCAACTTGTGATAATTTCAAACTATGATAGATTTACTGAACTACATCTCTGTCTTATATTGAGAAGCATCAGTATCACAAAATATATAACCACAAGAGAATAACTTCTGCTACAATTTTAGCTATTCAAAGATACTAGTATGTATGTAGCATGCCAGCTTTCATTCTTATACTTGTTGCAATATATTCTTACAAGGGCAGCTGCCAGTCAGGATCTCAAACTTTATTTGTGGTAGGATAGCATCTCTTCCTTTTCTCTGAGAAAAGCAAAACATTCCCAGAAACCACACACAGAAATACTCCAACATAGGTTAAGAATCAGACCACATAACATTTTAGTTAAAATACATTTCTGTCCTGTGATTTATAACAAATAATCAGCATACTCCAAAATCATTTACAACATTCTTTTACTAGACAATTATTCATTTGTACAAAATTCAAACTTAGTTAAGACTCCTGTATTTTTACTTTTTTAACTTGGCAATCCTTAATTAGGTGAATAGGTTAATCACTAGTGGAAAATTACTGATTATAGATACTAGTTTATCTCACAGACCACTGGCCTGCCTATAGGTAGCAGCCTCTGGCTTAGAAACCTATCTACCTCTCACTCAGCAGCTATGATTCACAATAGCAAGTCCCATGTTCAATGTATGGAAACATATGCTCAAGGAATTCCTTGTTTCTCAGCCCATTCCAGGAGGTTAGAATGTCTCCCCAGAGTGGGAGTCAGAGTGGAAATGGTTCAACAAATATTGTTATTTCTTCCTCATACTATTATTAATGATTAGCAGTCACAGTTTATTTAACTCTGTCCCATTCACCTTCTCTTGCCAAGTCAAAGGTGCCATAGAATCTTCTTTTCTAAGCACAAAATTCACAGGTAACATTGTTATTGTTTGTAAGGCAAGTTCTTGCTATACTGTCCTATGTGGCCTAGTATCATGTGACTCAGGTTAGCCTCAGGCTCACAGTTATTGTCCTGCCTCAGTCTCCCAAGTTCTAGGATTTCAGGTGAGTGCCACCAGCTCTACAAGCACTTCAATCTCTACAATGAGTAGTATGCAAAAAGCAAAAGGTTTTATTTTGTACAATGTTTATAATTCCTTCTCATTTCACTTCACTTGTAAGAATTTTGTCTTTCATTTGTTTCATCTCTCTTAGAGAGATACAACAACTATATTTAATACATTCCATTTGTGACGCACAGGTGACAGGTGCTAGACTGGGTAGGTGAATGAGTAAGTCATGGCCACTAGGCTAAGAAGTCTTAAAATCCACCATGCTCTCAGTTCTGTAATCTCATGCCTTTATCCAACTCTGCTATTCTTCCTCCTTGTTTACATTTTACCTTTTGTTTGATCTAGAAGTTTGGATTTATATCATTGAGTATTAGTTTCAAAAATATTGAATATAAGATTCAGAATATTTAGAAATCCATTTTTGGCTGGCTTTCTCCCTGATTATTTTTTTGTTTTTTATTTTCCTATGCTACTTCTCTTTCGGCTTCAGCACTGCTAACTGCTGTAAAAATAAAAATGCACTGCTTCCAGCTCATATGGAATCTTACAAAGAATAATGGTGAGGCAAATAGAGGTTATCTCATAGAATCCTTTGCCCAGCATAGAAGACTCCTAGTCAGCCTCTTAGAGGAGCAGTAAGTCTTTCTGTCAACTCTACAACCGATAGACTAGCTGAGTTTTGAACTATAATTACAAGAAATCATTTCCACTGCTGGGCTGACATTTGCATCTGGCAGCCATGAAAATCTGGGCAGTCCTCCCTCCCCTGTCATTGCTGCGGAGGAAATGCCCATCAATCTTCAATCAATTCTCCCCTTCTGTTCATTGCTTTTTCCTTACATTGTAATATCAAAATTCTTCCCATTCCTTCACTTCAGTGTATAAATTCCTTTTGTAGAATAGAAACCCTCAAGCAAACTCTCTGCACCACCTTCTATCTTTTCAAATTGATATAATTAAGAAATTAGCAAATTGTGTTTTCCTTGTGTGAGAACATGACAGGAAAGAAAATTGTTTCTGAAACTAGTCTCATTTAGGCTTGTGTATTGATTTTTTTTTCTATTATCTGAGATAGGGTCTCATGTAGCCCAGGCTGATCTCAAACTTGTTATGCTAAAGAGGAGAACCATGAACTCCTAATCCTCCTGTCTCTGCCTCCTTTGTGCTGGGATTGCAGCTGTAAACTACCATATCTGGATCCTGAATATTATATTATCTCGATTCCATGCAAAAGTTTCTAAACTACTTACAACTTCTGCTTTCTCTTCTGTCAATTATACATGATAATCCTCTTATCATACGTATAAAAGAAAGTATATAAAGTGCCTTAAAAACACAAAGTTAGGGCTGGAGAGATGGCTTAGCGGTTAAGCGCTTGCCTGTGAAGCCTAAGGACCCCGGTTCGAGGCTCGGTTCCCCAGGTCCCACGTTAGCCAGATGCACAAGGGGGCGCACGCGTCTGGAGTTCGTTTGCAGAGGCTGGAAGCCCTGGCGCGCCCATTCTCTCTCTCTCCCTCTATCTGTCTTTCTCCCTGTGTCTGTTGCTCTCAAATAAATAAATAAAAAATGAACAAAAAATATTAAAAAAAAAACACAA
Organism: Jaculus jaculus; assembly: GCF_020740685.1. Classification (NCBI taxonomy): domain Eukaryota; kingdom Metazoa; phylum Chordata; class Mammalia; order Rodentia; family Dipodidae; genus Jaculus; species Jaculus jaculus. The sequence continues at coordinate 106,769,668 of NC_059104.1, forward strand.
AGTTGGAGCTTTGTGAAAAAAATACTTTATTCATTCATTTTCCTTCATTTAAGAGAACAAAATGTAACACTCAAAAGATTATTCAGAAAAAAAGTAACCTGACTCATTCTGAATATGGAAAAATTAACACTTAATGCTTGCTTTGGGCCATTAATTCAAAGTGTTCTATTTGGCTTTGAACATTGATGTTCTACAGTTCTGTATAAAATCATAGAGATTCTTCTCCTCCATAGCTCTGGACTTAAGTTGGACCAAAAGAAATAGTCCCAACAGGTATCAGCCATAAGACAAAGATGGTGTTGTCACTGCTCCTGTCAGTTAACTAAACAGTTTATAATACTGCTATGAGAAGTGGTCATTAAAGAGGTAGTAGAAGCAGAACACCAGGAACTAGATAATAATGGGAAGACTGTTAGCTTTCCAATGATAGTGAGAGCTCACTCAATGTTATTTTCTTAAAGAAGTCAACATGTAAATAACAATAACAAACAATAAATAACAACCCCTGTTTTACACACTTAGTTTGAATATAATCCATTTTAAACTAAATCTATTTCTCATTGCATGTTTTAGTGGATTGAAGTGTCATTTTTTTCCTAGAAATAGCATAGCTTTAAGTAACTGTGTATTATGCAAAAGAAAATTCTATTCTATACATACCCTACTCATTATGGAACACAGTGAAAATTGAAATGGTGTAGAATAAACAGCATCTGAAATGTTCTTAAAGTCCCTGGGGATGAACTTTGCAAACTGTGTTGATATTAATGAACTTTTATTTACTTGCTCGCTACCACCTCTTTCTCTGAGGGGCAACATGGAACTCCCTTTTCCAACTCATAAAACATCCTTCCAGAGTAGAAAGAGTTTGAAGACTGTGAGGGGCACATAGTAGCTCTGGGATTTTTGCCAAGGCTATTTATAGCAGGGGGTTCTGGCAGAACTATGCCCTTTAGGGATTCAGGAAACAGGGACAAGAAGATTCATTTACCCTTGGGCTGCTCTTAAGTGACATCACAACATCCAGGCAACTATCAAAAATGTAACACTGCTGCTTACTTGGTAACAGGTCAGCTATGCCCTGTCACATTAGAGCTGAGTTTGGACAATAGTCAAACCTTGCATATAAACTACTGGACATAGCCTATTTTTTGGCTATTTTCTGTGCCTCAGTAATGATCAATGTAAAATTTTGTGCACATTGATTAGCACTGCATGCTTATTTTCTCTTGCCTATGGATGTGAAGCAGCATGGGTTTTTGACAGAATTGTCTCTGAATCCCAGCTCTAGCTTTTGCTATTCACCATTTAATAAAGTGTAAGCAACGTATTTAATCTGTTTTGGCATCAGACATTATGGTACATTTGCAATAGCTTGTAGTGTATGCAGGTTTAATACATGTATTGCCCATGTGTATGTTTTCTAAAGTAACATTTACTATATTATATAGTTTTATTATATGTATATTTTGACTACAAAAGCATAGAGAAAGATATACACAACAATATATAGTCACATACATGCAAATAGCACCTAGCAGTTTGCTAAACTCATTTGTGGTATCCAGTAAACTAATTCTATTTCCATTCTCCATAAATATTCATAAATTAATACAAAGATGGATTTTAGTGGACACATATGATATGTGCTGTTGATTTATCCAAAATGAACTTTATGCATTCTAAAAATACATATAGTGGGAATCATAAAGAGTAATATACCCACAAGAGTGTGTTAGAGTCATTTATCAGTTTTCACTTCTCTTTTTTTCCTCTTTTTATTATTTTATTTTTGAGAGAGAGAAAGAGACAGAGAAAAGGGGGAACAACAGGGCCTGTCAGCCACTGTGAATGAGCTCCAGATGTGTGAGCCAGCTTGTGTGCATGTGTAATATTGCACTCTTGCGTCACTGTGTATCTGGCTATGTGGGACCTGGAGATTTGAATATGTGTTCTTAGGCTTTGTAGGCAAGCACCTTAAATGCTAAGCCATCTCTCCATCCCTTTACTTCCCTTCTTATAGTACAAAGTACCAATGTGCCTCAGTTCAAATATTTGATGTTCAGCAAGGGATGACAATGGCCATATTCTGATCAATATGGTATTTATAAAAGTCCCGAATTCAGCCTCCTGGAGGAAGTTACCTTTCCATTCACCTTGTTTTCTCTCTCACTATTCTGCCAACATAATGAACACAAGTCCTGAACAATAATTCAGAACCTGGAAGGCAGTAACAATGAAGACAAGGTCCTATGTGCTAATGGCAGTAAATAGGTCTCTGTTTACAAGACTGACCTCCAGGGCCAGCACTAAACTACCTAGATATGCTCATCTTGCTCAGATTACATCAATTTATTTTATTTTATTTATGAGAGTGAGAGTGAGAGAGAGAGAGAATGGGCATGCCAGTGACTCTAGCCACTACAAATGAACTCCAGACACATGCTGCACCTGGTGACATGAACCTGGGTTCTTAGGCTTTCCAGACAAGTGCCACACCACTAAGCCATTGCTCTAGTCCTTACATCAATTTTTATTTCATTAAAGAATTCAAATACTTGTATCTTGGTTTTATTGTTTTGCTATTAGCAGCAAGCAGTTATATCATAATTATTCAATTTGTAAGTCCTTCAGTGATTACATGCTTAGAGTGAGATGAGAGATATGACTCTGCCTTTCATAGAACATATATCTCATTGTGTTACTGTTAAAGTTTAGTAATGTTCATAAAGCTTGGAACCTTCAACAAAGGGTACTCATCTGAAATTCCACATCCATTTTAATACTCTACCCATGTTGGTCTGCTAAGAGGTAACAAGTTAGACTTCAGTATGGTACATCTCCAAGGGACTTTTCACAGGTATCTTTTTCCAGTAGGATGTACCTTTCCTCTACTAGCAAGAGTGAGTTGGTGTTCAAAGGCAGAAGACAAATCTGAGGGTCTTATCTGTGTTTAATGAAAATTATTAAATTTTAATGACTTTATAAGAAAAAGTGAAAAAGAATAGAAGCATGGAGGGATCATCTGGTAAGAAGGGACTGGATAGGATGGGATGAAGCCTAAACCTAACATTTTGCTCTGGCTTATATCTCCTGATACCAGTAGTTGGTTACAATCCATGTTGAACTATTGATTAGAGAGACCTACAAAGTTCCCAAAACAAAAAAGGTTTGGGTCAAAGCACTTTATTCCCTCCTGAGATAATAGGTGAGACCCTACTACTGAAGACACAGAAAGCTGCCAATGCAAAACATTGAGAGTTCCAGCTGAATCTGGAAGGAAGCCAGTTCCCAGATTGTTAGCTCATATAAGGCTGAAAAGTGCTACCTTACCTGTTAGTAGGAAAAGGCCAGAAATGTTGTGAGCAATCAGTGGACACTGCTATATGAAAGCAGCCAGTTTGATAAGATGTACACACAAGTGCAATAGTGGCACAGAGCCTAGGTGGGTAACCAATGGCTCACTGATTGGAAATGACATCTATTCAGTGGAAAGGAATCCATAACTGAAAATCAATAAAACAGAATTCTATGGAGGCAAAGATTATAGACTCCAATGAGAAGCTCCCATTAATCTTTGTACAAATGTAAGGATATACCCATCAAAACCTATCATGATCTCACTCTCCATTGGAGAATCTGTTTTTGTTTTTATCTTTCAGAAAGCAGAGATAACTGTGGACAACAAAACTTTATCAGCAGGACAAGGATAGCTGACTCCCTGGGAGTAGAAGAACCACCCCTTACATAGGAGCTAGGGCCTAGGTGAAACCACAGTGAAACTTGAAAGATGAACAAGAGTGCTGCTTCCACTGTAACCCTGACAACCTGGGCCAAAGTGATAGAGGTGAACACTGAGGAGACTCAAAAAGCACCAAAGCAGAAATTTGGAAGCTGCTGAGAGCTCAACACAAATGTAGACTTATAGCATACTAACTAAGGCTCAGAGAATTTTGTGGAAAAGAATATAAGAACCATAGGGTGGGAGGGAATATACAGAGACATTGCCCAACAACAATGATGAACTGCTGCTCTCATAGGTTATAACACATAACTCCATGGTGAATACCAGTAATCCCACAAAGGAGGGCCCTCAGAGGAATGAGGACAGGGAGGAGGGAAATAACGGTACCAACATATGATGTGTCCATACAAAGTTTCTACTTAATAAAAATTTAATTTAAGCTATTCCTACACAGGATGGTTAACAAAAAGGTGGAAAAGTAGAAGGTACATGCTAATCAATAGATGACAACCCATTCATGTTATTTTTACATATTAACACAAGAAGTCAATAGTGTTGTGGGAAATATATATCTGGAGAACATAAAATATTTTTCCAAAATGCCTAGAGTTACAGAATCACAGGTAGATAATTTTATCCATGTTATTTCTTATGCTCCCTGCTACGAGGTTTGTATATGGGTATGTATATATTCATTCCTTATATTCAAAATGTTTAAAATGATTTGCTCTCTGAACCTGAAATTTGATCAAGTCATTACAAATATTTTATTGAAGCAAATTCCTCCATATTATTACTGTCTCTAGTGCAATATACTTCAGCAGAAAAGAAGGTTTCTATCTTTAGTGGTGAGGTGGGTTTCTTGAAGACAGCAGATAGAAGGGTCCATTTTTTTGATCCACCCTGTTAACTTTTATCTTTTGATGTGTGAATGAAGACTACTAATGTTTAAGGTTGGTTTGATTTAATCCCTGTAATGGTGGACTTTTTTTTTTTATTGGGTTTGTGCTTTATTGTGTTTTATACTTTTTTGAGTCTGCTCTTGATTTCATTATTGTGATCTTCTTCCTGTAGGCTCTTGAGACTGGTTGTTTTACTCTTCTGTGTGGTATTCCCTGAAGTATTCTCTGTAGGTTAGGCTTTGTTTTCATATAGTCATAGAATTGACTTTTCTCTTGGAAAGGTTTTCTTTTCACCACCTCTTATTAGGAATACTTTCTCTGAGTTCAGTAGCTTGGGTTGTAAGCCATAGAACTTTGATGTGTTCAATTCCCGGCTCTTCTGCCTTTCAGGATTTCCATTGAGAAATCTGAGATAATTCTGATGGCATTGCCTTGGTATGTAGTGAGTGTTTTGCTCTTCCTGCTGTTAGTAACCTTTTTTTTTTTTTCATTGTTAAGGATTTTGACTATGATATGACTTGGTGAGTTTCTTCTTTAGTCCTGTCTGCTTTGTGTCCTGTGGGCTTCTTGTATCTGGATGTGCCTCTCTTTTGAGAGATCCAGAAAATTTTCATCAGTAATTTTGTTGAATATTTTTTCTATGCCTGTGGCCTGGATTTTCTCTCCTTCTGGCATACCCTTGTTTGGTACTTTTAGGATACACTAAAGATGCCTCATATTCTGTTCACATGATTTTTTGAGCTTAGCAAAGTTTGTGGCCTCCTGATCAATTTCTTCTGTCCTGTTTACCAGCTCAGAGGTTCTATCTTTCACATATGTAACTCTATTAGTGTGAGGCTCTAGAGAGGATTTTAAAAGCTCTATTTGATTTTTGTTTGCTGTTGTGTTATTTTGCATTGTGTCCATCACTTTTGTAAGATAGAATTTCAGTTCAAGGTCTAATTTTCTTGATGCTTCTTGCAATTCATTCTTGCATTTGATCCAGTTTTCTTTAAACTTAATCAACTGATAATTGAGATCTCCCACTGAAACAAATTTTTATCAAACTTTCATGTAATTGGAGAGCAGGGAATCCTCCCCAACTCCTTTTATGAAGTTAGCATCACCCTAATACTAACACCAGACAGAAATACAAGGAAAAAAAAATAGGCCAATATTCCCAATGAATTTAGATGCAAAAATCCTGAACAAAATCCTCACAAACTTAATTCAACAACATATCAAAAGTGTTATCTACCTTTGATCAAGTAGGCTTCATACCAGGCATGCAGGGATGGTTCAACATAAAATTGGTCAATGTAATACATCACGTAAATAAATTTAATCATAAGAACCACCTGATAATCTCAATTGATGCAGAGAGGGCTTTGACAAAATGTAACACTACTTCATGAAAAAAACACTGGAAACAATAGGTATGAAGGGTTTATATCTCAACAAAATAAAGGCTATATATAAATCACCTATAGCAGAAATAACATTTAATGGGGAGAGAATTATGGAGTTCTCATTTGAGATCAGGAACAAGACAGGGGTGCCAACTCTCAACATTGCTCAAAATAGTACTAGAAGTATTAGCCCAAGCCATAAGACAGGAGGACTAAATAATGGGGATACAAATTGGGAAGGAAGAAGTCAAGTTATCCCTGTTTGAAGATGACATGATCCTACATATAAGTGACCTAAAAGTTTCAAAACTTCTAAAGGTAATTAATTCCTTATGTTAAATGGCAGTATATAAACTCAACACAGAGAAATCAGTAGCATTTCTATATGCAAAGTACAAATATATAGAGAAAAATATCAGTGAGGTTGTCCCATTTTCAGCAGCAACAACAAAAAATTAAATACATTGGAATAACACTAACCAAAGATGTAAAAGACCTATATGATGAAACATAAGAAAGAAAACTCAAGAAAGAAATCAAGGAGGACTTAAGAAGATGGAAAGACCTCCTGTGCTCCTGTATATGTTGTGAAATGGCAATTCTGCCTAAAGCAATAGGCAGATTTAATACAATAGCAATAAAAATTTCAGCATCATTTTTCACAGAGGTAGAAATAAATATCTCAAACCTCAAATGGAATGGTAGTGGAACTTAGATATCCAGGCATATACCCAGCAAAAGAAACAACCCTGTTGGTATCACCATACCTGATCTAAAGCTATACTGCATAGCCATAGTAATAAAAACAGCATGATACTTCCTCAAGAACAGAAACACAGACCAATGGAACAGAATTGGAACAGAATTCAATACCTGGACCTTAGCTCAAATAACTACCTCCAGCTACTTTATCTTGTCAAAGGTGCCAATAATGTAGAATTGAGAAAAGACAGCATCTTCAAGAAATGGTACGAGAAAAAATGAAACTAGACCCACTCATCTCACCATACACAAAAATAAAGTCCACATAATAAGGACCTCAATATAACACCAGAAATTCTCCTACTGCAAGAAATAGTAGGAGGAACTCTCCATAATGTTGGAGAAGGTAGAATTTTTCTTTCTGTGCCACATCCCTCTGCACACACCAGTTCATTTCTACGCAAAGCAACCCTGCACAGCTTTTCAGGACACAGGCATAACAGCAAGCTTTTCGCACAAACTGCTAGCCCAGTCCAAGCAAAGCTCTTTCTCACCCTCATAAACCAAACCTCACAGTCCATAGTTCTTAATGCATTCAGGTCTTGCAGCTCAGACCAGAACAGTCCATCAAGCTGTACTTACAACACTGCAAGGCATCTCTTAGGCCAAGGTTTCAACTCTTTCCACATTCCTCTTGAAAATCAGTTCCAAAAGGCTGAAGTCACATAGTCAGGTGTCTAGCAGCAACCTCACTCCTCAGTACCACTTTACTGTTGCAGTCCAGTTCACATTGCTGGTAGAAGTCACCCAACCAAGAGCAGCTTCTGGGAAAAAGAGATTTATTTTGGCTTAAAGGCTCAAGGGGAAGCTCCAAGATGGCAGGGGAAAATGATGGCATGAGCAGAGGGTGGACATCACCCCCTGGCCAACATAAGGTGGACCACAGCAATAGGAGGGTGTGCCCAAACACTGGCATGGGGAAACTGGCTATAAAGCCCATAAGCCTGCCCCCAACAATACACTCCCTCCAGGAGGCATTAATTCCCAAATATCCATCAGCTAGGGAGCTAGCATTCAGAACACCTAAGTTTAGGGGGACATCTGAATCAAACCACCACAAGGGGTTACATACATCTGATTCTCCCTAAATTAATAACGTTCATCCCATTTAAACTATGCTGACTTCACTTTCCAATGGAGAATTTGTTTTTCTTTTTCAGAAGGAAGTGAGAGCTGAGGAATAAAGTACCCCTGGCTCCTCAGCAAGCCCCAGCTGAAACCACAAAGGAATGGGGGACAGGAGCTTCCATGCTAAACCTGATAATCAGTGCCAGGGTGAAGAAGACAGGCCCTAAGGGTACTCATCACTTACCAAAGCAAGTATCCAGAGCTTTCTAAGAGTTCATCACTTAAGTATACTTAAAACTTATCCACCATGGCTCAGGGAATTTTGTTGAAGAGGGGCCAGAAAGATTGTAAGAGACACAGGTTGATATATCATGCCTAGAGGCATTCCCTATGCCCCAAAAGATAAATGACTGCCATTCCCACAATCCCATAGTGAGGAGGGTCCCTAGCAGAATGTGGGTAGGGGTGAGAGAAGAAACACATGATGAATCCATACAAAATATGTTGTTAATAATAATACTAGTAATAATGAAAGAAAGGAAATAATAGTGGAGGAGTTTCTAGGATTCTCTTTAGGTAGCTGCCCAAACTCCAGAATACTATTTCAATAATTCTAGTGAGCTTGACCTTTCTGAACTTTCAGTCCTATCTTCTCACTCAAGAAGTCATCCAGGTCACTCATGGATGTAATTCCTTTCACTCTAGCACTTGAAAATTGTCTAAAGGTATTATTCTGAGGCAATTGGATGGTTAAATTTGTTTCTTTTTACCTCTCACGAATAGCTGTTCTTCATTGGCAAATGTCTAGTATCTTGAAATCATTATTTCAGTTTATTGTCGGTGTTTTGGGTTATTTGGTAGATTATTCATGTTTCCTACATTGTGGATGGAAATATAATTCCTTCCTTTATCAGATTTTTTATTCCCACAGTGCCTAGTGTTATTAAATGTTTAGAAAATAAAGTAATTTAAAATGAAGGTATTGTTCTATAGCTCCAGTACTAATATTATATGTTATTAGACAAGAACTAACAGAGCCCAAAACACATTATTTACAGAATAAAACCCAGACTGAAGATATGCTTCCATCACTGAGTACAATGTTCAGATCTCATTAGGCAAGAGAACGTCATAGACACTTGCAAAGAATATTTCTGCATGCGAGATGAAGAGAATGCCTTTTTCTCCTCTGAGAAAAATTTTATGAGAAAATGAGATGCATTCATCTTGCTTTTCTTCTCTGCTTTGTGTTAATGGCAGTTATGCCTCTGGAACAAAAAGAAGTAGAGCTGAATGAATTTTCCAAGGATCTTGCACTTGAAAAATATCAGGGATAGCAAAAGGGGAAAATGCTTTATTCAATTCTTGCACAATATTCTTCAGGTTCAGAAAAGTCAGCTTGTTAACAGACACCATTTCCTTCTTATTTTCGCCATACTCTGAACTCCCTTTCTAACTCTGTAAGTAGAATTACTTCCAATGTGTTAAAATATAAATGGTATATGAGATTTTATGTAAGTTGTATAATCTGAATTGAAACTATGGTGCAACATTTTAATATTTCTAAGGGTCTTAGGAGAGCAAATGTTTCCATTCTGACTAAACCTAACCTTATAGAAGGAAGAGTCTTAAGACCCCATGGGAGATTGGAAAGCAGGTTTGGAACCCAATTCTCCATTTCAGGTAATAATAGGCATAGTGTTTATTTATACCCTGTAAGCATTTATGCCTTGAATTTCTGCATAAATAATGCTAACAATTTATTTTAAAAATTCCAAGAGTTCATTTCCTGTTTCATTTTGCTATACACCTGGCTTCAATACTTTGAGCAAATGATATGTCATTGCAAGCCTGTGGTAATAGATGTGGCCATTGAAGAATTTATTGGGATAATGGATCTGTCCAAGAAAGGGGGTCACAGTTCCTATTTCTAATTTTAAGTTAAAATTCTGTTAGCCACTCAGCTTCAAAAAGCTTGGGGTTTGCGATCCCTAGGAGGTTTATAGTACCACAGCATGACTGTCTCAGGGAGGCAGTTAGTCCAACCATAACTCTGCTAAATTATCAGTTACTTTTTTGGGGTAGCTATTATTGACTCAGCTAGAATGATCTGGATAGTTTGACTAAAACATCAAACTTTGAGAAACTTCTTTGTTATATAGCTTCCATAGGTCCTCACGGACAATTCAGATGTGCTAGTAAGAGAAATTACTAGCTAATGAAATGACCATCTTCACTTGCTTCAGGTCTATTAAGAAAGAACACACACACACACACACACACACACACACACACACACACATGGTTATTGGCTTAAGAATCTTCTAAAGATGATTTCAATAATTGTTCTGTAAGGTCTCTCATTTTTTAGTATTAGTTTGTGTTATGAGATATATTTCTGTTTTAATTTCTTCCTTTAGATTTTTACTAGTGTTTATTAATTACACAACAGAATGACATTTTTACACATGTATGTATCATGCTTTGATCCTGTTCACCATTACTCTTTCTTGAGAGATATTAAATAAATATTAAAAAGTTATGATAAATATGAAAGCAATACATCTATTAATAATTATATCTGCTAATATTTGGAAATTTCTACTCTTATTCCCTTGTTCATGTCAAATCCATCCCTATTTAATATCTGAATTTTCTAGCATTTGATATTCTTTGTATATGAAAAGTTAACATTGATCCTGAAATAACCACTGAAGAAATTGCCAGAAAAGCTGGGAGGGGAGGTGGGGGGGAGGAGAGATGATCTTAAAAAATGTCCCTACAGGTGATAATGGGACCTACCAAATAATGAAAACTTTTTGAGTCAGTTAATTTGACCCTCTTTGGGGGCTAAAGACACCACTGTAAAGCCTTACACAGGTCACAGATTCTATAGCCAGTGAGTTCATTCCATGTTGCAGACACATTGCTGCTAATCATAGCAATAGCACAGGCCTGAACCCTGCCTTTATTGAGCTTGCTACAAACAGACATGGTAGACAGTTTTAAAAGGATTACTAATGTGACAAGTATTGTCAAGGTTAATATAGAGTGCTATGACATCATAGAAAAAGGAGAATTAACACATTCTGTGGAAAATAGGGTGAGTGATGGATATAGTCTCCTTGAAGCACTACTTTGGTTGATTTTTGCATTTGTTTTGGTGTTATGATTGAGGGCCTCCCTCTGTACCCCTGGATGGCCCAGAGTATAACAATCCTCTTGCCTCTGCATCTGTGTCTGTGGTAGCAGGTATGTACCACAACACATGACTTTGGTTGAATTTGATATAATGAGGAAATAGATCTATAATAAACAATGAGGTCTTTCTTTCCCATCCCAGTGACACAAATATGAGTTAACTCATAGAGAATGTCATATCATGGCTGTAGATATGGCTTAGTGGTCAAGGCACATGCCTGTGAGGCCTAAGGACCCCAATTCAATTCTCCAGGCCCTACGTAAGCCAAATGTACATGGTGCCACATGCATCTGGAGATTGTTTGCAGTGGCTAGAGGCCCTGGCATGCCCATTCTCTCTCTCTCTCTCTCCCTTTGTCTCTCTCTCTTTGTCTAATAAATAAATAAAAACAACACAGGGGATGGGAAACACAAGTCTAGACCCAAACAGCAATGGTACCATAAAATTCTACATTCTAAAAGGCAGACCAAATGGCTGAACCTTCACCAGGCCCCTAGAGGGAACACCTGAGTCACAAGACACTGGAGAGGGTATGATGAAGATGGACCTTAATCCTCTACAGTTTTCCTCTTCCCCTCTCTCTCTTCTCTCTAACTCTTTTATATTAGTTATCTTTTTCTTCCTTTTCTTAGTGGGCACTGCCCTGTAACTTCCAGTACCAGCATGTGCCTATCATCCACAATGAGCTTTTGATCAAGGTTTCCTAAAAGAAAGACAGATTTCTGTCCGAGTACTTGATGACCCAGCAAAGGTTAGTGGTAAGACCCTACTGATGAAGACACCTTATGTGGTTGACACATAAAATGGAATGGCATGGCTGGAAACTGGAAGAGAGTCAGTCCCCAGACAGTCAGTGTGTCTAGTGCCAGAAGGTGCTACATGGGCGACTGGGGGAAAATGACCAATATCTATCCAAGCAACTCATGGCCTAACCTACTTGGCAGCAAATAACCTGTTGAGATGCTCACACAAGTGCAATAGTGGCACACAGCCATGGTGGGAAACCAACTGCTCTTGATTGGCTAACTGATCCCCTCAGTGGAATGGGACCCATAGCTGGAGCTGGGAAACAAGTCAGAACCATATCCAAACATAAGCCCACTCTCCATTATCAAGCTACCTCCAATCGTGGGCTACAAGAGGGCCTACATCTATTAAATTCTCTATTAAAAAGTAAGGGTTATCTCATCTGTCTGATGCTAACTTACTCTCCATAGGAGAATCTGCTTCTCTTTTTCAGATAGATGTAGATCCTAAGGAGAGAGCCAACCCATCATACCTCAAAAGGGCCCTGGCTGAAACTAAGAACAGTTGGCCAAACAAGCAAGGGTGCTGTTTACTTGGTGAACCAGATACCAGTACAAGGGTGAAGGAGATCAGCACAGAGAAAAATCAACTCCTACCAAATCAGAGAGCCAGATACCCAGAGGCCCCCAACACCTCATCACTGAAGCAGACCCAAAATGAACCCAACATGGCTCAGGGAAATTTTCCAGAAGAGGGGGTGGAAAGAATGTCAGAGCCACATATTGGGTCATGATATACAGAGACATTTCTCCTACCCATAACTGTGGGCTAACTCCACAATGCATGACCCATTTACCTCAACAAGGAGGGGCCAAGGGGAGGGGGTAGGTCATGGATGAGCCTAACAATGTTACCAAATTGACTGTATTCGCTGAGTACAAAACTAATTAATATAAAAAATAAAATTAAATCTAATAAAAAGAAAATGTCATATCAGGGAAGGAATTTTATGTACAGAAGAAAAGGAAAAATATTTGACACCAACCAATCAACTCCATTAGTTAATTCAAGTCATGTATTGAGCTCCATAAAAAGTGAGAGACATGGCTGGAGAGATGGCTTAGTGGTTGAGGTGCTTGTCCATGGTCAATTCCCCAGTACTCACAGAAGTCAGATGCACAAATTGGCACATGTCTGGGATTCATTTGCAGTGGTTAGAGCCCCTGATACATATGTTCTTTCTCTTTCTGTTTCTATCTCTCTCTGTATCTCTGTCTCTCAAATAAATAAATAAATAAATAAATGTTTTTTAAAAGTAAGAGGTAGGAATCACAGTGAACCATCGGTGATATGCATCAGAAGACAATACCACGCACTGGCTGCAGATTGCAGAGGACAGTGACAAGGCTGAAGCCCCTGATTCGGAAGGACAAGGATCCCAGGCTGCAACCCCAAGCTTACAAGACTAAGTAAAGGCCAGAGTGAGTAAAGAATGCAGTCAAGTATGATAGTTGCCTGAGCCGTGAAGTATAAACACTTAAGACACAGTTTCATCAGGAGAGATGCCAATCCCACTCCTACTCCCAAGTCTTCACAACTGCCTTCTCTTTTCAGGTGGTAGTGACCACTGAGAAGACTCAAGACTCATCAAAGTGCTGAGAAGAAGTGACAGAGGAATCATCACCACTAAGTGAGACATGTCTATTACACCCTGCAAGGCTCAGGAACCACTGCATAAGAGTTGACAGACAGAATTTAAGAGCCAAAAGAAGGGGAAGACTATTTTGGAATGCCATCTTCCAGACACAAAGTGGCATGACATTCATGACCTCAAAGTAGCTGACGCTACCTACATAAGGTCTGCATAATGAGGGAGGGAAATAATGACATCAAAATAAAAGAGAGGGCTGGAGGAATGACTTAGCAGTTAAGGCATTTTGCCAAAACAAAAAGTCCCAGGTTTGATTCCTCAAGACCCAAGTAAACCAGTTGCACAAGGTGGTGCATGCATCTGGAGTTCCTTTGCAGTGGCTAGAGGCCCTGGTACCCCCATTCTATTTCTATCTGATTTTCTCTCTCTCAAATAAATAAAATAAATATTAAAAAAATAGAAGAGAGACTAATTGGAGAGAAGAAGCTCAGTGGAGGGAAGACCCAAAAGAAAGGATAAAGGTGGCTGGTGGGAGCGATTATAAAAAGAGTTCATTGCACACATGTGTAGGGGTTGTCAATGAAAAGTTTCTTTTTTAAGTGGCAAGTAGGATAAAATTTCTTTTGAAGTGTTTTCAAACATTTAGCCTGGCAATCCAGAACTATAGAATTGTGCCTGAGGCTATTCTCAGCAGTGGTCTGAGAAACCAAAACAAACAAACAAACAAACAAAAAAAAATGGCATGGTCTCAGAAGGCTACCAGATATCCAGATGGATGAAAGATATCCCAGTGCTCTTTAAGGATGGGAAGAACTTCAACATCTACTGGAAAAATGGCTTCAGTCTTCAGCCATGGCTTGGCAACTGCAGTAGCTGTCACATAATGAGAAGCCTGGGGCTGACAGTACAGCAGACTGTCCCAAGGCAAGTCTAGATGGTACCTTAGGTCATCAGGTGATTAACGGGAAGAAAAAGACTCCATTAGGTCAAAGTATGGAGAGAATACGTGGTGGAGCTAGACTGCCGGTCAGAGCATCTGGGTGACATTAGAAGTGTGTTGCCAGGTTCAGAGGCTGGATCAAGAGAGAATCTGGGTGTCTCTGTGCTTTGGGTTACAAGGCTACCTAAAGGCATCCTCCATTGTGCATGCTATTCAGTACCAACTAGAGACCCACCCTCCAGTCCCACCATCTGATACTCCAAACTGTCTTCCTGCTGCTGGTCCATGTTTACTACAGCCAAACTGCTGGCCCGTCTGCCAGTCCACAGTTATCCAGTAATGCTGGGCTTCAGTATCCAGTAGACATCCAGAAAGCCTAGCCTAGCACACATGAACCATTTTGTTAGCATCTTCTGCTAGCCATCTGACTGCATTCCTTCCCCAGGCCCATGGTAAGCAGGGCTAAGGTACCAGTTACAACTAAATGAGCCACTGAATACCTAGCCTCTAGGGTCTTTGACAACAAGTATTACAGAACTGACATGGTGTGTGTGGCTGTGAAACTAAGGACATCCGGGCAGCAGAGGTGAAAAGAGCCCCTAAGAAGCTTAGCAGAGGCTGGGAGGGCAAGACCCAGATCTGCAATGGGCGGAACTAAGCAGCACACTGTTGAGTCAAAGGGACAAGAGTACCTAGTAGTTCTCAAGCTAGTCCTGTTGGAAAACCACTCCTCCCAGGAAATAGTCCTCAGAACCTTTTGCTTTGGGGAGGGTTCTACTATTTATGGCTCTCCTATCCTAACCATTAAGGACAACAAAAATATTTAGAAGACTATCTATAAAGGAATAAACACAAAATAACATAAAAGGCTGGAGAGATTGTTTAGTGGTTAAGGCACTTGCCTGTGAAGCCTTAGGACCCAGGTTTGATATCCCAGGACCCACAAAAGCCAGATACCCACGGTGGCACATGTGTCTGAAGTTCATTTGCAGTATCGGAAAGCCCTGGCATGCCCATTCTAGCTGCCCCTTTCTCCCTCTCTTTCTCTCCAATAAACAAATAATAAAATATTTTTTCAAAAGTAGTATACAGAGCTGAGCATGGTGGCACATGCCTTTAATCCCAGCACTTGGGAGGCAAAAGTAGGAGGATTGCCATGAGTTGGAGGCCACTCTGAGATGACATGGTGAATTCTAGGTCAGCCTGGGCTAAACCAAGACACTACCTCGAAGAAAAAAAAAAAATAGTATACAAATGCAATTGACTATTATTCAGGTAATGATATTTGGTATATGCTACAACACAGAGAGATAGATCCTGAAAAAAATTATACTCAGTAAAATAAATCAGACATAAAAGGACAAACATTTATATGAGACATGTGGTAGGAACAAACTCATACACACAGAGAGTAAAACAAAAGTAACTCAGGCCTGGGGAGGAGAGAACTGGGAGTTACCATTATGAGGACAGACTTGATGTGATGCAAGCATTCTGGTCATGGCTGCACACTCTGTGAATGTAATTAATGCCATTAAGTTCTACACTTAAAACATGGTTTAAAATGGGGCTGAAGAGATAGATTGCTTAGTGGTTAAAGGTGCTTGCTTGCAAAGCTTACCAGCCTGGGTTCTTTTCCCTTGGCATTGGCCTGTACCAGGATATGGTCTACACCCACAATAAACTGTTGGTCAGAGAGACCGCCTAGGTCTTCTAAACCAAACAAGAAAGACTTCTGTAAGAGCACTTGATTACTCACCAGAAGCTAATGGTAAGATCCTACTGCTGAAGACACCATACAGTGTCAGCACAGACCATGGAGAGACTTGGTTGGAATTTGGAGGAGAGAAAGTCCCTAGACAGTTAGTCCATCTAGGGCTGGAAGTCACTACATGAGCTACCAGGCAAGTAACTCGAAGTCTAAGGGACTCAGAAGCAAACAACCTTACGTGGTGCTCACACATAGTGGCACACAGCCATGATGGGTAACCAACTGCTCTTGGATTAGCTAATAGATCTGCTCAGTAGAAAGAAAACCATATCTGGAACTGGGAAACAAGACAGAATCATGTCCATATAATGATTCTGCTTTCTATTGTCAAGCTCTCATTAACTTTAGATTATAAGAAGGTCTACACACTTTTAATTTTATCTAAATTAATAATGGTTATCTCATTTACCCAGTGCTGATTTCATTCTCTGTTGGAGTATCTGCTTCTTTTTTTCAGATAGGAGCTGGACCTGAGGAGATAAATGACCCAGTGCATTCCACCCTGGCCCCAGCTGAAACCACAGAGAAATTAGGGAAATGAGCAAGAGTGCTGCTTTCTTAGTGAATCCAATATCAGCACAAGGATAATAGAGATAGATGCTAAGGACACTCTATACCTACCAAACCAGAGATCCAGAGGCTCTTAAGTGCCTATCACTAAAGTAGACTTAAAATATTCTCAGCATGACTCAGGGACTTTTGTGGAAAAGGGGGCAAGAAGATTATTAGAGCCATAAGTTGGGACATTTTACACAGACATTGCCTCTCTCCACCTCCCATAATTCATGACCCACAATCCCCATAGGATTGTCCTGTATCCCCAATGAGGAAGGCCTCTTCAGAAAAGGGGCAGGGAGCAGAGAAAGGTTGGTGCCAACATGTGTTGTTTACATACAAAATATGTCCATATCTAATAAAAAAATGCTTCTTAACTAAAAAAGAAGGTATAATTATGGATCAATCATATTGTGAAAATGGTCTGGACAAGTGCTACTTGCTATTCAGAAGAACAGATGGGATTCTGTCAATTTTGGGGTATAAGCTAAGCCAAAATCTCTTAGCTCACAAATGTTTTTCCAGAACTTCACAGAAGGTTCACAGAAAGCTACCATTAGCTGCTCAGATATGGTGCTTAAGCATCTGAGCTCAGGGGCGTTTTGTTATTTTTCCTGTATCTTCATATAAATACCTGAGGGTACAGATGCATAACAGTTTTGTATGTATAGTAGTAGTACCAATAAATAGTATTCCAACATTCCTCTTTCCAGTTTTCAAGCTCCTTCTTATTTATTGTAATGTAGTCTGAACTAAGAGCCATGGAAATCAGGGAACTCCTCAAAATGTCTGTGAGAAACCAAGCCCACAAAAGAAAAAAATGGTAAGATGAGTGTGCATGTCAGCTTCGGACAGAACTGGGGCAGAGGTGCTTATGAAGGGGAGAAAGAGACCAAGGGGAATGGTCTTGGAGGAGAGGTTCATGGAGAGGGGACTATACTTGGCATGAGTATTTTGCTCCTGGAAAGTCTTGGCCTCTGGGCACTGCAGCAGATAGAACAAGTACATGAAAAAAATAGTTCTTGACACTCAGCTTGGAAAATGTTTTGCTCTCTGCAGAGTTAAAGTAGGCTCGCCTTCTACTCAGGCCTTACCTCTGATACACTCCTCAGATACCACACAATCATCACAACCTCACTCTTAACTACATTGTTCCCACTGAGTGGATGTGCTCAGCTGACAGCACCAGTTAGTTTCTGCCAGGAGTTTATCCTACACGCTCTGCCTGCATTGCAGAAGTCTTTATTTACTCCTAACTGCAAAGAGACTCACCTCTACTCAATGTCTTCTCTTTCTTCTTTTTGTACTTGGCCCCTTCTTGTAACTTCAGATTCCTCTCAGTGTCTCTCCACTTCATAGCGCACAGGGCCTGTCTTCTGTAGTAATTGATTCTTCTACTCTGTGTGAATATACTATTTGAAACTATTCATATTATCTCACAAGGACATGGCAGGAAATAAAAAGACAATAATGAAGAGGATTGGGATTTATGTTCCCTTTGGAGGTGGAAATGAACCATGTGAACAAAGGAACTTAATGTTTTGCATTATTTCTTGTCTCCACATATGTTCTTGTCCAGATAATGATCTCTGATCCTTCTAGCATGGGGTGGCATCTGCATGCTTGTCCACTGGTGAGGGAGGGAATAATGTAGGAGTCTTCTGTCCAACCACAGACCTCTAGTCTCTCATTCTAATCATCCTCCATACTGTTTCTAGAATGACCTCTATGCCATAGAAATCTTATTTTCCTCATAGCATTCAGATACTTAAATGGACCTCAGTAGTCCCCAGAATAAATTCCTAGGCACAAAATGGGGCTACAAGGGTCTTCATAACCTGGTCTTTAGTACTGTTTCAACCTTAATGAAAGGAGGAACTAAGCGCCTTGGAGGCAGGGACTATGAAAAGTTCTTGCTCACAATTGTATTCCAGCGTAAGGATAGCACTTGGTACCACAACATGAAATGTGTGTGTTTGTATGTGCACATGGGTATATGTTGAATGCATGCATTCATGCATGTGAGTATGCATGCATATGTGTACATTTGCATGTGGAAGACAGAAGATGGCATCTTATATCTTCTTCCATTGCTCTCCAGTTTATTTATTGAGACAGAGTCTCCATTTGAACCCAGAGCTCATCATTCAGATAGTCTAACTAGCCACTTTATCCCAAGCAATCCCTTGTAGCTACCCCTGATCACTGGGATTATCAAAACTCTAGTCCAGAAACATATACAGCAAGCACTTTACCCTCTGAACCATCTCCCCAACCCCAGGAGTTTCTTAATAGTTAATACATTGTTAAATGAATGGCTGACTGCAAAGTCAAACAGTGGTCCTTGGATGAATTAAATTTCCCATGAGGCCTTTCATTAAGGACAGCTTCAGTAGAAGTCTAGCAGAAAACATTTCAGCCTAAAAATAGCACTCCGACTAAAAAAGTCTTCCACCTGTTCCATTTGGTCACTTGGAAACACATCTTTCCCATTTTTTAAAATTTTTTGGTTTATTTTTATTTATTTGAGAGCTACAGGGAGAGAAAGAGGGAGAGAGAGAGAGAGAGAGAGAGAGAGAGAGAGAGAGAGAGAACAGGCATGCCAGGGCTTTCAGCTTCTGTAAATGAGCTCCAGACGAGTGAGCCCCCTTGTGCATCTGGCTAACGTGAGTCCTGGGGAATTGAGCCTCAAACTAGGGTCCTTAGTCTTCACAGGCAAGTGCTTTACCACTAAGACATCTCTCCAGCCCATCTTTCTCATTTTTAAAAACAATAAAATGAAAGGTTTTCTCCACCAAATATAGGAACTTATAATGGGAATGAAGTATAATATCATAGTGAAGCATACAATTTTAAAGTCAAAGAGCTTTAGGGGTCAGGCTACATCAGGTATTTGATGTGCAATCTCAGTCTGATTCTGAAACATTTCTTAGCTCCATGAATTCTCCTTTGACAATCAAGTTGGTATCAATGCACTTGGCTCTTGTGATGATACATGCCAGTGCATAGCATTGGCTTGCTATATCTATCATCTAGTTGTAGTTTCTACTTCACTTCCCCTTTTCTACCTTCATAGTAACATTCTTGGCCAGTTGCTGTGACACATCTTCCTCATGTCACCCAGGCAGGCAGTATCCCTGTGGAAAGAGACAGCTCCTTGAGGAATGGCACAGGATTCTGGCCTCATGTGTCTTATTTAACTGGAATTAATTTCTCAGTGCTCTGATCATTGCCTAACTGGCAACCTCTTCCTCCATCCCTCTTCTTTTGATTAATTTTTAAATGTAGTATATAAATTAATGAGCATCAGTATGGCATTTTCATATGTATATTTCATGACACTTCTTTCTTATTTTCTCCCATTCTAGTGTTCTTCCCTGTTCACCCTCCTTCCCTTTGACTATTTCCCTTTCTTTCTCCTCCCAAATAGTATCCCTTTCTGCTTTCATGTCAAATGTATCCATTACCTTCTTTCTACTTTAAGATCTTTTCTTTGTCTCATAGTCTTGTTTCTACTTTCATGTACTATACCCTCCCTCTCTCTTTCTCTCTCCTCTCTCCTCTCTCCTTCTCTCTCTCTCTCTCTCTCTCTCTCTCTCTCTCTCTCTCTCTCTCTCTCTCTGTGTGTGTGTGTGTGTGTGTGTGTTATATTTTATCTATCTTCCATATATGACCAAAATTGTGTCACATTTGTCTTTTTGAGCCTGGCTTATTTCACTTAATGTAATGATCTCCATCCACCAATTTTCCTTGTAATATCATTATTTTATTATTCTTTATAGGCAAGTAAATTTCCATTGTGTATGCATACCACACTCCCCTTATCCATTTGTCTGTTGATGGCTATATAGGCTGGTTCTCTTTTTTAACTATTTTGAACAGTGCATCAACAAATATGGCTGTGTAAATTAAAACTGCCTCAAGATTCCATTTCACCCCAGACAGAATGACTGTTATTAAAAAAAAAAAAAAAAAAAAGAGAGAACAGCCAGGCATAGTGACACACGTCTTTAATCCCAGCACTTGGGAGGCAGAGCTAGGAGGATAACCAAGTGTTTGAGGCCACCCTGAGACTACACAGTGAATTCCAGGTCAACCTGGACTGGAGTGAGACTCTACCTCAAAAAAATAAAAAATTAAAAAAAATGAGAACAAATGCTAGGAAGGTTAGTGTGGAGGTATTCTGTGGACTTTGTGATTCAGGAACCACTTTCACTTTGATTATGAAAGGTCTTCTGTAGTCTCCAGTGTTTTGAATGCTTGGTCCACAACTGGCAACAATTTGGGAAGTGAAGCCTTAGTGTCTTGTACCTCCTTTTCCTCTTTCTATTACCTGAAAGGAAGACTTGATATTAACTACTCTTTAGCATAGTTCTAGACTTGCTGGTGCCATGAAGAGAAGTGACAACAAGAACCACTGTGCAGTTAGGATAGAGCCAAAGTCAAAGTATTGGTAGCTTTAATTGGGGATGTTTCCCTTGCGTACAGTTCTTCTCACACGGGCAGGCAAAAACTGACTTTAAGATCCATGGTATCAGGAGTCCCAGCTTGCTTCTATCCATGTGTTTCTGTATGCATATAGGTTCCCTCTTTGGTCTGATATGGCTTCTTAGGTTCCCATCATTAATTTTTCTTGTTGGGGCATGGAAAGAGAAAAGGGAGGTTAAAAAGAGATACAACTGGTCATTGCAAACACCAGTTCTCTCCAGTCTATTAGTTAGAACTTATTCACATGGCCACGCCTAGTTGAAATGGACACTATAAAATTCCCATGCAAATCTGAGGACTTGATTACTGTAGGAAAAAGAGGGGGTACTGGAGATCTCCTGCTGTCTTTGCCACTACCAATAAAATGAATATTCCTGATCCCACGCACAGCAATGGTTTTTCTTAGAGGCACAAAAAGGGGTGAGAATTAATATATTAAGAAAATGAAGGAAAATCCTTGGTAGCAGAGGCCAGTAAGTTAAAAAGGAGACATAAAGGGAAGAGAAAGGAAGGGAGGAGGATACTTAATAGGTTGATATTGTATATATGTAATTACAATGATTGTAATGGGGAGGTAATATGATGGAGAATGGAATTTCAAATGGGATAGTGTGTGGGTGGGGAGGGAGGGAATTACCATGGGATATATTTTATAATCATGGAAAATGTTAATAAAAATTTAAAAAAAAAGAAAACGAAGCATTGCTGTTCATTTTGTTACAGAACAAAACTGCTTACTCTTAGAAATAAGTTGTTTTTCTGCAGAATGTCATTCATTGATAATATTATATGTGTGCTATAAACTTTATATTTCAAAAGTGCCATGACTAGATTTAAATCTTTATTAGTCATAAGTAATTATTTTTAAATGAGAAAATGTCATCCTACAGATTATATATGTAAGTAAATGATTTATATTTTTCTGTTGAGAAATGTGTTGGTGTTTGTGAGGTATCAATTCTGCCAGATTTCATTCAGATTTTTTTTATTAAAAAATAAATTACATAAGTTTGATCATTTATTTACTAATGACAGAAATATGTGTTTGGACATATATACTTAAAGTATATACACATATTATATATAATTATATATTAGTAGACTTTATTATGTTTTACTGAGGAGATAGGAAATATAAGGCAATGGAATCAAATACATCTGCAGATGGAAAAACAGGTATTATGTTATTGAAAATTAAAGCTTCCAAGCACTTATATTTTCTTGGAATATGTGATTCATTATATCTGAAATGTGAAACATTCTATAATATGTTTCATCCCTTTCACAATGTAACTGAAGAGGTAAGAATTTTCAAAAATTATACTGCATGGATGTACTGTCAGTCTAAAGAATATAGGCTAGATGGCTCTGTTTACAGACCCCGAGAGCCTCTCTATCAGGAATAAAGGGCAGAAAAGGTGAAAACAAGCAGAGTGGCCTTCTGGGTCTATATCCAGCCACCAGACTTTTAAATGTAACATTCTATAAATAGGGTTAGATATGTAAAAAGCCACAGTATGCTAAAGCTTACAAAGTGTCCTGCATTCTTTAAATCAGAAATGGCTTGCATGTAATACTAGACTAGGCCTACCTGTGCCCATATCAGGCATCAGTAATCTAGCTCTGCACTGTTTCTAGGCAGCTGCTGTTATTTGGTGAGAATTAACATGAGGAATCTTTTTCTATGTGTATTTTCATGCAAATAATTAGCCTAACCTCATTTAACAGCTACCATGGTAGCAACTAGGACTATAGAGTTCAGGAACAGCTGCTTCCCTTAGAAGGAAGCTAACAAAAGAAAATATAGTTTGATAAGACCTTACAGAGGTGCACAGTAGAATCCCAGCAAGCAGAATGATGGAAGATTACATAGGAGAAGAAGCCATTAATTGCATAGTCTTAGAGTAATCTATTCTAGTTCAGAAGTACAAGTCATGCATGGGCTATTTTCTTTTTATTTTTTTATTTCCCATCATCTTAACTTTATTTCCAAGCATGTTGCAACCATTCAGAGCATGCTTCCATGTCCAGCCATGTAAAATGCTAATTAAATAGGAGATGATATATTTTTAAAGAAATGAAGCAAAAAACATTTGCTTACATGCAAATTATTACATTACCAATAATAACTCAGGTATCTGAACATCCAAGAGCAAGTTACAGCAAATTGTTAGCTTGTCTAGTGCCAGAAGGTGCTACATGAGCGACTGGGGAAAATGACCAACATCTGACCAAGCAACTCGTGGTCTAAGCTACACAGCAGCAAAGAACCTGATGTTATGGTCACATAAGTGCAATAGTGGCACACAGCCATGGTGGGTAACCAACTGCTCTTGATTTGGCTAATTGATCTGCTCAGTGGAATGGAACACATAGCTGGAACTGGGAAACAAGTCAGAAGCATGGGCTATTTTCTATGGCCTGCTCTACATAATGAATTGCCATAGAATTCGATATATATTATTGCCAACACACACACACACCACCACCACCGCCACCATCATCATCTCTTGCAAC
Source organism: Jaculus jaculus (assembly GCF_020740685.1). Lineage (NCBI taxonomy): Eukaryota > Metazoa > Chordata > Mammalia > Rodentia > Dipodidae > Jaculus > Jaculus jaculus. The sequence goes on from NC_059104.1 coordinate 106,793,404, forward strand.
TTTGCTATGTACATAGATTTCCTGTACTGAGATAAGAGGACAGAAATACTCTGCATGAGTACTTGCTCATGAAAGTACCAAAATAGTCCTCATTTTTAAAGAAGTAACTCCAAAGATAGAATGAAAAACCAAAGCCAATGTGACAGAATTGGTACATCATAGACCCAGGAAACCTATCTCTGTAGGTTTCTTCCTTTCTCAGCCTTGTAACCCAGCATGTGAATTGGATTTATAGATTTAATAATTCTTTGAGCTCAGGCATTAGAGGATGAGAAGAAAGATAACTATGTGGCAAAAATGCAGTGGCCATAGATATTGGAAACCCCACTCTGATCCCAGAGCTTCTTGGAAAGCTCCAGAGGCATTTAGGATAGAAGCAAGAGCAAAGCAACCTGCAGGATGAATCTTGGTGGTGCAGTCCTACAGTCTGCAGCCACACAGTCCAAATTTAAATTATCCTGATTTCCTCAAATTAAAAGGTCTAATTATAAATGAAACCCAAATACCTTGTCGACAAAATTCAGTGAAATTAAACCAATCATTCTAGACAAACAAGTTTAAAAAGCTCTGCTTACCTTAAAAAGAATGTTAATGTGCATTGAGAAAAAGAAGGACAAAATACTTCCTTTACAGTTTTTAAAATTGTGCTGCAGTTGTACAGGCCTCCTACTACTTTCAGTTTGAGTTCTCCACATTCCTCTACTGTTCTTTTGTATGGACACTAAAGATACTAAGCTATTTTTTAATTTTTTAATTTTTTTTTTTTTTTTTTTTTTTTTTTTTGGTTTTATGAGATAGGGTCTTGCTCTAGCCTAGGATGAGACCTGGAATTCATTATGTAGTGTCAGGGTGGAATTGAACTCCTGGTGATCCTCTGCCTCCCTAGTATAGGGATTAAAGGCATACACTACCACACCTGGCTTTTTAAATACATGTATATACATACATACATACGTGAGTGAGTGTGTGTGTGTGTGTGTGTGTGTTCTTTTTTGCCAGTAAGCTAGAAGAGATATAAAGGGAAGAAAAAGGAAGGGAGGGGCTACTTAATAGGATGGCACTAAATATATGTAAGTAGAAGAATAGATTAATGGGGGTGAAAGGGCCTAAAGTGGGGTCAGGGGAAGAGATTGAGTAAAGGAAAGGTGGAGGGAGGGCTAATCAAAATCTAAGAGGATATAAATAAATCATATGGAAACCTACATTTTTGGATAATGGCACACTCAGGAGTCATAAATTGTTGCTAGAAAATTTGCATTGCCAGGGATGGGATACCTTGAGTTATTGGGCAGGTAGGTCCCTGATGCCCCCAAAACATATATGCCATTGCCAAGGCTCTTGGTTTCCCACCAGGAATAGATGGTAAGACCCTATTGCTGGAGACTCCACATACTTGGGCTGCAAGGCCACTGAGAAGTCTTGTTGGAACTGAGCTGATAAACTCTTCCATGTAGACCAGCTGACAGAAAGCTGGAAGAAGCCATTCTGTATGCAGATCAATGGGAGAAAGAGAAATCACCAGTGAAGATACTCAACATGGGCACTGCAAGCCTTGTATTTGTCCGGCCAGGCCAAATGAGCCAACAGATGCAATAGTTTTTGGCATGTCTGTCATGATGGAGACCAACTACCCTCTAATTGGACTGGAGGCCCGCTCCATGGGACAGAATACATCCCTGATACTGAAAACTTAAACCGGGGGTAAACATGAGCCCTAGGGTTGTAACATCTGCTTCTCTCTCTCTCTCTCTCTCTCTCTCTCTCTCTCTCTCTCTATATATATATATATATATATATATATATATATATATATATATATATATATATATATATATATTATGCTTTTCAAACTGCCCAGTAAGCACTTCTCCTAATGTTCATACCCTGATATTAATCTACTCTCACTTTTGGTAGAGAATCTTCTCTTTTCAGATGGCAGTGACCTTGGGATGACTCAGAAGGCATCATGGTGCTGGGAAGAAGTGACAGGAGTGTTCATTACTGCAATATCTCTATCACACCTTCCAAGGCTCAAGGTCTATTGTGGAAGAGGTGGCAGAAAGAATGTGAGAGCCAAAGGAAGGGTAGGACTCTTTACAATGTGCTCCACACAGACACAAAATGGCCTGGATATCCATGACCCCACAGTGCCTGACAATACCTACACAAGACCATCATAATAGGAGGAAAAGATGATGACATCAAAATAAAAGAGAGACTGATTGAAAGGGGGAGGGTATATGATGGAGAGTCGAGTTTCAAAGGAAAAAGTGGGGGGAGGGAGGGTATTACCATGAATATATTTTATAATCATGGAATTTGTTAATAAAAATGTTTGAAAAGAAAAAAAAGAATATTGTATTTACTTATTTTATGGAATGAAAGCTGTAGATAGACAGTGAGAGAATAAGCACACCAGGGCCTGTAACCACTGCAAACGAACTCCAGAAGCATTTGCTACCTTGTGCATCTGGCTTATTGTGGGTACTGGGGAACTGAGCCTTGGTCCTTAGGTTTTGCAGGCAAGCACTTTAACTGCTAAGACATCTCTCCAGTCCAGGCACTAAACTTTTAAAGCTTCTCTAACTTGAACTGATTTTACTTTTTGCATACCTGATCTTAGTCAAACTTGCATTAAGGATCTATTTACTCAGACCCAAACAATTACAGTGTCTGTTAATATATACAAGCCACTGTCCAAGGATCTGTAAATTCATTAGTCTCTATTGATATATTTAAATAAGTTAACTTCTTAGCTATCTTGGGAGACCAGAAACCAGAAGGGAAGGGACGAGAACAGATGAATGGAATGGGGGAAACTGGAAGAAAACAAGGACCTAGAGGAAGGGTCCTTTAGAGGAATGACAGACAAGACACGTTAACACATGACATCCAAACACTTTTACCAAGGGCATCAGAGGGCTCTGCTCTGTAAAGAAGGGGAAACCTTGGGACAATTAGGGGGGCTGGGTGGGGCAGTAACCAAATGTAGACTTAGCTAGAAACTATGGACATGGGAAAACCAGTTTTACCTCTTACCATTTCCCACCTTCATTTACTTCAATTTAGTTTCCCAAATACCAGGAAGTATGAAAAAACCTAAGATCGGAGATGATGAATGTGAATTTTCCTCTAACCACCTTCAGTTACTGGATGAGTAGGAAGCCTGGCTGGGCATCAGTATCCTCATGAGGCCAGTAAAGGGCATCTTATGATGCTCACTCTTCCCACATAGATTCTAAGACTTTAGTGGTAGTTCATAGTTACTTTTATAGACTTTAAAATGATATAAGGAAGAAGGCATTTGTTAATGTGAATAGAATTATCCACTAGTGCTACTGAAAAAAGAAATACCTCAGATGAGGGAAGGTAGGTCAACAGATCTCCCCATCCTCTATACAAAAGCAAAATCTAACACCTTAGTTTGATAAACATTTTCTGTTCCTTGAAGAAATGAAAAGAAAGGGAAAATATATGAGGAGATTGTAAGATTGCTCTCACTCTTAACTAATTTCAAACCCCAGCTTTAAAAGCAGTGGGTTGTGTCATTTAATCAGCAATAAAGTACATCCTGCAAAAGGCAGCTCCCTGAAGGGGAGGCCACTCAAGCATTGTTACCATGGCTGCCTGGTGCAACAATATTTTTTACTGAACTAAGCATTGCTAATTTTAGCCATGGTTTATCAGGAGAGCAAGGAAGAAATAGATGAAAGGCAATTTTTACCTGAGCCACACTGAGCCCCTGAGGACTTTTACTAAGAGAGAGCTGCTGCTAGGAAATGCAGGAATGTAAGTCCAACACCATGGGGACCTTGTCAACTACACTCCATCAGCACTTGGATATAGGAAGGAGGTACCAATTTTCTGATTTAAGAGGAAATTGAAACTATGGAGTGCAATGATTTGATTCAGATCATTAAAACCTATTATGGGTAAAGTGAGTAAGACCCCAGCCACGTTAATTTGGTCCCAGACCCTTCCATTAGTAGAACAATATTTGTTTTGACAGTTGTGCTCCCTTGGATGTTACTCCCTAAAAGTTGCCCCACTTCAGGGAAAGACTTAAAGATCTGCATAAAGACAGACAGTCATCACTATAACAGGGTTACTTTTAATTTGAATGTGACATTAAGTCCCCCCCCCGAAAAAAAACAAAGTAAAAAGCTATGGATTGTATGCCATTCAGAAAATAGAGTTGTTGCTTAACTAAATGACTTCAAATGAGGTACAAAGGATTCATGAAAGACATACATATATTTTTGAGGGTCATAGACACTGTGCCATTCACAAACAGTGGATCTTCCAGAAAATCATGGATTGGTCATATAGCAGAGGTATGTCGTGTATGAGCTATAAACAAGGACAGAATGGGATCCTGTGAACAGACCCCACCATGTGATCAAGTCAGAACCCTCTGGGTATTATCTGGACCCCTTGATTGGCAGTTAAAGCAGAAGCAGAGGAAATGCACTTATTTACTAGAAACCCTGATGGCCTAGGAATACCCATATTCATTTCCCTGTGGCTGGTGGCATCAGCAGGACAATGACATCTAATAAGATTTGCTGTCGGTGGGATTCAGAATGCTCTGTTTCCCTTCCTCTGAATCCTTCTTAGAGACCTCTCTTTCCATAGTAACATATACAAAACTAATAAAAGCAGCTTACCCTGCAGGAAATTTGTATTTCTCTCTAATGTAAGCCAGAAGCTAAAGTGAAATATTAGCAATTACAGCAGCTTGGGAAGAGAATTTTTTTAAAAAGTCTTCCAAGGCATGTTCTGGCTTCTGTACTAGAAACTTGACAGGGCAAAAAGGGGCCATCAGCAGATCATCCCAGAAATCTCACCTGATCCAGGGAATGTTCTGACCCCAGATTCCTTCCAGAGGCTACAAGATCACTCAAGAGTAGAATTAGAGTCCATGAAGGAAGACTTGGGAATGCTAGGCAAAGATTGAAGCAAGCCTTGCCCTGATAACTGCTCAAGCTGTTTATCTTTGTCCCAAGAATACCAAGTGGCAGGGTTGTTATGTTTTGTTTTGTTTCCCAGTTTGAATGTGGTACTCACCCTTTCATGAAGGAAATAGCTTTCAATAGACTAAAAAGAAATAACAGAAATTAATCTAGGGATAAGAACAGAGGAGGCATTGTGGGGACTGGAATCCCAGGGTATGGAAAGTAGCATGGTGGGTGGGACCTTAAAGTGTTCCTTGGTGTAAGTAGAGAGCTTCCAGATATGAGTAGGAGTTGGATCACTTCTGATTTAGGGAACAGAGCCATTGAACATGGAAGTTTTGCTCGATTAGAGGGAGAACTCTAGCTGTGGTATGCACATGGGTGGAGGAAGCAAACCTAGAAGCAACTGATCATCTCTACTATCTTTTTATCTCACTGTGTCTTCAACCTCTGTATAAATTTTATCATTGTCACATTACACAAATAGTTTTTAAATATCATAGAAATGGTTACAATATGTCACTAAATAAAAAGTTGATAAAAATTCTAAGCACAAGTTGACATATATAATATAAACATACAAAAAGAATTCTGAGGAATGGAGAGATGGCTTAGTGGCTAAGGCACTTGCCTGCAATGCTGGACAACCCAGGTTTGACTGGTAGAAATCACCCAACCAAGATCAGCTGCTGGGAAAAAGAGGTTTATTTTGGCTTATAGACTCGAGGGAAGCTCCACAATGGCAGGGAAAATGATGGCATGAGCAGAGGGTGGACATCACTCACTGGCCAACATAAGGTGGACCATAGCAAGAGGAGAGTGTGCCAAACACTGGCTTGGGGAAACTTGCTATATAACAACCATAAGCCCATCCCCAGTAATACACTGCCTCCAGGAGGTGTTAATTCCCAAATCTCCATCAGCTGGGAACCTAGCATTCAGATGACCTAAGTTTATGGGGGACATCTGAATCAAACCACCACACCACAAAAATGTCAGATGCATAAGGAGAATCTCTAGGAGACTAGAGATTCTGATATACCCATTCTCTCTCTGTCCCTCTTTCTTTCTCTCTTTGTAAATATATATGTGTGTGTGTGTGTGTGTGTATGTATGTATGTATATATATATGTATATATACATATATATTTTATATATATATATAAAATCAAATTTTAATCAGTATTATTTTCTTTCAGAAATTCTTAAGAATTTATAAAAATTCATAGTTGGATAAAATAACATACTTAAATTTTTTCCTTCTTTTTTTATAAATAAAAATTGAAATTAGGTATTTTTAGTAAAGGAAAGTCAAGAAAATTAGAACAAGTTTAAAATGGCAATATTTATTGAAGAGTAATAATGCAGAAATACATAATAGCAATAGCTCTTTCTAAGTGTTATTGAGAAGCTTAAGTTAATAAGTACAAAATACTTAGAGCAATACCTAGCACATTCATTATGCTAGCAATTGTCATTATTAGTTACATAACAAATTGTAAGAAGAAATGCCTGCTAAACCATTTTCAACATTTAGTCTCAGTCTGTGGGTTTTATGTGATTCATACTTTGTTATATATACACTGGTTCTTCTGTGTTATAAGCTGTCTATCAATGGCATGTATTAATTAAATGCTGAGGGAGAAAAATTCCTACTGAAACATTAAGTGATTTGAAAAGTCAAATGTTCTTGATCCTCTGCCTAGACTACCTATCACCAAGATGTCTGAAATAGGAACACAAGACCTGTTTGAAGTCCTTCTTCTAATGCATACAACTCTAGCTTATAACTTTGGGCTTCTTATATAGGACACCTATGAGCTTGAGGTTCCTTATCTACTGTGAATATGAATGTGAGTGTGGATAATTATACCTTATCTATTTGGCAGTGTTGCTAGCTGATACAAGTTAATAAAATGCAAGAATTCACTGTGACTATAAAATCACGCATACATGCTTATTGCATCTATCAGCACACCAGGATACCCTGTTGTTATTTCTGTTTAACAGCTCAGGAAACTGAGGACTAGAGAGGGGAAGTCCCTTCCCCTGGGGCCCCTAAGAGGCAGAGCTCAAACAAAAGCTGTGAGATGACTAGTCCCAGTATCCACTTTTGATCTCGTTAAAACCCTCCCCCTCTGGGCACTGTGGCCTTCAATGCCTTACACACCCAACAAGCATCTCTTGGACTAGTCAATAGGATGGGTGGGGAGGGAGGGCAGGGCCATGGAGGGGGTGAGAAACACAAATCTAGACCCAAATGACAATGGTACCATAAAATTCTACATCCTAAAAGGCAGACCAAATGGCTGAACCTTCACCAGGCCCTTAGAGGGAACACCTGAGCCACAAGACAATGGAGAGGGTATGATGAAGACTGACCTTAAGCTTTAACAGCTTCCCTTCCCCCACCTCTCTCTCTCTCTCTCTCTCTCTCTCTCTCTCTCTCTCTCTCTCCCTTCTCTCTTCTCTCTTACCCTTTTATATTAGTTATCTTTTTCTTCCTTTCTTAGTGGGCACTGACCTGTAACTCCCAGTACCAGCATGTGCCTATCATCCACAATAAGCTTTTGATCAGAGAGACCTACAGGGTTTCCTAAAAGTATGACAGATTTCTGTCCGAGTACTTGATGACTCACCAAAGGTTAGTGGTAAGACCCTACTGCTGAAGACACCATATGCAGCTGACACGTAAAATGGAATGGTATCGCTGGAAGTTGGAAGAGAGTCAGTCCCCAAACAGTCAGTGTGTCTAGTGCCAGAAGGTGCTACATGGGCAACTGGGGGAAAATAACTAATATATGTCCAAGAAACTCATGGTCTAACCTAGTTAGCAGCAAATAACCTGTCGAGATGCCCACACAAGTACAATAGTGGCACACAGCCATGGTAGGGAACCAGCTGCTCTTGATTTGGCTAACTGATCCCCTCAGTGGAATGGGACCCATAGCTGGAGCTGGGAAATAAGTCAGAACTGTATCCAAACATAAGCCCGCTCTCCAGTATTAAGCTGCCATCAATTGTGGGCTACAAGAAGGCCTACATCTATTAAATTCTCTATGAAAAAAAGTAAGGGTTATCTCATTTGTCCTGGTGCTAACATACTCTCCATTGGAGAATCTGCTTCTCTTTTTCAGATAGATGTAGATCCTAAGGAGAGAGCCACCCCATCATACCTCAAAAGGGTACCCGGCTGAAACTAAGAACAATTGGCAAAACAAGCAAGGGTGCTGTTTTCTTGGTGAACCGGGTACCAGCACAAGGGTGAAGGAGGTCAGCACAGAGAAAAATCAACTTCTACCAAATCAAGATCCAAAGACCCAAAGGCCCCCAACACCTCATCACTGATGCAGACCCAAAATGAACTCAACATGGTTCAGGGAAATTTTGCAGAAGAGGGGACGGAAAGAATGTCAGAGCCACATGTTGGGTCATGATATGCAGAGACATTTATCCTACCCATAACTGTGGGCTAACTCCAGAATGCAGGACCCAGATTTTGCAACCAGACATATAAACATCATAGAACATTCTGTTATTGTTTTTGTAACTGGACTCCCAGTCTGAGTAATTTATAAAAACTGTAGGTTTATTCACATCATGGTTAGGAAGGTAAAAAATCCAAAGTCAAGGAGCCACAGCTGGCTTGTGGGAATTCTCAGGAGATTCCTTAGACAGTGCAGGGCATAAAATGTCAAGAGGAGACATAACATGGCATGCAAGAGATAGAGTAAAACCAGATTTATAACAGGTTAATACAAGACACTAATCCATTATTCCATGAATGAGTTAATTCTCACCTCTTTATATCACCTAATCAAGACTAAATTTCAACATAGTATTGATATGTATAATAAACCATAGCATTAAGAATATGGTATCACAGTGCCACAACATAATGACAGTCAAAATTTTCCTATTTAAGTCCCTGGCTCTAAGTAAGAAGCTAAATTGATGATAGCCTTAGGAAATATGAATTCACTAACAGATGAGCAAAAGATAAGAGGAACATCAGGAACTTATAAACCACTGAAACATTCTCTCCCACATCTCCTCTACACGTTCTTACTGTCCTCACAAGCAAGACACATGATAGCAAGCATCACCAGATATTTATGTTTAAAGCTTCAGAACCATGGAAGAGAGCTCCTGCCACTTTAAATGAGAAATTCTGCTTTGGACACATAGCTGTTTGCTACTGTAGCTATTGGCCTTTAGAGAACTATGGATTTAACTGGTTATCTCATCTATTTTTATTATGAATTCTCTAGTGTAAATGTTACACAGTCATAGAAAACACACATAAATAGATATGTTTAAATTATAGGAGAATATATATGCATATATATTACATATATATGCACATCTATATTACATATATATGCATATATGTATATATACCATATACATAAATATGTATATATACCATATACATATATATATGTAAGACTTGGTCAAGGAAAGTGTGGCAGAGCAGAGCCATTGAAACCATGTCGGCCAAGAAACAGAGAAAAGGGGATGCCAGAACTCTGTGGACATTTTTGTTTTGTCTTTGGTCAGGGACCCAGCCCATGGCATGGTGCCACCCACATTCAGAGCTAGTCTCCCCTGCCCACTTAATACCCTGGAAATGCCCTGGAAAATACACCTCAACAATTTCCTAGGTGATTCTAAATCCAGCTATGACAATTATAGCTACCCATTACACCATGTCTATATCTCAGTTATTGAGCACACCTACGGAGAAAGCCAGAAGGAGGTTAACAGTTCAAGATTCTCCAACATTACAGTCTATTGCCAAAGTCCTTGGTTACCCACCAGAACTAGATGGTAAGATGACTCCATATGATTAGACTGCAGGTCACTGAGAAATCAAACTGGAGCTGAGCTGGACACCTACTTCTTGTTGACTAGCTGTCATGATGCTGGAAAGAGCTATGCTGTGTGCAGCCTTTTTGGGGGAAAGAAGTCATCAATGGTCTTAACGAACAGTGAATCTTGCAAGTTTTATGGCTGGCCAGCCAGGTTAAATGTATCAATTGGTACAATAATGACATGTATGTTATGAGGGAAACCAACTGCTGTCTAATTGGACTGGAGGCTTATACCACAGAAGGGAATTCATTCCTGATACTGAAAACCTAGTCAAAAGCCTATGTATGGTTGGAGACGTCATAAGCCCGTGGGATAAAAATTTACTGTTGTTTGAATAAATGGGTATGTTATGCCCACCAAACTTCCCTCTAAACACTTATGCCTATGGGCACTTTTGGTTAGACAAACTTCTCTTTTTAGATGGTCGTGGCCTCTAGGGTGATGCAAAGCTTACCACAGTGTTGAGAAGTGACAGCAGAATGTTCAACACTAAGTGAGACATCTCTATCATACAAGGCTCAGAGACTATTATGGCAGAAGTGGAAGAAAGAACATAAGAGCTGAAGGAAGGGGAGAGCTGTTTGCAACACTGATTTCTGGACAGAAAGTGGTCTTGATATTCATGACGTCTTTTGTAGGTTGCATCAGCCACTGTGACGGAGGGAAAAATGATGACATCAAAACAGAAGAGAGACTAATTAGAAAAAAGACAAGGATTTTGGAGGGGGAAAAGGGGGTTGCAGGAAAAGATGATGATCATGGTATATGTCTTTTTTTATGAACGTTGTAAATAATTTTCCAGATTCTGATGTCAGTTTTCTGTAAAACTACATAAACATAATGTATCTGAGTTTGGCTAAATCTCCAGACCAATGGATGGATATCAGGCTGTTATCAAATCACAATTAAATGGAGCACTCTTCCACATGAGACAAGGACTAAGACACAAAAAGAAGAATGAGGATTCCAGCAGTTCCAAAGATTCTAAGAGGTCATAAATTTATGCCAGACACAAAAGGCAAGTAAAAAGTAGAGACTGACTTGTCCTACATCTGGCTTTCAAAGTTGGAGTGAAGTTTGGATGATATGAATAAGCATGATCCTTAAAACTCCAGGTATTTAGCTGGGTATGGTGGTGCACACCTTTAATCCCAGCACTTGGGAGGCAGAGGAAGGAGGATTGCCATGAGTTGGAGGCCACCCTGAGAATACAGAGTGAATTATAGGTCAGCCTGAGCTACAGTGAGACCTTACCTCGAAAAACAAATAAATAAACAAAAAATCCTGCTTTTTAGCCAGGCATGGTAGCACAAGCCTTTAATCACAGCACTTGGGAGGCAGAGGAAGGAGGATTGCCCCTGAGACAATATAGTGAATTCTAGGTCGGCCTGGGCTAGAGCAATACACTACCTCAAAATAAAAAAATCCAGGCGGTTAAGATGGCGGCGTAGGTACCACGCCAAAACAGCCTGGGGGGGGAAGACCAAAAAAAACTCAGCAAAATACACACTTTTACTAAAAAGTGAGGTGTATAGGAAGTTGAGGCGGCAGCGGAGAAGTGGAAGAGTTATAGAGCATCCAGAGCCTGCACAGGCGGGAACAGCGGCTCCGGGGCGGCTCAGCTACCCGCCGCAACCGCGGAGCGGTAGAAAACCGCCGGACTCTCGGCTCGAGCCGCAGGACAAGCCAGGTGCGGGATTTTCCCCTCACACCGCGCTCTCCGCAACTCGGGAAACGTGAGGGGAGAGTGGCAGCGAGCAACGGAGGGAGGAGCAGACCACGAGGTAAAAGCACACGATACAACCAGAACAGCCGCGGCTCCCTCCCCTCCCCTGCCGCCTGAACCCAGCTCCAGCGAACACAGCAGCAGCCCGGGACCCGGCCACGCCAACTTGGGCTGACGGCGGGACCCAAGCAGGAGCAGAATTTGGCAGCAACTTCAGCGGCTCCAGCACCGGTACCAGTGGCCCCAGCAGCAGCGGACCCAGGAGAGCAGCGGCTTCGGGGTGAGCAGCAGCGGTGGACACGACAACGGCAGCTTCAGCAGTGGTGGGGGCTCCGGCGGTGGCACCTACAACAGCTGCAGAGGCGGCAGCAGCAGCTCAGTTTGCCCCGTAGGAAAAGCAAGTGCCCAGCTCCAGAAATCAGAACAGCAGCCCGACGACCCAGGCAGCAACTTGACTGAGACCACAATCACCCAAGGTAACTGGGATTGCACCAGGGAAGGGTCTCACCTGGTCACAAGCTGACTTGGATACCTCAACAGACCAGAAATCTAAACCTCTTTGTTGATAGAGGATCTGGTCATTATAATAACTACTCTTACATACATACTCGGGGCTGTTTTTGATGGAATAGGTACAGTGTTTAGCTAAATTTCAGAATCTACCAGTATATTATTCCACTCAGCCTGCTTGAATACTCCTATAGCAGGGAAACTCAACCCCTAAGAACATCTTTGTAGATACTCTGAGAGTCTTAAGAGCCACACCTAATACCTTAAGGTCCTACCCTGAAAATATTTTACACCAAATCAATTGATACAGCTAAGAATACACAGCTAGCTAGAAAATCCAAGCATTAACTTAATCCAAGATGCAAAAATATATACATTATAACACAAGAAACACTAAAAAGCAAGACGATATAAATCCACCTAAAAGTATTAATGCATCAGAAATGTCCTCCAGTGAGAAAGAGTTAGAGGAAATGCCTGAGAAAGAGTTCAAAAGAATAATTATAAATATGTTCAAAGAGGTCAAAGAACACATGAAAACAATCAAAGAAGAAATCAAAGAGGAAATCAAAGAGGAAATCAAAGGAATCAAAGAAGAGGCAGGACACCAATTTAATGAAATAAAGAAGGCAATACAAGACATAAATAGAGAAATAGAAATAATAAAGAAAAACCAGTCAGAATTACTAGCAATGAAGAACACAGTTAATGAAATAAAAAACTCTGTAGAAAATCTCACCAGTAGGATGGATGAGGGAGAGGACAGAATATCTAAGCTAGAAGATCAGGTGGCAGACCTAATGCAGTCCAACAAAGAGAAAGACAAACTTATAGAAAAGTATGAGTGGGAATTTCAAGATATTCGGGACACTATGAAAAGATCCAATATAAGAATTCAGGGCATAGTAGAAGGAGAAGAATTCCACTCCAGAGGCATAGTAGGCATCTTCAACAAAATCATAGAGGAAAATTTTCCCCAAATTGGGAAAGAGGTGCCAATACAGATACAGGAAGCCTTTAGAACCCCAGCCAGACAAAACCCAGAAAGAAACTCTCCTCGCCACATTATACTCAAACTTCCAAACACACAAACCAAAGAAAAAATATTGAAAGCAGTTAGAGAGAAAAATCAAGTTACCTACAAAAGCAAGCCCATCAGGATTACAGCAGATTATTCAACACAAACTTTTAAAGCCAGAAGGGCCTGGAGTGATATATTCCAAGTTCTGAAAGATAACAACTGTCAACCAAGGTTACTTTATCCTGCAAAGTTATCCATCCAAATAGATGGAGAAATAAAGACATTCCATGACAAAAGCAGGTTAAAGGAATATCTGAAGACAAAACCAGCTCTACAGAAAATACTTGATAGAATCCTCCATGCTGAACAAAAGGAAAAGCACACATATAAGGAACCTAGAAAAAACCAGCCATACTCAAATACCAGTTAACAGAAGAGAGCACAGGTAGAACCAGTAACACACACACACACACACAAAAATGGCAAACATAAATACACACCTTTCAATAATATCTCTTAATATCAACGGTCTCAATGCCCCAACGAAAAGACATAGATTTGCAGACTGGGTTAAAAAGCAGGATCCTACAATTTGTTGTCTTCAAGAAACTCACCTTTCTACAAAGGATAGACATTATCTTAGGGTGAAAGGTTGGAAGACGGTGTTTCAAGCAAATGGGCCTAGAAAACAAGCAGGGGTTGCTATCCTAATATCAGACAGGGTGGACTTTAGTCCGAAGTTAGTCAAAAAAGATAAGGAAGGTCACTTTATATTGATTAAGGGCACACTCCAACAGGAGGACATTACAATCCTAAACATATATGCACCTAACATGGGGGCTCCCAAATTCGTCAAACAAACACTATTAGAACTAAGGTCACAGATAACACCAAACACGGTGGTGGTGGGTGACTTTAACACCCCACTCTCATCAATTGACAGGTCATCCAGGGAAAGAATAAACAGAGAGGCATCTGGACTAAATGAGGTCATAGAAGATATGGACCTAACAGATATATACAGGACATTTCATCCAAAGGCTGCAGAATATACATTCTTTTCAGCAGCACATGGAACATTCTCTAAAATAGACCATATATTAGGACACAAAGCAAATCTTAACAAATTCAGGAAAATTGAAATCCTTGCATTCTATCTGACCACAATGGAATTAAACTACAAATCAGTAGCAAGAAAGGCTATAGAGCATACACAAAATCATGGAAGCTAAACAATACACTACTAAATGATGAGTGGGTCAATGAAGAAATCAAAAAGGAAATCAAAAAATTTATAGAGTCAAATGATAATGAGAACACAACATACCAAAATCTCTGGGACACAATGAAGGCAGTTCTAAGAGGTAAATTTATAGCCTTAAGTGCCTATATTAAGAAATTAGAAAGGTCGCAAGTAAATGACCTAATGCTTCGCCTTAAAGCCTTGGAAAAAGAAGAACAAGGCAAACCAAAAAGTAGTAGACGGGAAGAAATAATAAAGATTAGGGCAGAAATTAATGAAATAGAAACAAAAAGAACAATCCAAAGAATTAATGAAACAAAGAGTTGGTTCTTTGAAAGGATAAACAAGATTGATAAACCCTTAGCAAATCTGACCAAAAGAAAGAGAGAAGAGACACAAATTAATAAAATCAGAGATGAACAAGGTAACATCACAACAGATTCCAGAGAAATTCAAAAAATTATAGGGACATACTATAAAAGCATATACTCCACAAAGTATGAAAATCTGAAAGAAATGGATGATTTCCTTGATCTATATGACCTACCTAAATTAAATCAAAATGAGATTAATCACTTAAATAGACCTATAACAAACATGGAGATCCGAGCAGTTATCAATAATCTCCCAACTAAAAAAAGCCCAGGCCCGGATGGATTCACTGCTGAATTTTACCAGACTTTTAAGGAAGAGCTAACACCATTGCTTCTTAAGCTTTTCCAGGAAATAGAAAAAGAAGGAATCCTACCAAACTCCTTCTATGAGGCCAGCATCACCCTGATACCAAAACCAGGCAAAGATAGAACAAAAAAAGAAAATTGCAGACCAATCTCCCTCATGAACATAGATGCAAAAATTCTCAACAAAATATTGGCAAACAGAATACAAGAGTATATCAAAAAGATCATTCACCCTGACCAAGTAGGCTTTATCCCAGAGATGCAGGGATGGTTCAACATACGCAAATCTATAAATGTAATACATTACATAAATGGGTTGAAGGACAAAAATCACATGATCATCTCATTAGATGCAGAGAAAGCATTTGACAAAATCCAACATCCCTTCATGATAAAAGTCCTACAGAGACTGGGAATAGAAGGAACATATCTCAATATAATAAAGGCTATTTATGACAAGCCTACAGCCAACATATTACTAAATGGGGAAAAACTGGAAGCTTTTCCACTAAAATCAGGAACAAGACAAGGGTGTCCACTGTCTCCACTTCTATTTAATATAGTTTTGGAAGTCTTAGCCATAGCAATAAGGCAAGAGACACACATAAAAGGGATACAAATTGGAAAGGAAGAAATCAAGCTATCATTATTTGCAGATGACATGATTCTATACATAAAGGACCCTAAAGACTCTACTAGCAAGCTGTTAGAGCTAATCAAAACCTACAGCAATGTAGCAGGATACAAAATAAATACACAGAAATCAGTAGCCTTCATATATGCTAACAACAAACACACAGAGGATGAAATCAGAGAATCACTCCCATTCACAATTGCATCAAAAAAAATAAAATACCTTGGAATAAACCTAACTAAGGAAGTAAAGAATCTATACAATGAGAACTTTAAGACACTCAAGCGAGAAATTGCAGAAGACACTAGAAAGTGGAGAAACATCCCTTGTTCCTGGCTTGGAAGAATCAATATCGTGAAAATGGCAATCTTACCTAAAGCAATCTACACATTTAATGCAATCCCTATCAAAATTCCAAAGGCTTTCTTCATGGAAATAGAAAAAACAATCCAAAAATTCATTTGGAATCATAAAAAACCTCGAATATCTAAAATAATACTGAGCAACAAAAAAGAGGCTGGTGGTATCACCATACCTGATTTTAACCTATACTACAGAGCCATAGTAACAAAAACAGCATGGTACTGGCACAAAAACAGACATGTAGATCAGTGGAACAGAATAGAGGACCCAGATGTAAGCCCAAGTAGCTATAGCCACCTGATATTCGATAAAAATGCCAAAAATACTCATTGGAGAAGAGACAGCCTCTTCAGCAAATGGTGTTTCGAAAACTGGATATATATCTGCAGAAGGATGAAAATAGATTCTTCTCTCTCGCCATGCACAAGAATTAAGTCCAAATGGATTAAAGACCTTAACATCAGACCGGAAACTTTGAAACTGCTAGAGGAAAAAGTAGGGGAAACCCTCCAACATATTGGTCTTGGCAAAGACTTTCTAAATACAACCCCAATTGCTCAGGCAATAAAACCACAGATTAACCACTGGGACCTAATGAAATTACAAAGATTTTGCACCGCAAAGGACACAGTGAAAAAAGCAAAGAGGCAACCTACAGAATGGGAAAAAATCTTCGCCAGCTATATATCTGATAAAGGATTAATATCTAGGATATACAAAGAACTCAAAAAGTTAACTAATAAGGAATCAAACAGGCCAATCAAAAAATGGGCTATTCAACTTACTGGCCTCTGCTACTAAGTATTTTCATTCTCACACAGAAGCCCAGTCATCTGTAGCTAGGATCCCCATATGAGGGAGAACATGTGGCGCTTGGCTTTCTGGGCCTGGGTTACCTGACTTAGTATAATACTTTCCAGGTCCATCCATTTTTCTGCAAATTTCATAACTTCATTTTTCTTTACCGCTGAGTAGAACTCCATTGTATAAATGTACCACATCTTCATTATCCACTCATCTGTTGAGGGACATCTAGGCTGGTTCCATTTCCCAGCTATTATAAATTGAGCAGCAATAAACATGGTTGAGCATGTACTTCTAAGGAAATGAGATGAATCCTTTGGATATATGCCTAGGAGTGCTATAGCTGGGTCATATGGTAGATCAATCTCTAGCTGCTTTAGGAACCTCCACACTGTTTTCCACAATGGCTGGACCAGATTGCATTCCCACCAGCAGTGCAGAAGGGTTCCTTTTTTTCCACATCCCCGCCAACATTTATGATCATTTGTTTTCATGATGGTGGCCAATCTGACAGGAGTGAGATGGAATCTCAATGTAGTTTTAATCTGCATTTCCCTGATGACTAGTGACGTAGAACATTTTTTTAGGTGCTTATATGCCATTCGTATTTCTTCCTTTGAGAACTCTCTATTTAGCTCCTTAGCCCATTTTTTGATTGGCCTGTTTGATTCCTTATTAGATATCTTTTTGAGTTCTTTGTATATCCTAGATATTAATCCTTTATCAGATATATAGCTGGCGAAGATTTTTTCCCATTCTGTAGGTTGCCTCTTTGCTTTTTTCACTGTGTCCTTTGCGGTGCAAAATCTTTGTAATTTCATTAGGTCCCAGTGGTTAATCTGTGGTTTTATTGCCTGAGCAATTGGGGTTGTATTTAGAAAGTCTTTGCCAAGACCAATATGTTGGAGGGTTTCCCCAACTTTTTCCTCTAGCAGTTTCAAAGTTTCCGGTCTGATGTTAAGGTCTTTAATCCATTTGGACTTAATTCTTGTGCATGGCGAGAGAGAAGAATCTATTTTCATCCTTCTGCAGATATTTATCCATACATATTGTATATATGTAATTACAATGATTGTAATGGGGAGGTATTATGATTGAGAATGGAATTTCAAACGGGAAAGTGTGGGGGTGGGGAGGGAGGGAATTACCATGGGATATATTTTATAATCATGGAAAATGTTAATAAAAATTAAAAAAAAAAAAAAAATACAAAGATAAAAGAAAAAAAAAAAATGGGCTAAGGAGCTAAATAGAGAGTTCTCAAAGGAAGAAATACGAATGGCATATAAGCACCTAAAAAAATGTTCTACGTCACTAGTCATCAGGGAAATGCAGATTAAAACTACATTGAGATTCCATCTCACTCCTGTCAGATTGGCCACCATCATGAAAACAAATGATCATAAATGTTGGCGGGGATGTGGAAAAAAAGGAACCCTACTGCACTGCTGGTGGGAATGCAATCTGGTCCAGCCATTGTGGAAAACAGTGTGGAGGTTCCTAAAGCAGCTAGAGATTGATCTACCATATGACCCAGCTATAGCACTCCTAGGCATATATCCAAAGGATTCATCTCATTTCCTTAGAAGTACATGCTCAACCATGTTTATTGCTGCTCAATTTATAATAGCTGGGAAATGGAACCAGCCTAGATGTCCCTCAAAAGATGAGTGGATAATGAAGATGTGGTACATTTATACAATGGAGTTCTACTCAGCGGTAAAGAAAAATGAAGTTATGAAATTTGCAGAAAAATGGATGGACCTGGAAACTATTATACTAAGTCAGGTAACCCAGGCCCAGAAAGCCAAGCGCCACATGTTCTCCCTCATATGGGGATCCTAGCTACAGATGACTGGGCTTCTGTGTGAGAATGAAAATACTTAGTAGCAGAGGCCAGTAAGTTGAAAAGGAGACATAAAGGGTGGAGAAAGGAAGGGAGGAGGATACTTAATAGGTTGATATTGTATATATGTAATTACAATGATTGTAATGGGGAGGTAATATGATTGAGAATGGAATTTCAAACGGGAAAGTGTGGGGGTGGGGAGGGAGGGAATTACCATGGGATATATTTTATAATCATGGAAAATGTTAATAAAAATTTAAAAAAAAAAAAAAAGAAGTAAAAGGAAAAAAAAAAAAATCCAGGCATTTATTTATTTATTTTTGTGGACCTGGAATTCACTATGTAGTCTCAGGGTGGCTTCAAACTCATGACAATCCTTCTACCTCTGCCTTCTGGGTGCTGGGATTAAAGGTGTGCACCACCACCCCAGTCAAAATTCAGGTATTGTTATAGAAACATAGAAATCCTAAAATATACTTTAACTCAACTGTAGCAAATATCGCAAGATCATTTTGTCCTGGGCTCTTCTTTTGGTTGACTCACCATTATCTAGACACTGTACACTTGTACTCATCACATCTTTATATCACCTTGAACACTGATGAGAGGGTTGAGAGAAATAAGGAATAATAAGAAGCTGAGTTTTGGATGCTTTCCAGCTCATTCTTTAATCTCCTATGTGGATGCTATTGTTGGAATGAGGAAAAGGGAAGCAAAGGTCATTGCTACACTTTAATCTTAAATCTTATATTAGAAAAGCATTCAGAGATAAAAAGAGAAATACCTAAACAAAATTCTTTTCTGAGAAGTGCTGCATTGAACTTTGACAATGGAATTTATGAACCGGGTGTGGTGGCACAGGCCTTTATTCCCAACCCTTGGGAGACAGAAGTAGGAGGATCGCCATGAGTTCGAGGCCACCCTGAAGCTCCATAGTGAATTCCAGGTCAGCCTGGGCTAGAGTGAGACCCTACCTTGAAAAACCAAAAAAAGAAAGAAAAAGAAAATGGAATTTATGGCTAGTAAAATATTTTGTGTTATAGCAAAAGCCCCAAGACACATGCATGTCCAGTTTGTATCCACTGCCTTCACAGTCACATCAATTGTTCAAGACACCTATCTGTAGACTCCCATAGGCAAAAAATCGTGTTCTGGGGCTGACAGAGCTGGAAATTTTATACATATACTTATATATATATAACCTCATGGTAGATTGCTTGGTCTTATGAGGTCTAGTTCAATCCTCAGGACTTCAAAAGTTACATTCTAAAGTATGCTGTAAGTGATTATCAAGCTAATATAGTCCCTCTAAAATAGGATAGGTCTAATCATTCCAACTTTAAAATGAGAATGGGATAAAAATATTTGTATAACAAAGTAAAATTGCACTACTGAATTAACAAACTATAAACTTAAAATAATTGAGATTATTAAATACCCAAGTCCAACCTCATTTTAAGAATTAATCAACACAAGGCAATCCAAGAAGCTTCAGTTGAGAACATGATTAAGTTAATAGGATTTGGAGTGTAAATATGAAGATTTGTATATGCTGCTTTTTTTTTTTTTTTGTATTCACCAGGGGCAAAAGTACAGCTCTTTACTGAATACTCCTAAAATGTTTGTTTAGTCCCTACCATAGACCAGATATGACAGATATTAAAGACACCATATCTTGCCTAATTCTTTGTTAGGCACATCCGAATCTAGATAGGAGAGAGAAGTATACAGGATTCTGGATTAGTGGGTTAGATTATTTGCCTGACAAGCATAAGGCCAAAAAAGGCCTGATTTAACCTGAGTTCAAGTCCGTTTCCTGTGGGGATCAGAAAATGGAGAATTGTTGGGGTTTCTTCCTCATCCACACTGACCAAAAATGGCAGGTTCAGGCTCAATGAGAGAGTCTAAAAGAAATATCCAGAAGAGCACTAGAAAAGTCTCTGCATGCATGTGCACAGGAATCACGAGTCTGTGTGCATGCTCACACACAAACACACAGAGAGCAAATAAAAAAGAAATATGTAGGACTTGGAAGTGGCATAAGCCTTAAAGGACCATGTTATAGATATGAATGTGTGGTCTTACCTGAAAATCTGGAGAAGTCTTACTGAGTCTGTAACCACACAACACCAAAGGCAGCAACAACCAATGGCAGTGGGAAACCACTGCACCCAGGAGCCCTAGCCAGGGGAATATGTGGTCCCTGGAGTTGAACTCAGGTCTCAGTTCATTTTAAATCTTATATAGAACAAGTCCTTCAATATTCCAAATTAAATTTTTTAAACAAAAGTAGAAAATTATTTTCATTCTAGAAAAGGAGTGACTTGCAAATGATAAAGAATTGTTTGAAGTACTGGAGGGTAATAAGATGTGTCGCTTCGGCAGCACATATACTAAAATTGAAATGATACAGAGAAGATTAGCATGGCCCCTGCTCAAGGATGACACGCAAATTCATGAAGCGTTCCATATTTTTTTCTTAACATATTGTAATAACTTTTGCTCAAATAACCAAGCTCCTGAATCAGTATATATTTTTCTCATGGGCTTCCATTTTAGGGGTAAAGTATGTACTACATAAAATAAGCTATCAGCAAATTATTTACTGATAGTAAAATTTTTCCACTGAAAGCAGACACTTTTCACATGAAGCTAGAATATCATACCCTGACAACATTAATCTGTAAAATTGAGCAACTGTCACCTATAAGTACTAAACTAGGAGGAGGCTCAAATTGTGCAAGATTCTCAAAATAAAAAAGATTGTGCAGAGAGTAAATAAAAAATAAACTCTTGAAAATTCTAAACTCAAAATTGAAATGTATCTACGTATATATTATATTTCTTCAAGTATTATTTAATTATATGGATCAATGGAGGTTTAAAATTCTTTTTAATGTTCATTTTCTGTGGGAGTATCAACTGATATAGCCACCATGTAAGTCAGAATGAAGTTTCCTCAAAAAAAGCTAAAAAATATATAACTACCATATGATCCAGCTACACAACCCCTAGGTATATACCTGAAAGACTCTTAAGTTAGACATCACTTAGATACTAGCATCTCCATGTTTATTGATGCATTATGTGCAAGAAATAAGAGACAAAATTAGCCTAGAAGTCCATAAAGATGTTAATACTTAAGATAAATGTAGTACATACACATACTGAAGTTTTATTCAATTATTAAGACAAAATATGACATATACAGGAAAATGCAGGAAACTGAAAATTATTATGTTAAGCAAAGTATTCTGTATTCAGAATGCAAAATATCACATTTTCTTTTGTATGTAATTCATAGATTATATATACATATATATGTATATATATATAATACATAATATAATTACATATATTTTGTATATATGTATATGGGCATGTTTTGGGGTATGGGTCATGAAACTAGAAAGGAGATCATGAGAAGAAGGAAGGGGTCTTAAGGGAAGGATGGGTAAGAATGGGGAGGGGAAAAAGAGGGTGATAGCATATATGGGATAGGAAATCAGAAAAGGGTGATGGGATGGAAGAAAAGTCACAGGACCGAAGAGGGGGATGAGTGAAGAGAAGGGGAGGAAACAAACAAAACCAACATAAGGATGAAAAGGTCATAATAAAGCCCATTGTTGTTATGCCAATTTAAAATAAACTAATACATTTTAAAAATAAAAAAATAAGATGTAACCTACATCTTAACAACATTGTCTTCATATCATGTGGATAAGGAGCCTCCAGTTTTCTGAATTTTCACTTCTCTCATATGTACTTGTCTCTGTGGATCTCCTTGAGTGTCCTCTCTTGTTTTACTTTTCCTCAAGTGTCTATGCCTACTACATATATATGTAACAGGCTCATGAATACATATTACTTAGGTGTTTATGCACACATATTCATTTCAACTTTTACTTCAATTTTATGTGACATATAGTTAAAAATATATTTTTCTGTGTCTTAAATAATTTCTTCAATGTAATGGTTTTGTATCTGTCAAATTATTTTAAAATTAAAGGAGATAATTGAAATTGCTAAAGTTTGTATGTAATATAAAGCACAGGAGCTAGAGCTGCCACCTATGCAGCATCTGCTTTTCTTTTCACGTGTAGATATGTATATTGGAGGGAGGGCAGACCAAACCCAGAATAGAATACACGTCATTATCAGTTTATGTCTCAGCATCTATTCCACTAGGCAATGATCAGAAAGATGAAGAAAGATCAGTTCTAGTCCTTCAAACTACAGCATTTGATTTGAATGCTTTTAACTGAATTTGTTCTAAAGTATTGGTCACATTTTTCTAGAAAGAAAGGTTGTATTGTATATATGTAAGTAGAATGATTGAGATGGGGAGGTAGTATGATGGAGAATGGAATTTCAAAGGGGGAAGTGTGGGGGAGGGGAGGGTATTACCATGGGATATTTTTTATAATCATGGAAAATGTTAATAAAAAATTGTGAAAAGAGGGCTGGAGAGATGGCTTAGCGGTTAAGCGCTTGCCTGTGAAGCCTAAGGACCCCGGTTCAAGGCTCGGTTCCCCAGGTCCCACGTTAGCCAGATGCACAAGGGGGCGCACGCGTATGGAGTTCGTTTGCAGAGGCTGGAAGCCCTGGCGCGCCCATTCTCTCTCTCTCTCCCTCTATCTGTCTTTCTCTCTGTGTCTGTCACTCTCAAATAAATAAATAAATAAAATTAAAAAAAATATTTAAAAAAAAATTGTGAAAAGATAAAAATATCAGCTTTTGAAGCTACTTAGGAGTTAACAGTTGTTCAGAAACACTGATTAAGAACTAGCTAATGGGCTGGAGAGATGGCTTAGCGGTTAAGCACTTGCCTGTGAAGCCTAAGGACCCTGGTTCGAAGCTCGATTCCCCAGGTCCCATGTTAGCCAGATGCACAAGGGGGCGCACACGTCTGGAGTTCATTTGCAGTGGCTGGAAGCCCTGGCACACCCATTCTCTCTCTCTCCCTCTATCTGTCTTTCTCTCTGTGTCTGTCTCTCTCAAATAAATAAATCAAAAATGAACAAAAAAAAATAAACATGAGAAAAAAGAACTAGCTAATGCATAGTATGCATTAAAAAAGTTAACTGAATCCTTATAAATTCACTTGCTCTTTCAATATTTAAAAATAAATGCCCATCTTACTGGAATGGTGTATACCTATACTATTAGTAAAACTATTTTTACCATAACTATTAGAAATAATTCTTATAATGCATTACTGATAAACAACCTATGCTATCTTTTAATTAGACTTCAATGCTTTCTTTCTGAGAAAGCAAGAGAACAATTTGGCTGTATTTCCTACAGAAAGTGCCTTTTATGGATTCATATTTCAAAGGATACCTCATGATCATGAAAAGAACTAGGAATATGATCAGTACTCAAAGTTTCTTGTGGCTGCCAAGAGTGAGAGATTTTTATTGCAACGATTCTTATCAAGAATCAAATAAGAAAGCTTTCAATATTCAAATCCACTCTTCTCCAGAGAGCAGTGGGGGCTTCTTTATGAAGTCTTAGTTGTCAGACTATGGGATTTTGACTTATTTGCCAGTACCAGATATGAGTTCTTTCCCACTGAGTGGTCTATATGTCTAATCAGAGAAGAGTTGGTTGTCCACTTACCCACAGAGGCTGTGTGCCACTATTGCACAAGTGTGTACTTCTTGCCCTGCCAGTTGATTTCGTGGTCTGCAGGGTCCCCTGGTTATGCTTGTTGTTTGTGACCATAGTCCTCCAGCAGCTCTCATAGGACTCTTCAGCACTATGAGGGCTATCTGGGTGAGAGCTAGTTTTCCTTTCAGTTTCAGCATATTAATCCCATGCCTTGTGACCACAGCATATGATGTCTTCAGCAATAGGGTCTTATCTTTTAGCTCTGATAGGTAATCAAGTGTTTGGTGATGACCTACATTGTTATGGGGGCCTTATGGGCCTCCCTAACCAGCAGTGCACTGTGGGAGTGGAGGAACCCAATTCTTGGCAGGGGGATTTACCAGCCAAAGTCCATGCTTTTTAAGGTTAAACTTTTTCCATCTTCTGACAGTATTGACCCTCTCTCCCTTTATTGATGATTGTATCTTGAAGAATGCTTCGCACGCTCACTTTAACCCAAGCTGCTTTTACTCTTGTTTGGAGAATCTGCTTTATTTTACAGATGGAAGAGAAAATAAATGAGAACCAAGAACCACTGATAACACAAGAAGCTAGCCACTTGCCCTCAAGAGTTGTGCCACCTCTACCACATCTGGAAGGCCCAGGAAACATTTCAGAGGAAGTGGCAACATTAATACTGCTCTTACTTCATTATGACAACCAGTTCCAGGGTGATGGTGATAGATACAGTGATCAAACAAACCCCATGAAGGGGAAATCCAGAGGTTACAGAGACCTCAACACTAAATCAGACTGCCCACAGGCCAACCATGGTTTAGGGAACCTTGCAGAAAAGCGGACAGAAAGATTATAAGAGCCACAGAGTTGGTAGGAATACTTGGAGGCATGTCTTCACCACTCTACAGGAACTGACTGAGGCTTTCATGACCTCACATGAATACCATAACCCCACTGAGGAGGGACCCCAGGGTAACAGGAGCTGGGATGAGGGGTTCTTGCTTACAAATCCAGGGGAAGTTCCATCTTTGGTGGAAGAAACTGCTTCCATCCATCCAAGCAGAGAGAAACAACCAAACAGCCAGCCACTTCAAAAACAAACAAACAACCAACAACAACAACAACAACAAAACAGTAAGCAGGGGTCCCAGAGCTTAGACTGCTCTGCACACTTTGGGTTGGAATTCAGTTCTGATCACAAACACACTTTTGGGCCAGACTACAGGATCATTCCCCAGTGATACCTTGTCTAGCTAGGTGGCTGGAAAACCAACTTATAAGAGTTGATAAAACACATGACTCTATGGGGGACATACATTCAAACTATCATAATCAGGTACTGGGTCTAGATATCATGTACCTAATAGGAGATCAGCAGAGACACTCTGGATTTTTGTCATTAGAAAGGTTGTCCAATAGAGGGTATAAATTCATCTTGAAAGACCTCTTTGAAGGACTGAGGAGAAGGCTCTTTTGACAAAAACATCTGCCATGCAGTTATGAGGCTATTAGTATGAATTCGAAAAACTCAAGGAAATTCTGGAAATGTGTGTGTGTGTGTGTAATTCCAGCCCTGTAGAAATGGAGACAGGCATCTCTCCAGGGAAAGCTGGCAGGCTAGTGTGGTCAACTCAGTATGCTCTGTGTTCAATGAGAAACTTTGAATAATAAATAAGCTAGAGAAAGGAGATAAACTGAAGGCCCGCTTCTAGTCTCCAAAGTTACACATATACTAGTGTATATGCGGCCTCCACCACACACATAGTCACACACATAAACATGCATGCTACATACACACACACACACACACACACCACCACCACCACCACCACCATACTACCACCACCACCACTACCATACCACAAGGAACTCTTTGATTAAAAATACTAAGGTTGAGACCCAATTTCTGGAATCGTTGTCTATTACAAGTGTCTGAGCATCAAGGACACAGTGAGAACACTGTTGTAGATCAGAAATCAAGATCAGAGTAGTGTCAGAGCAAAGCAGATAATATAGAACCTAGACATTTTTGGATTTCCTCCAGATTTAGGAAAATAATTAGTTCTCAATCATGGAGAAAACCTGGGCCTGCAAATCGACAATAAAAGGCTCTGGTTATGGAAATTGAAGGGATTTGAGGACAAAGCCCAAGGTAGTCATTACTCATGTTGAACAATTCAAACCTTAGGATAACCAGACTCAATTGACTCTCCTATATCTTTCCAGGGGTTAATTTGCATGGATTATCCATCTGGGTAATTTAAAAGGACAGGCAAGACAAGAACAGACTCCTAAGTTTGGAGTGTGTATACCTTTATTTTTCTTTTACATGAGTCCCTACTTATCCTAAGTCAAAGTTACTGGCAGAAAAAGATTTGTCCTTCTGGGGTTCGACCACTGGTGCCTGGATCAATAACATTCTTTAAGATACATCTGTGCCTGATTTAGTTTGTACCTCATACTATTATGAAGCTCACTCTGGCCTAAGTCTCAGCAGGGTGGAGCTTGTTCACACCTCTTCACTAGCCATCATTGCAATGTCTGTCATTCCTGTCAAAACTTCAAGTTATATAGCCTCCATTGTAAGACACACTGGATAAGCCAGAAAGGAATCATTTTAGTGCAATCAGTCCAAGTAGAAATGACCTCTACTTTCAATCAAAATAGAGAATGTGTCACAGAAAGCTGTGACAGTATTGAGAATTTTATCATGACAACCTCACAGAGACATATCCAGAAATCATTGGATTTAAGTTCTAGGTTCCATGTCAAACTTTACTAGCATTTTCCTAATATTGGCCTATTTCCTTTCATTAGAAAGAATAGGGGAAATAGTGAATTTCAATGTATTCAGAAAGGCTGGAACAGTAATATATATTTTTTTTTAATGAAATGGGATCTCTTGTAACCCAAGATGGCCTAAAACTCACTATGTGGTCAAGAATAATTTTGAATTTCTAATCATCTTTCTAACACCTCTCAAGTGCTTTAACTATAGGCATGTGCCACCCTGCTTGGTTTTATGCAGTGCTGGCGATTAAACCCATGGCTTTTGTAAACAATCATTCTACACACTGGATTACCAGTCCCTAAAATACTTACTTAATTAAAAATTCCAACAGAAATTTCTACTAGATATACAACAATTTGTATCTAAGCCACTGCTTTTGCTTTTGAATATCAATGGTCTATTGTTCTACCAGCAGCTAGGAGGAGGAACAGTAATTTTTTTTTTTTTTTTTTTTTTTTTTTTTTTTTTTTTTTTAGAAAGGGGACAGGAAAAGTCTACATAGGAAAAGGGGTCAGTGATTTTATGTTGTTTGTTTTACTTCCTAATGGCTTTCACCATTCTGTTGAAGACTACAAATATCCCCACTTCTTTAAACTATGAGATTTTTCTCAGTAGGGTCTTTGCTTTTCTCATGCTTATTCCATGTTGTCCCAAAGAGCAAGCATCCAATGAATGTTTGTTGAATATTTGGATGAATCATGTATAGATGCCAATTTCCCTAAAAACACTGCTGTAGAAAAGCATTTTACCCTTCTTAAGTGAAAAGGAAATTACAGATTAGTCTAGATTTATCTCCACCAGGCTGAGAGCAAAGTCATTTGGAAATAGGTCCTCAGGAAATTTTTGGGTGCAAGCTAACTAAAGAGGCATGTTGGAGAAGTGTACTCTGTAAAACCTTCCCAGATGCTTCAGCTCTTATGTTGACCCAAAAAGACTACTGTCATACTTTCACAAATTGCAAATTTGGACCATGCAAAAGGTGGGAGGTGAGGACAGAAAACCATGCCATTTGTAAGACTGAACATATAATGAATATCTTCTTTGATATACTTCGAATGTATCTGGTGTTGACAATGGGATAATATCAAGAGGTGAGTGAGAGACCAAAAAGAAATAACACATAACTAATGAAACAATGACACTGCCATTGTAGGACAAACCATTGTGAACAAAGGAGGATCCCTGGCTCAGCTCAGATAAGGAACTAACTGATTAAAGTGCCGACCTTTGCTTCTGTAACTCATGCTCACTTGCTCAACAGGACATTCCAGAAATACTTAGCTGTGGGGACCTCTGGCCCCTTGCAAAAGATAGGATCTACAAGCAGTCTGCTGACCAGAGATGAGCAACTAGAAATGTTCCTGTGCGCGCCTTCTTGGAACCAATCATTTTAAAAGATGCTATGTGATGTAACCCTTTTGCCCTCTTCCCACTCTTTTCCTTTATAAACCCCTACTTTTAGAAGGTCGGGGCTCTCTCCCACTCCCGCTGCATTGGTCTGTGTGGATTGAGTCCCTGCTTAAGCTTGACATTAAAAGAAACCTGTTGCTTTTACATTCGAGTGTCTCGGCTTCTGTGGCGGTCCTCTAGGTGACTCCTGGGTGACCGGGGGTCTTGGCTCCTGGTCAGGGGTCTTGGCACAACAGTGAGGCCTTTTAGAGAGAACTAGACCATGGGAGCTTTTGCCTTATGAATAAATTACTGCACTCACAAAAGAGTTTGACCAAAAGGGTTCTCCTCATTTTGCCTTTTTATCTTCTGCCATGTGATTGATATATGAAGACACAGCCTTCTCCTCCATGAAGGATAAAATATCCAAGGCACCATGTTGGAAGCAGAGACTGAACCCTCACTAGACACTGAACTTGCTAGTACATTGATCATGGGCTTTCAGACACCATGGCTGTGAGAAACAAATTTCTGTTTTTTTAGAAATTACCCAGTCTGAAATATACAGTTGTAGCATCACAAACAGGAAAACTTAGTCCTCAAGCAATCACTAGAAATGTGAAATAGTGTTATTACTAATGGATAGAGAGGGAAAACTGAGCTCCAGTATTATTATGTGAATTCTTTCATCACTATACAGCTTATCAGTAGAGATTCTAATTCTATAGTCCCCACTTTTAGCCAAATTTAATTCTCTTCACAGTTTTGCCTTATCTAGTACACCCATTGCTACATCATGTTCTAGACAGAGAGGAAAAATATTTTCTGACTAAATGGTCCTTTAGTAAACAAATTCCAATTGCCTCACTGAATCCTCTGCTTATTATAAAGATATAATGTCAAATGAATGGAGCAAAGGTGAAATGAACACATTTTCAAGTCACCCAGGGATGATTTGACTGGGGTACCTGGAAATGTGGGAAAGTCAAGCACAAGGAAAGCAAGGATCCATCTAGGGATGGAAACCATCTCTTCTTTACTTTCAGCACTTCACACTCTTACAAACTTCCTTGCAGGCATTCATTCTAACTCCAGGGTCCTCCCACTTGTCACAAGGTCTCTATTCGCCTGACCATAATGAGCAATTTGCTCTAATCCATGAATAGAAATTGGAATTTAATTCATTTTCTTGGCATTTCCAGAAGGATGTTTAAACAAGCTATGTGGTGTCCTCTACATCACTATTGAAGGTTAATCATTACCCAGTACGCATACTTGAGCTCCAAACTCTGTTCTTGAGAAAATGGAATAATTAAACCACAAGTGGCAATTACTTGTATTTTAGGAAGCTTTTTGTGCTGGTAAAATTATTAAGTAATATCTTTTCTAAGTTGGCTCTTGAATTTCTATTTTCAAATGCATGTGCTATCTATTAATTTTTCTTAATTCTGTTCAGAATTGGAACCAGAAAGAGGTCATTACTGGACTGATAATTGAAGTTGGTATTTTGTAATGCTTATTCTCTTCAGAAACTTCTTTGCTTCAGAAATTTATCTCCACTTAAATATATTCTAAACATGCAAAGATTACATTATAGAAATATCTCGGAATATTTTTGAAATGTAGTTTCTAGAACAACCATATAAAGTAAACACAATCACTTAAGATTCTGATTCTAAGATCATTTATTAAGAGAAGAAAATGTTCGTAATATAATGTGGGTCAGAAAATGTGGTCACCCTAATGTAGAGTAGAAACGTCCTTAGACACACACACACACACACACACACACACACACACACACACACACTTACAAATAAGCACATCAGCTATTCATGGCTAGTAAATTTAAGAATTGTTTTTTTTTTCCTTTATTTTTAAAATTTTAATAGCTAATTATTAATTTCATGATTTATTGTTTCTTAATTTTAAAAATTATATCCCCATGCCCCAACTCTTGTTACCCTGAGCATGTGACCCTGAGGGCCCTTGTCAGTGGAGTTATGCTAATCACTAATATTTTATAGAACACATGAAAAATGTTTATTTAAAATTTAAGAATTATAGGTAGGACTGATTGAATACCCCTTAAATATTTTGCTATTTCAGAACCCTCACCAGAGATTACCATCATTAACTAATCTTGTATAGCCAATTTTCTCAATAACAGCATAGTGGACATCTTGGGCAGGTTAACTACCTAGGAGGTATTGTGCTCTGTGGAATGTTTTCTAGTATTCTTAGTCTCTATCCCTGGATGATAATACCTCTTTATTGTGGTAGCTACAAATTTTTCCAGACATTGTTAAATGTCCTGGGAGGCACTATTCACTCCTAGTGGAAAGCCACTGGATTTCAGCTTTCTAGACCCTTCCCTCTGCATTGGTTTATAAATATACCCATGTGACAAATATGACTAAAAATAAATGATACAACTGGGTATATTTCTACAACATGCTGTTTCTTGATTTAAAGCTATATATTAATGTTTTCTGTAAGTTAGTGCATATAATTCTCATATGCTACACTATAACAATCATAAACAAAAAATGTAATAAAAACATAGAAAGAAGAAGTGTATTTGATCTTAATCAAGACAAAATCCTTTAGGAAACTATCATTTCACACATAGAGATGAAAGTTACTCTGGAACATGCCTGCCCTGTGATGAAAAGAAAATCACCCTGAAAGACACTGTGGCTAAGAATCAGACTTAAAAAAAAGGCACAAGATAATTGGGTGCCCATTTATGTACTACATGAAAGAATGGGAAAAATGTGACTCTCAATTTCCAAGGGAAGCAGATGGCAGTCCTGGAAAGATGCACTTGAGTCCTCATGCTAATGTCTTCTTCCCATTGGTTATAACCCAATGCCAGCCAGTGCCTTTCCCCCTTTTCTCCATCTTCTCAACCTACCAGTACAAAATTCCTTTTCTGATGAATATAGAGATAATAAGAACAAATTAAGGGCTGGAGAGATGGCTTAGCAGTTAAGCGCTTGCCTGTGAAGCCTAAGGACCCCGGTTCAAGGCTCGATTCCCCTGGACCCATGTTAGCCAGATGCACAAGGGGGTACATGTGTCTGGAGTTTTTTTGCAGTGGCTGGAGGCCCTGGCGCGCCCATTCTCTCTCTCTCTCTCTCTCTCTGCCTCTTTCTCTCTCTGTCTGTCACTCTCAAATAAATAAATTAAAATAAAATAAAATAAAAAGAACAAATTGAGTCATTAATTAACTTCTGAATTCACAATCATAATTTAGGGCTAGGGGCATACAGCACATGACAGAGCATTTGCCTAGCATGTGTAACACCTTGGTTTAAATTCACAGTACCACAAAAACAAAAGCAAAACCAGAAACATAGTTTAAAAAGAGAACTAGATTAATTCTTCTCCACCAAATTATACCAGTCAACTTCATTTGTAAGAAACACACACAGCTCCTCTAAAAGTTCCAGATCCTGGTGTGGCTCCTGTATTCCTGCTCAAATCCTTTTTCCAGAAATAACAAATGCCTGCACTTTATGTGTACTCATATTCATTTTTCTTTTCTTTGTGATACATTATCTATGCCTCTATCACCAAAAAATTTGTCTGCTCTACCTATTCTAATTATATTTAAGTGGAGTTATAGCATTCATGCTTGCTTATTTCACTCATCATTGTATGTGTGCATATTATTTAGTCATGTTTGTTATATAGATATGCTGCTTATGAATAGGTACAATTAAAATAGTCTACCCTTCTCATTATTTATGTTTTTTTTTAAATTTCAAATATGACAAAGAATTCTGGAATAAATATTCCTACTCATGAATCGAGGAACAAATGCATGAGTTTCTCAAACAGGATGTGCCTAGGTATGGATTACCCATGTCAAAGGATTTGTAGATGATTAAAAGCCATACAGACACTGAGGAAAGTTTACATCTTTACCACCACATATGCCCAAAACATTCAAAATGTTTATGTGGCCTTTGAACATTATGCTGTGGACTGTAGACACCTGTGAATTATATAATAGCATTAAAGTCTCTGAAACTAGATAAGCATGAGATGATGTCACTTGAATGAGCTTCTCCTCACTGCTGGGGAGTAAAAGGGGATATTACTCACCACCCTGTGACAGTCAGAAGCTTAGGAGAAGAGACAAGGATAGGGTTAGCAACACCATATCTGACCATGGCCAGTATGTAAGACACAAAATATTTCAAATGCCAACTCAGCTAAATAAAACAGTTGTCAATGGACTGAAGAGATAGCTTAATGGTTAAGGTACTTGCCTGCAAAACCCAAAGACCTAGGTTTGAATTCTCAGAACTCATGTTAGCCAAATGCACATGGCAGTACATGCATCTGGAATTCGTTTGTAGTGGCTAGAAGCCCTGATGTTCAATCTCTCTCTCTCTTTCTCATAAGTGAATAAGCATTAAAATAGTTGTCAAAATCAGCTGATTAAAAACAAACAGAAAGGCTGAAGAAATATCTTAGCGGTAAAGGCACTCACTTGCTTGCAAAGACTAAGGAATCCAGTTTGATTCCCCAGTACCCATGTAAACCAGATGCACAAGGTGGCACATGCATCTGGAGTTCATTTGCAGTAGATAGATACTTTGGCTTGCCCATTTTCTCTCTCTCCCATCTGCCTTTCTCTACCTCTTTCTTAAATAAATAAATAAATAATAAAACAGAAAGTAAGAACCCAGTGATAAGTCTCCAAACAAAACCAAAATAAAACTCATTCAGCTTCTTTCCTATCAATTTCTGCTTTTTCTACAGTGTTCCCTGTTTTGGCCATGATGTCACTATCTACCTACAGTTCAGGTCAGAATGAGAAATTTTGTACTGAATTGCCTTTATTACCCATACCCAATAACTTTAAATATTTCTACTTCTTTTTATCTCCATCTGCAATATCATAGTCTAGTGTACTCACATTTCTAGTTTGAGTACTGCAATAGCTTCCACATTGTTCCTCTCTTAGTCTAGTATAGTTCAAGCCCCAAATCATAAATCTAGTCTGTATGCGCCTGACACATACTAGAGTACTCAGTAAATACATTAGTGAGCAAATTCATTCTCATTCTTTCTAGACTATTCACCAGGTATGTTCTAAACAATAACCCAATTGTATTACTCCAAACTTAAAATGTTTTAGTGTCTCCTATGGCTCTTAAGATAAAATTCAAGTTAGTGAATACAATTAATGGGAGTGATCTTGTGGATTTGCATGCTGATTTTCCTTTCATGGTGGTTCCTCTTGAGATGCTTGCTCTGGTTATACTGAATTTCTTTCAGAGCCCAGAACACTGTTCATCTCTTGGACTGCACATACACATGCTATCTTATCCCTCATAGCAATCATAATGGCTATTTACCAATATTGAGCTTCTTTCTCTGCCAAGGCAAAATAGGATGTGTGTAGCCACATCAATCTCTTTTGGTTCATGAAATTAGTGCAGAAATGACTCTTAAAATTTTTGGATTGGAGATTAAAAAAACAGTGAACAAATAATTCATCCTCATTGTGAGTCTGATTTTGTTGGCAGCATGTGGCTAGTTCTGAATTGGCCCACCATAGTGTCATGACCATTATCACTGTAGGGTGGCCTGTTAGGGGCTGATTTCATCTGTGGGATAAAATGGTCACTAAAATATCCACCAGGCAGGACAGGGAAGAAAGTCAACTTTGATTATCCTGTCAGCAGTCATTTCTCCTCTCCTCTGTATACCTTTATTTCTCCTGTGTTCTCACTTACACTCTTACTGTCCTTTCTTCCTTTAGGACATTCTATTTTTTTATGAGTATTAAAAACAAATTAGGGGGCTGGAGAGATGTCTTAGTGGTTAAGGCATTTGCCTGCAAAGCCAAAGGATCCTGGTTTGATTCTCCAGGACCCATGTAAGTCAGATGCACAAGGGAGCACATGGATCTGGAGTTTGTTTGCAGTGGCTGGAGGCCCTGGCATGCCCATTTTCTCCCTCTCTCTCTCAAATAAATAAATAAAAACAAATTAGGAAGTGTTCATTTTGGTGGCAAGTAAGAGAGAGATCCTGTAGCATCTCTATTGCCTTCCCATACCATCAAGCTCCTCTCCCTACCACTTTCTCCCCCCCCCCACCTTTAAAATATAATGAAACAACGTAGTTTATATTGAAGCTGGGATAGTCTTTTCAAAGATAGTTGCCATGTGCTTTCTTCCCTGGGACCATGAATCCATTAAAGCTGAGATGAAATAGCAATTAGAAACATCACCCCTGTTGCTCCTCCTCCAGACCCTCCCCCTAGCCTGTGTAGCCAGCAGCCTCCTTGCCCTACTTTCTTTCTTTATCTATATTCTGCTGCTAGAGATCATAGTTGTTGCCAGCTACAGAGCTTTTTGATAAAGAAAAATTACTAAGTGATCTTTAAAATTAATTGGTTTCAAAACAATATGCATTGATCAGAAGTACCTTAGGAAATAGTTCAAATTGCACAGTTAAAATGCTCCTCAGATAATGACTGAGGATATTTGGGAGAGCAGGGAATACTTTTCAACATACTTCCCTTTACTCAGCCTGCTGGCTTAATACCTAGTACACATTCGTGAAACTGGATTTGATAGAGTTGGCAATATTTTCATGTTGCTTCCTAGTAGAGCTAGTCTATTATATATATCCCCTTTCAAAGAATTCTTAAAGGTGCATGCACATACTCAAATATATCCAACACAAGAACTAAAGCACATATTTCTTTAAGTATAGGAGCAAAAGAATCTTAGTGTCTGCTTTTTAAATTTTTTTTCTACTGCATTGCTTTCCTTTGGGTCCTTCAAATACAGTTTTTAAGGACTGAGACAAACTAAGGATTAGATAGTCTAAAGAAAGCAGGATAATAGGGTAGCAATTTGTTATTGTACACAGTCCACTTCTCTCTGGGATGATTTTTAAATCCTATTTAGGAGTTTATCTTAACAATAGAAACCATTTCATACAAATGTATGAAGCTTTCAGAATGAGGCAACATTTTGTCAAGAAAGAATTAATGCCTAAAAAGTAATAGAAAGAGTTGTATAAGGACAATGCTCTTTATGTTGTGATTTATGCACCAATATTAGCAATAAGCCAAATAAAACAAAGGAATGTGACCATTTCTTATGTCCTCACAATAAATGAAATTATTAATACCTAACATTTACTGAAAGGCTACTCAATAGTAATCCCCATGTTAAAGGTTTTATATGTATCATCTCATGTCTCAACCAGACCTTAATGCAAAGATCTGTGAGCTAGTCCATCTGATCAACAAAGAGGAAATAGCTGACAGAGCTTAAGCGGTGTTTTCAGGGTAGCAAGCTTTTACATGTAGGAAAAATGTTTGAACTCAAGGCTGTCCCACTTAGAGCCATGCCTGCATGCAAGAATTCTAAACTCAGGAGCTGAGGAGATGATTCAGTGGGTAAGAGTGTTTGTCATATAAACATGAGGGCCTGAGAGGGTATTATTTGTCCTGGGTTCAATGTCCAGTTCTCACATATATACACTGGCAT
Organism: Jaculus jaculus; assembly: GCF_020740685.1. Lineage (NCBI taxonomy): Eukaryota > Metazoa > Chordata > Mammalia > Rodentia > Dipodidae > Jaculus > Jaculus jaculus. Next base: position 106,829,380 of record NC_059104.1, read on the forward strand.
GGTTGTTGACACCATAATTCCAGACAGGTGGGGAAGCTCAGAATAAATGGGGAATTGATAGGGCTCATTGGTCAGCCAATGTGACTGAAAACTGGCAGCTCCTGGTTCAGTGAGAGATTCTGTCTCAAGGAAACACACAGACGAGTTATGGAGAAGGATATCTTACATTCTCTGGCCTCTGTACATGGTGCACAGGGTGTTTACATCTGCACACACTCATGCACCACTACCATACCAAATACACATAACACACCACATACAACACATGCAGCAGGAAGAAAAAGCATTTTAGAATTAGAGTAGCTAGATTTCAATTCTAGCTTCATGTTTTCTAAATAAAATGATATACAGTTAGGTCTGGGGAGATAGCTCAGTAGATAAAGCAGTTACCTCACAACTAAGTACCAGAGTTTATATCTCCAGCACATACAGAAATGCTAGGTGGGCATGGCAGGTGCTTGTAATCTCAGAGCCTGGAAGGTGGAAACAAGGGATCCTCAGGGACCACTGACTAGCTAGACTAGTTGAATTGGTGAGCTCTGGGTTCAAGTGAAATATCCTGCCTCAGAGAATAAGGTGAGGAGTGAGGAAGATGTGATATCAAACTCTAACCTCCGTTCATACATACGTATGTGCACCTACATGCATAGGAGCATGTAGACATGAACACCACACACACACACACACACACACACACACACACACACACACACCCTATACTGTACCTAGTAGGTGCTAAATAAATTACTGTCATCTTTTATTTTTTCTCATTTGCCTTGCTGCCCATCCTTGCAGGAGGAGGAATCTTGTATCTTATTTTTCATGTTTGTGTTTAATTTTTCTTCCTCAATAGAGCAAAATTATGTAATTTATTTTAAAGTTTAAGTGAGAGAGCAGTATTAATAACAGCCTCATAGTGGGAGATAAATTACTTGAAGGCTTTCCTAACAATATTTTGACACTGGACCTTCCCCACTGTGAAGAGAGACACTGGTCAGGTTAACCTCACTCCAGCAGACCAGTGTCACTTGTCACCTTCATGCTCTTTTAAAAGTGCCATCTGGTATGCCTACCAGCAGTCCGGGAGCTGGTTGGGCCTTCCTGGGTAGTATCAAATCAGATGTTGCCAAAGTTCTGTTGAGTGTCAATGGAGGAAAGCTGAATGAGACTAAAGATAAGGGAATGGATGAGGAATGAAAGCTGGTGGAGAAACTGTCTCATCACATTTTAACATTAATATCCATTCTCCTTCTGAAGGACCCAGAAACTAAATGATGCCATGACAGTCTTCAGTAGAGTGCTGCCCGGGTTAGGCCTAAATTACAAGTTTCAGCAGCTGCCCTGCCCCCTGTCCAGGACACCTGAGATTTTTCCCTCCTACCTCCCTGCCCAGGCCAATTAAGAGATTTATCCCTCCTAGTTCCCTGTCTCTGCCAATCAAAATACATACAAATGTTATTGCTGCTTGTTGCTTAGTTACCTAGCTCCCACCCACCAATTTCGCCCCCAAAATCCTAAACCAATCAGAAGAGTACAAGTGAAGTTACTGTTTAAATCAACCAATCATGTACCCATCCCCTTCTTCTGTGTTCAAATCCCTATGAAAACCCTACCCTCCCACTACTCAGGTCTCTTGTATGGATCCACTGTGTTGGTGAAGTCAAGGGACCGAGCTTAAGCCCGAATCAAAGCTCCTTGCCCTTGCATACGTGTTTGGTTCTCCTTGGTGGTCACTGGGGGTGCTGAGCACTGGGCATAGCACTGCCTGCCTTCCATCCTCTCTCCTTTCCCTTCCTCCCTAAGTCACTGTCCCCCTACTACTTCACTCCCCACTGACTCTTTCCCTTTTCTTTTATGTGTGCCTATGTTGCTGCTGAGGAAAATGAGCTTTAGATTAGTAGCATGCTCAAGGGAATATGGTGTGTCTGTCATGGAGGTTTGTATCATAGTGGTGTTAAAGGTGTACAACATGTTTTGATATGCATAGGCCTAGCGAAAAGGCTATGACAGTCATGCAAATTGGCATACCAACCTTCTCACAGTTTGCCCTCCCTTTTTGTATCAAAAACACTAAATTCCTTGTTATGTGGTCCGGGGTCACACAGGCAAGACCATGGACTCACAGAATGTGAGGCAAAGTTTTATTGAGTAAAAAAGAAAGTAAAGAAAAAATAAAGTCTGGTATACCAGGTCTGCTCCCAGAGGGAATCTAAGGGGGCAAGGGGTTAGCAGTGAACTGTTCAAAGGGGCAGATTTCACTGGAAATAAACACATGATGTTAGAAAAATAAAACAAAAACAGGATGAGAGTTAAACTGTAAATCACAAGTTACAGGCAACAGTTACAGCCATAAAAGTTTTAAAAAAAAAAGGAACTTGTAAACAGATCTGTTGCTCAGTTAGGTCAATTCTAGGAAGTGCTACCTGGGGAGGTGCAAGGTAGGCCTGTGACCAGGAGTCCTGCTTATGTTAAGGAGTTTGCACAACAATGCAGGCCCCAGGAAACGCTATCCATCCCAGCAGAGCCTCTTATTTACCTGCCATTAGCAGAGCAGAGCCTCCTGCAAGGAAGTGACTTCTATAATTCTCTAAGCTAGCTACAAACAAATGTAGAGAAATATAACATTTTGCTCTATTTACATCCTCTCTTTTAGCAAAAATCCTAAATAAGATTCTATCAGCTGTGAGTCTCATGTTATGCATGTCATAGAAATTTATACCAAGCTGTTTTTGTTCATAAACCCTTGATGCTTCTGCTTTGTTCTTCTCCCCAAATGAAGATAAGGACCCTACAGGAGAAAGAGGAAGCGTCTTTCCAGAAGGCAGGAGCTAACACACCTCATAACTAACCTAAGTGGCCGCCCAGTATCTTTTGGGTCACAGTTGTCCTGGCCTGCTCCTGAAGCTTGCTCATTTTTGCCTTCTACTTCAAGAAAACACTATTTAACATCACCAGGGGTGCTTTTGCCAGTTCCTTCTTGTCTGCCAAATGAGAAAAATCTGAGCCTATCTTTCTCAGGGCTTTGACATTTCAGTTTTCCAACAGTAATAAATGATGTTACCTCTTTGAGCGCTGGGATTTTTCCCTCCTTGCTAAACTGCACAGTTTACTGCACTTTGCTGGACTTGCAAATTGCAAAGTAACCTCCTAGGGGACTGATTATACTTTTTAAAAATTTGCATTTTTCATTTTTCTTATTATTAACTCTCAAGAAGGCAAAAACAAAGATTTTCTTTCTTTAAATATTGTTCTGGCTTTCGTAGGTCAAAATAAGCTCATAGAATAATAAAGTCCTTTAGGCATTGCTATTATTCCTTGTGGACAAGGCAGAATACAAATATGAGCTAAGTGAATAATGTCTTCTACATGGGAGGGCTTTCCTGATATGCTGTCCTACCCTGAAAATACATCTTCCTTATCATGTTACCTGAGGACCACAAAATTACCTGTTAAGTGCCTGCTGTCAGTGCTGCTTACTTCTATCAAGCAATAGTTGTAATTATTTTTCATAGAAAATACTTACATAGTTAAGATGCTAAATGTTGTGATAATTTGATAAAATATTAGCAACCAGTTTATGTGTATATCTATGAGGTGATTGAGTGAAATAATTAAAAATGATCAATCAATGGTGTCTGCATAAAGTAGCTTTGGAATATGCCTTGATGATTTATCAAATGAACAGTTAGAGGCAATGGCAGGAATTGCTGAGTTGGAACGCTATACTTTCCTCTGGTATTCACAGGTCTTAATAGTCCTCCTGAACACAGAAAGAGGAAGCATATTTTAGTTATGGCCAGGAAAAGGAACATTCATGAAGCAATTTCTCCTGATTGATGATTCAGAGCAGTGAGGTGTTTCTGATTTGGGAAAAAAAAAAAAAAAAAAAAAAAAACTAACCAATTTGTCAGTGTAGTGTTGGAAGGAACAAAGTTTCTCATTTGATTTCATTGACTTAATACATCTTGGGAATAACAAGTACTCTGCTAGTCCCCAAACATGAGAAGGTAGATGCATGCAGAATAGCTGCTTAATAGAAAAACCATCATTTGTTAAAAGAACTGTCTGCTTATATTTCCTTGGGCTTTTTAGGAGTGCAAATAAACCAAGCATAACACCATTTGTTTCTGTAAGTACAGCTACAATGGCATAAAAACCAAGGTAGAAGTAAATATGTTTCTGCTTTTCAACAAGAATGCATCCCTGTTTAGCTCCCTGTTTACAAATATGCTCTCTTAGAGGCATCTTTGCCTTTTCCCCCCCAAACAGAAAGAAAGGAACCACACATGGATCTGGTAAATGCAGGCTCTGTACTGCAGCATTGACCCAGTCTGAGAAGAGGCTTTGACTTAATTCATAGTGAGGGACCATGAATATTCATCTCATTCTGTTTTGTCCTAGTGTCTGTAAGTGCTTCATTTACTAGAGCTGTTTACAATACCTTGTAGGACTCCAGAGTAATAAAAAGAAGTGAAGCTTAGGTGTGACATGAGAGAGTTGCAAGAGATATAAGTAGGTAGGGTATTTCAAAAAGTTAACCTTATTCAACGTTGGAAGAAACTTAGAATCTCCAGGGGGAGTGTTAAAATATACTGTGTTTGAATGAAACTAGAATTTGGGAATAAGATTAGGATAAATTATTTTAAAACTCCTTATGTGAGTTGAATGCACCAGCAGACCCACAGTTCTACATACTTCAGCTCCTGCAGAGGATATATAATCTAAAAGAGGATTACACTAGGAAAGGGGACTGAAACAAAAGTTCACTAAAGATGTACAAATGATCAATAGATAAATATATGTTAAACCTCAATAGTAACTAATAAAATAAAATAACTGCTATATAAGTAAAATAGCAGTGTAATGTCATTTTTTTCTACCATGCTGGTTAAGTTTTAAAATGGACAGTTTTTAGTAAGGTATGAAAGACATAATAGCTGTTTCCTAATGCTAATTATATTCCTATATTGTGAGCAATGGCTTGAGAGGGGCTGACTTGATCTTTTTTCTGCTCCTGGGCCACTGGGGATGCTATTTCCTACCAGGGTTGAGGTTGTTCTCACCCTACCAGTTGGAGATCCCAGTTTGTGGCCAATTAAAACAGTGTCTATCAATGGTTCTGGACTAAATACAAGCTCTTCTATGTAAAAGAGCCATTTTATATTCAGGAAATCAGAATAAGGATGGAACTAATAAAAGGAAAGCTGCAGTGAAGCCATGACTCCCCAGTTACATGAGCAGTAAGTCCCCTCCCTGTTTAAACCAACTAACTAGTTCACCTTATCAAGCTAAAATATCCATTTGTACTCCCAACCTCAGCTGTTGGTGATACAAACTGAAAGTAACCTTTCCAGAGAATAATTAGCAAATTACTCCAGAAATATTAAAATACATTCACACCTTTCTTTTACTCTGAAATCTCAGTTTGAGCAGTTTATTCTAAAGAGATAATCAAAGGTTGTCAAACTGTTCCAAAAATGAATATTCATAACAGAATTGTTTTAATAACTATAAATTAGAAATAACCAAAATGATGAGCTTACAAAACAAAGATCAGACATATTTATATGGAGAAGTCATCAAAATTATGCCATTAGCAATATTTAGTCATGACTATGAATTTAAAAATGTTCATCTAAAAGGAAATATAACCCAATATAAAATAATTATTCCAGCTAGTGGGATTATAGGTAACCTTTATTTTCCTCTACGGACCTGCGTTTTCCAAATTCCCTATAATGAGCATATATTAGTTTCATACCCAAGGGGAAAAAATATTGTTAGCAAACATGATGATTATCTTCTCTCTCCCACAAACCTTTATTGTTTCTATTTTCCCAGGGAACATCTCTTTTCCAAGAACTGCTCCAGGGTCCTACAAGGCATGGAGAGTCACTATTCATACCACATAACATTTCCTTTCTAAGATTCGAACCTTCTCCATCAATGTCATGTAAGTGTTGTGTCTCTCAGGATATTGTGAACCAGAAGTTCTAGCTCAACCTCCTAATCAGGATAAAGGGTAAAGAGACTTGAAGAGTCTGAGGAGATCCCTTGCTCTGCTGACCATTAGAAATATCTCTGAATTACAGAAGTTGTTAAGGATGTATGAGTGATCTGTAATAATCCATTGATTTACTCCAGGGGCTGTCTAACCAACTCACTACTACATAAAGCCTTATATCAAAAAATTGCACGAAATCTCTGTTTTGCTACAGCTAAAGATCTAAAACCTGGTGCCCTTCTGTCACTACTTTAAAAAAATGTGTTCTTCTCTGACTCTTTTTGCTCTTAGGAAAATTTTTATGTTATTTTAAGCAACAAATTGAAAGGGACCTCAGTGGGTGCAGAGTAAGTGGAGTCTTCGATATGTCTCCCTACAGAGGTGAGCAGTTGTCATCCGTGCAGCTGTGCTAAGCTCAAGCAGGGTGGTTGGCAAAGAGGTGGGAGGGGGGTAAAGTCCAGCAAATGAAAGTAAGCACCCCTTCTACTTTAAGTTGCAAAGGATTTGCCTCTGAGTGCCTAACAGTAAGCAGTACCTTCAGTTTGGAGCAAAGAAAGACTCCCCCCAAAGGCTGAATTCTTGCCTGGTTACCTGGAAATCAGAGAAGAAACTACTTTTGAAAAAAGCTAGGAAAGGAATTATGAGGTACAGATTCCTCCTGGAGATCAAATGCTAATGTGAATTGTGCAAAGATCAACACCAAGGCTGAAAAATACCAAAACAATTAAGATAAGCTGCATCCACTGTGGTTTACATTCCAGATGAGTGCTGCTCAGACTTTAATGTGCATAGAAACCCCTAAGCTGCTCTTTAAAAGTCTGAGGTAGATCACTGCATTCTGTTTCTAATAAGCTCCCAGGTGATGCTGGTATTCTCAGGGCTTTATTTTGAATGACAAAGTACTAGGCCTGGGAGAAGAATGAAGCTTGTATCTCTTCTGTGGGGCTACTAGGTCTCCATGAGTCCAGCAGAGCTCTGGTTTACAAGGTTCAAACCTCATGATAGCTTTGTGAGGGTTGGGAGGAAACAATGAAAGCAGCACAAGATGTAGTATAGCCTAGTACAGTGTGGACAAATTGAAAGGATCTAGAAGAAATATCCATGGAGTTCAAATCTCCTTACAGAAATAATAACAGAACAATGCCAATTACCCTGATTTTATCAGTGCACACTATGCATATATGGAAATATCCCACTAATATGTACTGTTACTATATCTTAATAAAAACAAATTATAGACAGCTCAATTTTTTTATAGTTGGAATCCCCTTATATTTCAGTTCAATTTTGTACCTTAGGCAGGTTAATAAACACTGTAATTTTTAGTTGTCTTATCTGTAAAATGGAATCATGCCTCCAGTTGTAAGTGCATGTGTGTATAATATGAAATATTTGATATAACAAAACAATGCAAAAAAATTAACAGTTGTTATTATGATTATAATTTTTAAGAGTATAGGGTCATCTGGCCAATAACTATGTATAAATAAACATAGCTATGGAAAATGGGAAACCCAAGGTTAAAAGGAGGTGCCACTAGAAACATACCCCAAGTGTTTATCTGTGATGCCAGCAGACTCCTTTCAAATCCAAAATGCTTCTTTGTCTAGGAATCCTTTTATTTTCTGGGAAGTATCTTGGAAGAATGTGATACCCTTCCTCAAATACTCCACCCTGAGCATAAGGGAATAAAAAATATTTGTACCAGAGAGGGGATTCAGCTATATTTCTAAATGTACACTCAGAGTGTGAGTCATAATTTGGGTAACTATCATTATAATGAAAGTTAGAAAAAAGGCATTGAAGGGGGCAGACTGAAGGGTTGTCATTTATTGAGATTCTCCTAACTTTGTATATTTTATATCCTTCGGTTGTTACCTCATTTATTCCTTACAGCAACTCTATGGGTAAGCAGGGATGAGACAAGTGTCCAGCACACTACATGACTGGCAGGCAGCTCTACAGGTTGGGGACCTTCTTCTCCCAAGCAGCTGTTTGCCCACTATATATCCTTAGGGAGAGGTCTTGCAACCTTCTTCCCAGACTTGTTGACCTCCTGACTTGAGAAAATTGCTAAAGAACATTGGTCATTCTGCCTGCCAATAGTTGTTTACTGCTCCTAGAACTTTGGGTAGTAGTCCTTTTAAGTTTCAGCTCTCCAAGACTTGTTGACTTCTTGACATCCTCCTCTTTTAAGTAGGGAATATTTTAATTCAGAGGAATTTGCTATACAACACAGTATCTGTGGTTGTGGGAGCTTTAGAATCACTGAGAACTCTAGGGTAGAAGAATACAACTATTAATCAAAAGAAACAAATGAGCCTTAAATACATAGACATCTATCATTACAATGAAAGACTGAGGCCCCATCACCCCTAGATATATTGGTCCATGTGAAAATGGCCAGAGAAATCTGGTCTTAAGAGAGAAAAGTAGAGATAAGCAGAACAATGCAAAAATCTGACACCATTTGGATTATCCAGGCATGGTAGTGTATGCTTATAATCCTATGCAGCACTTAGAGTTGGTGACATGAAGCTCAGGAGTTGAGGTCAGCCTCAGGTTTATAGCAATTTCAGTGCCAGCCTAGGCTCTATGAAACCACACAAATAAGAGTGGGGGAACCAGGGACCATATGGATCCAAAGATTGGATGTGGAGACAACTTACAATTAAATTGGCCACTTATGTTCCCATTTGCTATCCATTTGCTGGTCAAAACACCTTTTGAGGCTGGCTGGTCATATTCCCTGCTTGAAAGCCATTAGTACCTCATTTATGCTTAAATAACTTTAAGCATACTTCTGCTGCTTGTGATCAAGCAATTCCTGATGAAGACCATGACAATCTCATTAGGCCAAGTTTAGCTCATGTACTTTCACACTGCTTTCTTGTTTTGCTTTGTATACAGAAAAATAAAAAGTCATCTTATTCAAAACTGCACAACTCATTCCAGTTAGCTACTACTCACAAGGAAATAGTTTTCTGCAAATTGATGTTTCACCTGAATGTTCCATTGCTCTAAAGGGTAGTCACACTTTACTGGACAATTTTAATCAAATCCTTTGCCCACAATGGTGGAAAGGTGCGGACTCATCATTGCCCCATAAAACTGCTCTCAGCTAATAAAAGTCATTTTATTTGAACTGTTAACTGTACATTTAGGGTAAATCTATTTCAATTACAAGAAGAATTCATATGGAAACATTGTAAGGAGAATTCCAACTATCAAATCCCTCTGCAGTGACCTTAACTCATTAAATAAGAACAATTTACTTTACGTTGCAAACATGAATGTGATGATGATGTAGGCAATAAAAAAGATAACAGATAATTTAACCTAAAATTAAAAAAAAAGTGCATGCCAGAATTCTGATGAAATCTTTTATACCTACCATAATAAATTACTTTTGACTTGTACATTTATATTTTGAATAATATTTCTGTGTAAAATAATCAAGTCATTTAGAACTCCATGAAACATCTCAATATGTTGAAGACATTTATATTCATTTCAAGAAACATCTGTTACTTAACTGGCATATTGAATACTTCAAGTATTTAAGGCTCTATGAAGGCTAAAAATAGGAATTCCTTCATGTGGCCCAAGAGACATAACAGCTTTATGTTTCTCCATCACCCAATACTAAACTTGGACTCTCAAAATAAAGAAGGGACAAATTCTGGTTTAACTCTGATAAGTTCAGGTGGCTCTCACAAATACAAGAATATACCAAAAACCATACATGTTGTTATAGGCAGTGCCACAAGTGGGATACCTCCCAATGAGTTGCTGGTCATGGAGGGCGGCTCCTATGGATCACAAAACAATACTGGCCATTGTCAATGCCCTTGGTTGATGACCCTATTATAACTAATCACATACTTTGATTGCAGGGCACTGAGAAACAAGATGGAACTGAACTAAAAGTTTCATCCCTGCTGGCTAGCTGTCATAGTGCTAGAAAGTGCTATGCAGCCAGCTGGAGGAGGAAAATCATCAATAGTTGCAATCAGCAATGAACTCTGTGAACTTAACAACTGACAAGCCAGGCAATAGAAGCCGACTGGTGCAATACTTACACAGCTGTTATAGGGATAACCAACTGCTTTCCAGCTGGATTTGAGGACTGCTCCATAAGAGAGAATTCATACCTGGCACTGAAGATGTACTCAAAAGCCTATGTATTAGAAGGCCATAGGCCCTAGGTGAGAAGCTCTTATAATTGTTTTGATAAATAGATATTTTATGCCATTAAGTTGCCCTCCAAATACTTGTGTTTATACCCATAGATTAGTATTACTTTCACCTTTGTTCAGACTTGTTTTTGCAGTTGGCAGTGACTCCTGGAAAGATGAAAAGCTCATCAAAGTGCTAAGAATAAGGAATGTTGAGTGTTCAGTGTACTACCTCCAAAGCACAGGAACATTGCAGAAGAGGGGGCAGAAAGAACATAAGAGCAAGAGTATATGGAGGTGTGCTTTATAATTCTTATATTCTTACATTTTTTTTCTTTGTAAACTTTGTACTGACAATTTTAATACATGTATATAATGTGTTTTGATCCTAATGCCTGTCTATTACCTTCTCTTGTCCCCTCCTCTGTCCTTCTTTTAATGAACTTATTTTTCTTTCCAGAAATTCACTCTATGTCTTTTTATTTTGCCCTCCTTTACCATCCATGATAGAATGTTGATGGACCCAATATTGTGTAGATCATTTCTAAGATTTGTATGTCAATCAAAAACTTTTAGAGGGCTGGAGACATGGCTCAATAGAAAACACTTTTCTAAGGTGCATGAAGCCCAAGGCTCCTAATCAAGTAGTACTCTCATACACATTATGCTCATTTTTTAACAAGGCCTATATAACATAGTAATCATTATTCTCATTTTAAAAATATATTAAAAGCAGACATATTGAGGTGACTTGCCTCTAGTCCTAAGGCTATTAAATGGCAGACTTAGAACTAAAATCAGGTATTCTAATTCTGAGAACAATGTGTTTCCCACTAAATATTTACAATCTGTTTACTTGAATTTTTTTTTATTTTATTATTTTGAGGTTTGATACCCCATATAACAGTCAAGTCATTATTGTACCAGTTGGCACACCTTGCCTGGCTGGTCACTTGTGTAGCTTACAGGATCTACCAGGCATGGCTGATTTTTTTTTAAATTTTTTATTTATTTATTTGAGAGCGACAGACACAGAGAGAAAGACAGATAGAGGGAGAGAGAGAGAATGGGCGCGCCAGGGCTTCCAGCCTCTGCAAACGAACTCCAGACGCGTGCGCCCCCTTGTGCATCTGGCTAACGTGGGACCTGGGGAACCGAGCCTCAAACTGGGGTCCTTAGGTTCACAGGCAAGCGCTTAACCGCTAAGCCAAGCATGGCTGATTTGAATCAATTTTTCCTTGTATTATAACAACCCAAATTTTCCAGTGGCACAGCAAAATCATTGGTTACTACACTGAGGATTGAACCTAGGTATCTTGTACATTCTAAGTCAATGTTCTCTCACTGAGCTATATCTCTAGCCCTCCTTTACTTTTATTTTGAGACAGAATCTCACTGTGTAGCACATGTTGGCCTGTGACCCTGGATTCCCAAGATTAAAAGCATAAGCTACCATAAACAGAGGGTTTTTTTCTTTTTCTTATGTTGAGATAGGATATCATTAAGTTACCCAGACCGGGCTTTCCTTCCCTTTGTAGCCCAGGTAGTCCTTGAACTTGTGATTCTCCTGATTCAACCTCCCAGTATCTTGGATTCTAGGTTTGTAGCACCAGAATGGATGATCTGAATCATTTCTCCACATTATTAAAATCTAACTTTTCCAGAGACACAGAGAGATCATTGGTTATTACGTATTCTGGAATGTTCATCATCAACTTCTAAAACAATGTCTAGACAGAATTTCAGCATCATGAAAGCATGTTCAGTTCTCTGGGTCAGAACAATCCATCAGAGTAATCTCAGTTCTCCTAACTCCACTCTCTCCTACCCCAGGCTCCCCATAAGCAAAAGGTGGCATGATGTCCCTTCTCTTGGCTGCCAAGTGAATATACACATGAAATCACAAACACTCTCTTGTGTTTTATGAGAATTCTGTCTTCACCCTTCCTTTTTTGTCTCTCAAATGTAGTTTTCCAACTGAAAGAATTCCCTGCCTAGTTTTATAAATACAGTTCCAGACTCTCATTCCTTACCAGAAGTAATGGGAAGAGCATGATCCCCACATTCACAATGCCTGTCCTAAAATATCTCTGACTTTTCCAGAAACTTCATCCCAGATTCCTCATTGGTAGAAGGGGAATAGTCATATTTTCTTCATATCACTGAGGTGAGAATTAAGCAGGGAGTTGTCCAGGATGATGCCAAGTCTAGTAATTATCAGTCTCCTCTGTACAAGTGACAGAAGTTCTGCTATGCACAGACCTCATTATATTATTCTCTGATGCCTCTGATTTTTAGCATTGAGAAGATAGGGTAATAAATACTTAGCGAAATGAATGTTGATGCCTAATTGTAGTTTAGATTGAGGGAAAGCAATAGTGTTAATTTCAGTATTTACAACTAAATTAGTAGCATTTTGCTTGTAATATCTACCCCTCATGAAAAGCTCTACACATATTGATACAGGTGCCATTGCTCTTGGGCATTGGCAAGGTATCCACCTGGCCAGGAATGAGCTAAGAGCTAATAGGATGGGTCCTTAACAGGCACCATAAACAACTGATTTCTAATCTTGACTGTGTTTAATTAGCTTTGTGACATCAGGAATGCCACTTTAATCTTTGAAGTTCTGGTTATTAGTTGACAAAATATGCACATTAAATTAAATCCTCTTCAAAATTGCTTTTGGACCTGTAATTTGTGATTTTTTCCAAGCATAATCCTCAAATTGAATATGAAGTCTTAACCATATTTTTATGTTATCATTAAACTGACATTTTAAAATTTTTTTTTAAAAGTTTGTTTATTTTTATTTATTTGAGAGCAATAGACAGAAAGAGAAAGGCAGAGAGAGAGAGAGAGACAGAATGGGCGCGCCAGGGTCATCAGCCACTGTAAACGAACACCAGATGCGTGCGCCTCCTTGTGCATCTGGCAACGTAGGTCCTGGGGAATGGAGCCTTGAACCGGGGTCCTTAGGCTTCACAGGCAAGTGCTTAACTGCTAAGCCATCTCTCCAGACCTAAACTGACATTTATTTATTTTAAATTTTATTTATTTATTTATTTGAGAGTGACAGACACAGAGAGAAAGACGGATAGAGGGAGAGAGAGAGAATGGGCGTGCCAGGGCTTCCAGCCTCTGCAAACGAACTCCAGAGGTGTGCGCCCCCTTGTGCATCTGGCTAACGTGGGACCTGGGGAACTGAGCCTCGAACCGGGGTCCTTAGGCTTCACAGGCAAGCGCTTAACCGCTAAGCCATCTCTCCAGCCCTAAACTGACATTTTTTAAGAGTAAAGTAAACTGGAAATATCACCTGGATTTAGTTGTTAAATTTGGAGATAAAAATTTATTGTATACAATTTAATAGATTGCATGCCAAGCTTATCTGATTTTTATTTTGGTTAAATTAAAGGATGATTCCTTCTGAAAGTATCCAATGTCATAGGTATTTTTAATCACTTACACATGAAACCAGTAAATAGGTCCTCACATTTTTTTCTCTGGGAACGTAATTTTTACTTTTCTAAAAGTAATAGAATCCTATAGATAATAGGAATATATTTTTACCACTTGAAAAATAATCGAACAGACAAAGCAACCAATACTATACCTCTAACTTCATTCCTTAATTGCTTTAGGGAAAACTTATGAAAAGAGTTGCCTATACTCAGTCTCCAATTAAATTTTGTTCTCCATTGCTCTTAATCTAGTCTTTATTTCTCTTTACTCTGAAAATTGTGTAAGTTGAGGCAGAAATGATTCCAATTTTGGTAAGTATAAGAATTGATTATGTGCACTCACTCATACCAATCTGCTGTACTTGAACATTCCCAGTGCAAGTTCTTATACTTGGCTTCCAGAACACCATGCATTACAAGGTTTCCTCTCACTGTCTTTCTGCTCATCCATATACCCATATCCTCTAAGTTGGAAGGGAGCACCTACTTTTATTCCTCTCTATTTAAACTGGTTTCATTAGTGCTCAGTAGAATGGAGGCATCACCTTCATACCAAGTATTCAAAATGTATGCCCGTAGCATCAACTCTCCCATAACTTTATCTCATCCATCCAACGTCTACTTAACACTTCTATTTAATATTAAATAAATACTGCAAGTACAATACGTCCAAAGTTTGTTTGCACCTCAGAGCTTGCTTTTGTCATGATCTTTGATATCTCAGAGAAAAGCCAGTAGCAAACCAGGTCCAAAATATTGGAGTCAATCCTTGTTCTTTTTTTCTTTTTGTGACCCTGTTTTTTTTTTTTTTTTTTAGTTATGTACATACTCAGTGGTAAACAATCATATTGGTATAATCGTTACCCTCCATCCAGTCCTCCCCCCTTGGAAATGACCCTCCTCTCTGGGGATTGTGGGCCATGCATCGTGGGATAGCCATCAGTTATGAGTAAGAGGCAATGTCTCTGTGTATAATGTCCCAACTTGTGGCTCTAACAATTTTTTTGCCCCCTCTTGCACAAATTCCCCTGAGCTATGTTGGGTTCATTTTAGGTCTACTTCAGTGATGAGGTCTTGGGAACCTCTGTGTCTGTAGATATCTGGTTTGGTAGGAGTTGAGTGTTCTGTGTCTATCTCCTTGACCCTTGTACTGGTTCCATTCTACTGAGTGGATTGTTAGCAATTCAAGAGCAGTTGCTTACTCACCTTGGCTGTGTGCCACTATTGAACTTGGGTGAGCATCACATCAGGATTTGCTGCTGAGTAGCTTAGACCAAGAGTTGCTTGGAAAGATGTTGGTCATTTTCCCTCAGTTGCTTATGTAACACTTTCTGGCACTAGACAAGCTAACTGTCTGTGGACTGACTTTCTTCCAGATTTCAGCTAGGCATCTTCAGCAGGGACTTACCATTAACTGTTGGTGGGTAATCAAGTGCTCTGACAGAAATCTGCCTTCTTTTGGGAAACCTTGTAGGTGTCTCTGGTCAACAGCTCATTGTGGATGTTAGCCACATCCTGGTACTGGGAGTTACAGACCAGTGCCAAGGAAAAAGAAGGAAGAAAAACATAGGTAATATAAAAGAGAAAGAAATGAGGGAGAGTGAGAGAGAGACACACAAGAGAAGATTAAGGTTAGTCTTCATCATACCCTCTCCAGGGTCCTTTGATTCATGTGTTCCCTCTAAGGACCTGGTGAAGATAGGAAGAGTGGGATAGGAGGAGAAAGTAAGGGGGGACACAAAACTGGATCATTATTCTGTCTAAATGTCTCTCTGGTCATGTATTTCATAAGAAAATCTTGGCAACTTTATCTTTCCACCATATTCAGATTCTACTCTTTTTAAAAGATTTATTTTAATTTATTTATTAGAGACAGAAAGAAAGAGGTGTGGGGGGAGAGTGATAGTAACAATGGGCATGCAAGGGCCTCTACCCACAGCAAAAGAAGACCAGACACATGCACCACCATATGCATCTGGTTTATGTGGGACCAGGAGATTCAAATCTGGGTCCTTTGACGTCACAGGCATGTGCCTTAACTGCTAAGGCATTTCTCCAGCCCCAGATTCTAAGCTTCTATCATTACTATCTACTACTCTTAGCACTCTAGCACCAGTCATATCTATTCACACGTGGATTATTGGAAAACATCTCCTCTCTTCCATCTCTGAGTCTACACTTTCTTCCCCAGAGACTGTACATGATATGACCACCTGAGCTATCTTTTTTGGGGAAAAAAATAAGATGCATGATGTTTTCAAGTTCCAGTGGTTTCCCTTCTCACTCAGAGTAAAATCCAAATTGTCTACAAAAATGTTTAAGCACTGTGTAATCTGTCTCCTAGTTACCATACTAACCTCACATTACACCATTTCAACCACATTGACCTCTATAGTGTCCTTCACAGGCCCAGAGACAACTTCCCCCTCAAGGCATTTGTACATCGTTTAAACTGCTTGGAATTCTCTTCTTCAAAATAATTATAATAATTAAGTTAATAATAACGTTTCTTGAGTTCTCATCACTTATATATGTTGGCCTGGATGCCCTGTTCTGTGAAGCTTGCCCCCAACAATTTTCCTCATCAGCCTACTTTATTATTTTTCTCAATTTTTTAAAAATATTTTTTGTTCATTTTTTATTTATTTATTTGAGAGTGACAGATAGAGAGAGAAAGACAGAGGGAGAGAGAGAATGGGTGCGCCAGGGCTTCCAGCCACTGCAAACGAATTCCAGACACATGTGCCCCCTTGTGCATATGGCTAACGTGGGACCTGGGGAACTGAGCCTTGAACCGGGGTCCTTAGGCTTCACAGGCAAGCGCTTAACCGCTAAGCCATCTCTCCAGCCCTATTTTTCTCAATTTTTATTAACATTTTCCATGATTATAAAAAGCATCCCATGGTAATACCCCCCCACTTTCCCCTTTGAAATTCCATTCTCCATTATAACCCCTCCCCATCTCAATCAGTCTCTCTTTTATTTTGATGTCATGGTCTTTTCCTCCTCTTATGATGGTCTTGTGTAGGTAGTGTCATGCACTATGAGATCATGGATATCCAGGCCATTTTATATCTGGAGGGAGCAGGTTGTATGTAGTCCTACCCTTCCTTTGGCTCTTACATTCTTTCTGCCACCTCTTCTGCATTAGACCCTGAACCTTGGAAGGTGTGATCGAGATGTTACTCAGTACTCCAGTCACTTCTTTCTAGCACTATGATACCTTCTGAGTCATCCCAAAGTCATTGCCATCTAAAAAGAGAAGATTCTCTACCCAAAGTGAGAGTAGCATTAATATAAGGGTATAAATATTAAGAGAAGTGCTTACTGGGCAGTTTGATAAGCATAGTAAATTATAACTTGCTTACATATAACCAAACACTCCCGAATGAGAATTTTCAGTTTCTACTGGATTTTGTGGTTTATTTATATATTTCCTTATGGTTGATTTCATTCCATTGAAATTTATAGGATTCAGGAGTGCCATGTATATATTGTTTTTGTCAGGACTTTTAGATTCTGCAACAGTACTTGGAACAGAATAATAGGTGCTCAACAAATATGTGGAACAAAATATTGCTTATCCAGAGATTTTGTGTTTGTGTTCCAGGAAATGTATCAACACACAAAGTTTGGGCAGGCTGTTTTCTTGTGTAAGCTCTGTAGAACCCCACACAGTACAAAGATGAAACTTCTTTCTGAAAGAACAGGCCACAGTGACCTGAACACAACTGTAGGTCATTTTACTTTTCCTAATAGTAGTGTGCTTCTTTAAATTAAGTCATGTCATTACCTCCTACTCTCATTATTGAAGGTCAAAATCTCCAGATCTGTTTTAGCTCTGGGCATTTAAACCAGTGGCCTTGTTGGACCTTGGGCCATATGTGCTTTCAATGGTGGAAAAAACAGAATAAGTAAGTTTCTTCCAATGATTTCTAAGACATATCTCAAACCCTACTTCTTCCTGCATCTTTTCTTTCCTTTTTTTTTTTTTTTTTTTTGAGGCAAGCTCAACATACTGCCTTTTTTATGGAAGAGTAAGAGTAACAGTAAGAGTGAGAGTGAGAGTGAGAGTGAGAGTGAGAGTGAGAGTGAGAGAGAGAGAAAGACATGGGGGGGAGAGAGAATTGGTGTGGTAGGGCCTCCAGCCACTGAAATTGAATTCCAGATGGGTGCACCCCCTTGTGTGCATGTGCGATCTTGTGTGCTTGCATCACCTTGTGCATCTGGCTTATGTGGGACCTGGAGAGTTGAACATGAATCCTTAGGCTTCACAGGCAAGCTCCTTAGCCACTAAGCCATCCCTCTATCCCTTGAAGCTTTCTTGAACACACCTCCTCATCCATAAACAACATGGAGTTTCCCCCTTTTTTATCTTTTCCATACCAAGAATATCCCTATCTTAGCACCTGAAATGCATGGTGGTCATGTTAAGTGTGCTCCTTCTATTAGAATATGAGTCTGGAGTGCAGGCATTTTTTTTTTTTCATAACCCTGCTGTCTTCACTGGGCTTGGAATGTGGGAGAGTCTCAAAGGATTTTATTCAAACAAATTAATACAAAAGAGAAGAACAGTGATAAGCTGACTAAGCATTGCTTTCTAAGGTTATAGCTATGAAGAACAGTGAAGTCAATAATAGGCATTGCCATCACTATGACCATTATCAAGTAATGATGTACCACCAGCTTTAACCAGATATTAAATGAGGGAATGGGATATAAACAGTCAAATTCAAGACACAGGCATATTTATAAGATAAATAACAACACAAAGGGCACAGGCTAAATGCCCAAGATGTGAGAGAGAAAAAGAGTGGCAGGAATTGAGATTAGCATGGTCCAGGACATCTTTATGAAAGATCTGAGCATTGAATTATGTCTGAGAAAAAAATGACTGAGTTGCTTGAACAAGATAAACAATGTATCATAGGCAAGTTAGACCAGAGTAAATTCCTAAAATGATGTAGTTTCTCTCTGTAGTTAAGGACAAAAAAACTAGTCACTGAAAAGTGAAGATTTTTAAAATATTTTAATGTATTTGTTTGCAAGCAGAGAGATATAGAAAGAAGAAAGAAAGAGATAATGGGAGTGTCAGGACCTCCAGCCTCTGAAAACAAACTCCAGATATGTGTACCACTTATGTGCATCTAGTTTTATGTGGGTAATGAAGAATTGAGCCTGGATCATTAGGCTTTGCAGACAAGCACCTTAATTGCCAAGCCATCTCTCCGGCCCTTTTAAAATAATTTTGATTTTTATTTTCCAAAGGCTTAAATTATAAATATCCTCATGTACCACACCCCTTCATCCATTCTGAGGTCCCTACTCTGTGTGGTTGTTGGTATTCCCTGTGGGTCATGAAGACCTCATTCCATGTGGAGTAATGTGCCTTAGGATATTCCAACCCACTCTGTGGCTCTTACAATCTTTTTACCCTCTCTTCTGCAATGTTCCCTCCCTGAACCACAATATTCTCTAGGCCTGTTAACAGTCTGATTTAGTGTTTTCTGTGGCCTCTGGGTTTCTGCTTTGATGTTTTAAAAAATATTTTTATTTACTTATTTTAAAGGAGAGAGAGAGGAATTATGTGTGAGAGAAAGAGAATTAATTGGCATGTGTTGCAGTCAGCTTCACATGCTGCCAGAAAACACTTAGAATGCTGCTCTCATTGTTTGCTCAACAACCAGTACTAGGGATATGGGGACAGACAACATGGTCAATCAAAACCCATCAAAGAGCCGGATAGATGGCTTTGCAGGTGAGGCACTTGCCTGTAAAGCCTAATGAGTTGAATTCCCCAGTACCCACAAAAACAAGATTTATTTTGGCTTACAGACTCAAAGGGGAGTTCCACAATGGCAGGGCAAAATGATGGCATGTGCAGAGAGTGGACATCACCCTCTGGCCAACATCAGATGGACAACAGGAACAGGAGAGTGTGATAAACACTGGCCAGAGGATACTGGCTATAATACTCATAAGCCCACCCCCAACAATACACTGCCTCCAGGAGGCATTAATCCCCAAATCTCCATCAGCTGTGAACCTAGCATTTAGAACACCTAAGTTTATGGGGGGGGGGGGGACCTGAATCAAACCACTGCATCATGCTGCTGGCCACCATAAACTGGTAACCATACATGATATAAAATGCAATGCATTCATTCCATCTTTAAAAATCCCCATAGTTTTTATCAATCCTAATGATGTTCAAACATTCCCACAGTCCAAGATCTTTTAACTGAGCCATAATACCAAAAATTTAAAAACCATAATTGCACCGAAAAAGCATTCATATGGCAAAAGATGGAATTGGGCATAGCAAAGAAATATTCAAGCAATACAAGATTTAAACAGGGCAAACATCAAAGTATATAGCTCCAAGTTCAACAACTCTAGTTAGTGACAAGTCTCCAAGTCCAATAATTCTAACTAGTACTCATAGTCCGGGAAAACTTCATCCGCTGACAGCAGCTTTCCCTAGCAACCATCTCAAGCTCCTAGCATCTCCACTGGGTTTACACTGCAACCCAAGGTTCATTTTCACAGCTCCACGGGGTCTCCATGTGGGCATCCAGCAAACTTGCTTCACACTGCCCACAGCTATTTCCAAAGCACAAGACTGTGTTGCAAGTTCAATGACCCTCTCTTCCCTGCATTTCTTATACTCCATAATACCAGGTGAGGTGCCAATTTGTTAATTCATGGGGGAACAGGACACTTCTTGAGCACTCAGGCCCCTTCAAAAGAGTCTCCATTCTTCCTGTTGCCCCAATGCAGGCTAGTTGGCCCAATCTCAAAGGTTGTAATCTCTCATATAATGGCAGCTGAATGGGCAGAAATTTCAGTCCAAAGATAACATTTCCGTGCCATATCCCTCTGCATACACCAGTCTGTTTCTATGCACTGTAACCCTGAACAAGTTCTCAGGACATGGGCATAGCAGCAAGCCTCTCACAAACTGTTTCTAGCACAGTCCAGGCACAGCTCTTTCTTACCCTCATAAATGAAACCTCACAGTCCATAGTTCTTACTGCATTCAGATCTTTCAACTCTGACCAGAATAGTCAGTCAAGCTGTACTTACAGCATTTTAAGGTGTCTCTTAGACCAAGGTTCCCAATCCTTCCACATTTCTATTGAAAATCAGTTCCAAAAGGCCAAAGCCACACAGTCTGGTATTTAGCAGCCATCCCCCTCCTTGGTACCAACATTACTGCTACAGTCAGGTTTGCATTGCTGCCAGAAAATACCCAACCAAGAGCAGCTTTGGGGGAAAGAAAGTTTATTTTGGCGTACAGACTCAAGGGTAAGCTCCACGATGGCAGGGGAAAATGATGGCATGAGCAGACAGTGAATATCATCCCCTGGCCTATATCACATGGACAATAAGAACAGGAGAGTGTGCCAAACACTGGCAAGAAGAAATTGGCTATAACATCCATAGCTCACCCCCAACAATACACTTCCTCCAGGAGTCATTAGTTCCTAAATCTCCATCTGCTGTGAACCTAGCATTCAAAACACCTAAATTTATGGGGGACACCTGAATCAAACCACCACAGCATGCCAGGGTCTCCAGATGTAGCAAACAATTTCAAGATACATGCACCACTTTGTGCATATGGCTTTACGTGGGTACTGGAGAATTGAACTTATTAGGCTTTACAGGCAAGTGCCTTACCTGCAAAGCCATCTATCCAGCCCTTTGGTGGGTTTTGACTGACCATGTTGTCTGTCTCCATAGCCCTGGTACTGGCTGTTGAGCAAACAATGAGAGCAGTATTCTAAGCACAGTATTCTTTTTGCTTCTTCATTTATAATGTCTCCTGGGGCCTGGCTGATGTGTTAGATGTGGGACATCTGATGGTGGATATTAATGGCTATCTTTCCTTGTTGTGTTGCTAGATCTTGGA
This sequence comes from Jaculus jaculus, assembly GCF_020740685.1. Classification (NCBI taxonomy): domain Eukaryota; kingdom Metazoa; phylum Chordata; class Mammalia; order Rodentia; family Dipodidae; genus Jaculus; species Jaculus jaculus. Next base: position 106,850,938 of record NC_059104.1, read on the forward strand.
TCTCCTCAGTATTCACTGCCATCTCTAAAGTAAAACAGATTCTCCAACAAAGAGTGAAAGCAGCTTCTATTAAAGAGAGTATGCACAGTTATTTGAGAGACTTTGTCATGTATATTCACCCTCAATATTCAGAAAGCAGTGGGAACACTTCTCTGGAATCTCTAAGTTTCCTTGACTTGATTTACAGCACCATGTATGAGTTCTCTCACACTGAGTCAGTCTCATGTCCAATCATAGAGTGGTTGGTTACCAGAACAGGCTGTGTGCCACTATTGTACTGGTATACATTCCTGGAGTGGTTGATTCATAACTTGCTGAGTCCTGTTTCTTTAGGCCTGTTGGTAACCAGTGTCTTCTTGAAGCCCACAAAGCACTTTCCATTGCCATGAGGTCAAGCCAGGAGGGAGTTCTCTCAGTTCTAGCATGGTAACTAGATGTTCTGTTGCCACAGCCTGAGGTGTCTTCAGCAATAAAGTCTTATCTTGTTTATCTCAGGCAGGTAACAAAAGCTCATGTAATGAAAGTGTAATCCCTAATGCAGTAGTTTTTATTGAAGGGCCTAAAATGCTTTAACAATGGCCTGCATTGTTTGGGGACCCCATGGATCTCTGACCAACAGCTCACTTCTGAGAGTTAGATTCAGACCACTCATTTTCCAAAGACATGAATTCTCAAAGGCGCAAAACCAGAGATCTAGATCAAGCTATTTCATATTTGAGATCTTGTTCCTGGGGACTAAACCCAGACCTTGATCATGCCAGGTTAGCATGCTACCACTGGGCTATATCTTCGATCTTTTTACTTTTTTGTATGTTTAATTTAAGACAGGGCCTTACTAAATTACCAAGTCAGACCTTGAATTTTATGACCATGCCTCAGTATTTTGACAAGCCTATATCACCAGCCAAGGCAGAATATCACAGTGGTGGGATCATGTGACAGAGAATGTTCACTTCATGACAGTCAGAACCAAAGGAACAGAGAAAGCTTTGGGTATAAAATATACTTTTCAAGTGCATGCCCTCAGGGATCTACTTCCTCTAACTAGGCCCACCTGCTAAGAAACTATGAGGTAACAAATGGATTGTGACACTGATAACTCTAAAAGCCTAATGATCCACCCACATATCAATGTCCCTCCTATGAAACTGCTGCACTGGGGATCACACCTTCAACACATAAGTCTTGAGGGAATTATCAGATTCAAACTCTAATAATTTCTAATTAAAAGGTATAGTATCTTTGACATCAACCACTCGAGCAAAGCAAACAACACTTACATTGGTTCAAAATATCAAAACATAGACAATAAAATATTTTTAAACAGCACATAGAACTTTTGTATCCAAAAATACAGGTTAAGATGAAGAAGTCCAAACTGGTTGAGTATCATGGATTCCTCTCCTTTACCATTTATGAACTTGACACTGCATCCTTTGAGAAAGTGTCAATGAGTTTTTTATGTCCTGCCTGTGTATTAAAATGATTAAAATGCACAGGTCAGGTAAAAGTCATTAAGAAGTTTTACTTTATTAAAACAAAATCTATAATGTTTTCAGAAAGTAATGCATTATTTATGAGCAAAGATTCTTAACAATTCAAATTAACTTTTTCACAGATTGGGCGTATTTACTTATTTATTTTTATGGTATGAAACATGCTCCTGGGTTTGTAGTTTAGATACTTCAAAACCAGTGGAAAAGGTCACACACTGTGCTCTTCCATTCATATCAATTATATGGGTTTACAATGCTATTGCTTTGTAAAATGTAGTGTTTTCAGGTTTTTCTATAGCATGCAACAAGCATAAACTTTGTTGTGTTTTTTTTTTTATTCTACTTTTAAATGTGTTACTCAATGATTTTAAGTGTACTTATAATGTTTCACACTCATCATCAAAAGATGGCAGCAGCAGCAGCAGAGGTATTTTCATTCATCAGCAGGAAGTAAGGACAGGCAAGCAGGCAGCACTGAATTTTCCTCAGGCCTCTTTAAAGCTGGGCTATCTGCCAGAAGGTACCACAAATTCTAAGGGAGGATATTCACCCCTAAATTAATCCTAACTGGAAATATCCCCACAGACCTGACCTACTCAGAGGCATATCTTTTAGTTGATTCCAGATCCCACCAAGTTGACAATCAAGATTAACCATCGCAAAAATCTTAGGAAGAATTTGTAAATGAAGAAAGAAAAGAAAGCCTAAAATAGAAAAGAGAAAGAGGAATCTACCGGAGATAACTTAGAAGAAAGTGATTGAGCACAAGAAGAACAGAAATCACATAATCTCTGGGACATGTCATGAAAGGGTGCCAAGGAAGAAATTACAAGGCTTGGAAAGTCAAGTGGGAGCGGGCTATGAAAACCTGGTGCACTTGTTGGATTGCACTACTTGTCATTGTTCCAGAGTATTTTCAAAAGCAAGGTGGTGCTGGAGTCAACTTCAAAAACAGAAGAATGGAGAGGGGACAACATACCAACAATTGCATTCTCATTCAAAATTTTCAGAACAAGAAAGGATGGAGCTGGACATGGTGGTACTAAGACAGGATGAATGCCACATGCTTGAGGTCAACCTGGGATAAACAGTGAATACAAGGCCAGATGGGGATGCATATCAATACTTTGTTTCTGAAAAATAAAATAGAATAAAATAAAATAAAATAAAAATAAAATAAAATAAAATAAAATAAAATAAAATAAAATAAAGGAATGAGACTCCTCCCAGTTTTCTGGTCCTGGTAGGTCCTCCTGTGGCTTGGGGCTGCTTGGATCCTGAGAGCTTGCTGCAGAGGCAGACTTCTTGCTCTGCCTTCCTTATCAAGGTGCCCCTGGGAGCCCAACTAGTGGATAATCTGCACTACAAAGTGCACAACAGAGGGTGAGCACCAGAGAGTGTGCACTGTGCAGTGAGTAGTCCAGATCCCTGTTCCCCAGGACTCTTCCTTTGGTTTCTGTAGGTCTCCCTCCGCCTGGCTTGGGGAGGCCTTGTCCCTGTGTGGGGGCTGTGGAAACACACCTTTTTCTCTGGAATAGTACCTGGACCCTGGTTACCCACATCCTTATTCTCCTGAGTCAGAGGGTATATGGGCCACTATAGGAGCAGGCCTCTGGCCTCTGGCTTTCAAGCATACTGGCACCTGGTTCCCCAACCCTTTATTCCCTTGTGCTGAAGAGTATGTATAAGTGGAGTGAGTAGGCCAGAGCTCCCAGTTCCCCAGGTACATTTGATGTACCTGCAATCACCACAATCTGTACATCTGTAGTTGTAACCTCATTGTACACCAGTATATCAATCTACTTCACATTTGTAACAGAACACCCTCGGAATATCCTGTGGGGCTCCTTCCCGCACAGGTAGTGCCGAGGGAAGGACCAGGCGTGCTGGTTCCTCCCTAGGGGTTGAGGGGATGATGAGTGTCGGACAACTCAGAAACCTCTCCTGGCCACCGGAGAAAAACCACACTGAGTTGGGAGTCTTTTCCATGCAGGAACAACTCGCTTTATTACTCTGAGCAGTTGCCTATATCATGTTGGGGGTGAAGGCGGGGATTTTAGGGTGGGAGAAGAGGTAAGGGCCAATAGTAAACTTTAACTATTGAAATGGTAATTACAATTACCACGAGGAAGTAGCAGGCCAGAAGCCCTTAGGCATCCTGCTGAGTCATAGCTGGCCAGAGACAGGTCGCCAAACTTTAGCTAGGCTCAGGAAGTTCCACTAGGCCTCACGCCTAGGCCTTTCAGGGCCCAACAATATCCTACAAGGACAAAAACTTGCTTCCTACTCAATCAAGTAAAGTGTCTCCCCAAATGGGTAGACCACAATGCAAAAAAGCCAGTGAAAGTCAGAACAATGAGAGACCTCTACCAAGGTTGCTTAGTCCCACAATGGAAGCCTCCAATAAAATCACAGAGAAATCAACAAGAATTCAATCCCACAATGAAAACACAACAACTAATGAGACCATGATCAAAATAATTGCTGAACTGAAGACAAACCATCAAAAACCAACAATTGTATCAGTGAAACTGAACAGAATTGTCTCTTAGAACATTCAGCTTTTAACAGTACACTTGACTTGATTGAAGAAACCCTGAAAAGAGATATGAATGAGTTGAAGGTGATCTCAATAACTGATTGATTAAGCTTAGTAAAGAGTTCATCAAATTTAAGAATGAATTCCAGGGATCATCAAGAAAATCAGAACTCTAACCGAAATTGTACTTCAACAAAGAGATGAACACAATGCAAAACAACACAACAGAAAGAAAACAAAAAACAAATATAGTTTATAAAAACCTCTCTAGAGCCAGACATGGTAGTGCACACCTTTAATCACAACATAATGAAAGCAAAGGTAGGAGGATTGCCATGAGTTCAAGGACAGCCTGAGACTACAAAGTAAATTCAAAGTCATCCTGAGAAAGGGTGAGACCCTACCTCGAAAAACCAAAGACTTAACAAACAAACAGAAACCTCTTTAGAACCCCTTACCAACAGAGTTACTCATGTGGAAGACAGAATCTCTTCCCTGGAAGAAAAGACAGAAGAAATTGATTGGAAGGCCAAAACCTTTGCTAAGTTCAAAAAATCATGTGAAAAGAATACAAAGGAACTGTGGGATACCCTAAAATGACCAAACATCTGGATCATGGGTATACCACAAGGACAGAAAATCCAGGACAGAGGCATAGAGAATATATTAAATGAAATCATTGAAGAAAAATGTCCCACTCTCAATTCTACTTATCTACCTGCCAAGAAACAGAACAGAACTGATGGCCATAACACTTTACAGACTCAGAAAACAATTCCATAGCTTAACCTGACTCTAATGCATTTTTTATTCACACCTGTACAAAGAGAGCAATTATATCTGTAGGACTTCATGTTCTCTAAACAAAGCTGCTATATTTTCTTACAATAAATGTCTACTGTGCCTGTCTTCGACAAGAGGAAGGAGTCACGGATGTGCTCTTTCTAAAGGACCGAAGGAAGGCTGGGGTGGGGAGGCGGCAGGTGGGCTGAGTAAGAGCCGTCTCACTGCAGTGAAGCATGTCCTAGGGCATCTCGTTCAAGGTTCCAAGCAAGATCTTATTTAGCAAATAACATTTTGAACTTTTGAATGTATCCATTGGGTTTCTGAAATGTATTGTGAATAACTCAGAACAATATAGAAAAATTTATGCTTGAGTTCTGTTTTACTTTGAAATAAAATATTGAGTAGTTTACTTCTATAATTAAAATGTCAAAAATATCAAAAAAAAGAGAAAAATTTCCCACTCTCTCAAAAGAGAGGCCCATCCAGATACAAGAAGCCCATAGAACACCAAACAAACTGGTCCAAAGAAGAAACAGTCTAAGGCACATCATAGTTAAAACTCTTAGCAATGGAAACAGAGAGTGCTAAAAGCAGCAAGAGAGAAACAGCTCACTCCATACAAATACAATTATATCAGAATTACCTCAGATCTCTCAAGGGAAACCCTGAAAGCTAGAAAGGCCTGCAATGGAACACTTCAAAGTCTAAAAAACTATGGCTTCCAACCCAAGTTACTCTACCCAGCAAAATTACCCATCATAATAAATGGTGAAAGGAAAACATTCCATGAAAAAAGTCAAATCTAATACTATATGAACACAAAGCCACACCTATAGGGAATATTTCAGAGGATACTCCACAGAGAGGAGTCAAACAACCAATCTCAAGAGTCAGCAAGAAGAAAATCAGGCTCAAAAAGTATAAAACACAAGGAAGCACCAAACCCCATAAATAACCTCATCATGGCACAGATTAATCCAAACCTCACAGTAATAACCTTAAATATTAATGGTCTTAACTCACCCATCAAAAGACACAGGTTATAAGGATTGATCAAAAAATGGATTCTTGGGCCATGTTGGCAAGGACTATGCAGTTTCTGAACATCCTTCTCACTGGTACTCCAGGGGCTGGCAAGACCACACTGAGCAAAGAACTTGCATCACTATCAGGACTGAAATATATTAATGTGGGTGATTTAGCTCATGAAGTTTGATCACTGGGTATCATGGACTCTGGAAAGATGGCTTCTCCCAACAGCATGCCAAAAGATGCACAGATGATGGCACAAATCCTGAAGGATATGGGGATGACAGAATATGAGCCAAGAGCTATAAAATCAGATGCTGGAGTTTGCCTTCTGATACATGACCACAATTCTAGATGATGCTAAAATTTATTCAAGCTGTGCTAAGAAAGCTACTGTTGATGCAGATGAAGTGCGATTGGCAATCCAGTGCCACGCTGACCAGTCTTTCATTTCTCCTCCCCTGAGAGATTTTTTTTTTAATAGATATTTCAAGGCAAAGAAATCAAACCTCTTTGCCAATGATTAAGCCATGTTCAGGTCCTATATTGCCACCTGATAGATACTGCTTAACAACTCCAAACTATAGGCTTAAGTCTTCATCCACTCTTGGTGGAATGGAAACTTGTACAACCACTATACAAATCAATCTGGAAATTCTTGAAAAGGATGAACATAGAGCTACCTATAGACCCAGTCATTCCCTTATTTGGCATTTATTCTAAATGCTCCATATATCAATACAGAGACATTTTCTCAACCATGTTTATGGCTGCTCAATTCTTAATACATAAGAACTGGAATCAACCCAGAAGCCCATCTTTGGATGAATGGATAATGAAGTTGTGGTGCATTTACCCAATGTAACTCTACTCAGAAGTGAGAAAAAACAATTCAATGAAATTTGTAGAACAATGGACAGACTTGAAACAGATCATACTCAGCAAACTCACACAATCACAGAAAAACAAACACCACATGGTGTCACTTGTCTGTAGTGCCTAACCTGGACCTGGAGTTGCTGTTATATCTGATAGACAACTCAAGGCCCAGACAATCAGGATGGAAGGGCTTGGGGAGAGGGGAGTGAAATGGGAATGGAAGAAAACAAACACAAAATTAAATCCAAAATGAAATAATACCATAAAAACCTTTATCCTTAGAGATAGCCTAAAGCATATAACCCTCAAAAGCAGTAAGTAGAATGCACCTGTAAAGTAGGGATCTGGTAAGGGTGGGATGAAGCTTAAGCTTAAAAGAAAAACATTTTTTTTTCCTGTCTGTGACCTGTAACTCCCAGTAGCAGAGACTGGTTGCTACCCACATTGAGCTGTGGATCAGAGAGACCTGTGAGGTCCCCAAATCAAGACAGCATTCTGTTAAAGCACTTGATTACCTGCTTGAGGCAAAATCTAATACCCTATTGCTGAAGACACCATATGCTGCTGACACAGAGCATGGAGAGACCTGGCTAGAATTTAGAAGAAAGCCAGTTCCCAGACAGCCTGTCTGGTGTTGGAAAGTACTACATGAGCTACTGGGGGAAAATGGGCATTAATGGTCTGAGTAACCAGAGGTCTAAGATACTCAGTAGCAAACACTCTTGACATGATGTAAACATCAGTGCAATAGTGGCATACAACTTCAGTGAGTAGCCAATAGCTTTTGGATTGGCTAAGAGATCTGCTCAGTGTAAAGGAATCCATATCTGAAATTGGAAACAGATCAGAATCCTATCGAGACAAAGATTATATTCTCCAGTGTCAATAGTCTTTCACTAAAAGAGGGGTTGCATATATAAAATTCTCCCTATATTAATAATGCTTATCCCATATAAACTATGCTGAGTTTACTCTCTGTTGGAGAATCTGTTCTTCTTTTTCAGATGGTAGTGAGACCCTAGGAGATAAACTACTCCTCACACTTCAGCCAAGCCATAGCTGAATTCAAAGAGGCATGGGGAGATGAGCAAGAGTTCTGCTTCCATGCTGTTTCTGACAATCAGCATCCAAGTATAGGTGTCATACCCTGAGAATAGAATACTCAACCCCTACCAAAGTAGACATTCAGAGGCTCCTAAGAGCTTATCACTGAAGTAGACTTAAAACTCATTCATCACAGCTCAGGAAATTTTGCAGAGAAGGGGGTGGAAATATTAGCCACAGTTTGAGATATCATGCCCCAAGGAATTCCCTCCCCTCAAAAATAACTGACCATTGCTCCCATAACACATAAACTATAATCCCATGGGGAATACCTGCAACCCTATTGAGGAGCATCTCCAAAGGAATGGGGGCTGAGACGAGGGAAGAGAGATACCAACATGTGATGAATCCATCCATATAAAACACCTTGTTAATAATAATAATAATAAACATAAAATCTGGAAAAATAGTAAATAAAAGCTGTGCAAATATGAAAAATAAAGAAGGAAACGTGAAGTGAGAATTTTTTTCATGGTATGGAAGAGACTTAAATATATATTTAAATTGAAAAGTAGAAGTTAAAAATGTAGATTTGGAGGATGGATGAATGTCCATAGAAGGTGAAAAGAACCGAAATGTGAAGCATGGAAAGAAAATATTCTATTTGGGAGGTAGCTGGAGCAATTTCTCTGATGTTTAGAGTGATGAGAGTCTGAAGTGGGAGGGTAAGAAGTTCATGATGAATATGGTTTGAATTGTTGCTAGACTGACTGAATATCCAAGGCTTGAGACTGAGATTAATACAGAGCTGAAAGTGCCTTTGGTTGTCCATTTGAGTGAAGTTTGACAGTCCAGCAGGGAGCCATCACCACTTTAACAATGGACATAAATTTTGAGGCCATCCCATTAACACCTGAAAGCCTTTGATTTCTCAGTCAGCCAGCAAAGATGTGACCTGATTAATTTTCCACAGCTTTACTGTCAAAGATTCAAGGAATAAGCAGACCAGGACAAAAGTTTTATCTCGATGCCCCATCCCCTAAGAAAAGAAAGGAAAAATATGACACAAAATACTCAATTAGAGATACTGTGAAGCACGTGTACTGTGGCTATCAAGAGCCTCCCAATGCAACAGCTGCTTGATTGCAAATGATGAGCATAACTAGCTCTTAATGTGTAGAGAGGTTAAATAAGGAAACTAAATCACAGAATTGCCCATGAGAAATTAGGCAGGCAGGAAGTGTTAACCTCCTTAGCCTGTTAAGGCTAAGTCCATTCTGGAAATCCAAACCATTATCTCCTTTACTCCCTGAATTTGGTTTCCTCCCTTGTCATTCAACTGGCATTACAATTCCAAAGGTCACCAGCGAGCTTCTAATGGTCAAATTCAGTGCCCTTTTCTCAGTTTTCCTTCTTCTCAACACTTTTTTTTGAATGCTAAACACTACTAAATGCTTACTGATTTTGGAAATCTATGCCCTGGTTTTTCTTAGGCCATTAAATTCTGTTTCTTTAAAGTTCTGCTTTTCTTCTCTTCCTGTATTGGAGGATATTCTCCAAGGGTTGAGCTTACTGTCCATCTTTTCCTAAGTCACAGCCAAGGAAAAGGTGGGGTGGAGGCCGGGAACAGAAGATTGGTTTATACTGATCACTCTGATAATAGATGTAGCAGCTCTCTTGGCAAGGTTGCAGTGTGTCTGAGGATCCCTTGGTTCCCTGCACTAAGCCATATGTGAAGAATTTTAGGACTTGATGACTAATCTCAGTTACAACTATTTAGCTCTTCCATTGGAATATAAAATCAGTCATTATACATAAGCAAATGAGCATGGCTACAGTCTATAATCATAAGCAGCCACATATATACTGAGCTTTGCTGATCCTTGAGTATAAAGAAGGCTAGATGAGGAGACAAAAACAATCTAGAGCACAAGGCATGTTGGCAGGACATGCAAACATATCAAGTAGATCTTGACAGTCAGCAAGGGGTGGGAGAGATTATCTGAGACTGCCAAATATATGGGGCTGAAAAGGAGTCAACAGAAGGTCCATGTTGGTCAAAAAATGCTTTATAGAATTACTTTTATCCCAATAGCTTCAGCCTCAGATAATGGCTAGATTGTGCCACATAGTGTATTGTCTAGATTTCTGCATGTCAAATTGGAATGGGAGAGTCCTTGGCTCCCTTGTGACAGTATAGACATTAATTTACTCTTCTTGGCTTCAGTTGTCCAATATGCAGTAACAACTCCCTGTAAGGAGCTCTCAAGAAAGTTACTGAATAATCCCATGTGACTAAAAGTCTTGTCATGGGGACTGTAATGTAGAGTATACTTGTAAATAGTACTTGCTTTTCCATTTTGTAACTTTTTTACATGAATATGGAGAGAAAAAAAAAAGGCTTAGAGCTTAAAATATCTGGAAAACAACATTGAGATGCCAGTCACCATTCTAATTTCTGGGCTAAACTGATTAACCTCTCTCCTAAGCTCCAGGATCTTAAATTAGTATATTATGACACCATATGCCTCCCATCACTCTGATCCTGCCTTCAAAATCCTTGCATTGAGCCTTTTCAGCATAGTTTCTTCTATGTGAACTAGAATACCTATTGGATAGAAGAGTTGTCTCAAAAACTCAGGGACCTGCAAAATCTCTAACTATCATGTCTTCAAAAATTGGAGGCTTGTTATAGATCAAAGTAAACTTTCTAAGTTTGGACCTGCCCTGTATGCCCTCTGATCCTCTTTCTTCCATCTCAATACCAGCCCCAAGACCTCCCCTCTAACTGTTTTCATAGGCTAGGAATATAGCTTTCTGGAAAGAGTGCAAACACTGGACATTTAAGGTGTTCCTCACTGGGTCCTGGGAGCTACCTAGAGCCTGGTGGCATGAGCACAAGCTCTGCAGCAAGTCAGCTGATGTCAAATCCAAGTTCTGCTAACTGGGTTGTACAAGCAGTTTTCCTAGCTTTCCCATGCTTCCATTCTTCCATCTGGAAAATGAATATACATAGTAGCAAGGCCATTAGGAAGAAAAAGTGAGATCATTTATGAAAATGCTTAGAATATCTAATGCATAGTAAGCACCTACTATTACTATTATATTGAATCAAATTAAGTTCAGTGTTCTGATTTCTTATCTTATCTTAGCAGAAGTGAAACAAAAGCTAAAAAGAAATCCTATGAAAGTGAGGTATAGAAAGTGTATTAAAAACTCAAAATTGGCCAGGAATGATGGCTCACACCTTTAATCTCAGAACTCAGGAGGCAGAGGTAAGAAGGATCATTATGAGTTCAAGAGCAGACTGAGTTACATAGTGAATTCTGGGTCAGCCTTGGCTAGAATGACACCATACATAAAAAGAAACCTCAAAATTGGGCTGGGGAAATGGCTTGGCTCTTAAGGCTCTTGCCTGCAAAGCCCATTAGGATCAGTTTGATTCCCCAGTACCCACATAAAGTCAGATATACAATGTGGTGCATACATCTGGAGTTCATTTGCAGTGGCTAGATGCCCTGGCATGCCCATTCTCATATTTGCTCTCTCTCATTATAAATAAATAAAAACATTTTAAAACAAAAAATATCCATAATATTATTAGTCAAAAATTAAAAAGAATATATATTACTAATATTTTGATATATTTTCTACCAGACTTTCTCTGTGAATATGCATGTGTATACATATTTTTGGAACATATATAATTTGTTATTCCTTTTTAATTTGCCTTACTATTCTCTCTAAATTATATAATACCCTGCAAAAATATGAATTATTAAAATGTATGCTTGTATTTCTTTGTTGTTAATAGACTCAAATGTATATTTACCAGTTTGTTACAACCTGATTTTGAAGGATAGTCTAACTGTACTTCCATGTACTAACCTGTTATTAATTGTGACTTATTTGAAAACAACAGCAAGCTACATAATTTATATTATTGTAAATGATGAAATCTTTACCATCACAATTATTTGTGAGCCTTGTAGTAAATGTGTTGAATATACAATGGGAAAAAGTGTCTTTGTATGCCTTATTCTGTCCTTCAAGAGCCTTCCCAGACTTTGAAGTTGCAGCTCCTTCCTTTCTGACAAGCATTATACAAGAAAAGTTAAGCTCTAAGGCCACAGCTATGCTAGCAATGAACTCTACAAAGGAGAATGTCAGATCTCTCTGAGGCACCTTTGTTATCCACAGAGCTGTGCCAAATCCATGTAGAGTGGCTTCGTTATAACCCTTGGTTCATTGCAAACATTCCCTGATAAAGGCTTTAAGAAAACACTGCCCTTTAGCTCTAACCTTCCTAATGATTTAGAGAACATGTGCCATGTAGTGATGGTTAACTTTCATTGTCAACTTGGCTGGATTATACAATTGCATAGGAGGCACTTTTCTGGAAGTGGTTATAATGGTATTCTTGGAGAGGTTTAATTTAGGAGGTGTAATGATTAATTTTGTTGTCAACTTTATCTCTTTGGGATTCCACAGACATTCCTCTTGGGAGAGTCTCTAAGGTGGCTTTTAGGAAGGAGGAAGTCCTTTCCCCAGAGGGAATGGGAAGCCTCACAGAGGGGGATTTTATGTAAGGAAGCTCTGGGAGAAAGAACCCCTTCTTCCCTCTTAGCTGCCTGTGTGGCTCATTGGTGAGAGCTTTCACTTCCTAGTACATCAATCCTATTCAGCTGTCCTTCATCAGCATTGTAACCAAGTTTCCTGAGCCTTCCAACATGGCCTAAAGAGCAGGGGCTCTCTAGAAAGCATCCAAGCCTTCAGTGCTGGATTGGGACTGCTGAGGCATCCAGCCATGTGGACTCTCAAGCCTGAAGCCTGCTATTTGTGGACTGCTGTAAATTAATACAATAGATTCCCATTTTGATACCATCAATTCCATCAGTTCTATCCTCTAGAGAACCCTACAGTCCCCAGACTGACCCAAAGGGGGAAAAGACTTCTCCTGCCTGACTAAAGGCATCATACAACCAGCTACCGTGATGGACATGTGCTTCCACTCAACCCAAGTGCCAAAATAAATCTTTCTTCCTTGTACTTTCTTCAGTTACATATTTTAGCACACCAATGAGAAAAATAAGTAATAATGTATACATTCTACTTCATTTCACTCTTTACAAGTATTATTTTGAGGTTCTGGAAATAGTCAAATCTATTTTGTTTGCAAAAATTCTTATGTTCATTACATTCTATTTTCATAAACATTGCTGAGTACCTTCTACTTGCTGGCACTCATGGAGTACTGTGAAGAGGAGGGGGAAAATACAAAGATAATTAGACAGGTTTCTCTATCTCTGAAGACTTTAAAACCTTATAGAAAGTAATAAGACATGTGAACAAATGACACCAGTGTGAGGCAAAATCAAATAAGGCTAAGCAAAGAAACATATATTGGGCTGAGTGATTACAAAGGAAAAGAAGAAAAATATTTAACCAAGAAGAGGTCGTATTTGAGCTAAACCTTGAAGAATGTCTAGGATTTTAATAAGGGGAAATGAAAGAAAACTTCAGAGAAACCCTTATTGAGTTCCTGCTAGGCATTTTAACTTGTAAACCAGGGAAAGTGGTAAAGGTTTTTGTGTACATTATTTAATCCTAAAACACACATTTTGACTAGATATCATTACCACTATTTTATTGGTGAAGAATCAAAGTAATTCAGTTAAGGTCATGCCTATAAATAATAGAACTAGTATTGACCTAAGTCTTCACAATTGTATGTTTGCCTTGAGATTTTAGACTGAGCAAGCAATGTAATAATGAACATAGAAGTATGAGCTGCATGGAGGGCTCAATAAATTGCTATGATGTCTGGTTGCTGGACAGAGAATTCTGACTTCAAGCAAAAATATCAACAAAAGCTTTGCTAGCTGTAGTATCTCCAATCCTAACACAAAGGTGTTTATATGTCAGGTAGTAACAAAATAGCCTCCAAAGCTAAGAGAGGTTGTGTGTAAAGGTTTGCTTTTCATAAGTCCGCTGTAGGTCTAGTGATTTTCTAGGACAGAGACACAGAGATCTGTATGGCTGGTGGCATTGCGTAGCTCTGCCATCTACAGCATTTAAACCATCTACAGAGTTCAGTTAATTACAGAGGAGAAAATACAAGGAACTCTCACTTTCTTGCCTTTGATTTGTTTTGGGCCCTTAAGTGACACTTCATATATAGCTCTAGATCTGAGTTTAATTGAAAATTATAGCTCATCCCCATATAATGCTGCTTTCCAATATGTCCAAGAAGAGGAAAATGAGGACTTGGTGAGCATAGCATGTGGTTTCTAGCATATAAGGCAATGGTAATTCAAGATATATGTAGTTTATATCTAATATGTTATAAATGTGAAAGATATGTATACTATATGACTGTATATAATAATACATATTATATTATTCATATATACATTTTACACAATATAAAATATGTACATAGCATAAATATATAGCAGATAATCAAAATTAATAGATAATAAAAGAAGCAGTAGGAAGTTGAGAGACTCTATGCAAATTTTTAAAAGTCCATCATAAGGTTAGAGAATGTCCCACTTAAAATAAAACCTTTTTAAAACTGACAACATAACTAACTATAGTTTTTAAATAACTATTGATTGGAAAGGCAAGAACCCTGAATAATCCACCTTAACCCAAAGTATTGCTCATTTATTGGCAATTTACGTTATATTATGTACTTAGAAAAAAAAAACTTAGAATAAAATACCAATGCCTGTGGTTCTCAATCTATTGCCTTTGCTTTCTGTACCTGTTGTATTTAAGCGGACAACATGACTAATAACACAAAACAATGTGACTGTTTCCCTGTTGGAGACCTAGTAAATGCTTAACTTTCACTGTCAACTTGACTGAGATAGAATCATCAAGTGGGTCATGCCTCTGGACATGTCAGTAGATATTTCCAGAGAAGTTTAACTGAGGAGGGAAGATCTTTCCTGAATGTAGATGTGACTGAATAAAGAGGAACAGAGAAGAAAGTAAGATGAGCACTGGCATTCATCTCTGATTGTTGACTGTCAATGTAATGTGATCATTCCATGTTCACAGTGCCACACCTTCACTGCCATAGTGGGCTATATCCCACTCAACCATGAGGAAGTAAACCCTTCTTTCTTTAAATTGTTTTGGTCAGGTACTATGTCAGATCCACGAGAAAAGTAACTAAAGCACACAGCATGCAAAGTGTTAAGTTAAATAGCTCCATGTGCCATCTGAAAAAATACATCATTGTTAAACCAGAGAAGATATCATGTGAAAGCATATATAGTACAAAACAAATATAAGAAATGATTCCTGTTATTCAAACATCTGTCAACACTATTCACAAACTCAGGTACAGCTAAGCCAAAGGGCAGAAGTAGGAGAACTCAAGGAAGGAGAACTCAAGGAAAGAGACATTGAGAAAAGAAGTAATAAAAGCAAAGAAGGTCTTCAAATTGCGTATGAAGACAAGGCAAAAGCAGGTAGGCCATATCACCTCTAACTGGCAAAGGAAGTATATTAAAGATATAGTTTTAAAGAAAGGAAAAAGAACAGCATCATTATTGCCAAAGGCTGATGGTTGGGAAAAGCACAAATAAAGAGGAGAGAGCTCTGGAGTCCGATAGAATAAAGAGCACAATCCAGAAAACTCAAACTGTTGAAAGCTTATTTTTAATATGGCGCCAAAAAGAAATTGAAGCTCAATTCCCTGCTTTCCATTTGCGAAGTGTATTAGGAAATAGAGTGGCCATGTAGACTGGGTGTTCCATCAGTGAGGACAAGAAATGGCTCAATTAGACAGGACACAGAGGCTAAATTACAACTAGACCTGAACACAGAACAAGGGCAATGACAACTCTCAAAAGTGATGCCGCTTCAGACAGAAGTATCTGACACAGGTTGTAGCTTGGATCTTTTCTTGTACAACTCCGTCTCTTGTGATAGTTTGATGCAGGTGTCCTCCATAAACTTAGGTGTACTGAATGCTAGGTTCCCAGCTGATAGAGATTTAGGAATTAATGCTTCCCAGAGGCATTGTTGGGGCAGGGTTATGAGTTTTATAGCCAGTTTCCCCTTGCCACTGTTTGACACACTCTCCTGTCACTGTTTTCCACCTGAAGTTGGCCAGGAGGTGATGTCTATCCTCTGTATATGCCATCGTTTTCCCCTGCCATGATGGAGCTACCCCTTGAGTCTGTAAGCTAAAATAAACCTTTTTTCCCATAAGGTTCTCTTGGTCAGGTGATACCTGCTGGTAATGTGAACCTGACTGCAACAATAAAGTTGATACTGAGGAGTCGAGTCATTTGCTGCTAGACACCTGAATGTGTGTCTTTAGACTTTTGCAGCTGATGTTCAAGTGAAATGTGGAAGAACTTGAAACTATGGCCTAAGAGACACCTTGCAAGCTGTAAGTACAGCTTGATAGACTATTCTAGTTAGAGTTGAAAGACCTGAATGCAGTAAGAACTATGTTCTGTGGGGTTTGGCTTATGAGGGTAATGAGCTTTGCCTGAACTGGGCTAAAAACAATTTGTGTGAGAGGCTTGCTGTTATGCCTATGTCCTGAGAAGTTGTGCAGGGTTGCATTGCATAGTAATGGATGTCATGAGCAGTGTGATATGGCAAAGAAAAAAATGAAACCTTTTGGCTGAAACTCCTGCCCATTCAGCTGCAATTGTATGAGAGATTACAACCATTGAGATTGGGCCAGCTGACCTGCATTGGGATGACAGAAAGAATGTAATCTTTTGGAGAAGCCTGTATTCTTAAGGAGTAGCCTATTCTTCAAAGACTGCTTTATTCCCTGCCCCCACCACCCTGGATTAACAAATTGGCAACCCGCCTGGTATTATGGAGTATAAGAAATGCAGGAAAGATAAGGTCATTGAATTTGCAACATGGTCTTGTGTTTTGGAAATGGCCATTGGCAGTTTGAAGCAGGTTTGCTGGATGCCTGCGTGGAGACCCAATAGAGCTGTGAAGATGGACCATGGGTTGCAGTGGAGACCCAGTGGAGATGCCGAGACTAAGATACAGCTGCTGCTGAGAGCTGCTGGTCACATATGAAGTTATCCAAGACTGTGAGTAGCCTAGCTGGAGGAGTGGAATTAGAACTCCAGAGACTTATTGCTGGTTAGAATTATCAGACTTGGAGATTTGTCACTGACTAGAGTTGTTGGACTTGGAGCTAGAGTGTTTGATGTTTGCTCTGTCTAAATCTTGTATTGGTTGAATATTTTTTTGCTATGGCTAATGCCATCTTTTGCAGTGTGAATGTTTATTCTGTGCCATGGTTGAATATTTTTTTTGCTATGGCCAATGCCATCTTTTGCAGTGTGAACATTTATTCTGTGCCATTATGAGTTTTTTTGTTGACATTTTTTGGTATTATAGTTCATTTAAAAGTCCTTGGATTAGACTTGAGTTGGCCACTTTTCCCTGGTAGCTCATGTATCACCTTTCAGCACCAGATGGGCTAATTATCTAAAGACTGGCTCTCCACCGGATTCCAGCCAGGTCTCTCCATGGTCCATGTCGACAGTGTTTGGTGTCTTCAGCAGTAGGGTCTTACAATTAACCTCTGGTAGGTGATCAGGTGCTCTGACAGAATTCTGTCTTGTTTGTTTTGGGAGATCTAGTAGGTCTCTCTAATCAGCAGCTCATTGTGGATGTAGACCACATCCTGGTACAGGAGATTACAGGCCAGCACAAGGGAAAAGAAAAAAGAAAAAGCCAGAGGAGGAAGAGAAACAGGAGAAATTTGAGGTTAGGTTTCATCTCATTCTCTCCAGTGCCCTTTGATTCATGTGCTCCCTCTAAGGAGAGTACCACCTTTTTAGTATGATTTCCAGAATGTAAGATTCTATGGTACCAGTTCCATATGGGTTCAGATTTTGTGTCGCCCCTACCTTTCCTCTTCCCCCAATCCCTGCCCTCCCTATTGTCCAAGCCTCAAGATGCCATTCAGGTATGTCAGCAATTTAGGCTCATCCAGGTTAGGAACTGCAGATAAGTGAGATGATGATTGTGTTTCTGTGATTGTGTGAGTTCACTTAAAATGATCTGTTCTAAGTTCAACCACTTTTCTGCAAATTTCAATGTGTCATTTTTTTCTTACTGCTGAGTAGAATTCCATTGCGTAGTTATACCCCATAACTGACTGCTGCCCCCATAATGCATGATCCACAATCCCCATGGGGTTGGCCTACACCCCAATGAGGAAGGCCTCTTCAGAAAAGGGGCAAGAAGAGAAAGGGTGGTGCCAACATGTGATGTCTACATACAAAATATGTACATATCTAATAATAAAAAAATAAGAATTCAAAAAAAAGACTTTTGATTATGGGGCTGTTTGAACATCATTGGGACTGATAAAACTATGGGCACTTTTAAAATTGGACTGAATGCACTGTATTTTATATCATGTATGGTTACCAGTTTATGGGAGCCAGGGGTGGAATGTGATGGTTTCATTCTGGTATCCCACATAAACTTAGCTGTTCTGAATGCTAGGTTCCCAGCTGATGGAGATTTGGGAATTAACACCTCCAGGAGGCAGTGTATTGTTGAGGGCAGGCTTTTGGGTGTTATAGCCAGTTTTCCCTTGCCACTGTTTGTCACACTCTCCTGTCACTGTTGTCCACCTGAAGTTGGCCAGGAGGTGATGTCTACCTTCTGCACATGCCATCATTTTCCCCTGCCATCGTGATCTTCCCCTCAAGTTTATAAACCAAAATAAACCTTTTTACCCACAAGCTGCTCTTGGTGGCTGATATCATCCAGCAATGTGAACCTGACTGCAATACTTGCAAAGCAGCACAATTTGTCCCAGCAGCCAGTCATGGGTTGAAGGCATTCAATATGTTCTGTGAGTAGTTACAAAATAGACAGTGGAAAGCCCTCCTCTCAGTACAAAGATAATCAACTTCCAAAAGAGAAATAACATGTCATCTTCTGGAGAGAATAGCTATATCCTATAATTCTATTCATTTCATATCACTTATTTATCCTTTCACAATATACTCCTTAGTTTTCATTTGTTTAGTCTAGAAGTTAAATGCATGGGATATATTTAACCAAATTACAACTTCCCTATCTCAGAACACTTATATATAAGGTCAATAATCATTTCAATAGAAACCTCTGCAGCAAAGGCATAAGATAGAACTTGAACAACTTTAAACTACAATGAGCCATCAAAGAGACACTGGGGCTATGGGGTATGGTTTGCTAGGTGGGGCTGGTTCTTTGATGTTTTGATGCTCTTTAGTAGTTCTGAGACATGACACATTCTAGCCCATCTCTCCCAGCAGCCAATCATCTCCTAAAACAGATCTTTGTAAAAAAAACTTTTGTTGCAACTCAGTTTACAAATATCCTCCAAAAGAAAAATGTATTGTAGAGAAAAGATGAAAGGCAGTCAGAGGCCCTGGGCTTAATTTGCATCTGTACAATGGCCAGTCCCTACATGAAAATAGGGACAATCTAGAGCAACCTATCCAGGAAGTCAATGCATTATCTGTAATAACCACCCAAGAAGAAAGCCTACTGTAAATATACTAGTAGGGTGTCAGGTTAAAATGTCTAATAACAAAATAAGAAGCCAAATAGTAACTGGTACAACACCCAGTCCCAAATGATTAAGACCTGATTGAAAACTAATATTTCCTTTCATCATTGTCCCTGCTTCTCATTTAGGGAAAAGTATAGAAGGCTAGGCATTGCTGGGAATGGTGCTTCATGCCTATAATGCCAGCATTTGAGAGGCTAAGGCAATAGAACTACCTGAGTCTGAGGCGAGCCTAGGCTACAAAGTTTGTTTCATACCAGCTTCAGTTACAGAGTGAGACTTTGTCTCAAGAAGAAAAGGATTAAAAAAAAAGTTACATATGTATTACCAACCAGTTCCATAAGACTTAATGATGCTAGGTCTATAGTCTATAGTTTCTACATGCCAATTGTCTGCCGACATAGCACACCTTAATTCTTCCCTTCTTTCCACCACAGTTTTCAACTCTTCTGCCAGCCTTTGAATCTTGGCCAAAATGTAAGCTTCCATGGCTAACTTGCTACAACAAGCAGGAAATAAATAGCACTCAACTGTTCTCAACTGGTTAGTGTTTATTTCCACACAGGTTACACAGGTGTGTACTGAATAAACCAAGGAAGAATATCTAAATCATAGTCTACAGGAAAGATGCCACTTAGCTGTTCATTATACAACCTTCACATACATATAGGGCAACTCTGGGCTGTCTTAACCTTGATTTGTGAAGGCAGAACAGGGCCACACACAGAGGGCCAGAGTGGATATGAAAAATCATTCCTTTTATAGACCAGACAGCTAACTGGACACACTATCACTGATTCATGAGAGATGTATGAGGCCACTTTAAATCAACAGACAGTTGTTTGGATTATTAGCCATAATAGACTAAATGTTTCTATGCCCCAAAATTCTTATCTTGAAATCCTAACTTTCAATGAGATGGTATTAAGAGATGGGACATTGGGGAAGTAACTAAATCATGTGGGTGGAGCCATCTTGAAGGATTTGTGTCTTTATAATACATAGATTATATAATAGCATATATTATATATATAATATATATAAATATAACATGAAGAAGATTGTTTTGCTTTTTCTCTTCTAACAGATGATATAATCAGCAAAAAGATATCTATTTGCCTGCCAACAAAAGCTGCTTGTCATCTGACTCCAGATGTGCCAGCTCTTTGTTCTGGGACTTCTAAGCCTCTTGAAAAATGGTTACTGTTAAGTAAACCAGTTTCTAACAATTTGTTATGGGAGCCTAAACTAAGTAATACACCAGTCCCACACTGACAGTCTAGAAGGATGCCTCCTTCCCAAACCAGCCATTTTCTTATGACTAAGCTTTGTAATTCTAACACTACTCTATCCTCACTCCAACTGTTGTCTACCAATTATTGCAAATACTATGTTCTCCTAAAATAGACTGGGATACATCTTAAAGATGCATAGGTATAGAAGAAATACATCCATGTTTGTCTTTTCTCTAGTTGGTCTTGTTCTGCAATTGGGCTAGTTCTCTCTAACCTAAGACCTTAACTACATAGTATTCATTTAAACAACATTGAACTCATTTGATTTTCTAAGATTCCAGTCTTTCCCAAAGAAGGATTCCTTATGACCAGAGGTCACAAAAACAAACAAAATTTCTATGCGAATGAGCGAGTCATCTATATATATCATATATAAGATGGAAATATGAGGGCCCAGAAAGTCTGTGTTTTATTTAAAGAGAGCAATCTTTGTTTTTTGTGTTTCACCTGCTGTCATAAAGGTCAGATAATTAGAAATATGAATGTTTTTGTGTCTTTTTAATGGCATTTTAGAATATAATTTGGTTTTGTTGGTGCCCATCCTTTCTTCTACCCCCCTTCCTTTCTTGTTCTTTCCCTCCCTTTATATTTTGTTTTCTTCTGTTTATATGCCACTAGTATTCTTTTGCCTGCCTCTCCTGTCAGTTTCTCTGAGGAATAATATGGACTGCAGTATGCTGGAACTGGTTTATACCAGTTTTCAAGGTAAACGTGCATCTCTTTCTAACTCCACTTCAGCAATACCCCATCAGTATCTTGAAACTGGTCCATGAGTAGGATTTGCACCAGAGAATTTGGGAAATGCTAAAGTCAAGATTTAAGTAAAAATCCCTGGCTGTTAAACATCTACTTAATATACCACTGAATATACATATTACTCTAAAATACTCTGATATTTTAAGAAAGGTAGAAATTCAGATAGCTATGTGATTTTCAATTTAAAAGCAGAAGGAAATCTAATCGTGTTAAAACACTATGTTTGCAAAATCAAACAGCCCTCTGGGATATATGTTCACAATCTCTACCTTATGCCAGTGTATCATAGCCTCACTTATGGCTTCATATCTCTAATTTGCACCTGCAAAAACTGAGCAAGTGATTCTCAAAGGAACTTGAGTATACTGAGTACATTTGTTAAATCTCTAATGATTAATATTTCTCAAAGATGTTTCCATTAATGTCCTTGAATGTGCATGAACATTTATTACCATATGCTAAGAAAATATTGTGTCTATCCAAAAGTATAGTTGGATGGGAATCATGGCACACACCTTTAATTCTAGCACATGGGAGGCAGAGGTAGGAGAATCACCATAAGTTCAAGGGCACCCTGAGACTACATAGTGAATTCCAGGTCAGCCTGGGCTACAGTGAGACCCTACCTTGAAAAACAAAGCAAAATAAAAGTGTAGTTGGAGGCTGAATAAAGAAAATTTCATTTGTTGAGCCAAAGGGTTTCATAGATATTAATAATATTTCTCTTTATTAATAGTATAGTTCACAAAGTAGTTAAAAATAAAAGTTACTGTAATGTGTAAGTGTGTGTGGTGGTTTGAATAGAATAGATGGCCCCCAATATATTCAGTTTTTTATTGTTTGTAGCTTGCATCTGCTGGCTACCTGGCTGGAGGCAATGTCACTGGGTGATCTTAAGGTGTGGTGGTGGGTTTTCGATTGATATCAATCTAAAGATATGCAAAGTGTGCCTAGCTGGAGTTCCTGAAGTGTGCTGTGGCTTTTGACCTTTAGGCTTGTGCTTCTCTCTGCTTGGGCCTGTGAAGGCAGGCCAGCTTCTTCTGCCACTATGGAACTTCCCCTGTAAGCTTCAATAAATCCCTTCTTCCATAACTGTGCCTGGTCTGAAAGTTCATCTCAGTGAACCTGAAGCTGTCTGCTACAGTGTGTATATATGCATATGCACACACACATATGAACATATATGCATACAAAGAAATAAATAACAAAATCTAGAAAATGGAACGACTCATATTCACAGTAAGGTAGGACAAAAATGAAACAATCCCTCTTATCTGAATCACATGTAATTACTGCTATCCTTATATTAAAACAAGAACATAAGTGAATCTAGTTGAACTGAGTGAATTTAACGTCAAAGGAGATTAACATCAACCCTTATAACAGTCATATAACCATTGGATTGCCCCCTTTCCCCCAGGAGATATTTGGTAAATTCATCATTCCCGTTCTTTGAATATGTGCCAAAATTTCTGGACCACCCATGTAGTAACACCATGGTTAGTAATATTTCACAAAATTAAATTCACATCTCCAATTATAACTTTCTGACAAAATTTATGAGTCTTTTCCATCTGAATGATTACCAAGCCTTGTGCTATAGATAAGGAGGTTCCATTGATACAACAGGGTCTTCATGTTAATCACTGCAACAGCAAATTACTAGGTTGGCATTTAGCTCAGAACCCACAATGTAATTGGGATCTATTATCTCTTAGTTGTTTCTCTCCAGTGACTTGATCTCCAAACAAGATAGGAGGTTTAGAGGGCTTAACGGAAAAAAAAAATTAGATAAGAGTTAAAAAACTATATACAGAAATGTCTAAAATGCAATGACATTCTAAAGATTGAAATCTAATTGTGCTGGTTTCACACGCCACAGTATTTCTTCATGTATAGCTCTTCGAAATACACAGCAAATGTCTGTCATCCTTTTTTGTTTTTGGTACAGATGAAAAATTCAACAGCTAGGTCACACCATGATCTGCCTTGCGTACCCTTATAAATTTTCTATCTTTACTGCCAGCTGAACAGTGTACTCATCAACTTTGAAATGGAAAGCAGCCTAGGATAGAAATGCTTATCCTTTTATATTAGTTAGCCCATTAAAATGATCTGAAAAATCACCTTGACTCTGTGTCTTCTTTATTAGTGGTTCAAGCTCCAAAATGAAGATGACACCAAATTTCTGAATTTAAACATGTCATTGTAATTTAATAGATGAGCATGCAGCTTTTCACCAACATTATTCATGCATTATGCTCTAATAAGCAATTTAAGGTACTGCTGAGAAAGATAAAAGGGGGAAAAAGCTAAGTATATTGGATACTTTGAAATGAGCAGGTTATTTAGAAAGTACAGATTTTTACATGTACTTAGAGGACTGTTTGGAAAATATTCATCCTGAGAGTGCCTTCATAGACCCCACACACTACTGGAATTCTCATTTTCCTATGTATGTAGATTTTTTTTTTTAAATAAAACCTTTCCATTTTCCAAAGTTTAGAAGTCAAGACAATGACAAACAGCTAACAGCAAGCAAGAAGGAGCAACCAGGGAGGTGGGTAAAAAAGTCAAACATGGTCTAATGTTCTAGGGTCCAAGAACAAACCCTATTCAAAAAGACTGTAAAGTTTATGTGCACTCTGATTCAACCACTGTATGTAGCACCAAGGAGATCAGTGCAAACCTTTGACAGGACTAGGTGCCACAGAGTAAAAAGTTAAAACATAGAGGGAATGGATTCAGGTAAGAGCAGAGTTGAGGAATTATGGTAAATATAGACAAATATTTGTAAATGTTTACTACAAAAGAAAGAAGAAGAATGAGGTGCAAATTGGAAAGACTGAGATTCTTAACAGCTTTATTTCATTTTCCTATGAAAAATATGACTTCATTCTTTATGGCTGAGTAATATATTCCAGTTATCCATTCACCAGTTGATAGGCATCTAGGGTGATTTCATAGCTTGGTTGTCATGAACAGTGCCACAGTAAACATGGGCATGCAGGGGTCTCTACTGTGCTCTATACTCAGAAGTGATATTGTTGCATCATATTCTGGAGATCATGTTAAAAGATGAGTAGGACTTGGACAAATATCTCATGCTTTCTTTCACATGAAGAATCAAAGTGGAGTTGCAAAGGGGAAAGTGGGGAAAGGGAGGGAATTACCATCGGTTATTGTCTATAATTATGGAAGTTGTCAATAAAAAATAAATTAAAAACACAATCAAGATAAGAAGAATAATAGCCTGTTTTCAAAATAAGATTGTTATCAAGTAAAGAGAAGAAAGGTAAAGATACATGACAGAGAAGGTAATTACTTTAAATATGCCCTGAAGTGAAGGAGAATGAGACCTGGCATGCTAGTAGAAGGATTGGCTTTAAGTAGGACAAGGGTCAGTCAGTTCACTTGCAGTCATGGGAAAGGTATAATCAATGGGCAAAAATGCAAGTGTGTGGTTACTGGAGGTAGTGAGGCTTGCTTCTACTTTCTGAGTAAAATAGGAAGAAAGAACATCAATAGATTTAGGGAGTAAAACTGTTAAAGACTTAAGAAAATGTCATAAAATTGTAGTCAATAAGAATAAAAGAGCTAGGAAAACATGCTGAGATTTTTAGGGCCATCTTAGATGTTTTTGATTTTAGATTAGTCATTATGAATTTAAATTTAATTTCATCATGCTTATTGGTGTCTCTATGTTGAAGTGTTAAGGAACAGATAAAAATTGGTAGAATATTAGATTTAACTAACAATAATATTTTTCTAGACAAATATAATAAGTATAGAAAGGCCATTGACACTTGAGAATCTCTGCATGAACAATTTATAATGATGAAACATAGACTTTATAGTACATAAATAGTAAGTTGCAAAGGGGTTAAGGATATTAAAATATTTTATGAGATCAGTGGATTGTAGACATTGGGAATTAGTCCGAGGTGAAGTCCTTTAGGAGGAGAACTAAAATATAAGGTGCTTGAAACTGAATTAATAGAGAAGTTTGTTGAATAGTAATGACAAGATATTAGATGTGAGAGAGGTAGGTACTGGGATGAGGTGACAAGATTATTGAAGTTGACATGAGTCAGCTCACATTCCATTGTTAGTAAGATTATCTTCAAGGACACTGGCATCACTATGAGCCATGTTAAAAGAATAATACTGGAAAGAGTAGTAATTGAGGAGCTACACATTAGACAGTGAGAAGGATACTTAGAGAAGGAGGTTGTCAGTACATACCTACAAGAGGAATATTCTATAACATGCCATTTACAGGTAATGAATTCCAGTTGGCAAGTAATAAAGAGGAGGCTCAATCAGCATATCCAAAGGTTGTGGGATGTTAGAGAAATAATACTTCAACTTGAGAAGGCTACAGAGAAACAGAATCTTCTACAGAGCATCAGTCCAGTTTCAAGAATTCTTTTGAATAAAACAGAGGAATTTTCCTAAAGGGTAATGAAAATTCTGGAGGGCATGACGGGAGTATTGCAAGAGTCTCTGAGGGAAGGCTTGATATTTAGGGTTGATGTGCATGGTGACTTAGTGACGAGCCACAAGCAGAAGGAATTTCTGGGTGTAGCAGGAGAAGCCTGGAGATCTGGCGTTCAGAGAGTTCTAAGCCAAATAGATAAATAACACTGTGGGTAACAAAGATGAAGACTTTCCAGGGGTTTAGATTCACTCTTGGCTCCAATAAACTGAAGAATGGAAGTGAATGGGCTGTTATCTTATCCATAATGCATAGAGTATAGGACTCCCTTTGTTCTGAGAACTTCTGATCTGGGCATGTTTATCATCCCTGTTCATTCTGTTCCTAGGAACCACTTTATCTGACTTCTGCATGCCTCATTGAATGTTCCTGATAACCTTCTTTTTTGGTACCACTTCTAATTTTCTTTCAAATGTTGGAAAATTGTCTTTATCTCACTTCTATTCTTCATCTATGCCATATCTCTGAGAAATAAATCATGTTCCATTGTTTTAGGTACCATGTACAGTTTCATATCTCCAATGTCCACTTGCTTGATACATTCACCTGGATCTCAAATGTAAAGCATTAATGGTAAATTTTCTTATATTGCCCTTCCCTGTCCCTTGGTTGTTCTAATTTCACAGTCAACTATACCAAGATCCTAAAAGATACCCTTGATTGTTGTTTCTGTCTTTAATCTATACTGTGAATCTAACCACTTCTTACTATCTCACCACTAATACTATATAGCAGCGAGGATGCAGTTGAAGGTGAAGATGATGTGCCTCAGGGTATTCTATTGTAGGAATTTGAGAGACACTGCTGGTTAACAGGTCTCTCTAACACTGTAAACTTTGTATCTGTTGTGACAACTTGAGACTTACACACATGCTGTGAGAAGGAAGGGAATGTGGAGGTAAACTGAGGGAACATGGGAAACTAAGATGAACTGGAAGTCCTGTCTGAGTAAGTGCTGTGAGGGGAAGCTGGTGCCCATTACATACACCTGACCTGTGAGTTAGAGAACTTGAAGGAAAATTCAGGAGGAGTTAAGCAACTACATGTATGACGCTAGCCCCTAAACCAGCAGAAAATCAGTAGGTATGAACTGACAAAGAATCTGCCTCAAGCTACTGACTATAGCAAAATGACTATGTTGCCCTAGATCTTACACAAATTAAACTAGAAGCACAGGGAAGGGGATTCTGGGAAATTTCATTCAGTCTGGCCAAGTTGACTTATTACAAAGACACTATAGTGTGCACTTTGCCAATTTGGCAGTTAGACACCATTTTTAAAATGTGTTGGCATTCATTTCCCAGTAAAGACAATAATAAAATCATGTTTCCACCTGCTATGACATAACTATCACACCTACAATTGATGATATACTAGCCATTTTCTCCCCCCAAAAGGCAAATCCCTCTTTCTTTTTTGTCTTTAGGTGATATTAATTCTTCCAGCTAGTGCTACTGTTTAATTTAATTCTTGAATATAAAGTTAATTATTATTAATATATCTTACACTAGGTAGTGGCAGATTGAGAGTGTGGTGGTTTGATTCAGGTGTCCCCCATAAACTTAGGTGTTCTGAATGCTAGGTTTCCAGCTGATGGATATTTGGGAATGAATGCTTCCTGAAGGGAGTGTACTGTTGGGGGCGGGCTTATGGGTATTAAAGCCAGTTTCCCCATGCCAGTGTTTGGCACACCCTCCTGTTGCTGTGTTCCACCTTATGTTGGCCAGGGGGTGATGTCCACCCTCTGCTCATGCCATTGTTTTCCCCTGCCATCGTGGAGCTTCCCCTCGAGCCTGTAAGCCAAAATAAATCTCTTTTTCTCAAAGCTGCTCTTGGTTGGGTGATTTCTACCAGCAATGCGAACCAGAATGCAACAGTAAAGAGTGGAAGAAAACAAAAATATTTACTTAATATGTACATAAGCATATCAAACTAAGAAAAATTAGTCATAAATTTAACACTTTCATGTTCTCAATTTGGCCATAATGCATAACTGGTATTTCAAACTACCTTTGTCCACTACTCATTATATATTCTTTTAGCACTCACTTTAGTTCATCTTACTTGGTTGCTATCTTGAGAATCTACTCTAGCATAACAAGATATTCAAAAACTGAAATAAATATTTATTGTTTCACAATTTTTCTGACCCATAAATCTAAGCAATGGGTAATTCTAGCTAAGGGTCACATGAGGTGGCTGTTATCACTTCAGTCAAGACTGTGATAATGTGAAGGTTTGAGGAGGCTGATAACTTCAGTATTGCTTATTCACAAGCTTTTAACAGAAGCCTTTGTGAGTCCCTTGTATGATGTCTGACAGTTTTCTGTTCCTTAACAGATTCAATTCCCTACAAGGTTTGCATGCCATTATAATATAAAACCATAGCTTGTTTGTATATGATATTTTCTCCTCACAGGTTCATACATCAGGGGCTTGGTTGCCAACTATAAAACTTATGAGAAGTGGTTGGATCCTGAGGGCCCTGATCCCTTGATGGATTCATAATATGTTAATATGTTGGTAGGTGAGGAAAGGAGGACAAGGGGCCTGGCCGGTAGAAATAAGTCACTGGGGACATGTGCTATAAAGCTCTACTTGACTCATTCTCTGTTTCCTGTCACCATGGTCTCTGCCACAGACTCCCATTGCCATGGTCTCCTGCTTTGTCCCAAGCAATGAATCTGTATGATCACGAACTAGCACCTCTAAAACCATTAAGTCTTCTTCCCATAAGTGGCTTGTAAGGAGCATTTACCACAGCCACAGAAGAGCCAACACATATGTCTTTGGTTTTTCCACATTGGCTGAGCAAGGAAGATAAACCTTTTTATGCTAAGAAGTCACATAGTCACTTTCATTATATTTTGTTCATTAGATCCAACTTACTAAATTCAGCTAATCAAAGGAAGGGATATTATCCCTTGCATCTAAGAGGAAAGGGTATTTTATCAGCTACTATTCTCATTGCTGCAACAAACAAATTAAACAAAAGAAACTTAAGGCAGAGTTTAATTTGGCTTACAGTTTGTGGTTATAGTCAGTCCATCATGTCAGGGAAGTAATGGTGGCAAGAACTTGAGGCAGCTGGTCACATTGCTTCCACAGCCAGGAAGCAGTGAGAGATGATGCTATTGCTCAACTAGCTCTTTTCTTCTGATGAAGACCAGGGCCCCATCCATGCAGTGTCATTGCCCATATTTAGTGTGGCTCTTCCCACTTTAGTTAACCTTGTCTAGATAATTCCTCACAAACATGCCTAAAGATTTGTTTCCATGGTTACTCTCAACCTTGCCAAGTTGACAACTGAGATTAACACTCACAAATATCATAGTATTTGGGGAGATATTTTAAAAGTGTTGTGATCATCATGATTAGCACATACAGATTATTGTAATAGTAACCATTATTATTATTATCCTTTCTGATTCTTGTGTAATCAACTAGAGTTCATTTTAAGCCCAAAGGCCAAAGTGATTATTTAAAATACAAATCAGATAATTTAGCTTTCCTAACTGAAGCTGTCCAGTGCTTTAAATTGTATATAAAATGAAATCCAAGAGGTTAGTTGTGCCAATAGGGTCATAGGAGCTGGTCTCTGCCAACCTCCAAAACTTCAATTTTAACAAATTTCACTCTAAACTTTAAATTACTCCCCAGAGTTCTTAAATCTCAATGCTTCTGCAACATTGAGCCAGATAGCTTTGTCCTGGGACCTTGTCCCCTGCACTGGAGGATGTGTGGAAGCTTCCCAGGCCTTTAACAAGAGATGCCATTAGCACCTCCCAATTGGTTACCCTCAAGAATGTCACCATGTATTGCTAAGGGCCAAACTCACATCTGCTTAAGAGCTATCATTTCACCTGTATGGGTCACCACTATCTTCCTGTAATGTAACAGTCTTCCACATATATTTTTTTTTTCCATTTTTCCTATTTTTGACTTAATTCCACATTTATGTATGTTGATCATAGTGGTGGTTTGACTCAAATAGCTATTCCCCATAAACTTATGTATTTTGACCGTCAGGCCCCCAGCTAGTGGCAGTTTGGAAGATGGGGCCTTGTTGAAAGAAGTTTTCTGGGGCAGGCTTTGTGGCATTATAGCCAGCTCCTTCGTACCAGAGCTCAGCTCACTCTTATTGCTGTCTGCTAACTGCTGTGGCAAGATGTAATGACCACCCTGTGCTCATGCCATGCTTTCCTCTGCCTTTCCTCCCATCAGCTGCTTCTGGTTGGGTGTTGGGTGGAACTACAATATAAAATTTTCCTTTTTTTTCAGAATACAATACCATGAGAACACAGCTTTATCTCTCTATTCCAATGTCTTTAGCACCTATAGCATTAGCAGTCACATACTGAAAGCTCAAAGAACCTTTATCAAATAACATAAAAATGTTTTCTCAATATGGAATTCATTAGTATCCCTGTCTTTACATAATCCATTCAGAATTTTTACCTGAAACACTCAAGTCAAAGCTACATCTGGCTGATTATTTCACCACAGAAAACATTGCCTGTGTTAATCTTCAATATGTGCTTTAGTTTTGCCCTGATTATACATATGCCTTCTCTTCTGGCCTATAAACAACACATATCTATAGAATATTGCCCAGTATCCTGCTTTTTTATTCAAACAAATAAAGTGTTTTATACTAATAAATGTACATTCACAGCTACACACATATGCAACTGATACTTAACAATGTTATAGTTTAAAAGCAGAACCACAAAGGAAAAGAAGGAAAGTAGTACACATATTATCTTTATAATTGGTATGTGTACATTATTGGGCAGCACATTCGATTATGAGCTTCCTCGAATTCAGGCACAGAGGGATTGAGGAGATGAGCAAGTGGGCTGGTTCCATAATGACCCTGACATCAGAGCCAGAGTGAAGGAGACAGACTGAGGACACTCAACACTTACCAAAGCAGAGATTTAAAGGTTCCTAAGAGCGCATCACTGGAGATTTAAAACCCAACCAACATGGCTCAGGGAATTTTGCAGAAGAGGGGGGCAGAAAGAATGTAAGAGCCACAGGGTGAAACATCATGCTCAGAGGTACTCCAACATCTAAAAAACAACAACGACAATAAAATCCTGACCCTTTCCTACAATGCATATCCCACAAACCCATGGAGAATACCTGAGACCACATGGAAGAGGGTTCCAGGCAGAATGGAGGCAGGGAAGAGGAATAAAATGGAACCAACACATGATGTAACCATATAAAATATGTTGTTAATAAAAAAAAGAAGTCATTCAAATTTACAAAAAAAACCAAAAAAATTATTTTTTTCTTTCTTTTTTTTTTAAGAGTCCCCAGAGTCTTTATCAATCCTAATGATGTTCAAACATCCCCATAATCCAAGGTCTTTTAAGTAAGCCATAACACCAAAAAACAAATCCCCCCAAACCCATAATGGTACAGAATAAACATTCACGTTGCCAAAGATGGCACTGGGCATAGCAAAGGAACATTCAACCAATAAAAAATTTAAACAGGGCAAACATCAAACTCTGTAGCTCCAAGTCCAACAACTCTAGTCAGTGACAAATTTCCAAGTCTGATAATTCTAACCAGCTACAGTTCTCTGGAGTACCAATTCCACCCCTCTATTTAGGCTGCTCACAGTCCTGGAAAACTTCATTGGGGTGGCAGCTCTCCTTAGCAGCTGTCTCATGGTCCCAGCATCTATTCTGAGTCTGCGATGCAACCCCTGGTTCATCCTCACAGTTCCATCAGGTCTCCTTGCAGGCAATTCTGCTTCATGTTGCCCATGGCTGTTTCCAAAACACAAGTCGGTGTTGCAAATTCAATGACCCTCTCTTTCCTGCATTTCTTTCTTTCTTTTTCCTGTTTTATTTTTAATTTTCACAATTTTTATTATCATTTTCCATAATTATAAAAAATATCCCATGGTAATACCTCACCCCCGGCACTTTCCCCTTTGGGATTCCATTCTTCATCATATTACCTCCCCATCTCAATCATTGTTCTTACATATATACAATACCAACCTATTAAGTACCCTCCTCCCTTCCTTTCTCTTCCCTTTATATCTCCTTTTAAACTTACTGGCCTCTGCTACTAAGTATTTTCCTTCTCATGCAGAAGCCCAATCATCTGTAGCTAGGATCCACATATGAGGGAGAACATGTGGTGCTTTGCTTTCTGGGCCTGGGTTACCTCACTTAGTATAATCATCTCCAGAGCCATCCATTTTAATGTAAATTTCATAACTTCATTTTTCTTTACTGCTGAGTAGAACTCCATTATATAAATGTGCCACATCTTCATTATCAACTCATCAGTTGAAGGATATCTAGGCTGGCTACATTTCCCAGCTATTATAAATTGAGCAGCAACATGGTAGAGCACATACTTCTAAGGAAATGAGATGAGTCCTTAGGATATATGCCTAGGAGTGCTATAGCTGGGTCATATGGAAAATCAATCTTTCGCTGCTTTAGGAACCTCCACAATGATTTCCACAATGGCTGGACCAGATTGCATTCCCATCAGCAGTGTAAAAGGGTTCCTCTTTTTCCACATCCCTGCCAGCATTTATGATCATTTGTTTTCATGGTGGTTGCAACTCCTTCTATGAAGCCAGCATCGCCATGATACCAAAACCAAGCAAAGATAGAACAAAAAAAGAAAATTACAGACCAATCTCCCTCATGAACATAGATGCAAAAATTCTCAACAAAATATTGGCAAACAGAATACAAGAATATATCAGAAAGATCATTCATGCTGACCAAGTAGGCTTTATCCCAGAGATTCAGGGATGGCTCAATATATGCAAATCTATAAATGTAATACATTACATAAATGGGCTGAAGGACAAAAATCACATGATCATCTCATTAGATGCAGAGAAAGCATTTGACAAAATTCAACATCCCTTTATGATAAAAGTCCTACAGAGACTTGGAATAGAAGGAACATATCTCAATATAATAAAAGCTATTTATGACAAGCCTACAGCCAATATATTACTAAATGGGAAAAAACTGGAAGCTTTTCCACTAAAATCAGGAACAAGACAAGGGTATCCACTGTCCCCACTTTTATTTAATATAGTTTTGGAAGTCTTAGCCATAGCAATAAGGCAAGAGACACACATAAAAGGGATACAAATTGGAAAGGAAGAGATCAAGTTATCATTATTTGCAGATGACATGATTCTATACATAAAGGATCCTAAAGACTCTACTAGCAAATGGTTAGAGCTGATGAAAACCTACAGCCATGTAGCAGGATACAAAATAAATACACAAAAATCAGTAGCCTTCATATATGCTAACAACAAACACACAGAGGATGAAATCAGAGAATCACTCCTATTCACAACTGCATCAAAAAAAAAAAAAAAATTAGGTACCTTGGAATAAGCCTAACCAAGGAAGTAAAGAATCTCTACAATGAGAACTTTAAAACACTCAAGTGAGAAATTGCAGAAGACACTAGAAAGTGGAGAAACATCCCTTGTTCCTGGATTGGAAGAATCAATATTGTGAAAATGGCAATCTTACCAAAAGCAATCTACACATTTAATTCAATCCCTATCAAAATTCCAAAGTCATTCTTCATGGAAATAGATAAAACAATCCAAAAATTCCTTTGGAATCACAAAAAACCTAGAATATCTAAAATAACACTGAGCAACAAAAGTAAGGCAGGCGGTATCACCATACCTGATATTTACCTATACTACAGAGCCATAGTTACAAAAACAGTATGGTACTGGCACAAAAACAGACATGTATATCAGTGGAATAGAATACAGGACCCAGATGAAAGTCCAGGTAGCTATAGCCACGTGATATTTGATAAAAGTGCCAAAAATACTTATTGGAGGAAAAACAGCCTCTTCAGCAAATGGTGTTGGGACAACTGGATATATATCTGTAGAAGGATGAAAATAGATTCTTCTCACTCTCCTTGCACAAGAATTAAGTCCAAATGGATTAAAGACCTTAACATCAGACCTGAAACTCTGAAACTGCTAGAGGAAAAAGTAGGGGAAACCCTTCAACATATTGGTCTTGGCAAAGACTTTCTGAATACAACCCCAATTGCTCAGGCAATAAAACCACAGATTAATCACTGGAACCTCATGAAATTACAAAGATTTTGCACTGCAAAGGACACAGTGAATAAAGCAAAGAGGCAACCTACAGAATGGGAAAAAGTCTTCGCCAGCTATATATCTGATAGAGGATTAATATCTAGGATATACAAAGAACTCAAAAAGTTAAATAATAAGGAATCAAACAATCCAATCAAAAAATGGGCCTTGGAGCTAAATAGAGCATTCTCAAAGGAAGAAATACGAATGGCATATAAGCATCTAAAAAGATGTTCTACGTAACTAGTCATCAGGGAAATGCAGACTAAAACTACATTAAGATTCCAAAAAGTTTAATTTTTTAAAGTGGATATTTTTCCAATATGACATTTAAAGGTATATTTTTAATATATGAGAATATGTATGAGAAGACATCATCATTACATTAAGATTTATACAAAATATAGAAATAGTTTCTAAGAGGCTCCATAGTAAAGTAAGCAATGCCCCAACGTTGCAGGAGGCACACTCCCTGGTGTGTCTGTAAGGGATTTCCAGAGAGGAAAAGAGGAAGCCGACTGCATACCACATTCATCTCTCTCCTTCCTGACTATGGACAGTGTGTCCTCTGTCTCATACTTTCAGTGCTATGCCTTCCCTGCTTGATACACTGTGCCCTCAAACTGTGAGAAAAATTAAACCCTTCCTTCCTTAAGTTATGTTTGCAAATATTGTATTGGAAACTTTCTTATAGCTGAGGCAAAACACCTGACAAAAATCAGTATAAGGGAAGAAAAGTTTATTTTAGCTAGCAGCTGTAGGTTACAATCCATCATGGTGAGTGGCAGAATCTTGGAGCAGCTGGCCATATTCAGTCTTCAGTTAGGAAACAGAAAGTGATAAATTCTGCTGCTTAGCTAGCTCTCTCCTTTCTCTAAAGCACAGGATACCAGTTCATGAAATGGTACCACCCACAGGTAACTTTAGGTTCTGCCAAGTTTGTAATCAATATAAACCATCACAGGTATTTTGTCACAGCAATGAGAAAAGTAATTGATATAGTCATTATTACTTTATATAGGAAAAGGGAGAATACCATTTTGCATGCCAAAAATGTCATTATATTATGATCAGAATGCAGAATAGGCAGATTCTTCTGGATTATCTGGACAGGCCTAGTCAGAGACAGGTAGAGGAAAAGATCAAGAAAAGTGAAAAAGAGAGAGCTTTGAAGATTCTATGCTGCTGGCTTCAGAAATGGATGAAGTGTTTGGAAACCAAGCATGAGAGTACCAGACAAAGGATTTTCTCCTGCCTACACCTTGATCTTAGTCTGGTGATGCTAACATTTTTGTTGTTGTTGTTTATTTTTATTTATTTATTTGACAGCAACACAGAGAGAAAGGTTGATAGAGAGAGAATGGGCACGCCAGGGCCTCTAGCCATTGCAAATGAACTCCAGATGCATGCGCTCCCTGTGCATCTGGCTAATGTGGGTCCTGGGGAATCGAGCCTCGAACCAGGATCCTTGGGCTTCACAGGCAAGCACTTAACCACTAAGCCATTTCTCCTCCAGCCCTGGTGATGCTAACTTTAAGTGAAGAAGTTGTGTCATATTAAACTTAAGTCTTAAATAATTTATTATATCAGCCATAGAATACTAATATAGGTTCTTTATTTCAATGACCTATAATAAAATATGATCTTAAAGGACAACACTGTATGAAAGTAATTTTAAAGTGAATGTTATTTTGTACAGAGGTTATGTCATGTTGTCAAATTGTAAAAGAATTAAAAAATAGGATTTAGAACCAAGAGAAAGATTAATTTCTAGCCTGTGAGGTAGCTCTTCTCCTTATAGATTTTTGGGTAAAGGAAGTTAATTATTCAAGGAAAATTAAATGTAGAAGAGAAAGTGGTATTTAAATACTTTAACAACTAGGAATGAAATAAACACTATGCTCTAGTTCATTATAAGTACATTTGAACACCTTAAGAGAGTAAAAACATTATCAGGACAAATAGGGGTGTTGGCTGGCTTTAAGCACAGATGGGACCAAGGATTTTGATAATTTCCTTGGGACTGTCTTTTAATCTTTCAATCTGTTTTCCCTGACAAATGCCTGTAATAAAATGCAGAGCACCACAATCCTGATGATAGATCTGCAGAAATGTGGCCATTAGGACCGTTACTCTGCCATTTGTTGAGGCTAATAAAATAGTCCTGCTTATTGATCTTGTCATTCTATTAAGCAGAAATGGCCCCAAGGACAACTGCAGAGCAAAGAGGAATCAGATCAAGCAGGAAAGTAAATTAAGGACATGTAAATAAAACTTGTCATTTCAACATCTGGACACAATAATTCAACATCTTGGGATTTAGGGGTTCAGTCTGCACTGAAATTAGTTCAGCAAAGGTATCTGCCTATCACATAGCTTAGAGATATTACCTTTCAATATTAAGAGAAAAATGGATTTTAATGAAATATTGTTGTTTTTAATCTAGAAGTTGCTGAGAAGGAACTAAATCTAATAATGGTAAATGATATGCTGGACATAGGAAAAGGCACAATACAATATTTGACAGCAAGGATGCTGGACCCTTGTAAATGCATATTTGAATCCAAGACAGCATTTGTTGTCTAGGTAAGTCCCTTTGTCTCTTTCAGCTCTACTTTTTTTGTTTTTTAAGACATAAAATGTTCCTAACAATGATTTCATGAGAAAATACAGGCAATCTATTAAGTCCCCTTCCTGGAACATAACAGATATTGAGCAAATAGTCCATATTAGTGTCATAAATCATTAGCAGTTAACATTAACATGTACAGTCTTCTTATTCCTGAAAAATAAGAAAATGTACAGTGTGATAATATAAGATGTTCCAAACACTTTGTGTCTTGGAACCTACCAACATCATTATAGCCAACATTTATAAATGATTAGGCAGAGAACCTGATAGATTTGTGGCATGTATGGCTCCAGGAGTAGGAAATGCTTCCTGACATACTGAGGTGGAGGGCCCACCAGGAAGAGCAAGAGGTCCCTGGGTGAGTTTCCTATGCTCAGCTTCTACCCCTAGTGGTTCAATCTGATTGTGATTCCTCTTTTCTTCTGCATACAGGAAGTCTTGATTGTATGGTCACTTTGTGACAAACTGATTTCATATTACTATTGCTAGCCAGTGATTTCTAAGCAGAATTCACTTGTATCTATTTTGAATTTTAGTATGGTTTATGTGCCCCACATACCAGAAACTAAGGAAAAAGGCAGATAAATTCGGGATTGCACAGAGTATGCCTTATTAGAGATTTGTTGACAGATAAGTAGGCCAGGGTGTCAACAAGATCACATGGATCACAACAGTTTGGACCATATGAATAATTTTATAAAATGATCAGAACAAAAATGACTTCATCTAGGTCAGAATGTACTTGGTTGAAGTGAGGGTTAAATTCTACAGTCAACTTGATCAAATCAAGAATCAAGTGAAAGGGCTGCAGAGATTGCTCAGTGGTTAAAGAACTTGCCTGTGAAGCCGTAAGGACCCAGATTTGATTCCCTGACACCCATGTAAGGCAGATGCAAATGGTGGTGCATGAGTCTGGAGTTAGTTTGCAGTAGCCAGAGGCCCTAGCAGATCTATTCTCTCTCTCATAAACAAACAAATAAATAAAAATTGTATATATGTCCTTCATAAATATATAATATAATTATAATATTATATAAATATATTATATATATATATATATATATATATATATATATATATATATATACATATATATATATATATATATGCACACACACACACACATAGCCTTCAGCATGAGACTAGGGCTGCTGAAGCATCCAGCCTCACATCAGATTCTTTGACTTTCTAGCCTGCTGATAGCTATGGTTGGACTGCCCAGCCATATCCTTCACTCTGTAAGCTAATCTAACAAATTGTCCTTGCAATAGTTAGCCATCCTATTGGTTCTGTTCCTCTAGAGAATCCAGACAAATACAGACGGTCTGAAGATATTGTCAGACTTTGAGCATATTCTTAGTGCCATATTCTAATTGCAAAGGTCCTTATACCACCTTAATAGTTTTTTTTTTGTTTGTTTGTTTGTTTTTTAGTGTGCTGACAAAGTAGGTAGAGAAAACTGGCCAGGGTTGGTGAATTCATTACTATGTAGTTGCTATAACAAAATCCCTGATAAAAGCAATTAAACAAAAGAAGAGTTAATTTTGGTTCACAATTCGAGGCTAGCCCCTCAAGGTAGGGAAGGCATGATGGGAAGAGTGGTTCCAGCTGTGATACAGAGTGTGACATGGTTGGTTACACTGCATCTTTTTTCAAAAAGCACAGACATGAATGGAGGTGCTCCATTCACTTTTGCTTATCAAATGGTTAAAGTAACTTCAGACCTTCAGCATTCAATGGAAAAGAAGCAGACTAAGAAATCCGTCGAGTTTCCCTGGAGAACATATCCCCAGAATCCTCTTAAATCTTACTTAAAAGGAAGGAAAATGAACAACATTTGGTAATGTAGACCAGTGGTTCCTATAGGAAACAGATAAGGGATTAGTCTTGGGAGCTGAACTTGAGTCTAATCAAAGAATTTTTCTTACCTAGAAGTCATCCTTAAAGCCTAAGGCAGGGTATAAGAATTCCCACAGGTAATAATTACTTTGTGTGTCTGATTATTTCCATTTTTAAATGAGTACATGTGCTGCAGCATTCCTACTCCTTTCCTGCTACCGTCTACTGATGTACAAGGCATAAAAGGGTGGATGTCCTAATGCAATGACCAAAGAAGGCTTTTATATGGCCTTCTTTAAGGAGAGAATGAATGTATTTCATATGTAAGAAAGAGAAATAAGCAGATGTTTTGTGATAGAAAGAATGATAAACTGTGGTACTCATTAATATCCAGTTCTCATACATTTCCCCACACACATGCATTGAAGCATACATGTATGAGCATGCATGTGCATACACACACACACACACACACACACACACACACACACTTGAGTTTTCTGGATTCATTGTTCTTAAAAAGATTAAGTGATAAATTCCAGCAAAAGAATAAGAAACAGCATGCATTGCTTTTAGGCAGGAGAATTTAGTTATTTGTGTCTCAACCACCAGAGTTGTTGTTTTCAACACATATACTCAATTTTCAATCAGCCTAATGCTATCATTAAGATGTCTTTGAAAACACTATTGCCAACTTAAGCTGACTGTGGTAGCACACACCTTTAATACCGGTACTTAAGAAGTGAAGGCAGGAGGATCAGAAGTTTAAGGTTAGCCTTGGTACCTAGTAAAATCAAGGTCAACTTGAACTACATGAAGCCATGTCTGAAAAGCAACATTAAAAAGATGACTAGGCAAATTTGTCATGTATTTGTACTGTTAGTTAGAAAAACATGTTTTGTGTTTTGTTAGTTACATTTAAAAATTCAAAGCCAGGCGTGGTTGCGCATGCCTTTAATCCCAGCACTCAGGAGGCAGAGGGAGGAAGATTGCTGTGAGTTCAAGGCCATCCTGAGACTTCAGAGTGAATTCCAGGTCAGCCTGGGCTACAGTGAGACCCTACCTCAAAAAAAAAAAAAAAAAAGAAAGAAAAAGAAAAATCAGTGTTGCTCCTGTAAAATCTTCCTCATGTCTCCATTTCATCCTTCCTTTCCTTTTTTCTGTATTTTCCCCTTGATATGGTAGTTCCACAAAAGTCAGCACTATCCATTAGTTGACTCCTCAAGAACTCAGTCAATGAAGGATGAGAGTTGAATTACAACTATGCAAGCTTCCTGATTCCTTCTATATTATGTGAGATGCATTCTACACTCTCCCAGATATTCTTAGCATGACCTGTACAGGTTAATGCAACAGTTTTTCTGTGTATTGAGTGGGGGTACATGGGGGAATGCTTCAGAGTACACCTTCCCAGTCTGTGGCTATTAATGCTGATACTCCCATCTCCCTCGCTTTCCCTCTCCCCTGCCCCTCCCTCGTCTCTAATAGTCCCCTTACTACTCTCATATCTACTGCTTACTACCCTTCTGAATCTAGTTCATTTCACTTAAAATGATGACCTATTTGTCTTGAAAAAAATGACATGATTCTGTTTGTGTTTATAGCTAAATAATATATGTGATATTTGAGATATGTAAAGTTTTCTTTACCTAGTCATCTGTTTATAGATACATAAACTGATTTCATAAGGTAGCTATTGAGAGAATATCTCACAGTATGGTGTGCAGGTACGGCTATTGTATGCCAGTCAACTTTGATTCTTTTGAGAAAATATCCAGGAGTGATACGATTAGAGCATATGAAAGTTACCAAAGCAATTTCATATATAGTTTGCCTTTTAGTAAACCTAATTTGCAATGAAGAAAGTGCTCATGCACGTTAACCCTATTAAATTATTTTTCTCATTCTAGCTTTTTACATGGCTGAATCTAGGTTT
The DNA here is from genome assembly GCF_020740685.1 of Jaculus jaculus. NCBI lineage: Eukaryota > Metazoa > Chordata > Mammalia > Rodentia > Dipodidae > Jaculus > Jaculus jaculus. Next base: position 106,891,382 of record NC_059104.1, read on the forward strand.
ATTTTCTCATTATATATCCTTCAGTGAGTTATGTTTGATTTCAATAATATTAGGACAAAATCAAATCTATACAAGATATGTTAACCAAAACAATAAGAAGCAGAAATATTTAAGGATTACATGGGCTCTGTTGTTTTGAATCTTAGGTCAGCCATTCTTTAACTGTACATTCTTAGGTGATAATTTACCTTCTATAACCCTGTGACTCAGTTTTATCACCAATATAATGGATATAATGGATTCCCTAGTTTCCATTAAGTTGTGTTATGTTGTATATAACTTTCAAACCATAGTGGCTCCATATAACATATATCTTACTTACATTGCATATTGCCTATGTTTCACATGTAGTTATGCACCCACTGGAGTTTTATTTCCATGAGCTTGGCATGCCATATTCTTAACATGGAAATATGAGCAGTGGCCCAGACTGGTGCCAAGGTGTGTTCTCTTTAGAGAACCACAAACTATTACAAACAGTTAATTAACCTAATATATAAAGAAATCCATTTTGTAAGATTATTCCATGAATTAAATTAGGGCTGGACAGATGGCTTAGTTGTCAAGGCACCAGTCTGAGAAGCCAAAGGACCAGGTTCAATTACACACACAGTACCCAAGTAAGCCACATACACATGGTGGTGCATGCATTTGGAGTTCATTTGTACAGTCTAGAGGCACTGGCATACCCATTCTCTCACCCACATACCCCCTGTGTCTCAAATAAATAAATAAAATATTAAAAAATAATTTGTAGTAAAACTCAACTGAAGTTAGCATTACTGTATGCTATAATGTAGCTTGAGTTCTCCTAGCTTCCATCCTTTGCATAACTGTGCACATTGGCAGCAGGGAACAGATATGGGGGAGTTCTGGGCAACAGTGTGCTGTGTTTCATGCAGAGACCTAACATCTTTGAGAGATGAATAATTGATGGGTTTAAACTAGAACTTCTCTGACAACACTGCAGGGTTTTTATTTTCACAGGAAAAAATACTGATTACAATTTGAGGTATTCACTGGGCAGGTACCATGGACATAAAGGTATGCATTGTTTTGGTATTTTGGCTTTTCTTTGTGGCTTTTGGTATTTTGTCTTTCTTGTTGGTTCCTATCATATTATTTTGGACTTCCAGAATGTCTTCATCTTTTCCTCCTTCTCTGTTATGATTTGCTCTAGCTTTCTTTCCTTCCATCTGCCATCTCATTGCACCTACTTATATTCTCTTGTGACTTCATCAATATTTCCTTTCTTTTTTAAAAAACTCTCTTCAGATATTTGTTAACACTATGCTCTACTTAATTCAAACATATAGGTCTTCTACCTAGCCCTGACTAATCAGAGCTATAATTTGGAATTCATTTTTCATGTTAGTTACTTAGGTAATGATTGGAGATAAATTTCTATGCTGCTAGAAGATTGAATTGCAAATTTAGTAATTTTGCAACAGAGGAAAAGGAAATATGTGCTGTAGTGCAATTGAATGCCCTTGTATAGATCTTTATACTTGAAACCCAATGCTCTCTGAATTCATTGTTAGGACCTGACAAGAAGTCAATTACAGGAAGAAAGATTTACTGTGGCTCATGGTTCAGAGCATGCAGTTCATAATGGCAGTGAAGTCTTAGCAGTGTGACCAACTCTTGGCCCACTGCCAAGAAGCAGCATGCTCACATCTCAGTAGATCAAGAAGCAAACAAAGGGGAATACAGGCTTTCTCCTTTACATTATTCACCCCAACCCCATAGGATAGTGCTGCTCACACTAAGGGCAAGTTTTGCCTTATTCAGTTCATTCTCTCTGGGAACACGGCCCACCCAAAACACAAATACAAAGATAAGCTTCACTAACACTATAAGTTTCTTAAACTAATCAAGTTGACAATTACAATTGATCATCATGCCAGGCGTGGTGGCGCATGCCTTAAATCCCAGCACTCGAGAGGCCAGGGTAGGAGGATTGCTGTGAATTTCAAGACCACCCTGAGACTACATAGTGAATTTCAGGTTAGCCTGAGCTAGAGTGACACCCTGCCTCAAAAACAACAACAACAACAACAAAATGATCATCACATTCTCCCTTTCTCCATCTTAGAAAATGCTTAGAAAGTCATCCCAGTGTCACAGAAGTACATTATGTTGAATAGTGTCCATTTCACAGCTTTGAAACACTGGATAGCATTCTGGCCTGAGTTTTCTTCTAATGCAAATATCTCCAAAGGTACCTTCTCTCTGACCTAACCATCTTGACCCTGGTGCACCTGCTCCAGCTTGCTTGGTGAGGAGAACTTACTCCTGCCTTCCTTTACACAATCACATAGTTTTATGAATTTTATGAGAAGAAAAGAATGTTGAGAACAGACCCCTAGAAATTTTCAATATTTATGGAACAATAAAGACAGGAAGATCTGAAATAAATATAAAAATGAAAACATTTTATAAAACGGCTATGAAGAAGTTTCAAGAACTATATATGAGAAGGAATTCTAGCCATGGCTATGGCTAGAATCAACCACTGTAAAATATAAGCATAATAATGCTTTATGTATTTTTTTAAGCCACAAACTTAGGACTGTGGAAATCAACAAAAGGGAAGTGACCTACAGAGAGGTATTTTGTCCATGAATAAACAGCAACTTTTCATAAGAGCAGTGAAAATCTGTGGTCCTATCACTCCCATGCCAACTTTCCCTCAGATACTTTATCAATGAGCTAATAGATGTACGTCTTTCCTGAGAAAGCAGACCCACTTGATTTAAATATAGAATGGGTGGATGGCAGATATACCAGTTAAAAGAAATAACACAGAACAAAGAAAATATTCATATTTACCATCCTATGTTTTTGGTCTCAAATGGGAAAAAGAGTAATCAGAAGTTTAATGATGAGGCCTTATAAAGGAGAAAGCCACAGAGCAGCCTCATAAGCATCTCTCACTGACTAGGAAAATTCATGCCTAAATATTTACTGATCCTTAGCTAAGCAGATACATTGGAACCCCTAGAATTAAGAATTAAAACTTAACCACTACCACCAACAGCCATATATTGCAATGAAGATAAATCCTGCTGTTTAAGTCCAGACCAGTTACTGAGAAAAAAAAAAAAAAAAGAATATGATGGTCTGGTATGGTGGTACATGCCTTTAATCAGCACTTGGGAGGCAGAGGTAGGAGAATCACTGTGAGTTTTAAGTTACCTTGAGCCTACATAGTGAATTCCCCAGGTCAACCTCAACTAGAGCAAGACCTTATCTTTTTTGTTTTTTAATTTTAAAGAACATCTTTTATTTTAGGGGATCATTATGGGGTTCAGAGTTTAATTTTGGTTTCTTTTTTTATTAGTTGTATGTATAATGTATATATAACCATGATGGTACCATAGTTTGCCTTCTCCCTGTCATCTCCGCATGAGGACTATGGGTCTTGCATTGTGAGAGTAGCTATCACTTATGGGGGAGAGGCAATGTCTCTGTGCATAATGACCTAATTTATGGCTCTAACAATCTTTCCACTCCCTCTTCTTCCCTGAATTTCCCTAAACCATGTTGGGTTTATTTTAGGTCTATTTCAGTGACAAGGTCTTGGGAGTCTCTTTGTCTCTGGATATCTGATTTGGTAGGATTTGAGTGTTCTTTATGTCTGTGTCCTTTACCCTTGTGCTGATACCAGGTTCACCCAGAAATTAGCTCTTGCTCATTTCCCCACTAACTCCATGGCTTCAGCTGGAGCCCTAGTGGAGTGTGATGGGCTGATTCTTTTTTCAGCTTCTGTGTCTATCTGAAAAAGAGAAACAAATTCTCCAATGAAGAGTGAGGTCAGTGCAAGATATTTAATATGTGCAGGCCATTTTGTAGCCCACAATTGGTGGGAGCTTGATAATGAAGAGTGGGCTCATTTTTGGATATGGTTCTGACTTGTTTCCACATTCCAGGTGTGGGTTCCATTCCACTGAGTGGATCCATTAACCAAATAAAGAGCAGTTGGAAACCCACCATGGCTGTGTGCCACTATTGCACTTGTTTGAGCATCACGACAGGTTAATTGCTGTTGAGTAGCTTAGAACACAAGTTCTTTAGACAGATGTTGGTCATTCCCCCCACCCACCTTGCCCATGTAACACCTTCTGGCACTAGACAAGCTAACTGTCTGGAGATTGACACTCTTCCAGTTTCCAGCTAGGTCACTCTATGTTCTGTTCCAACAGCATGTGGTGTCTTTTGCAGTAGGGTCTTGCCATTAACCTTTGGTGGGTCAAGTACTCTGACAGAATTCTGTTTTCTTTTGGGAAACCTTGTAGGTCTCTCTGATCAACAGCTCATTGTGGATGTTACCCACATGTTTGTACTGGGAGTTACAGGTTAGTGCCAAGGGAAAAAAAGGAAGAAAAATATAGGTAATATAAAAGAGAAAAAGAGAGAGAGAGAAGAAAAGATTAATAATAATCTTTATCATACCCTCTCCAGGCCCCTGTGATTCAGGTATTCTCTCTAAGCACCTGATGAAGGTTTGACTTTTTAGTATGTCTTTCAGGATGTAATATTTCATAGTACCATTTCCATTTGGGTCCATTTTTGTCCCTCCTCTCTTATCCTCCCCTCTTGCCCCACCATCATTTTATCCAGTCCTTGAGATGTTTATTAGGTATGTCAGCATCTTGGGCAGATTCAGGTTAGGAGCCCCAGATGAGTGATACCATGTGATGAATATCTTTCTGTGATTGGGTAAGTTTGCTGAGCATGATCTGTTCCAAGTTTGACCATTTTTCTTCGAATTTCATTGTCATTTTTCCTTACTGTTGTGTAGAATTCCATTGTGTAGATATACCACATCTTAGTTATCCATTCGTCTAATGATGTACATCTGGGTTGATTCCAGCTCTTAGCTATTATGAATTGAGCAGCTATAAATATGGTTGAGCAAATATTTCTGAGTTGAGGCTCATAGCTTTTAAAGTAAATGTCCAGTAAGGGAATAACTGGGTGTGTTGTTAGCTATAGTCAGCCTTTTCAGGAGTTTCCATATTGCTTTCCATAGTGGTTGTGCCAGCTTACATTCCCACCAGCAGTGAATGAGGGTTCCTATTTCTTTACAACCTCACCAGCATTTGTTGTCATAGATTTTTAAATGTTTGCTACATGCCTTTAATCCCAGCACTTCAGAGGCAGAGGTAGGAAGATTACTGTGAGTTTGATGTAACCTTGAGGCTACATAGAAAATTTCTGGTCAGCCTGGACTAGAGCAAGACCTTATCTTTTTTTTTTTCTTAAAAAAAAGGGGGAGGGCTGGAGAGATGGCTTAGCGGTTAAGCGCTTGCCTGTGAAGCCTAAGGACCCCGGTTCGAGGCTCGGTTCCCCAGGTCCCACGTTAGCCAGATGCACAAGGGGGCGCACGCATCTGGAGTTCGTTTGCAGAGGCTGGAAGCCCTGGCGCGCCCATTCTCTCTCTCTCCCTCTATCTGTCTTTCTCTCTGTGTCTGTCGCTCTCAAATAAATAAATAAATAAATAATTAAAAAAGAAAAAAAAAAGCATTGAACAAACAATGACTAGAAATCTAATCAGGTGTGACTATTGCTAAACATCAAGTAGGATCAACAGCATGACCACAACTAGACACATTGTCTATTCATAAACACCAAGAAACAAAACCTTGAAAGTGACAGAATGAAGCATCACTTAAAGGAGTGCACTACATTCTGTGGTAAGGGACTTTTATCAGAAATAATGAAAGGAAGAGCAACTAAATAGTATTCAAAGTCCTAGGGTGGGAGAGGGGTGAGATTCTGTAGTGAAATTGTCTTCAAAGCCAAAAGTTAAATAAATGCATTTGAAGAGGGGAGGGAGAGAGGCAGGAAGGAGAGAGAGTGAGAGAAAGGAAGGAAGGAAATAAAAAAGAGGAAGGAAGACAGACATATTGTTGCTGGCAAGTATGTTCCTCAAGTACTAAACCAAGCCCTTCAAGAGGAAGAGAAATGTTACAGATGGGAATCCATTTTGTGGGCATAGTAAAGATCACCATCCAGTGTGTGTGAGCACACATGACAGAATCCAGAGCTACTTCAATGCTTTACCTAAAAGAAAGTATTCAACAAAAAATATTATAAAACATAGAACCAGTAAACTTGCCAACATTCAGAGGAAAAGCAGTCTTTTTTAGCTTTAATCTAAAATACAAGATGCTATCACCAGATAACAGTTGTGGAAAACAGTGGAAGAAATGGAGTTATTGTTTAAAGCAAATTGCTCTATCTTACTAAAACCAAGTCAGGGTTTACCTAAAGTAAATTGCAATAGGTTAAATATGTCTACTACAATCTCTAGCATACCACCAAGAAAATAGCTTTTAAAAATGCTGCTAAAACAAATAAAAATAAGCTTTCAAACTAACCAAAATTTAAAATCCAACAGAAAGCAGTAAAAAAAAAAAAAAAAAAATGAACTGAGGAAATAATAGCAGGAGATCTCTAGGAAGCAAATTGCAAATAAAAACCCAGTTCTATAAAAGTTATAATAATACAAATAGATGTCATTCCAATAAAAGCCATGTTGTCAGACTGGATAGAAGCAAGATACAAATTTGACCAGAAGGCTGGTAATGCAAGGACAATTATGATATATATCCAAGCAGTAAGCATAAAAGAATTTAAGTAACTATCTCAATATCAGGGCACAGAGTTTAAAACACACATTGCTAGGAGCAAAGGATATTCCATAATTGTGCGTCACTACACGGGAAGACATGACTAATGTCAAAGTATAAGCACCTACGGTAAAATCTCAAAATACCTAATGCAAAATATAAATTTGAAAGTTAGAATTGAAAGAATTCAAAGCTTATGTGTTTGAAAGCTCCTATTCATAAAATTAGCTCTGACATAAAATTGAATGGCACTGTAGGTTAACATGACCTAATTGATATTTAGATTATTTTTTAAAAAACAGAAGAATATATTTTTTCCAAGAGCACATGGAAAATTCTTCAGCACATGCAGTATTCTAAAACATAATGCAAGTCAAAAATTGAAAGGCATTAAAATCATTGGAAAGTTTGTTCTTTGGTTGAAATCAAATCAAATTAAGGATAGTAAACTCAATTTACTTGAATCTCAAATACTTGGAAGATTAAGCACTTCTAAATGATCCACAAGTTGAAGAAAAAAACATATAGGAAGATAGAAAATAACATTACATGAAAACTGAAGCAGTATATCAAGTTCTGTGGTACAGCCAAAACATTGATTAGGAGAAATTTTAAATCTTTAGTCATGTTTAAATTGAAGCCAATACTTTAATTTTCATCTATATAAACTAGAAAAATATTGACAAATCAAATGCAATGTAAGCAAAGGAATGTAAAAGTGAGTATCAGACCTGAAAATCAATAACATTGAAAAGTGAAAATAAATGAAAACAAATCCAAAATAGATTCTTTTAAAAGTATCAATAAAATTAGTGAAATGTCATTGTTGACCACCAGTAAAGCTCCACACAAGAAATCCACCTTCGGGACTGACTCTCTCCTGGCTTCCAGCCATGTCATTCCATTTTACGTGTCAGCTGCGTATGGAGTCTTCAGCAATAGGGTCTTACCACTGGCCTTTGGTGGGTCATCAATTACTCTGACAGAAGTCTGTCATTGTTTTGGGAAACCTTGTAGGTTTCTTTGATCAAAAGCTCATTGTGGATTGTAGGCCCAAGCTGGAAGTGGGGGTTACAGGTCAGTCCCCAGACAGTCAGCGTGTCTAGTGCCAGAAGGTGCTACATAGGCGACTGGGGGAAGTGACCAAGATCTGTCCAAGCAACACATTGTTTAACCTAAGTAGCAACAATTAACCGGATGTGATACCCATACAAGTGCAATAGTGGTACACAGCCATGGTGAGGAATCAATTGCTCTTGATTTGGCTAACTGATCCACTCAGTGGTACTAGACCCTTAGCTGGAGCTGGGAAACAAGTCAGAACCATACCCAAACACAAGCCCACTCTACAATATCAAGCTACCATCAATCACGGGGTATAAGAGGGCCTACACCTATCATACTGTCTATCAAAAAAGTAAGTGTTATCTCAATTTTCTGGGTGCTAACTCACTCTCCATTGGAGAATCTGCTTCTCTTTTCCAGATAGTTGCAGATCCTAAGAAGAGAGCTGCCCCAACATACCTCAGAAGGGGCCCAACTGAAACTAAGGACAACTGGCGAAATAAGCAAGGGTGATGTTTTCCTGTGAACTGGATACCAGCACAAAGGGGAAGGAGATCAATTCAGAGAAAAATCAACTCCTACCAAATCAGAGAGCCAGAGCCTCAGAGGCCCCCAACACCTCAGCACTGAAGCAGACCAAAAATGAACCCAACATGGCTCAGGGAAATCTTGCGGAAGAGGGGGCGGAAAGAATGTCAGAGTTACATGTTGGGTCATGATTTTCAGAGACATTTATCATACTAATAACTGGGGGCTAACTCCACAATGCACGACCCATTTTCAATAATAAGGAGGGTCTAATGGGAGGGGGTAGATCACAGATGAGCCTAAATAATGGTACCAAACTGCCTGTATTTACTGAAAAGAAACCTAATAAATTAAATTTAAAAAAAAAAAAAAAGAAATCCACCTTCATTACCTCATTTATGTAAAGCTTCAAAGCTGGTCAAGTTCATCTATGGTGATAGAAGTAAGAATTGTCTTTGTGAGAGAGGGCACCGAATCTTAACCACTAGACAATCCAGGCAGAGAGAGCCATCTTCGGGTGAGTGGGACAGCAATTGGGTAGAGTTATGAAGGCAGCATCTTAGGAGGGTATAAGTGTTTTTTCTCTTGTGGTCATTGTGGAATCTGGTTACAATGTTGTTTGGACTTTTAAACTCCATGAAGCTTCCCACTTAATGAACTGGATCCATTTATGCATGTATATTATATTTCATAAATATTTTCAAATCATAAAGCAAAATGGAGAGTCTGGGACTATAGCTCAGTTGTTAGAGAGCTTGCATAGCATAAGCAAAGCCTTGTGTTTGCTACTACATAATCAGGCATAGTGGCACACACTTGTAATCCTAACAGTCAGAGGTAGAAGCAGGAGACATAAGTTCAACGCCATCCTCAACTACATAGCAGGTTCCAGAGCAGCTTGGAATACATATGACCTTATCTCAAAAATACTTTTAAAAATTAGGAGAACTTAACCCAACCTTATTCATTAGACCCAGACCTACAAGAGTAGCTTATGGCAGCTAATGATTACTGGGAGAGGAGGAGTCAGATTTATCAGTGGTACAGCCACTGGTAAATTGTCCATTCCCCAGTAAATAACTTTTTACCCATTATCATGAAAGCAACCCTAATTTAACTGAGTTGGTTTAAAACAAGCATGAAGGTAATAGGGGGATGAATGAGGAAGAAGAAGGATGTTACTGGGAAGGCAAGGATAAAAGAGGATAATTGTGGGGAATAATATCAGAATACAGCTGGGTGTGATGGCGCATGCCTTTAACTCCAGCACTGGGGAGGCAGAGGTAGGAGGATCACTGTGAGTTTGAAGACAGCCTGAGACTACATAGTGAATTCCAGGTCAGCCTGGGCTAGAGCAAGATCCTACCTCAAAATTAAATTAAATTAAATTAAATTAAATTAAATTAAATTAAATTAAATTAAAAGCATTAAAATGCATTATATACATGTATGAAATGTCAAAAATGGACATAAATAAAAATTTAGGGCTGGAGAGATGGCTTAGTGGTTAAGCGCTTGCCTGTGAAGCCTAAGGACCCCGGTTCGAGGCTCAGTTCCCCAGGTCCCACGTTAGCCAGATGCACAAGGGGGCGCACGCGTCTGGAGTTCGTTTGCAGTGGCTGGAAGCCCTGGTGCGCCCATTCTCTCTCTTTCCCTCTATCTGTCTTTCTCTCTATGTCTGTCGCTCTCAAATAAATAAAATAAAAAATGAACAAAAAAAATTAAAAAAAATTTAAACATTAAATATAGATAAAATGGATATTTTTAAAAGAAACATAATTGAATATATCACTGAAGAACTGGAAGGAGAATGAGAATTTTAAACTTATCAGGCAGCCAGAGAGATAAAGAGATGAAAATTCAAAACTCAAAGAAAATTGGATGGAGATCTAACTCAGTGTTAGAACACTTGCCTAGCATATACAAGGCTCAGTCAATTCCCAGTACCTAAAGAAACAAACAAACAAAAACCTCAAACAAAATATATTAAAGCATCAAAGAAATTCCTGTAACTATCACAGAAAGTTGTTAATCTGCCAGTAAAAAAAAAAACAGCCTAGACATTTTATAGATTTGCTCCATCTATATTAAGTAACAGAAGTTTATTTTTATATAACGCTTCTAGAGAAAAAAATAGGGACATTGTACACATAAATAGGAACTTAATTTATGGCATTCTGTCCAGTGGAAAACAGTAGTGAAAGATGGACTCTGAACGTGTACTGTGAGAAATAGTAATAAAATGTATGGAGCAATAGAATTAAGCCAAGAAAACAACCTCATAACTTAAACATAATCTTGCTTCATTGTTTTCTCCATCTGCAAGCACTCTCAGTATTTTACCAATTTTGGCTATAATTCTGTACTATAGATAGATTTTGGCAAAAAGACTTCTAAGATGAGTGAAAAGGTTATTCTACTAACTGATGGCATCATTGTTAGAGTAACACTCACTATGCTTCTGATGTCTGGGATGTTCTTTTCATCCTAGATAAATATTCAGTTTAAAAAAAGTCAGAGATAGCTTTGCTGTTAAGGCCTTTTCCTGTGAAACCAAATACCCAGGCTTGATTCCCCAGGACCCACGTAAGCCCGATGCCCAAGGTGGCACATGTGTCTGGAGTTCATTTGTGGCTGGAGACCCTGGCAAATCCATTCCCACTCCCATCAAATAAATAAATAAACATTTAAAAAGTGGCAGTAGGGTGTTACTATTAATCTTTAATGGGTAATCATGTACTCTGACAGAAATCTGTCTTCTTTTGGGAAACCTTGTAGGTCTCTCTGGTCAATAGTTCATTGTGAATGTTAACAACATCCTAGTACTGGGAGTTATAGGGCAGTGCCAAAGGAAAATAAGGAAGAAAAATATAGGTAATATAAAAGAGAAAGAAAGGAAAGAGAGAGAGAGAGAGGGAGAAAGAAACATGAAAAGATTCAGGTTAATCTTCATCATACCACTTCCAGGGCCCTTTGATTCAGGTGTTCCCTGTAAGGACCTGATGAAGATTCAACCTTTTAGTCTGTCTTTCAGGATATAGGAATTTATGGTGCCATTTCCATTTGGGACCACTTTTGTGCTCCTTACCCCCCCCCTCCTACTACTCTCCTTATTGTCTGGACCTCGAGATGCCTATTAGGTATGTCAGCATCTCAGGCAAATTCAGGTTAGGAGCCACAGATGAGTGAGACCATATGATAATTATCTTTCTGTGATTGGGCAAGTTTGGTGAGAATGATCTGTTCCAAGTTTGACCATTTTTCTTCAAATTTCATTGTGTCATTTTTCCTTACTGCAGTGTAGAATTCCATAATGTAGATATACCACATCTTGGTTACCCATTCTTCTAATTATGGACATATAGGTTGATTCCAGTTCTTAGCTATTATGAATTAAGCAGCTATTAACATGGTTGAGAAAATATCTCTGGGCTGAGGCATAGAGCTTTTAGTAAGAGAATAACTGGGTCTGTTGATAACTCCATAGTCAACCTTTTCAGGAGTCTCCATATTTCTTCCCATGGTGGTTGTACCATCTTACGTTCCCACCAACAATGAATGAGGATTTCTATTTCTCTGCTTCCTCACCAGCGTTTGTTTTCATTTGATTTTTTTTTTTTAATGTTTGCTATCCTTACTGGGGTAAGGTAGAATCTCATAGTTGTTTTAATTTCCATTTACCTGATGATTAGGGATATTGGATATTGAACATTTCTTAAATGTGTGTTTGCCATTTGTATTTCTTCCTCTGAGAACTCCCTGTTCAATTTCCAGGCCCATTTGGTGAGTGGGTTGTTTGACTTTTTATTGTTTAAGTTTTTGAGTTCTTTGTAGATTCTAAAAATTAGGCCTCTGTCAGTTGTATAGCTGGCAAAAATTTTCTCCCATTCTGTGGGAAACCTATTGGCTCTGATTTTGTATGCTTTTCTGTGAAAAAACCTTTGCAGCTTCATGGGGTCCCAATGGTTGAGTGATTGTTTAATTTCCTGAGCTACTAGGCTTTTGTTCAGGAAGTCTTTACCCAATCTTATATCATGAAAAGGTCCTCCTATTTTTTCCTTCCAGTAGTAGCAGAGTTTCCAGTTCTAAGGTCTTTGATCTATTTGGACTTGATTTTTGTGCATGGCAAGATATATGGATCTAGTTTCATTTTCCTGCATATGGTTATCCCGTTTGTCCAGCATCATTGGTTGAAGATGCTGTCTTCTTTCCAGTTTTCATTATTAGGGCCTTTGTCAAATATCAAGTAGCTGTACTTACTTGACCCAAAGTCCAGATCCTCTATTCTGTTCCATTGGTCTATAATCTCATTTTTATGCCAGTACCATATATTTTTTTAAAATTGTTTATTTACTTATTTATATGAGAGAGATTGAGAATGAAAGAGGCAAAGAAAGAGGGAGGGAGGAAGGGAGGGAGAGAGAGAGAGAGAGAGAGAGAGAATGGGCACACCAGGGCTTCCAGTCACTGCAAATGAACTCCAGATGTGTGTGCCTACTTGTGCATCTAGCTAATGTGTGTCCCGGGGAATCGAGCCTCAAACCGGGGTCCTTAGGCTTCACAGGCAAGCGCTTAACTGCTAAGCCATCTCTCGAGCCCTGCCAGTACCATATTATTTTGTTACTATGGCTGTGTAATATACCTTTAGATAAAGTATAGTGATGCCTCTAGAGGTGTTTCTTTTGCTGAGGATGTGTTTGGATATCCATAGCCTTCCACATTCCATATGAATTTTGAGATCATATTTTCTATCTCTATGAAGAAAAATGTTGGGAGTTTTATTGATATTTCAATAAATCTATATATTTCTCTGGGTAAGATTGCCATTTTCACAATGTGAATTCTGCCTATCCAGGTGCATGGGAGGTCTTTGCATTTTCTTAAGTCCTCCTCAATTTCTTTCTTGAGTGTTTGTATGCTTTCATTGTATAGGTCTTTCACATCCTTGGTTAATGTTATCCCAAGGTATTTTTTTGTTGTTGATATTGAAAATGGGACAATGTTGCTAATTTCTTTCTCTGTATCTTTGTCTTTTGCATTTAGAAAGGCAACTGATTTTTGTATCCTGGTATTTTGCTATAGAAGTTAATCACCTTTAAGAGATTTGAGATGGATCATGTCACTTACATATAGAATCATGTTGTCTGAAAATAGGGCTAGCTTATTCCTTTCCTATTTGTATCCCTTTTATTCTTTCTCCTATCTCATAGCTTGAACTAGGACTTCCAGTACTATAGTGAAGAGTAGAGGTGAGAGTGGACACTCCTATCTTATTCTTGACTTCAATGGGAAGTCCTTCAGTCTCTCCCCATTAAGTATTATTTGGGTTTTAGAACTGGAATCTGAAAGTGAGTCAGTCCCCAGACAGCTTGTCTGGTGCCAGAAGGTGCTACATGAGCAACTAGGGGAAAATGACCAACATATGGCCAAGCAACTCATGGTCTAATCTACTCAGAAGCAAACAACCTGATGTGATGCTCACCCAAGTGCAATAGTGACACACAGCCATGGTGTGTAACCAACTGCTCCTGAGGTAGTGAAAGGATCCATTCACTGGAATGGAACCCATAGCTTGAACTGGAAAACAAGTCAGAACCATATCCAAGAAATGAGTCCTCTCTCCAATATCTTGGGCTGCAAAAGAGATTACACCTATTAAATTTCCTCTAAAATAATAATGGTTATCCCATTTATCCAGTGATGACTTTACTCTCCACTGGAGACTCTGCTTCTCTTTGTCAGATGGAACCAGAACCTGTGGAGAGATTCAACCCATTGCACCTCACCAGGGCCCCAGCTGAAACCACAGAGTTATTGGGGAAATGAGCAAGAGTGCTGTTTTCTTGGTGAACCTGGTACCAGCACAAGGGTGAAGGAGATACACACATAGAATGCTCAACTCCCACTAAACTAGATATCCAGAGACACAGAGGTTCCCAATAACTCATCACTGAAATAGATCTAAAATGAACCCAACATGACTCAGGGAAATTCATGGAAGAGGGGTAGAAACATTGTTAGAGCCACAAGTTGGAAGATTATGCACAGAGATATTGCCTCTTCCCCACAACTGATGGCTACCTCCACAATGCAGGACTCACAACCCCAAATGAGGAGGGCCCTTGCAGAAGGGGGAGGACAGAGAGGAAGCTAGCAGGGGTACCAACATGGCTGTTTACATACTGAGTACATACATAGCCAATAAAGAAAAAGAAAAAGAAAAAGAAAGTCATTTGGGCATGATGATGCATGCTTTTAATCCCAGCACTTGTGAGGCAGAGGTAGGTGGATCACCATGAGTTTGAGGCCAGCCTGAGACTACATAGTGAATTCCAAGTCAGCCTGGGCTAGAGGGAGACCCTACCTTGAAGAAGCAAAAATAAAAATTAAAAAAAGTTCTCTAGGGCAGGGGTGGGAGTTGGCACTAGAGGCTAGAGAGATAGCTCAGTGATTGAGGTGCTTGCTTGAAAAACTGATGGCCTCGGTTTACTTCCCCAATACCCAACCAGATACACAAAGTGGTTCATGTGACTGGAGTTTACTTGTAGTGACAAGAGGCTCTGGCAAACCTATTCCCTTTCATTCTCGTTCTCTCTCTTGAATAAATAAATAAATATTTTAAAATCCTTCTTTTGTTTTGGACTTGGTTTAATGGCAATTAATTTTGGAATATTCTGTCTGGAATGTCTTATGTTTATGACAAGTTTGTCAATGACATGGTGGTTAAGGCTGTCCTCCTTTGTCTTTGTTGTGTGACTGGTCTGACAGTCTGCAACCCAGCTCTCTGGAGATAGCAGCTTATGGTGACATAGCCCTGGAATAACTACTCAGACTTGCTTCTATGAAATTTATGGCTTCCAATCAAAATAATACACAGTTTATTTTTTAAAACCCATGTTTCTCTGTTGATTTAAAGAACAAAATACATATTTGATAATTAATAATTAAAGAAATGATATAGGCTCTGATACAGATCAGTGAGATATGATAGAACTGTATTTATATTTAAATCCCATGGCCTGTGAATAGAAATGAAACTAAGGAAATTAACTGGGTTTCCTATGTGGGATGAAAACAAAAATCCAGCATTCCATAATTAAGTTTTTATTTAAATCAGCCATAACTTATCTCAGTCTTTTTCAGTGGCTTACAATGAAGGTTTATTCACATTCACTCCACTTTACCATCACAATCTGGACATAAGTTGATGCCCCATAGTGTTCTTCCCTAGTCCCCAGTTGACAAACATTCTGTTCATATACTCTGAGCCAAAAGACCAAAAAGCAATTGAAAAGTCCTTTAGAACATTTTCCTGTCATGAAATCATAGTTTAGTTGTTTAAAAATTATTATGTCACTTGCCAGACAAATAGCTATAAGCCTCAAAACTGGCTGTCAATTATTGCCCACTGAATTCTAATTAGTTTCACTTTATTCTATTTACCAGAGGATATTTCATTTAGACTTTAAGAAGGTAGCTAATTCAATCACAATATAAAAGATGTTCATCACAAGGCCCTATGGCTCTTGACAACTCCTGTTAGATGGAAAACCCCTGCTGGTCTTGGAGAATGTCCTTAGGTATGTGCTTCAGTGCTTCAGTCAAGAATGAAACCTGATCCTTGAAGAAAATACACATGAACTGCTCTTTAAAATTTATTTTTATTAGAATATAAAGAATCATCCCATTACAAATATATAACACATTTTCTTGATCTTTTTATCCACTGGTTGAATCTTGCTTACTGTGAATAATGATACAATGAAAAGGGAAGAACAGATGATTATTCAATATCAGATTAAAATTTTATACATTTATTAATTCTGGGTGGTACTCTGGAATGATTCCAGGTCTCATGCATGCTAGAGAACTACTCTACCACTAAGCTACATTCCCAGCCCTCTTTGTTACTTTTCCTTTGGAGCTATATTCAGTAGTGAGATGGCTGGATTAGAACAAAGTAATTCCTCATAAAAATGTTGGTTATGTTAATGAGTAAAATGGATGTGAAATGAGGTAGATCCACATTATAACTTATATTTCAATGATATGTGTTACTATTGACTTGGGTAATAGGGATAAATACTAGAAGGATGTTTTCATAATCTTGTACTATTTTTCAATGTCAGAGTTGTAGACATTACCTGTATTTAATTTTAATTTGCATTATTAATATTTTATCTGTCACTTTCTTAAATCTAGGCAACAAGACACACTCTCCCACTCCATAAAAAGAACCTCAAAGTCAGCTGTAATGGTGTAAATATACCCATCATAGCTGATTTCAAATTACTAACAGTATTCAACACATAGTTGGGAAAAGATACACAGTCTTATTATCTCTCCAATACAGATTCAATGGATATAAATAACAACTAGCACATGGATAGTAAAAGATAATAAAATGTTTGATGAATGATTATATTTAATATATTTTTATTCAGTAAGTCATTGAATTATAAAATTATATAATTTAATTTTAACAGCAATTATTTATAACAGGCTCATAAAACTCCTGAAAATTTGACAAAGGACTCATAAGACTGTAGAACGACATTCTAGTGACTTATTGTTCCAGATTCTGTGTAATGTACTGTGGGGATATAAGACAGATGTTCAGTAAATTTTCACTGATTAAAACACACTTTCCTAAGGTAGAAGTTAGATATGAATAGAGGGGCTTGGAGAAGGGAGTCTACAAAACAGCCCAAGCCCTATCCCTATTTATATGGCCTGACACACTATTGTAAAACAACCTTAGCCCCAGCTTTCATGACAAGACTTCAATTAAAAATAACAGATGTCTTAACTTTGAGACAATAAGATGTCCTAGCTCACATATAGTCTGGATATCAACTGCAAGCAACTATTTTCAAGAGAAAATAATAATTTCTTACTCAAATGAATTCTAAAGGAACCAGGAGAGAGGAGATAAATTTAAAGATACCAATGGGGTCTTGAGAGATGGCTTAGTGGTACGGCACTTGCCTGTGAAGCCTAAGAATGTATATTTAAATCTGCAGGTTGCATTTAAACCAGATGCACAGAGTTGAAAGCATGCAATGTCCGACATGTGCACAAGGGGGGCACATGCATCTGGAGTTTGTCTGCAGTGGCTGAAAGCTCTGGTGTGCCCATTTTCTCTCTCTCATAAATAAAATAAAAACAAAGACACCAGTGGGGAGGCAGAGAGAGGGTGGACTAAACAATAGTGGACAAAATGGATACAGAAAAAATATACTTGACACCCTGTGGGCCTATCCTTCATGGGATGGACTTCTTGTGTCTTTGGTTGTGGACTCTCACTGTAATGAATCTCGCTTGCTAAGTCTTTTCTCCATATCTTATTGAATTGTTTTCCAGAAGGGCACAAGTGCTAAGATCCCCTTAGCACATTGATGGTTTGGCAAACACTGGAGATCATTTTCTATCCTGTCAAGACATTTTCGAAGGCAACTACGAAGTATAAATTTACCTCCTGCCTTATGACCTGAAAAGTGTGTGAGGCGCCACACTTCCTGGAAATTACAGGGTTAGGGTTTGCCCCAAACCAATATAGCCACAAGTTTTCCTGAAGATGAGGTACTGTGCTGATCTTGCACCTTAAATAACCCCTGAAAATTACATGTGTTGTGGACTTTCTTGGTACTATTTTTGGATTATCATTTGAAAGTGCAAAATAGTATGGGCCCAGACACATAAATGGAAGAAAGCAAGGTTTGTATATGTTAGTTAAACTTTTATAATGACTAGGTCTACATTAAAGTCTCATTTCACTCAATTGTGGGGGAAGGGCTAATCAAAATCTAAGAAGGTATGAATAAGTCATATGGAAACTTGCTTTTTTGGACAGTGGCAAACCCAGAAACCATAGGTTGTTACAAGAAAAATTTCAGTGCCAGGGATGGGAAACCTTCCACTGAGCTGTTAGCCAGGGAGGTCCCTGATGCTCCCAAAACATTACAGGCCATTATGGAGGCTCTGGGTTTCCCACCAGGAATAGATATTGCTGTAGACTCCACATGTTTGGGCTGCAAGATCACTGAGAAATCCTGCTGGAACTGAGCTAAAGACCTCCTCCATGTAGACCAGCTGACAGAAAGCTGGAAAAAGCTATGCTTCATGCAGCTCCATGACAGAAAGAGAGATGTCACCAGTGGAAATAAACAGTGGACACTGCAAGCCTTAAGATGGACCAGCCAGGCCAAATGAGCCAATGGGTACAATACTGGTATGTTTGTTATGGGGAAACCAACGGCTCTCTAATTACACTGGAGGCCCACTATGTGGGAGGGAATACATGCCTGATACTGAAAACCTATGAGCCCTAGGGGTCTAAGCACCTGCTGCTGTTTGTATGTCATGTATTAGGCTCACCAACTGTCCCGTATGCACTTTTCTTAATGTTCATACCATATATTAACACCACCCTCACGTATTGTTAGACAAGCTTCTCTTTTCAGATGGTGCTGACCTCTGGGATGACTCAAAATGCACCATAGTCCTGAGAAAAAGTGAGAAAGGAGTGTTCAGCAATGAAGCATCTCTATCACACCTTCTAAGGTGCAGGGTCCACTGCAGAAGAGGTGGTGGAAAAAAATGTAAGAGCCAAAGGAAGGGTAGGAGTCCTTACAATGCACTCTTCCAGACACAAAATGGTCTGGATATACATGACCTCACAATGCCTGGCACTATCTATACAAAACCTTTACAATAGGATGAAAAGATGTTGACATTAAAATAAAAGAGAGACTGATTAAGAGGGGGAGGGGATATGATGGAGAGTGGAGTTGTGAAGGGAAAAGTGAAAGGATAGGGAATTACCATGGTTTATTGTCTATAATTATGGAAGTTGTCAATAATAAAAAATAAAAAGTAATAAGAAGTCTCATTTTATGCTTAAAAGTTAAACTTACTTTTGCATTTATGATGTGAACTTGATTTTTGGCTATAACAGATAATAAAATAAGCTCAATAAAAATAGTACAGTACATACACATTCCATTGTTTGTTTGATTTGGAATGGGCAAGCATGTTGCAGCCCTTCTCACTGCAAAACGCTACTTTGACTAACAGGAAAACATACTCCTTAAATCCCAATGGTCTCTCTCCTAGTCCTCACTTCCCATATCCATTTTTGTCTAGACAATGCATTTTTCATGTAGTTTTATCTGGTTGTTAATTTCCCCTTAATTGCTTAATATGCATGCATCTTGTTCTCCACTTTACCCTCCTCCCCACTTTATCCTCCACACTACTACACATATCTGCCTCAACCTGGATTGTCGCCCACTCCATAGTGTATATTAAAGGGTCCAAAGCATAGACCCTGAAATGTATCTGCAGAAATTAATTCCTTAATGCTAAAGCAGAAATAAAATTCTCCAGTGTGTCTAGTGACTCTTGGAGTCCCACTTCTAAAGAATCTGGATTAATTCATAGTTTAAGGTAATGATCTTGGATAAAAGACTATCTTACTTGCTTCATTACCCAACATATTAGCAGAATGGAAAAATACAATGACCCCAGCTACAAGCCATTTTTACAGAGCAACTAAGCCATATTGTCATAGAGGCAAGATGTGATACAGATGTTTGTGAACAACAAATTAATATTTTCTTCATCTTTCCATTTTTCATTAAAATGAATCAAAATAATACTTAAAAATAAAGAATTTAAAATAATAACTAGTATTGATAAATATGAGAGTGTCTTATAAAAGGAACATTTTTCTGATAGTTTTTGCATTAAGTTTTACAAAACAATCAAAGCTGAGCATAAGATGATAAAAATAAAATTGCCATATGACTCAGCTTATCTGCTGTGCCAGTTGTTCAAACCATATTCCTGCACATTTTTTAAAAAGTCTCAGTCTCCATTATTAAAGTGCACATACAAATTTGCAAGGCTGGGTTTATTTGTTCTGTCTGTAATTGATACACTATAAAAATACATTTTAAGTGTTTAGCTCAGCATTTTCAGACATGCATATACATGGAACTAATGATCAGCAAAATAGACATTTCCATCCCCTGGAAAGTATGACAATTCCAGCCAAATATCTTCCAAAGGGAAATATTTTTGACAAACCACATTAATATAAGTTGTTTCTATTCTAGAGACCCACATAATTGGAATTGTATAGTATGAATCCTTGTATATGGCTGTTTTTCTCAGAATAATGTCTGTGAGATTTAGCCATGTTTTGTGTATGTCAGTAGTTAGTTCATTGAGACTAAGTTGCATTATATAGACATATAACACTATTTTTTATTCGCCCATTCAATTTATATTAACTTTGACTCTGGGTATTGCCATTGTAGAAAACTAAACAAAAATATTCTTGTCAAAAGACATGATCTATAAATATTATTTCTGTCCCTAGTAAATTTATAATAATAGAATCACCAAGTTGTAGCATAGATATGTATTTAATGTTACAAGATACTAGAAAATAATTCCTTAGAATGATGATATTTTCCTGTATTTTCGATAACAAAATGTCTTAAAGTTTTGGTATCTGTGCATCACTGACAATATATTGTCAGACTTTTGGATTTTAGCCCTTTAGGAATATGAGTAGATTTTATATTAGAGTTTTACATTATAATCTGATAAATAATGACTTTGAATGTCTTTTCATATACAGAATGGCTAGTCTTATATCTTCAGTGGTAGTATGTTTGTTTCAGATTTTTGATCATATAAATATTTTGTTGTATTAAATATACCTTATATATTACTAATTTAATCACTTTAAGTATCCAACTCAGTGACATTAATTATACTCATAATGTTGCACACTGCCACCATTACAAAAACTTTTAATAGTTATCCCAAACAGAAACTCTGTAATCATCAACAATAACACCCTATCTTTTTCTCCTTCCATTCTCTAGCAACCCCTAATATTCCTTCTGTCTCTATCAATTATCCAGCAGGAAATACCTAATGGGAACCATAAAATATTTGTATTTTTATATATAAGACTTTCCAGGTTTTCCCACATAGCATGTATCACAGCTTCATTTCTTTATGAGTGTGTGTGCACATGTTTGTACATATCCCCATGCAGGCCATGGGACAGTCTTAGGTGTTGATCTTTAGGTGCCATCCCCCTTTTATGAGATGGACAACAACACCTTTTATGGATCATTTATTGGCCTGAAGCTCATTAATTAGGCTAGGCTAGCTGGCCAGCAAGCTCCAGGAACCCACCTGTCTATACTTCTCCAGCACTAGAATTACAAGTCCATACTACCATATTTCACTATATATACTTTTATGCACATATATGATGCATTTTGAACACACTCTCATTATTAACCTCTCTTATCCCCCTCCCATTAAAGCATTTCATCCTTGTTCTATTTTTGTGCCTTTTCTTTTGTTACATACTGTGTTAAAATAGGGTCACTTGCATGATCATGCGTAGAAGGTTCTTTAAGTTATATGATAATTCTGTGCTTAGCTATATGAGGAAACACTAAACTATTGGGAACAGTGGCGCTTTCATTTTACATTTCTACTAGCAACATAGGAGGGTTCCAATTTTCCTACATCTTGCTTAAAATGATTACCATATTGATAGGTGTGAAGTGGGATCTCATTGCTGTTTTGATTTGTGTTTTCCTAGTGGATGATGATATTAAGCTTCTTTTCATGTTTTTATTGGCCATTTGTATATCTTCATTAAGGAACTAGCTATTCAAGTTGTCTGCCAATTTGTTAATTGGCTTGTTTGTCTTTTCTTGTTCTGTTGTAAGATTTCCTTATATATGCTAGATATGAAACCATTACCAGATGTATAATATGTAAATATTTTATTTTATTCTGTGGTGGGCTTTTTTTATTTACTGAAGCAGCCATAAATAAATGGAATGATTTCCTGTACTTACTGATAAGAAGAAAACATAGTTGAGATGTTAATACTACCCAAATCTGTGCACAGATCCTAAGTAATTCTCATTAAACTTTCAAGCACTGGGCAGGGGAGTTGGCTCAGTGAGTAAAATGCTTGCTTTATAAGCATTAGGACCTGAGTTCAGATCCTCATCATCCACTTAAAAAGCTAGGTGTGATGGCATGCACCTGTGATCCCAGCACTGGGGTGCAGAGACAGGAAGATCTTTGGAATTTGTTGGATAGCTAGTTTAGCTGAATTGGTGAGTTATAGATTTAGTGAGACACTCTCAAAAAAAAAAAAAAAAAAAAGGAAGGTAAAAAGAGGTTGAGGAAGATACCTGATGTTGGCCTTTGGCATCCACACGCACATATATACACACACATACACTAACCTATGTCCACACACATTCACATATGTACACATACACTGTTGCAGTCAAGTTCGTGTTGCTGGTAGAAATCATCCAACCAAGGGCAGCTTTTGGGAGAAAGAGGATTATTTTGGCTTACAGCCTCTTGGGGAAGCTCCATGATGGCAGGTGGAAACAATGGCATGAACAGAGGGTGGTCATCACCTCCTGGCCAACCTAAGGTGGACAATAGCAATAGGAAAGTGTGCCAAACACTGGTATGGGAAACTGGCTATAACACGCATAAGGCCACCCCCAACAATACACTCTCCATAAGGTATTAATTTCCAAATCTCCATCAGCTGGGAAACTAGCATTCAGAACACCTAAGTTTATGGGGGACACCTGAATCAAACCACCACATACACATTCACACACAAACACACACACACACATACAAAAAAATCACATATACTAAAATTGGAACAATACAGAGATGAGCATGGCCCTGGGCAAGGATGACATGCAAATTTATGAAGTGTTTCATATTTTTAAAGCTTATTAGGAGAGAAGTGACAGGGAAGCTACAGGTTACAACAGATTTGAGAACTCAGACAAGCACAGTGGGCGCAGGGCCTAGATGCTACAAAAAAGGCATGTTTTAGATAATACTCATTTGTGTGGTAATAAAAGACAGACAGAAAGAAAGAAAGAAAGAAAGAAAGAAAGAAAGAAAGAAAGAAAGAAAGAAAGAAAGAAAGAAAGAAAGAAAGAGAAAAAGGGCCAGGCATGGTGGCACACACCTTTAATCCCAGCACTCAGGAGGCAGAGGTAGGAGGATTGCCATGAGATTGAGGCCACCCTGAGACTCCATAGTTAATTCCAAGTCTGCCTTGGATAGAGTGACATCCTACCTTGAAAAACAAACAAACAAACAAACAAACAAACAAACAAACAAACAAAAACTTCAGGAACTGTATTGTTCCTAAATGTTATAAAGATTATTGTGGTTTCTGTTCTGTAAAAAGTGTAAAGTGTACCAACCAAGTGTTTTAATGTAGACTCTTTCTTCACCCATGCTCTTAATTGTAATAATCTGATCATGACACTGAATAAACCTGTCTTTTTAAAAATAAAAAAAATTACAAAAATAAAAAAAACAAGTCATTACAGAAAGAGACATCAAGTTTAAAATTTATATGAATTGAAATGGGCCTCAAATCCCTAACATGGTCTTGAAACAAGATCATGTGCTTTGACATAGAAACTTTAAAATTTTTGATTAAGTTCAATTTACATTTGTTTTTCTTTTGCCCCTCATGTTATGTGTGTTTGTCATGCCCAAGATCTTGTAACAGTTGGTGGTCTTGATATTTACGTCAGTGATCTAATATGAGTTAATTTTTATCCATGGTGTGGAGAGGTCCACAGTTGCCCCCATTTGTTTTTCCTACTTTCCTCTTTTCTTTGTTTGTTTCTATTTAGCTATTTATTTATTTGGAGTTTGTTTGTGTTTTGACCTTCTTTGAGATGATTTTTCCCACTACAAATTAACAGTCAGACTGTAAGCAATTATCAGACTAGCTGGCCCAGGACCTTTAGGACTCTACTGGCTCTGCTGTCGACATGTGGTGATCACATGTGCATGTGGGCAAAGGCATTTGCTCTCAAAGCCTGCCATTTCCTATTTCTAAAATTTCATTTCAATATTTTATACAAATATACAGAGTGTATAACTTTTTAAGAATATTTTCCACTTACTATAATTCTTTGGAGATGATCTTGTATACATGAATAATTCATTCTTTAATGTTGAGTACTATTCCACAGTAGAGAGTTTAGCAGTTTTTATAAACAATTTGCCCATTATTTCCAGTTTTATAGTATTATTGTTAAAGCTGCTATGAACATTCATATACAGACTTTCATGTAATGTTTCATTTATTTTGAATAAATGCCTAGGAGTTTATGACTTTTTGGCTTTTGTGATAATCACATATTAGTTTTATCTAAAACAAACCCACCAAAATAATCTACAGAGTGTACAATTTTATATTCTTATCAACAATATATGAGTAATCTAGTTTCCACCCATTTCAAGCACTTCCTTATGTTGTTACATCATCGGATGTTTTAGTCTCATTTGAAATTTTTCCTGGCACCATCCTAGACATAACTTCTCCAGGGAGCTGGTTTCTGATATTCGAGAATGTGACTTCTCAAAAAACAAGCTGTTAGTGTTATCATGTTTCTAGGTTATCTCAACATAAAGATGTATGAAAGATAAGCATATTAAGCTACATGCACATACATGTACACATGCAGGTGCATACACAGTGTTACATATATTTCTTCATCCATGTGTATATGTGTGTCTGAACAAACTGAAAATAGCATTTATTGGTCCATGTAGGTGTGATAAAATACCACAGATCATATTTTATACTTTTTATTTGATTTTGGCTAAGTTCTTTCTCAATCAGTGAGGAACCTTACTTTCTTGATCTACAATATATACATTTTAAAAAATCAAAATAACATATTCAAACTGAGCTATCAAAAATTAATAGTTCAGTTATAAAATTGATGTTATTATATATAATAGTTGTATTATGTAGATTAAAGTATTTCAATGTAATTCTTTGTACCTTTGACTGACAGCAGTCAAAGATTCATTTCTAAAATTACCTAGGTTAGTTTTTGTTGTTGCTGTCTGGGGGATTGTTTTATTTTTTGGTTGTTTTGTTTGTTGTGACAGTAGCTCACACTGTAGCTCTGATGACCTGGAACTCATTATGTAGTTCAGCTTAGCCACAAACTCTCAGCAGTCCTCCTGCCTCAGTTTCTGGAGTGTTGGGATTATAGGTGTAAATCACAAACTGACCAAGTTCTTTCCTCCATCTTCTTGTAATATAGTATTACAAAGATTTAATTTTCAATTCATTTGGGTTATCTGGTTAAGTTTCATTTTGTGTTTCCAATACTGCCTCATTAATTTTAATTATTTTCTGGAGCTTTTAATATGTTTTTATGGATCTCAAGACCAAAATTATGCAGTTAGGCTTCCAAAATTATCAATCCCTATTTATCTCAAGCAATCTGTTTCCACTCCCAACTTCTATCTCTTTCCACCCCGCCCTCTGTGTGTCTAGTGTCTTTAGTACCTGCTATATCCTTCCAGCATTTTTTTCACAAATGACTATGTTATGTAAATTTTATTATGTTATATTTTCTTCCCCCCTTGGAAACAAGTATACCATAGATATTCTTACAATTTTTTTGTTCATCATAGTACATATCCTAGCTGCTATTCCAAATCTATTCATAAAGATTTTGCCCATTCTTCTTGAAAACTGGTTAGTTCACTTCTGTGTGACTATGCCATTGATTCAACTGTTCTCCTAGGAATGTCATTTGGGTCCTCAGCAGTGTGCTACTGTCACAAGTACTTGTGCTTTGAAAATGCCTGTGCACACATATGTTTGTATAGTTTGTGCCATGTCCTTGGGAAATAATTCTAGAAGTGAAGTTTGTAGGTCAGAGATACAGATGCACATTTAGAAAAGATTACCATTTTCCTTTAGACATATGGAGGCAACATGCATTTCTTCCAACATGTAAAAGCTCATTTCTCTACAGCATTCCCAGGAGAATGGGTTGAAATCTATTTCATTTTCCAGTCTAAAAGTGATTAGTAGTATCTCCGTGTTTCAATGAACCTTTGCTTATTGTCAGGGATCTTGACTACCACTTTGTATCTCTATAAATTATCTTTTCATGTAATCTGTTTATTTTTCTGTTGGTTTTTAGTTAAAACATTTCTCTTTCAAATATTAAGTTTCTGCATATTGGATATGTCAGCCTTTTAGTTTGTATGTTGTGAATATTTCTCCCAGAATTTTAACTATCTTTTGACATTCATGGCATTTTTAAAACTATACAATGTTTTATACAGTCAAGTTTATGAATCTTCTCTTTCATTGGCTTTGGATTTTAAATCAGTTTTGACAACCTCTCCCACAATGATGCAAAGATAGAATTGATCTCTACATTCCTGTGGCACTTGCAGTCATGTGTCTCATGTGAGATGTGTATCTAATTTTGTCTTTGCAATTGCTATATAGCTGTCTCAGAACAACTTATTAAAATATTTCTTTACCAGTGAATGATTTAAGTTACCTTCATAAAATTTTCTTTCTAGAAATAGAATTCAGCTTGAGAGTCTATTTTATGCTCAGCACCTTAAAGATGCCATTCCATTTCTTTCTTTGTCTCTGATGAAAAGTCATTTGTAATTTGTATTTATATCCCTGTGCCTATTGGTATTCTGTTTTCTCTGGCTTAAATTTTTGTTTTTGTTTTCTCAAGGTAGGGTCTGGCTCTAGCCCAGGCTGACCTGGAATTCACTATGTAGTCTCAGGCTGGCCTCCAATTCACAATAATCATCCTCCTACCTCTGCCTCCCAAGTTCTGGAATTAAAGGTGTGTGCCACCATGCCTAGCTTTTTAATGTTTGCTTCTTTTCTTTTCTTTTTTTTTTTTCTTTAAACCAGTGTAACCATTATGTGCCTCTGTGATTTTCTTCACATTTGTCCCCTTGTGGATCACAGGTGTATCTTTGGTTTGGCCATTATTTCTTCAAATATTTTTTTTTTTCCCCTCACTGTAGCTCAGGAACTTCAACTGCATACATATCTGTCTTTGTGGGAGAACTGCTCTGTGTCTTTTTTACTCTTTATTTCTACTTCTAATTCAGTTTAGGTCCTTTTCTCCCATATGTTATAGTTAAAAGTCTACACTTAGGCCCTTCTAATTAACTTTTCCTTGTTACTTAATTTTTCATTTCTAACATCTTCATTTGATTTTGTTCATAGTTTTTGTGATTGATTAAATTTCCCTCTGGTTCATACATTTTTTCCATATTTTTCACAAGACTTTGTAGTATTTTAAAATATAATCATTTTAAGTTTTGTCTGATGATATAAACTTCTGTGCCAGTTCTGAATATGCTTCCTTTAGTAGCTTTCTCTCTTGCTGAAGGGATATTTTGTGTTTTGATATGTTATGAATCATAGGTTCTATGTTATACCAGTAATTGTATATTTGACAAAACCTTAAAGAATAAATAAATAATACCCATCAGTAGAAAAATGGCACATTCCTTCTTGTGCCAGGTTTCTAGATTTCTTCCTTAGTTTAACTTAGCTTTTCACTGGATTCTTCATGATGGTCAAATCAGTGTTTTAATTTCTGTAAGACTTAAAACCAGTACAATTCTAAAGGTCTTCATGATTTACAGTCATGGTCAGCTTTGTTAAACATAAGATCATTTTCCCTCTCTATAAGGATGACTAGTCAATCTGTTATTCAACTGAGGTGTTCTAATTGCTCTCTGTTACATCCATCTCTTTCCTGTATGCTGAAAGTCTCTTAGCCCTACTATTGGGCACTCAGTCTTCCAAACACAGTTGCCTTGCATTTTGTGAAGAATTTTAATGGACCAAAGAGGTTACTCAGCTTCCTACCATTTCCCCCAAGCCTTTGATAACTAAATTCCTAAAAAGTGTCAGGCATATTTTTCGTGGTTCTCATGCCCTCCTTCTCTCAGATGGAGGGCAAGTAAATTGCACTGGAGTAAATCCAAGCTTCCAGAGATGTCTCCCAGTTTTCCTGCTCTGCCTTTGAGCCCTGTATAGTTCCTGAGAGAAAGAGCAGGAGGGTAGGAATAAGTTTACTCTGTGTTTGAGTCAGCTGGGAGTTATGATCTATTGCACCTGTCTATATACGTTAAATTTCTTGAACTTTCAGGTGGCTTTCGCTTATTCTAACTGTGCAGATTCCTCCCACACTGCTTTATGGGATACAGCCATGAGTTTCCTGCCTTCATTGAAAGGTATACTTTTCTTATAGGTTGGTCAGTTTAGATTTCTTCATATCATAACCCCAACTTTTAGAGGAGTTAAATTATTTTTGTTATTAGAATGACAGTGATGGTCTCCTATTTTTTTTTTTTTTACCTATAGAACCAATCTCAGAGTTAATGATCTATCCCCTGAGGAGATCTATACCCCATCAATCCAGCAGGTTGCATTAGATTGATGCACCAGATGATAGGTTATAGAAAGTTACTTTTAGAA
The DNA here is from genome assembly GCF_020740685.1 of Jaculus jaculus. Lineage (NCBI taxonomy): Eukaryota > Metazoa > Chordata > Mammalia > Rodentia > Dipodidae > Jaculus > Jaculus jaculus. Next base: position 106,920,005 of record NC_059104.1, read on the forward strand.
TTTGCTGCCAGTGAGTTCTCATTCTCTTTAAATGTCTGTATAGACACTTTAGGAATTATCTTCTTGCCATTTATATCTACTGATATTTTTGCCTATGATAATCAGTATGTACTATGTTCACCGTGTGATATATGAACCACCACTTCTTTAAAAAATTAATTTGTACTTCTTAGGTTTATTGAAGCCAATCTCATGTAGGCTAGGCTGGCCTTGAACTTTCTATATATCTGAATTTTTGATCCTCCCAGCTTTACCTGCCTAGGGTTAGATTTCAGGTACATGCACCAGTCTTGGCATAGCTTGTACTCTTACTGTGATAATGCTTTCTACAGAATGTAAAAATTTATTCATGCTTTCCCCAGAGACACAATTTTTAGCTTTATACTACTAAAGCAGTAAAACTTACTACTTAATATGTTATCTGGGTAGTTGCATGAAATGTAGCTATTTATATTTTCACAGATGTTTCTTTCCTTTGTCAGATGTCTATATTTGTTTTGAGCTATATAAGCCTTAGCATCAACTTCTCTCAGTATTGTGTTGCTGACATTTTGCTTGATTTCTTATTGTTTCAGGGATGTCTATAGAACTGGGTTGGGAGGCTGATTTAGAACAAGTTTACCCCTTATATATTTGGAGAGCTTAGAAGCCAAGGACTAGTCTCTTTCATTTTTATTTCTTATATTTCCTGAGGAAAACCCTTATGAAAACTGTGAAGTTTTGTGTGCTACTCAGATGTGACTGATCCAGACAGAGAATAAGGTTTGAAAATGATTTTTATCATTAGACTTAATGTCTTGGCCAATGTTTAAAGAAAAGTATGATTTTTTGCCATTTTTCTTCAGATAAAAAGTCATATCATTTTTCTCTTTGGATGTGGTGCCTTATTAAAATGCATAAAGTACAGTAGCCTTAAGTACAGTTTATTGAACATAAAAGGCTCCTCTTCTCCCTTCCCTCCCCCCAACATGTGTGCACACACCAATACATGTGCACATATGCACACATACACGCACATACTCTCTCTCTCTCTCTCTCTCTCCCTCTCTCTCTCTCTCATCAACACTTTAAAAAATTCTATGACAAGCTTTCAATTAAGCTCTGCACCTTTTTAAAGTTATTCTTGGAAATCAAAAATGCTGCTAGGGGTTCTTTGAATTTGATTTTCTAAAGAGATATTTTTCCTGGAATAAGAGTATCTCTAATGAAAACCACCTCAATGGTTGGGAGATATCTCAATGAGTAAGGTCCTTTCATGCAAACTTGAGTTTAGATCCCTAGCAGCCGTACCAAAAGCCAGACATGGTATGACATGCCCATAATCTCAACTCTGGTAAGGCAGAGACAAGAGGATCCTGGGTCTTGCTAACTAGCCAGTCTAGCCAAATCAGAGAGCTGTTGGTTCAGTGAGAAATTTTGTCTCAGAGTTTAAGGTGGAGGACCATGAAGCTTGCTCAGTGGTTAAAAGCACTTGCTTGTAAAGTCTGCCATCCTGGGTTTGGCCCATGTTCTATTCCCCAGTACCCACATAATGCCAGATGCAAAAAGTGGCGCATGCATCTGGAGTTCATTTGTAATGGCAAGAGGCCCTGCTGCTGCAGCCATTCCTTTTAATTCTCTCTTTCTCTCACACACACAAATAATAAATAAAACTTAAATGTGTATATATGAGGTGGAGAGTGATTTAGAAAGACACCTGACATTGAGTTCTGATCTCTACATACATACACATGTACCTGCACATATGCAGAGACACACACAGGCACCACAGACACACACAGAGAGACAGCAAGAAAGAAAGAAAGAGAAAGTAAGAAAAAAAGAAAGAGAGAGAGAGAGAGAAAGAAAGAAAGAAAGAAAGAAAGAAAGAAAGAAAGAAAGAAAGAAAGAAAGAAAGAAAGAAAAAAAGACAGACAGACAATGGAGAAAAGAGCAGGCTTATTTTTGGATATGGTTCTGACTTGTTTTCCAGCTCCAGCTATGGGTTCCATTCCACTGAGCAGATCAGTTAGCAGGTTATTTGCTGATAAGTAGGTTAGATCATGAGTTGTTTGGTCAGATATTGGTCATTTTTTCCCCCAGTTATTCATCTTTCTCACAATAGTACCAACATTTGAAATGGCATTGGGAAATACATTGTCCATGTTGATGGTTATGGTGGCTCACACCTGAAATCCTAGTACTCTAGAGGCTGAGGCTGTAGAATCAGAAGTTTGACACCAGCCTTAGGTACATGTGAACTCCAGAAAAGTTTGGACTATGTAATGAGACTCTATCTCAAGGAACAAATGACACAAACAAAAAAGGACAGTGTAATAAGCTACTTAAATCTCATCTGCATTCTTAGACTGCTTGAAAGACTTGACTCAGAACTTCATGACAACGATGTCCTCCTTCTATTGTTGGGCCTTGAGAGGCCAGGGTGTGAGGCCTAGTGGAACTTCCTGAGTCTAGCTAAAGTTTGGTGGTCTGCTTCGGGCCAGCTATGCCTAATGGCTTCTGGCCCGCTACCTCCGCGTAGGAGTTGGAATTCCCACGTGTGTCGCAGTGTACTATTGGCCCTTACTTGTCCCCCCCCCCCACCCTCCTAAAATCCCTGCCTTCCTTCTCAACATTATATAGGCAACTGCTTGTAAAAATAGAGCGAGTTCCTACTTTGACAAGACTCCCGACTCAGTGTGGTTTTTGTCCGGTGACTAGGAGAGGTTCTGAGTCGTCCAATGTTCATCTCTTCTTCCTCAACCCCTTTGGAGGAACCAGCGTGCCTGGTCCCTCCTCAGCACTACCTACCCACCAGGGAGGAGCCTGGCATTCTATGAAGGTCATACTCTTTTGAAGTTCTAACTCTTGGTCACTAGATACAGTTCTCTCTTGACTCTTTGAGTCCTCCCTCCATGTGTTTGTACCTATCCTCCCTTTTTTTTAATGACTTCCATCACTCTTCTTGGCATGTCCTTCAAAATTATCCCTTCTGCTGGAGAGACGACCCAGCACTTGAAGGTGCTTACTTGTAAAGCTTGAAAGCCTAATTGCCCAGGTTTGACACCCCAGTACCCATGTAGAGAACACTGACTCACATGTATGAAGTTTGTTTGCAGTGACAGGAGGCTATGATGTGTCCATACTCTTCTGTCTGAGTCACTCATTCTCTCTGCTTCTTTTCGTCTTTATCTCTCCCTCTCAAATAAATAAATAGTTTTAACAAATTAAAAATGTATTCCTTAAAATACCCTCTTACTTAGTCCATGTAGGTCTTTCAGATTCTCATCACATGACAGAGGAAATACTTTTTAATTCATGATCTACTAGGCTGACAGTCCCACAGTGAAGAAATGCAAAATGGAGCTGGAAATCTGGGTCAGTGGGTAATGTGTATGCTGTGTTGCTATTCAAGCACAAGAACCTGAATTTGGATACCTACAACCCACCTTTCTCTCTTTGGATAGCAACTCCTTTTTATTAAATCACACAATAGTGCAGTAGCCTGGAATATAGTTCATCAAACACAGGAGATTCTTTCTTCTCCCTCTCTCTAAACACAGAAAGACACATACACACTTTTGTTTTAGTTCTATTAAATCCTTTGAATTTCAGCTGTACATTTTTACCAGTTGTTCTTGAATATCAAAAATGCTGGCAGAAGTCCTTACACTGGGCATGGGGCACATGCCTGTTAAGCCAGCACTGGCGTGGTAGAGACATGAGACTCCTTGGGGCTGGTGGTTGGATAGGGCAGACAAATCAGTGAGCTCTATGTGTAGTGAAAGTCCTTGTCTCAAAAATAAAGTGTAAAACTATGAAAGTGTCTAAACCCTTCTAATTGCCTCTAAATTAATACTAGTTATCCCATTTAACTGGTGCTGACTTAACTCTCTGTTGGAGAATCTGCTTCTCTTTTTCAGATGGGAACTGGACTTGAGGAGATAAATGACCCAGCGCACTCCACCCTGGCCCCAGCTGAAACCACAGAGGAATTGAGGAAATGAGCAAGAATGCTGCACTCTCAGTTAAATTTATATCAGCACAAGGGTGATGGAGAAAGATACTGAGGACACTCAACACCTACCAAAGCAGACACCTAGATGCTCCTAAGTGCCCATCACTGAAGTAGACTTAAAATGTTCCCATCATGGCTCAGGGAATCTTGTAGAAAAGGGGGCAAAAAAATTGTTAGAGCAACAAGTTGGGACATTTTGCACAGAGACATTGCCTCTCCTCCATAACTGACTGCTGCTCCATAATGCATGACCCACAATACCCATGGAGTTGACCTACATCCCCAATGAGGAAGGCCTCTTCAGAAGTGGAGAGAAATGGAGCAGAGAGAAGGGAAAGGATGGTACCAACATGTGATATTTATATACAAAATATGTCCATATCTAACGATATAAAATAAAATATATATTTAAAAATAAAGTGTGAAGTGATTAAGATACCTGACATTGATCTCTGGCCTCCGACCATGTGTGCATATGTGCCCATACATATTCATACAAACATGCATACACCATGAAGTATAGCATACTGAGAGAGAGAGAGAGAGAGAGAGAGAGAGAGAGAGAGAGGGAGAGAGAGAGACCAAATTTGACCATATTATTCCCTCCTCAAAATCTTCAAATTTTCTTAGAATAAAATCAACCCTTTTGATGGCATGCAGGGATTTGGGGATTAACTCCATTTATATATTTAGCCCCAATTCCTACCATCTCTTTTCAATCACTTCTCCTTGTTTATATCTTGTGTGCTATGCAGAGCTACTTTCATTGCCAATACAGTTCATGATTTCTTGGCAACATTTGTATGAAGCATCCCTTTTTGCCATTACATAGCTTTTACCCACCTTACAGTGCTCAGTCACAGCATCACTTTCTCTAAGCTATGTTCTCTTATAACCAATTCCACCTACATCCCATATACTTTAATAGATTTCCTTCTTCTGCAGTCCCATAGCATCTTATATGTACATTAATATTAAAATCTACAGTGCATAGCAATAGTCTACTTCAGCAGCTGTCTCCTTCACAGACTATAAACTCCTTCAAGCATGAGACTGTGCCTTTAAACCTTCCTTTCTCAAAGATATTTTTACAGATCCTGCCACATAATAGACTCTAAATAGATATTTGATGAATAAATAATATAATTTCTTTCTACATTTTTTTCTGAATCTTATTCTATTCAAAAGGTTACTCTGATATTTGGACAACTCCTATATGGAAGCAAGAATAGAAGCCTTATTTAAGTCAACTGAAAAAATGAAAATGATTACCAATTTTACAACCCAATTGAGTGGTTAGCAATCACTTTTAAATCTTTTGTGCAGGCAAGCAGCTGTGCATAATGCATGACTCCATTACTGCCATTGAGAAAACAGTTCTATGAAGGCCAAGGTGGGCATGGATGTGTCATTAGCTTGAAGCACACAACATTACACATAAATATAAGCATAAATTCCTTTGACACTGTACTAAAACCTATTTTCTCCCACACTCTTTCTTCCTCAAAAGACATAATTCCGAGCTCAGTGTCTAAAGCAGACACTGACTGTCCCCATGGGACTTGAGTGCTCTTTGAATGCTTTCTATTGACACACCATGCCTGTCTCTTTGGCAACTCAATGATTTCTTCTTGGAATCTTGCATGATTGCAACAGGAAAGGTGAGATATTACTGGGGCTGGATGCCTCCATGGTACCATTTAGGAGGAGATAACTGCTGGGTATTACAACATTCACCTCATTTCTCCACTTCTCTTGCTATGAGGTACAAAAGGAAAAACATGCCTTTGGTTTTTGTTCTCAAATACTTAAACAGTGCCCAGAGAGAAGAGGTACTAAATAAATAATTTTTAATAAATACGGAAATGACCCACTGTCAAGGCACTAATTGCATTAAAAAGCATATATTTTATTATCAATAACCAAAGACTATGATGCACTATCCTATTATTTTAAATAAAATATGTTTCAACACAGAAAATCATGCTAAAAATTTTTTAACATTAATTGTTTAACATCTTACTTTTTACTTTTTCCAGGACAGAAGAGGCAGATTTAAGGTTTCAGGGCCATCCTGCTCTAAATCTCTGTGTGTATTAGGTATTCTTCGGCCTACTAAAGACTGCCATCTCATTATTATCCCATTCATAATTGTCATTTATTTCTATATCATTTTAATGTGCCCTATCAAACCTAAGGTAATATCCTTCATGAAAGAACTACAAATAATGAGCGTTTGACAAACAGAATCCATTTCCATAATAGGCCTAGAGCAAGGAGATATTAGGCATATACCATTTATCCCAGAAAATTTAACACTAAATATACGGAGAAAAAAACTTAGGCTTTTTAATAGAATTATCACATCCATACATTTAGGTAGGCTAAATAAAAATGCTAGGAAAACTGAATATCAATTTTCCATATAGGATCATTATAGCACTCAATTCAAAATGTTAAACATATTGTATCTGAAAGAGGTATTATGTGTTGTTTATTAATGTTTGGTGATAGAATTTGAGTGATTGAGGAAAGGATCTCTGGATATTAAAGAAAGCTTTAACTCTAGGACCTTCTCTGAACCCGAGTCCAGCCCAAGCTAAAGTTAAAGTCTTCAAAACTCTCTTTAGCTGAAAAGACCTAGGGAAGAACATAGAGATTAACAACTGTGTTTGAAAATATAGTTAGAAACTTAAGCTAAGAATAATAGGTTCAGCAGGTTTGGTCACCTTTGCTCTTTTTCTAAACCTGACTTAAATGACCCCAAAGATTTTTAAAAGGTATTTATCTATTTGCAAGCAGAGGGAGATAGAAGAGAGACAGACAGAGAGTATAGGCACACCAGGGCCTCAAGATGCTGCCACTTTATGCATCTGGCTTTATGTGGGTACTAGGAAATTGAATCCCAGTTGTTAGGCTTGGCAGGCAAGTGCCTCAGCCACTAAGCCATGTCTTCAGCCACAACTACCAAGACTTTTTTAAGTTAAAATAGAGAATGTTAACCAGTCATGGTGGTGCATGCCTTTAATCCCAGAACTCAGAAGGCAGAGACAGGATATCTCCATGAGTTCAAGGCTACCCTAAAACTACATAGTGATTTCCAGGTCAGCCTGTACTACAGGAAGACCATACCTCAACAACAACAACAACAAAAATAGAATGCTATACAGAAAAAGATGGAAGGTGAGATTTGACACCATATCAGAGGGCACACTCTGTCTATCCCAACCCTACACTCTCTAGGTGATTGCCCTAATGGTTTCACTCTATATTGTTTAATATTGCTAAGCATCTTGTATTTTGTGGCTGTCTTGCCTTTCCACTATAAATTAAAGTTCCTATGGATGAGAGCTTTGCCTGTGCTGTGTTCCTAGAAGTTGAAATATTACCTTAAATATAGTAAACATGTAATAAATATTGATGAACATGCCATTAGGATTGACAGTACCGGGAAAGCAGAGAGTAATGGAAGCAAAGTTAACAAAGAAACTAAACCCTATGTGTGCATAGAACAAAATTTTGATAAAATTAAAGCCAATTCTGGATGAATGACAAAAATAATTTAAAATGAAGCCATATCTTCCCTCACCACCCCCCAAAGGACATAGATGTAGGATTAAGTAAAATTTTAGGAAATGGTTGAAAATTTGAATAAGAGAAAATAAATACCAAGGTCCTCTCTAGCTGCAGTGATCCAAGAATTATATTAATTGTTAGTAGAATAAGCACTTCAATTAAAGGGAGGAGTCTGACAAACTAGATTAAAATAAACAAGTTCCAATTATATGCTGTCTACAAGAGATGCACTTTGAATATTAAAACATTGGTTTCAAGCAAAGAGATAGAAAAAAATACCATGCCAACAATAAGCCAATACTAGATTAAGATTAAACAAAATAGATATCCAGACAAAGAATAAACATTTTATAATGAAGAGATAAAAAGAAACATTATATAATGAAAAGGGAATATGTAACAAATATAAATATGTATATTTAACAAAAGAGTATTGATTGAGATAATCAAAGACAAATTAACAACTGAGTAACTGAGTTTTCCCTCATTATCTTCACTTTTCAAAATATGACTGACTTCCATATTCTTAGGTTTATGGCTTAAGCACCTTGAACTTCTGATCCTTCTGCCCCCACCTCACACAGATGTATGCCACAATGTCCAATATACAAAGTGGTAGGAATTGTACCTAAGGTTTCTTCCCTATAGGCAAATGCTCTATCAACTGAGCTATATTCCCCAGTCCTACTTCTTAGAGACCTTGCTGAGGGTTAGCTGAGCTTCTTGTATATAAAAATGTATAATACATCAAATGAATTATTTTACCATTGTCACTTGAAACATATTTTTCTGATCTATCATTTTTTTCTGAGTATATTCAAATGATTGTCTTTTTTGCTCTTTTTTCATGTTTTTATTTTAAATTTTGTTATCTTTGATCGTTTGTTTTCACATTTCACATCAGTTTATATCATTTTTACCTATCTATTTTCTAGATGACTACTTCATTTTCTTATGTCAATTCAGAAGGTTTATCCAATTAATATTTTATTTTAGAATAGTTCAAGATTTTTCCATTTCACTTTTGTAGTTTATGCCTACCAATAACCATGTTTTTCTTTATTTCTTGAAGCATAGTTATAATAGTCACTTTAAAGTCCCTAACTGCCATTTTCAATATATTAGGTCACCTTGCATGTATCCTCTTTTGATTGTAATTTCAGAGGAAATGAGTAAAGTTTTATAGTTTTTCAAAGGTTGTTATGGTCCAAATACAAAAATATTCTTCCAAACACATATGGAAAACTAACTTTCTAACTAATGTCTTATTTTTAATTTTTTTATTTTTATTTATTTATTTGCAAGTAGAGAGCAAGAGAGACAGAGAGAAGACAGATAGACAGAGAGACAATGGGCACACCAGGGCCTGTAACCACTGCAAACGAATTCCAGATGCACGTGCCCCTTGTGCATCTGGCTTATGTGGATCCTGGGGAACTGTGCCTGTGTCCTTTGGCTTCACAGGCAAATGCCTTGACTGCTAAGCAACCTCTCCAGCCCCTAATGGCTTTATTGATTGGATTACTAAGATTCAAACCTTTTTCAAGGATTAGTCCACTGATGAGTTCATAACTGAATGGGCTATTAAGAAGTGGAGTCTAGTTGGAAAAAAAATAGTTCACTGAGAACGTGTCTTTAAAGGAAGTATTTTATCTCAGGATCCTTTCTTTTTCTCTCTTTCTGCCTCCTGGTGGCCATAAAATGATCAATTTTCTTCTGCCTTACCCTACTTCACCAAAGCCCCAAAGCAATGGTGTATATGATTATAGGCAAAACTGTGAGCCCAAATAAACCTTGCCTCTTTTAAATTGATTTCCCCAAAATATTTCTATTGTATTTTATTATTTTTTTTTACCATTTCACAATGTCTGTAATGTATTCTGATCATATTCATCCTTCACTGCTGTCTCTTATTCCCTTCCTATTTCTACTGAGCCTATTCTTCTTCCCAACTATCTACTTTCATGTCTTTACCCTCGTACCCCACTGAGGTTAACTAGGGTTGTTTGCATGAGCATAGATAGGTAGTTATTTTCTGGAGCAGAGGCTACACCACTGAATAAAATGTCTCCCTATACCCCAGCAACCATTAGAGAGGAATAAGACTTCAATGAGCTTCTCCTCCATCCATTAGGGAATATTGAAAGGCCTATTCTTGTGCAGGTAGCCACACCTGCTATGAGTTCATGAATGCAACCCTATATCATGTCTGGAATTCAACATTCCACATCATTCCTCTTCATCTTCTGGCTCTTACATTCTTTCAGTCTCCCACGATGTTCTCTCTCAGTCTCTCACATCTTGAACAGAAACATTCCTTTGCCTGTATTCCTGTGTACTATTTGTGGCAGAAAGCTGACTAAAGCAAATGCCATGTCACTTTGGAGTATATCATTGCTATTGTGAATGCTATCCTGTAAAGAATCTAGATTCTATTATATTCTTTCAAAAGTGTTGCAACTTTTGTTGTAGAAGATAATTAAATTGAAACTGAAAACTCTGACTTGTGGAGTAGCAGTCCAAATCTTTGCTTAGAATATTTTTTTTTTAATTAGTAGAGCTGGGTGCTTTAAATTTGCTTCATGTGAGTGTTTCAGGCATCAGAATGAGATTTGAAGAGTGTTTATTCAAATAACTCAGATATCGACCACTCTCACATTTTTCTTTCCAGTACTATCATGAAATCTGTTACTGATTATTCTCGTAAGAAAATTCTGGGTTTATTACTATCAGAGGGTTGTTTTTTTTTTTTTTTTTTTTTTGCTCCAACAGTTCTGGGTGTGAACTGTCCTCAGACTAAAAAGCTGTCAAATCAGGAAACTCGCCTGTAATCCCCAATTCAAGATTTACTTGCTTTGTTCATTTTCCAGAGTTTCTAGGTATTTAATGCTTATGTGGTTCTACTCCAGAGTTTATAATTGCAAAGTAAAGGACAAGACAATCTATTAGGTTAATAATCTATGCTGGGAAGATAACGTTTCTTCCACCATTGTTTAATGTCAAATAATGGTAATTATTGAGAGTCAGATAGGGTAATGAAAGACACAGGAGCAATAAGTCACAATACAAGCTACATATTAGCACTGGGTGTTTAGGAAAAATAATAAGAAAGATCAGAAAATATAGCAATGAAAAATCTCTAACCAAGTCATCTTTAGAAATCCAGAAAGCGTCTGGGGTTTTCTCAGATAAGAAAGAATAACTTGTTTCTCTGTTTTGTGGAATAAACTTAAATATGTCTTTAACAAAGCAATTGGGATAACAGGACCAGCAAGAGAAGGCCCACATAAGACTAAGATTCAAGTACAAGGGAATAGAAGCCCATCTAGGTGGGGAAAAGAATCCATTTGTGAGTGGTTGTACATTGATGCTGAGTTGATGAGCGCTTCTGTCTTCTGTGAAGACTGGGACCTATTACTGTCTGTAAAGAAAAGCTTTCAGGAAGACATGAAGTAACGTCAAGTTTATAAGCAGAGCCTGGCTCCTTCCATTCTTATAGAACTGGCTCACATAAATGAGATCTGATAGCAAAATCAGAATGAAGATTAGCAGGAAGTTGTAGGAGATATCACAGAGTAAGAGATACTTCCTTGATAACAGTTATAAACACTATATCAGCCAGACATAACAGTTTTGGAGGCCAGCAAGGAAGGAAGTAGATCACTGGTATACTTTATGGTACTAATTCATCAATAATCATTGATAATCATTGATGGTTGTTTTTCCTAATTGCCACAGCTGAACTGACTATACAAATCTGCTATTAACAATATGCTATACACTTTATGAAAATGAGGAGGGGGTGAAGCAGTAACTATTGAAGCTCCATTTAGATCCTCATGCCAAAACACCTACATCTCCCAGCTGCTGGGAATGCTGGCTGTGAACCATTCACAGCTGTGCCCTGCTGCTGAAAATTATGCTCAGCAAAGGAAAACCACCTCCTTGGGAAGTAAAATGTAGGAGGTTGTGACTTTCCCCTGGAGGTGTACCACAAGCAAGGACTGACTAATATTGCATGTAGAAGAGATGCCCTTTGTCTTAAGGTAGAATAATTTTGCAGAACCATTCTCACTCCTGAGCTCTCTGGGATTGGAGATCATGATGGGGTCTATTTTCAGTGGACTCAACATCGTTGTTTAATAAATTTCTCTGTTCCATCCTGCTCTCCTTATTCCCTAAGGTCTTCACCTGAAAATTTTCCTGAAATAAATCATATGCATAACACTACCTATTTCAGGCTCTGCCTAGAGGGGACCACACTATGATAATGACCAATATGTTCTTCCAAGGGGATCATATTTTTCTCCCCCAAAGTCTGTTTATTGGATAGCAGTAAATCTTCAGTTTTCAAAGCTTATCTTACTAGACTTTATTTCTTAAAGTAAAGCATCATGTCTTATTCAATACCTTAAACATATTCCATAAAAAGAAATAATAATGGCTTCTATATTTATTGAATATGTACAATATGGTAGGCTCTATTATAAGAAGTTTAGTACTATGGTAAAGTCTTACCATAATTCTCTGATAGGTTCTTGTATTAATTATTATTTTATATACAAAAGGAGCTGATACATGGAGCAGTTTGATACTCTACTCCAAAGTCACATATAGGGGAAAAATAAAAACCAAAATTAGAACTCAGTTTTATGTGACTCTAGAACACAAGCTCTGAATCACTGTGATCTGCCTCTTCCTACCAAGTCAGGTTTATAGAGAATGGTCACTGCAACACTCATGTGATTTGGGAAAGTGCCCCACACACTGTCTATTTAACATAATTGCATAAACCATGAAATTGCATATAAATTTAGTTAATTGCAATGTATCCTAAAAGAACTTGGGTGAAGGTCTGGTCTGACTGGGGCATTTGACATGAAACTAAGGTAGGATTTAAGGACTGGCCATCCCTCATGTGAGGTGGCAAGCTGCAGATTCAAAACCAATAACTGGAACTTGAGAAGGATCATGTCTAAAACTTGGACAAGGTCCAAGAAGAGGACTTTAAGGCAAGAATTAAATAGAAAGTTTTTGTTTATATGATTTCAAAACATACCAGTAGGGAGGAGGGGAAAGCTTCTGGGAGACTAGGAATTACTTTTTTTTCCAGAGGTAAGGGAGCTGGGGAATATATGCACCAACTCCCATCTGCCATGGATAATGTTCCTTACAGGATGTTAACTCTCCGGGATTTCTACCTATCCTTTGAGGAGGCTACACACTCCTGCAGCCTGAGAAAGCTCTGAGGCAGAGAGTGATGGTGTTTTTAGTGAGAAGCCACACGTGACAGAGTAGTAAATGTCAGGGGACAGAGAGAAGCATTGACAACACCTGCCGTAAACTGAAACTGGGTTATGGATCCCAAGGTTCAAAAGGGATAGCAGGAGCCATAGCTTTTGGCCAGCTTGCAACATGTTGCAAACACCAAAATGGGCAAAGCAAGGAAAAGCAGAATAAGTAAGAATTGTCAAGAAGCAATTTTGAAGATTGCTAGTGGCTGATAAGGAATAAATGCTTAGCTTTTATTAGGATATTGAATCCACATAATTATGAGAGGTGGTGACTACTACTAGTCTAACCAGTGGTGACTCATACATCGCAATATATCCACAATTTCCAAGATCATTTCTATAAATGGCAAAGTTTGCTATATACCTCCAGAGTGGGAGGATAAATATTTCCAATCCCTTTAGAAATTCATGTCTTTATGCAGATATTCTTAACCAGCAGTGAAAAAAAATCAGATACAAGCAAGTATATTTGTGTACATGAAATTTCAATTCCAGGTTCAAGTCCAAGGGCTTTAGATTCCGAAACCCACCAGGAAGCATAGCTCATGCAATGGATGTTGTTTCCTGCTGTGTTATTTGCTTATCTCACTCCTAAACTATAGTAGATGAAGTCCATTACTCAGCAGATTACCTACTTAAATGAGCTGCTCTTATAAAACTGTAAAGCCAGCTGGGCTTGGTGGTGCACGCCTTTAATACCAGCACTTGTGAGGCAGGGGTAGGAGGATCACCATGAGTTCGAGGCCACCCTGAGACTACATAGTGAATTCCAGATCAGCCTGGGATACAGTGAGACCCTACCTCAAAAAAAACAAACAAACATAAAAAAAAAAAAAACCAAAAAAAAAAAAAAACCTGTAGAGCCAGCAGTTCAGTTGGTGACTACGTGCATTCATTTACAAACATGGGGGCCCATGATTCTTCCTGGAACTTATGGATAGTAAAGAAGAGTAATTTGAACCAAAGAGGGGTTCATGTATGCAGTGAGCTACTAGGTGGAGCTGGGGGAGCTCAGTACAAGGAAAGTGAATGAGGGAATTATTAATGATCTTCTAGTCAAGTTTTAATGAGCAAGCTCAGATTAAAGCAATATGATACATCCAGATGTGTTTTGGATGGTAGAACTCAGCCTATTTTTTTCTGTAGAAGGTTATTTCAGAACCACAAGATAATATGGGCCTTATGCCTGGCCATTAACTGTGTTGTTCTCTAGAAGACATACTGTATTAAGGGTTTGCTTCCTAATGCTGATACATTTACCCCAGCTGCCCTGACATATATTAAAGTCCTGAGGAGGAACAAATGAGCTAACTTTATGGATAGCTAATACTGTCATGTGTGCATTTTCTCTGAATGGGTGATCCATATCATTACCCTTGAGTATTTACAGGAATTGGAACAAAATCAGATGGAGTGAGGGAAATAGCATAAAAGTGCTAGAGTTTAGGCTCAGATAATGTTAGAATCAAAACAACTGCCACTCCCAGGTCCTAGCCGTGTGAGTTTTTAGGAGTTATTTAACTTTATCAAGCTTAAGCTTCATGACCTATAGAAAAAAGTGGTTAATATCACTTATATTTCTGGACCTCATGGAGAAAAAAGAAATTATTTTGTGCATAGGAAGTGCACAATAAATAACAGGTGCTGCTGTTGCTGGTAAAAGCATACTTCATGTTGTAGTTGTCATGTCACATAAACTATATGAATTATTGTAAAAAGACAAGTTATTCTGTTAACAGAAGCTATTATCACTCTTTTTAAGCTTAGCACGTTAAGGACTTAGCATATGTGAACAAAGTCTCAGGTCCTATGGCTGGTAACTGTTGAAGCACAGATTTCTTATCAGACTGGATGATTCCAAAATCTAACCTCTTTGACCACAAAATGCTTCCTCTTGTGTTATGATTGACATGTAACATGTTCCTCCAGGCTCATGTATTTGAACACTTGGAGCCAGCTGATTCCACTGTTTGGAAGATCATGAAACCATTGGGAGGGGTTGACTAGTTGGAAGAAGTGGATCTCTGGGGTGGGGGAAGCCTTGAGATTTATAGCCTGCCTCCACTTCCTGCCCTGTCTGCTTCTTGGTCTATGGAGCTATGAGCAAGCAGATGCTACATGTCTCCATCAAGCTACCTACTATGATAGACTGTATCCCTACAAACAAGATCCCTAAAGTAGATTATTGCTAGGTATTTAGTCACAGCAATGAGAACAGTAACTAATACATGTATCTTAGACAGATGCTCACCCAAATGTTCAGATCCACAGAGCATTTAACTTGTTTTGTGCATGGCCAAGAGATGCTCTATCCAACAGTACCATGAATATGCCTGGTGTTCTTCAGTGGATAGCTACATATGTTACTATTGCCCCCTTACATGATTTTCCAGGTGGTTGGGGGAAAGGGAAGGGTACACACTGTCAGAGGAAGTTCATGTAGATACATATTTGCCAATGTATACCACTTTTAGAGTATTTCTGATGGTCAAAGAATGATCTAAAAGTGCAGATCTTTGTTGTCTTCGTCGTTGTTGTTGTTGTTGGGTTTTGTTGTTGTTGTTGTTGTTTGAGGTAGGGTTTCACTCTAGCCCAGGTGACCTGGCATTCACTATGTAGTCTCAGGGTGGCCTTGAACTCACGGCAATTCTCATACCTCTGCTCCTGAGTGCTGGGATTAAAGGCGTGTGCCACCACATCCAGCTAAAAGTGCAAATCTTTATATAATATATTATAAATTATATATTTATACTGCACTGAGATCTTTAAGCTAAGGATCAGTAAAATGTATTATTTGTAAATTGAAACTAACACATTTCCAGAATTTACTAGCAAATATACCTTTCACACCTGATAAAGCTATAGTAGTCACACAAAGAAGAGATGGTTAGAAAACCCACATTTTCAAGACAAAGCCTCATTGTTGTCATTTTAGGACAGTCCTTTTAGTTGATACTTAAGAAATTCTCAATATGTGACAGACATTTTCAAAACACCTAGAAACGATAGCTTATTTTCATTTACTGTTGTTCAGATGGGAAAATTGAGTCACAGCAAGTTTCAGTGAGTTACCCAAATCTGTGGATATGCATGTACTCTCAGTGGACAGGTACTCACGGTCAACAATGGACAAGTACCCTTAGTCCCAGAGGAAAGTACTCTCAGGCTTAGAGGACAGTACCCTTGGTCTCAGTTGGCAGGCACCCCCAGTGTCAGTGGGCAGTACTCTCAGTATCAGTGGACAGTGCTCTCACTTTTTAAATTTTTTATTTATTTATTTGAGAGTGACAGACACAGAGAGAAAGACAGATAGAGGGAGAGAGAGAGAATGGGCGCGCCAGGGCTTCCAGCCTCTGCAAACGAACTCCAAACGCGTGCACCCTCTTGTGCATCTGGCTAACGTGGGACCTGGGGAACCGAGCCTCAAACTGGGGTCCTTAGGCTTCACAGGCAAGCGCTTAACCGCTAAGCCATCTCTCCAGCCCAGCTCTCACTTTTAATAGACAGGCACTCTCAGGTTAAATGATCAAGTACCCTTAGTTCATTGGACAACAAAATTCCCACACAAAATTTATTGAACATTTACTTTGTGTTAGAGATCTAAACATATATGAATACATTACCCTTTTACCTTCATATGTGTTTTACAGATCAGAGACTGAAGAGGAGACAGTGTCCCAAATCACTTTCACATAAATAATCATAGGACATTATTCAAACTTTAGTAGTCTAATCTAAACATTTTTCGCATAACCACACCCTATCTCAACTTAAAATGTTAAGTTATATCTGGTAAGTTTTTTCTCCACAAGAGAGTAAGGACAAGAAGGGCAAGTGGACCCTTTGCAGTAGGCTGTTTTCAAAATAATAGTAAGGCAAGAAACATTCACAGCAGCAGTCAACTACAGATAAACTATTTGAATGTGTGGCCAGGCATATCTCTAATGTTAGGAAGGCAATCAAATTATTCCCAAAGGCACAGCAAGGAAATGGTGAATCTACTAGCACAGAAGGACACAGTGAGGTTCTCAGCAAACAGCTTTGAGTTCCAATGTATCCTGCAATTCCCCAGGTTGCTCACCATCTATATTCCTGGTCTTTTCAGTTATAGAAATGGATGAGAATAATTCTCAATCCTTACTTTGTGAAGATGGATAAGATAATAAGTGGAATGTTCCTAGAAGCATTTTGGAAGCTTATAGCATTAAACAGTAGTGAAACACTTCCAAGCATTTGATTTACAGCATTTTTTAAAAACAAGTTCCAATCTCCACTTAAAACACATGATAGGTATGGCTTCACCTTCCTAAGCCTTATTTGAATTATGTTCCTTTTCCTTTATACTTTGCTCTTTGGAAGAATGTAATGCTATAGTACTTCCAAAGTAGCATAGTACCATCTTTAGTCTTGAAAGAGTGGCTCATGTTTTACTAGCTTTGCTGGTGATATATCTACAGATTTATTAGTAGCATTTTATTGAACTGTATTTAGCTGCAATGTATTATCTCTGTGCCACCAGTAAACATTGTCCAATATGTATAATTCTATTTACTTTTCTTTGTAAAGAAAACATTGCTCTGTCTATTGACTCTTACAACAGGGCCTAAGGACCATGAGGTTTTCAGTTCTTTTAATTATATTTATTTGAGAATATATATATATAAAAATATACATATATATATATATATATATATATATATACACATATATCTCCATATATATATATATCTCCATATATATATATATATGTGGAGAGAGAGAGTGAGAATGGGTGTGTAAGAGTTTTCAGCCACTGCAAACAAACTCCAGATGCATGTAGCTTACATGGGTCCTGGGGAATCAAACTGGGGTCCTTTGGCTTTGCAGGCAAGTGCCTTAAATGCTAAGCCATCCCTACAGCCCTATTTTTTTTCATGACAATCAAAAAGAAAAGGGCTCAAGAAGCTGGATCCTTCAATTCAATTCTACTATTAAACACAAAGAAATGATATCTCTGTTGCCAAAGTGCATATGTATGCCATAGAGTACTGAAAAAAATTCTTATGTGAACCTTATGAGAGGCACAAAAGATAAATTTTTCTTAAGATTTTCACTCTGCTTCACCTAGAACACCTTTAGAACTGTGGCTTATTTTGCATTATGAGCTTGGGAATTCACTAGAGATATAAATACCTAAAACCTTTCCCCAGATATTTAAGTCCAGTAACTCTTCAGATGGGCCCTGGTAATTGCATTTGTTAGGCATGGCAATCATCTTTGTTTCCAGCACTGCTACCTCAGATTCTGATATGAATGGTTTCCCAGTCAACATTTTAAAAAGTTTTCTGAAAGATTACATTGATTGTTGATAAGGTGATTTTCAAATGATAGTGACACAGTCTCCAGGAAATGATTTATGTGCAATTAATAAGAAAAATATCACAGCAATGGTATTTTGGTCTAATGGCATAGAGAAGAAAGAGCAGGGGCTATGGAGTCAAGCTATGTTCTATTTGTTTTGTTTTGAGGTAGGGTCTCATTCTAGACCATGATGACCTGGAATTCACTGTGATCTTGAACTCATGGCAATCCTCCTACCTCTGCCTACCAAGTGCTGGGATTAAAGGTGTGTGCCACCATACCCAGATCAGCAAATTTTAATTCAAATCCAGAGTCAATACTTACTTGCTCAGTGATTTTGGGGAGATTAGTTAATCTACATGAACTTCAGTTAGTTATCACTTGCGGGAACAAGCCTTAAAAGTTTACTTTGAATGCTAATTGTGATATCTTAGCTAGATACAAAACATAGGCAGAGACACACACTTTGTGTCTAGACAAGGTAGAGTATAAATTGTGCTCAATAATCTTTGTCATTCATTTTTATTTATTTTCAAGCAGAGAGATAGAGAGAAGAAAGACAGATTGGCAGCAGGGTGGGGGGCAGGGCCTCCAGCCACTGCAAATGAACTCTAGATGCATCTGGCTTTACATGGGTACTGGAGAACTGAATCTGGGTCATTAGGCTTCGCAGGCAGGCTCCTTAAATCTCCGAGCCATCTCTTCAGCCCAGCTGCATCTATTTTATGTTTTACTTATTTGTTTGTTTGAGAGAGTTAGAAAGAGGAAGAGAGAGACTGTGTGCTAGGGTCTCCAACTACAGTAAATGAACTCCACACATCGCCACCTTGTGCTTTTGGCTTTATTTGGGTACAGCCATGTCTGAAGTTCATTTGCAGTGGCTGGAGGCCCTGGAGTGCCCATTCTCTCTCTCTCTTTCTATCAAATAAATAAATAAATATAAATAAAATAAAAATAATCAATGAGTTGATATAAATACACTTATTTTTGGCTGAGCAATGTGAATGGCCCTGTTGAGCTATGTAAATGTTTGTGTCTTTTAGGGACAAGGTAACTTACACAACTCGTATGACTTAACTTGGATTTAAACTCTTCTACGATTAAAATGTGTGGCTATTCTCTAGGAAGATGTGATACACATGCAGGGCCCTTCATTGTCAGTGGGGAGTTTATTTAAAGATCTCCCCTCAGCATATCCAAATCTGTACATGTTCAAGTCCTTTAGTATTTGTATATGAGCTATGAACATACTCCGGTAAACTTTAAATCACCTCTAAAAAAAAAAAAAAAACTTTGTCATTAAATAATGCTCATGCTTTTCTGTAAGTAAAAAGAACAGAAGAAGGGTAGGAAGAAACAGGACCTGGAGATTTTTCCTCTAATACTTTGTTGTTGTTTACAGGCCACCTAGAGAGGGAATGAAGCAGACACTAGTTCACACACACAGGTGGAGCAATTCAGCAGTAATGTAGGTTAGAGATGACTGACAGCTCTGAATCAGCTAAGGACGTCTTGGCATCCAAGGAGGTTCAGAACCTACAATCAGATGCTGTCAGGATGAGTACATATTCATGTTCTACCTAACTAAGGTGACCACTACATATGAGTGAGAAAATACAGGTCAGATTAGA
Source organism: Jaculus jaculus (assembly GCF_020740685.1). Classification (NCBI taxonomy): domain Eukaryota; kingdom Metazoa; phylum Chordata; class Mammalia; order Rodentia; family Dipodidae; genus Jaculus; species Jaculus jaculus. The sequence goes on from NC_059104.1 coordinate 106,939,843, forward strand.
GAGTCTGTGACCCCAATGTTTACCCTGTGTAAGTAGTAGGAACCATGCTGATGTGAAACCAGAGATATATATTCCTCTGGGCCTGAGCTCAACAGACATAGAAGATTAGTAGATTACATCTCAGTGGCCTGTCCTTCAGTCCAAATATGAGTAGTTAGCCTTCATAGAAACCATTTTGGAATACCAAATTATAGCCCAAGTCGTTTTGGTGCTAGCCAGGCTTCCCATCATGTAGGCACAGTTGAAAAGATAATAACTGTAATTTCAACAAGGCAGTAAAATAGTGGCCATGGGGAAAAATAAGAAATTTTAGTGGACTTTTAAAATATATTTTTTTTAAATAAAATAAGGGAGATTTTTGCTGAGGAAACAGCGAGAAAGCCCAAAGATGCTTAGGATTCACAAGAAGATAATTTTTTAAAGGCAAGGAAAGGTGCTTCTTGAGTTAGAACTCAGAAAAGTGGGCAACCTTACAGTGAAGATCTATAAGCAACTGAGGACTATTTATATTTGATAATATCATTTTTATATGAAGGGGACAGATCTAGAAACTACATTTTTTTTTTTCTTGTGGACCATAGGTATTATAGTGTATATGTAAGTCTTGCCTGTGAGAGGCAGAGGTTAGCTGATTGAGGACAATTGTCTTGATAAGATAGAAGCATATCAAGATCTACTATCTATCATTCAATACCCAGTCTTAAAATATCCCTTCCTATCTCAGATATCTTGAAAATGAGAGTGCTATCCTACAACTGAATTACACATTATTGGTAATTAATACCAAGTACTTAGTATCACAAACAGCCTGATCCTGGTATAATAAAGAGTAAAACACATGCTAGACGTGGTGGCACACACCATTAATCCCAGCACTCGGGAGGCAGAGGTAGGAGGACTGCTGTGAGTTCAAGGCCACCCTGAAACTACATAGTGAATTCCAGGTCAACTAGGATTACAGTGAGACCCTACCTCAAAAAACAAAAAAAAAAAAAAACAAACAACAACCAAAAATCAGACAACAACAACAAAAAAACAGTAAGACATGGAAGGTATTATGACAGGGACTTGTTTTCAATTTGCATTTTCAGATAGATGAAGTGTGACTTTGGGATAGCAGATTTTCAAGTAGGAAAAGAACAGAGAGTAGCATTGGGTAGTTTGAAGAACCACTGAAGGACAATGGTACACATTCTAGTCAGAAGGGACTGAATATAAGGCTTCCTTTAAATCAACTCCATATATATTCATCAGAACAAAAATTCTCTGTCTAGGGCTGGAGAGATGGCTTACCAGTTAAGTGCTTGTTCATGAGGCCTAAGGATCCTGGTTGGAGGCTTGATTCTCCAGTATCCACATAAGCCAGATGCACAAGGTGGCGCATGCAACTGGAGTTCATTTGCAGTGGCTTGAGGCTCTGGTGTGCCATTTTCTCTCTCTCTCTCTCTCTCTCTCTCTCTCTTTCTTTCTCTCTGCCTCTTTCTTTCCCTGTCTATCACTCTCAAATAAATAAATAAAAATAAACAAAATAATTTTAAAAATTGTCTGTCTATATAAAGCTAAGACCTGTGGCTCCCTTTCTGGAAATGAGAATGAAAGATGTTTACAACTGATGATAACTGTGTTCATCAATTTGAGCTTATGGTTCTTTCCCCTAACTGACATTTCAAGTGGGTTTCCCATGTATGATTCATCTGAAAGACTTGTCTCCTTAGATAATTCAAAGGCTTCTTGATAATATGGTTCCTGTCTTCCTCATTAGCATGTCCTCTGGTGTACACAAGTTTACGAACCAAGAGTAAATGCTAGATGACTGGTTGCTTACCTCATCTTTTTCCTTTAGCAATAGTTCACTTGGCTTTGGGAACCTATGCTTGGCCCACCACTCCAGAACAAAGTAGGAGAAATATTAAGGCTCATATCCTAAAAGCAGGCTTTGCTGGGCCGTGGGTGAGAATAATTATATCTATAAAACATGGGCTGGAGAGATGGCTTAGTAGTTAAGGCACTTGCCTGCAAAGTCAAAGGAGCTAGGTATGATTCCCCAGGACCCAAGTAAGCCAGATTCACAAGATGGTGCAAGCATCTGGAGTTTGTTTCCAGTAGCTGAAGGCTGTGGGACTCCATTCTTTTCTTCCCTCTCTCTCCCCCTATCTCTCACAAATAAATAAATATAAGCAAAAGCACTTTGAAAAAACATCTTGTAAGACACTGATCATTAAAATTGCCACAGATTCCAGTGATATCCTTCTTAGATCAAATGAAATGGGCATCTCTCACAGTTGTTCCTTCGTGTTTTCTGTTACTGATATAATTTGGGCTGGAATCCTATTGAGGTAGTGTCAAAGTACTTCATCAGGGAAGTATTCATGAGTTCAAATATTCAACATTTTTATCCAGTATGTACTGTGTTCCAGGCACTGTACTAGAATTTCAGTGTCACTGTGGAGTAAAAAGAATATGAGTTTTCTACTAGTCATCTCCCAGATCATGACTTCTTCTCTTTCCTACACAATCCCCAGAAAGACAGCAAGAGCAGGAACTACAATACACTCACTGCCCACTGATAGTAGATTGCTTTATCCATTTCCCCATTTAACTTGCTCAAAGAAGCATTGGGAAATTAAAGATTTCTCCAAGTTCTAATGGCTTTTCTGCTTCCCTTCTCAGCAGTTCACTAATCTTTGTCACTGTTGGTAGTGTTCTATCTGGTCACTTCTCACTTCCAAAAGAGCCAAGTGAGGCTCAAAGTAGCTCCCATATAACAAAACAGTTCTTTGTGATCATTCCTGAGACTTGTAACACATGGTCTAGAAACCAGTGTCAGAGCACATACTATCTAGAAATAAGCCTATAGACAATGATCAGTCATTCAGGAATTCCACGACAATAACTGTGCCATTGCTCAAAGTTAACACAGCAAATTGCAGGTTTCTCCACAGAGCTGGTCTTTACCACATTGTAAGCAAGACCTGGGAATAAATCCATCCTAAATTATACCCAAAAAGCATAAACCTTCCATTGAAATGCTTCTATAAAATTAGTGAATAACTTTGTCTTTAAGTCAGGATAGATTAAGAAGAAACCAATCAGTATTGCTCTAATCCACAAAAATAGAAAGCAGAAGTCTAATCTTTGCCCTTTTTTCTCATTTTCCCTTTCCTCCCCTAACACCACACATCTATTAATCACCATTTTTATCAATCCCATAATCCAACATGCTTTTGCATCTATCTGTAGTCTTCCTCTCCACCATCCTAGTTCAAGCCCTCATCATTTGTCACAGATTAGCTCAGCAGATTTTAACTGGTGTGTCAATCACTATTGCATCTGGAATATACATTGACCCTCCCAGGGAAATTTTTACTATATTCATGTCTATAATTCTTCTCTCTACTCACAACTTCTCACTAACTCCCTACTGGAAACAGAAAAGGCACATCTTTAGAGGGTCATCATTTGTGGGAACTTCAGTAGCCTGGATTTTCTGAATTACCCCCCTATCCCTTCCAGTATGGATACCATAACATTCCATAAATATATACAACACTTCTCCTCTGTAGATTTTTTGTTGTTGTTTTGTTTTGTTTCATTGCTGTTTTTTGAGATAGAGTGTTACTCTAGCCCAGACTGACCTGGAATTCACTATGTAGTCGCAGGGTGGTCTCGAACCTCTGTCTCCTAAGTGCTTGGATTAAAGGCATGCAGCACTACGTCTGGCTTTTCTGTAGTTTTTTATATGCTTTCCCTTCCACTTAAACTGCTTCCCTTCTTTCTTTTAGTCCAAAGCCCAACAAGAATTATCTGTATTAATAAACCCTTTCTTTAAAATATTATTAGATTTATTTATTCATTTGAACAGAGGGAGAGTGCATGCGCACCAGGTCCTCTAGACTGCAAAGGAACTCTAGATACATGTGCTTCTCTGTGCATCTGGCTTTGTCGACATACTAGGCAATAAAACCTAGGTGATTAGGCTTTGCAGGCAAGACCTTAACTGCGGAGCCAATTTCCAGCCCCAATAAACCTTTTCTAACCCTCACATATAAATTTAGTCATTACTTGTTTGTGCTCCAAGGTGCTTTTTGTATATATTTATCATTCAGCTTGAATTAATAGAAGTGCATTGATTTATTAAACTACAAAATTCTCCAGAATACCTCTCTACCCCTCATCACCTGGATAATGTCAATGGCTAACACATTTGGTAAGCATAAGGTTCTTGTCTTCTTACAAAAATCTGTTTTTCTAGAAAAAAAATGGGTTTTAAAACGTTTTTTGTTTTATTTATTTATTTATTTGAAAGCAAGAGACAGAGAGAGAAAGAGACAGATAGGTAGAGAGAGAATGGGCACACTAAGGCCTACAGTCACTGCAAACGAACTCAGATGCATGCACCACCTTGTGCATCTGGCTGACATTGGTCCTGGGAATCGAGCCTCGAACCAGGGTCCTTAGGCTTCATAGGCAAGCACTAAACTGCTAAGCCATCTCTCCAGCCCCAAAACATTTTAAAGTCCTTCTAGAAGCCAGGCATGGTGGTGCATGCTTTCAATACCAGCACTCGAGAGGCCGAGTGGGAGGATCACTATGATTTCAAAGCTACCCTGAGACCAGACAGTGAATTCCAGGTCAGCCTGGGCTAGAGTTAAACCTTACCTTGAAAAAGCAAAAACAAAGAAGAACCCTTCTAGACAATCTTTTGTCAATTAGCCCATATCAGCATAGCTTTTCTAAATCTTTAAAGAAATAAGATTTTCTGAGTAAGGCCTTCTTTGACCACCCTATTGAAAATTCAGTCCTCGTTCCTAGATTTTCCTCCTTTTCTGATTTATTGGCTCTATATAGCATTTTCTCCCTAAACATATTCCATATGTTATTTAAGTGTTTTGTATACTGCCTTTTTCCACTATTTACAATTAAAATACAGAAAAAAATGGCTATGGCTTATCTTGAAAGTTTTGGTACAGAGTTAAAAGGATATATGTTGTAAATGATTTTAAGTGTGGAATGATCAGTAAAATATAAGATTTGAGTTATTTTTATTTCCTATGTGTTTGTGAATGTTCTAACTTTCAAAAATTCCACAATTCCCTCATGTTCTGTTCACAGGAACTTTTGAACTTACTGAAATTTTTGGACTCTCGAACTGTTTCTTCCATCCTGTCTTCCAGATCAGAGTTTCTACCATGAATCATGGGGTACAAGAGGGCCTACACCTATCAAACTCTCTATCAAAAAAGTAATTGTTATCTCAATTTTCTGGGTGCTAACTTACTCTCCATTGGAGAATCTGCTTCTCTTTTTCAGATAGATGCAGATCCTAAGGAGAAAGCTGCCCTAACATACCTCAAAAGGGGCCCAACTGAAACTAAGGACAATTGGCAAAACAAGCAAAGGTGATGTTTTCCTGATGAACCAGATACAAGTACAAAGGGTAAGGAGACCAACACAGAGAAAAATCAACTCCTACCAAATCAGAGAGCCAGAGCCTCAGAGGCCCCCAACACCTCAGCACTGAAGCAGACCAAAAATGAACCCAACATGGCTCAGGGAAATTTTGCGGATGAGGGGGCGGAAAGAATGTCAGAGTCACATGTTGGGTCATGATATGCATAGACATTTATCATACCAATAACTGTGGGCTAACTCCACAATGCACAGCCCATTTACATCAACAAGGAGGGTCCAATGGGAGGGGGTAGATCATGGATGAGCCTAAACAATGGTACCAAACTGCCTGCATTTGCTGAAAAGAAAACTAATAAATTAAATTTAAAAAAAAACTCCCATGAAGGCAGGACACTTTGCTGCAACATACTTCAGGCCATAAAATGATATGCTCAAAGAATATCCATACATTGAAAGAATTCTCAGATGATAAATGTTCTTAGTCAATGACAACTAGTCAGTGGCCACACCAGGGCTGGCTATGGTTGAACAAAAAGTTCTGCAGGCAGAGTCACAACAGGGCAACATAATTAAAACAAAAGAATAAAGCTTTATGGACCTAAGGATAGAACTAACTCGAGTGACCCCACAAATTATCCTGTCACAGTATGGTCCCACAAAGCGTACTGCAACAGGGGGAAGGAGGTCCATCCCACAAGGCAAAGCTAGGAAAATAAACCTCCCATCTCCTTTTTGTTCTTCCTGGTGATGACCTCCCCTTTGATATTTGGTTGCCTTCAATTCCTACTCAAATTCCTAGAAAAGGCTGTTCTATATAGAAGTACAAAAACTGCTGACACCTACCTTTTTTCTCAAGAATGTTTGACAAGGGTCTACAGCCTATACCACTGAAAGTAAATTCTTATTTCCTGATTAAGAAACTTAGCTAAAGGCTGAGTTGGAGTATTATACATTGGCAAGTAGAGAGAAGAAATGGGATCTTTCTGTCATCACTGAATTCTGACATGTAACTAGAAATCATTACCAATGTGTAAACAAGGATAACTAATTAAAGATTTGTAAATCACCTTATGATACAGGATTGTTTATATGTAATTTCAATTTCTTTTCTATACCCTATATTTTATCTAAGGCCTCAGCTGTGAAGCTGTCAGAGTATATGGATGTAGTACTAAAAACAAAACAAAACCCCTTGCTCTATGATTGTAACAAATATAGTCTTTAAGGAACCATATAGAAAAGTCAACCCATTTTCGGCTAGGGTAATTTAAGGGAATTTGAATATTGACTGTGGAGTGATGAATACCAAGGTTCTTTATTCCAAACACTTTGATTCAGGAAAAAGTTATAGTAGGGAGGTGACCTAATGACTAACATTCTGATAGCATCAGGAAAGCAAAGGATTTTTAGATTGCTAACTGTCTTAGCAAATCTTCCTAGTTCTGCCAGGGAGAACCTTTACTGGGATCCTTTTCCTGTTTCTAACAAGAAGGTCATGATAGTAGGGTGGTTGTGGTATCAACAGGAAACAAGAAGTCTTGTTTTCTATCATCAGGTCACAATTCATAAAGGGAACCAGACAGTCCCATTCTAGTTGAGGGGCCTGGGGATTATTAGAGCAAAATAAAACATCAAAACACCATACTAGAAACAAAGACATCACTGTAGATTCAGATTTGGAGGCATAAAAAATTATTTATGATCTCAGTCTGTTTTAGTGTATACAAGAAGGGACTTGTATCACAGCAGTCAGTAGTTCAGGATGCTGACCAGACTAGGCAGTATCATGTCCTTACTGGCAAGGATTTTTTTTTTAACACTGCCAAGATCTGAGGAACTCTTCCTCTGCCACCATGAGATAAAATAAATTATACCCAGCTTGGAAATAAGCACAGTAGAAGAGAAAATCATAGAATTTTCATAAAATAGCTACTGAGATATGAATCCCTATGAAGAAGATAAGAAAAATTGTGGGGAAAAAGTCAAGTAGACACGTTTCCTTTGCATATATGTATGTTAAGGATGAACATGTTTGCCAACTTAATACATCTTTGACACCTCAGTACAATGAGGCTTATAAGGGCCACCATAGGATCCTAGAAATTCTGTGTGAAGAAATTTTATGCACCATGGAGTAATGACAAATATCTATGTTAAAATTTATCCTACTAAGTCAAAGCCATGACCAAGAAAGACAATTTGCAAATGTAGACAGAAGATGGCCAGCAAAAGGTAGAAAAGAGCTGTGATTAAAGTTTATCTCCAAAGCACCTTCTTGGTCTATACATTTTTTTTAAAGTAGAGCTATTTCTCATAAAAAGTAACACAATATTATCATTATTTATGCCAGCCAAAGACATAGGTGGAGGTGTTATATTTTGGAGAAGAGGTTGAACTTTGACAATTAATCAGAAAGAAAATATATTATAGTTAATATTCCATAACTTAATCCAAAACAGGGAAATCCACAAGACCATATCAGACTTGTGATAGCATGCAAACTTCCCCTTTCTGAAGCCAAACAGCTGGAGAGTTAAAAGGACCATGATTAGAGATTGGGTTGCAACACTAAATCATACTTGCTGATGCCTCTAGGAAGAGATAGCTACTCACTCCCACTTCAGTATCCAGTATCTACAACAAGCCTGTCTGCAGCCCCTGGATGTTGAGGAGTAGTACAGAGTAATGGGATAGTAGTGGAAAGTGACTAGACCTTATAGGAGACCAAATAGTTACCCAAGTTTAAAGTGTCAATCAGTGGCCAGATTTTCTAGCCAAATTGGGAGGGTTTAGGTACAAATTAATAAAGAAATAAGCACTAGATGGTAATCAAATGCTACACATTTGCTTTGCAGAAACTCAAAGGCTTCCTATAGGGGCATGATGTATTCCAAATATGCTCCAGTTTAGAATATCTTACCAATAAGCTTAGAATTCTGTTTCATGCACTCTGCCCAACTCTCCTTCAGAGTTAAGCATAAGAGCCAGGTGTGGTGGCATGCACCTTTAATCCCAATACTCTAGAGACAGAGGATTGCCATGAGTTCAAGCCCACCGTGAGACTACATAGTTAGTTCCAGGTCAAGCTGAGCTAGAGTGAGACCCTACCTTGAAAAAAATATGGGTTACATATAAACCTGCTGTTAGGAAGACCATAGTAGGACTATTGAAGAAGTAGGAAGCTATTCATAGCAGGAGGAGTCTTTGGTAAAGAGGAACCATTAGGAGAAGAAGCTGCTTCTTACACTCTAGTGCAAGTTGGGGAAAAATAAATAAAACAGAAGATAAAAATGAAATGTGCCCATAAATGATTCCATGCTTCTCTACACATAATTAGAAGCCGATAAAGAGGGGCTAGTGGTATATATGTGAGAGTATTGATGGAGCTAGGACTGTGAGAGCTAGGATCAAAAGACTTCTGGATTTGATACTAGGGAGAAGGTTCAAGGGTTAGACTGCAATGATGAATCCCAGTGGGATGTCAGGATAGTGAAATAATACCAAAGGCTAGGAAGCAGCTCCGGCTGGCTGCTTTTCAGTGTGGTTCAGCTCAAACAGAACTGAATTTGTGTGGATCTGAGGCATCTCCTTCCCTTAAGTCACAAAAAATCATGTAAACCATATCTGTTTCTGATGTACCAGGTTATGTTAAAGAAGGATAAGGGGAGGAGGAAGAAGTATTAGAGCCTATGTATATGACCTCAAGAGTCTCTGAGAGGTTAAGGTCTACTAACCGGATCACTTGGGGACTCAGTTTTTTGGGTTAGGCACAATTTATGCACATCCCATTTCTAAGCTGGTTTGTAAGAAGTTCAGGAATTACAAAAAGAATTTAAGTGACAATTTCTCTTAGAATATTGTATCTGGAGGCTGAACAGATTGCTCAGTGGTTAAGGCACTTGCTTGAAAAGCCTAATGGCCCAGGTTTGATTCCCCAGTGCCCACAATAAAGCCAGATGCACAAAGTGTTGCATATATCTGGAGTCTGTTTGCAATGGCAAGAGGCCCTGGTGTGCCTATTCTCTTTTTTGCTCTCTCCATGCAAATAAATACATACATAAATAAATAAATAGGAAAATTGTATCTGGAGGTAATAGAATGAGAAATTTTATAATAATGCTATAAATTGATTAAGGAAATCGTGTCCAAAGGCCAATTAACAAGAAAATTCTTTTATTGATAGAAAAGCAAAACAAAATTTCATGAATTCTAGTATGTTTTATTCTACTTGTTGTATATACTCAAGTTCAAAACTCAGTTTTTCAGTTGGTGTTGCCACTATTGTTATTGTTAATCTCTCTGCAGAAATAACCCAATGCAGTTACAGGTCTCAGGTAAATACCCTGCCTCAAACAAGTTAAACAACCTTGATAATTCATTGTCTCCAATTAAAGCTAATTCTTATTCCCAAATAAACAGTCCAACATGGCATCAATAGTTTTGTTAGGTTGGTAATATTAATAAGTATTGATGTCATTCCACAAAATTGTTTTCTCAAATGTTACCAAATAAACTTAAAAATCAAAGTCATATTTGTGTTCAGTCCAATGTCTAAATACCCTCCTGCACATAGGGCAAATCATTATTACATGAGCTGAAATATCTGTGAGCCACTTCTCTAGTTCCAAAACATAAATGAGTGGCTTTTCAGAGTACAAGTCAAAGTCCACATTCACATGGAAGTGGGGTTTAGGAGACTAGCCACTTTATATTAAACTTTTTTGGTTTGAATTTAGCCCACAAGTTTCAGTTGGTAACAGATAGTAATTTCTTAGCTGTTATACACAGAAAAGCATTTAAATCCTATGTTTGTTCATTGGAAAAATAAACTTTCAACCATTATCTAATTAATTCAACTGATACAGATAGAAATGGTGGAAAAGTTAGTTGTCAAATAATTTTGAAAGCTAACTTGTTAATATTTTCCAAAAACTACTTGTGAAACTAGACAAATAATAATCATATTCTCATTTTATCTTTAGCTATGCAGATATAAGCTATATCTCACAAAACATATAGGCTAAAATATGAAATCTCAAACTACAATCCACAACCATGGTCTAGATTGGCCTAAGCCTCTTTTGAGTAGTTTGGCATTCCATCTAGATAGTTGGACCATATTTATGCAGTCATAACTTCATTATTGTTGCTACATTTGAGTCACTAACATAGGGAATGAAATTTATTTAATTTCTCAAGCCAACAAGGACTCTCCCCTTCCATTAACTAAAGAGAAAGTCATTCAGATTTGACTCCAGAGAAACAAGTGCATGCATATACCTGGCTTCTCATTATCCTCCCTAGATAAGAGGACAGAACAACTATTTGGCTTCTACCTCATTGTTGCAATGACAGAAAAGAGAATACAAAAAGTTCATTGTAAATTTGTACAAAATGTATGCATATATAAATACATATCTATGGGTGTATATAAATTCTAAAGATTATATCCATCTACATCTTAAAGCATCAGAGTCCTATACAGTTGACATAATGGCATTCTCTCTCCAATGTTCTCATTTAAAAAACCAATAAGAATCAAGCATGCCACCTTATTAATACTGAGTTACAAGTGCAGAAGTTGAGCTGTAGCTAAAGGGGGTTGAAGCAATTAGTTTGACGGGACATCGGGGAATAAAGTCCTTAAAGTAAATTTAGCTATTTCCATATTGCCTTGTGTTTCATAGAAATGAAAAACCTAAATGTCCTGTGTGTCAGTTGAGCTCTATGAGAAGCAGTGCTTTGAATAAATTCTGTAAAAGTTGACATGTACTTATTGCAGTAATTTGGTATGGGAACTTACCTACTAGAATTGTATGTAATTCTCACTTCAGCTCACAGAAATCTTATGTGACACCATCAGATTCAGACTATATTAAAGTCAGTGTGAAATGTGATTAACAAGCTGCAGTATCGGTATACAGGACAGTATCATAAATATTAAATCATAGTCAATTAATGGAGAAAGGCATGTATATTTAAAGGTGCACAATAATAACATATTACAGATGTGTGTCCATGTTTAGAGGTATCAAGATTTTTTTTATAATACATATAATTAGCTTATTTCTTGTTCCTTCTATTCTTTTGGAAAAATTAAATAGGCCATTGCCCCCTAGGGTGTACAGGCTTCTCCTTGAAAGGGGATTATTATTGCATGCCTTGAATGCACTGTGATTCATAAGGCAAGAACATATGAGTAGCTTCAGCACCAAGGAAATGGAATCATCATCTAGCACTGCTCACAACAGAATCTTATTGCTTTAATAAAATGGGAAATTATTCACTATTAAAAAGTGCACCAAATAAGGGGAAGAAAGTAATATCCATGCACTTCAGTAGAGCTCACTGGAAATGAGAAAACTTCCTTCTGAGCTCCTCATTCTATTCAAATGTCAAGTCCAAAAGCTATTCTGTAAGAATGTATTAAGAACTACAGCTGAATGAGGGCAAGCTACAGAAATTAATGGACTTTCTTCTTCACAGTGCCTTAGTCATTCTGTTGTACAATGTAGAGCTCTGATGCACTATAGGGTACCTTAGTAGCCTGAGGGAGTTAATGCACTCTGACCTATTACTAGGAAGTGACTAAGGCACTGGAGAGAATCTAGTTCATTGTTTAATGTATTGTATCCAAATATTTTACTTGGTCCTTCTAATGTTACAACATGGTATGATTAGGTGATGGTCTTCTGTACTTTGGGAAGGGATTTGCAGAATAGTAAGTACTATTTTGGTTAAGATTTTTTTGTTACTGATCATCTTCATTCATACATTTTCCAAACATTTGAGTAGCTGTCAAAGAATTAGTCTCCAAAGGGATACTGATGTAAATAATTAAGACATAATGAACTTCTAGGCCCTTTGATCATATGTCCAAGGAAAACAAAGTTATACATAACCACAGGCCAACTCCATTTCTAACATAGGTGGGCTTGTCTGGCATTAGAAGAGAGAATAAAATAGTTATCTTTTCTTTCTTTTTTACTCAATATTTTTTTCAACGTATTCAGTGAAATTAGACAAGCAAGACTCAGAAAGTAGAAAAAAAACCTCTTTTGCTGTATCTCAGATTCAGGCACAGATATGGGCTGAAAGCCTTTTTATCCTGAATGTATTTCCTGATTTAACTTCTCTTGAAATTTGCATGTCCTGTCATCCAAATTGCCCAACATCCCCACCAGTCCCTCCCCCAAACACAACAGCACGAGCAAGCACACACACCACTGCCTCCAGGTGGTAACTACATGCAGAGAACTACAGGCACTGTTTAAATATTAATCATGTTTTAATAGATGGCATTCCTGCTCATCCATTACTTGTTTGTTTTCTGTTGTGGTGGTTGTTTCTGTTATTCGCAAAAGAAAAAGGGAAACATCTGTGTCATCATTTTATAATAGTCTACTACAGAGTAAGATACAAAAGAACACTTCTGGAAACAGCAGAAGCCAGGCCTGTACCACTGAATTCCTCAGCCAGTGGTAACCATTATATCAACAGCTGGAAAGTAAGAACAACAATACACAGTTAGCAGTACTCAGTACAGAACTATAGTTTTCTTCCATATTTGGTACCAATATAATAAATAAATATATATATGTATATATATATAAAAACAAAGCTGCACTTGTTCTAAAAATAAAACAGAAACATTCAGGTTGGTTAGATACTGCATTTTCAGTACTGCACATCACCTAATACTTATTTTTTTACAAAAAGGTAACTTATGCAACGTTTAATAATAAGAAAATCAATAGTACACGCTAGCCTGATTGTAGAAAAAGAAGAAAGAAACCAACCAAAGCCAGTATAGTCACTTTCCAAAACAACCCCTTCTTGGCCTTCACAACCCCAGGAAGTTACCACGATGGTGAGGGGAATTCAGCACCAGACCTGACTGGACAGCTCCAGGGTACTCTGTGACTCCTGGAAAAAATGCATCAAGTCAAAACTGTCCGAGTGGGGAGGGGCAGGGAGTAAAAACAGTTTTATTTATTTTTTAATTTACCGCATTGGAAGATTTTATGCTCAGCCATCGAGAGAAATTTCTAAAAGTAAATTAAACTACTCTGTGGTGGAAAAAGTAATGGTTAACCAAAGACAGTGAGAAAATGGCTGACTGGGGAGGGGTACCTGAACTAAACGTTTTTTTCTGAGGCTTTCTCTGCAGCCTCTTAAAGTTCTGGTGCTTAATGTAGATGTTTTCTTTATAATCTATTACTGCCTGAGCCCGGCTGATGGTGGGTGTGGGAGAAAGAATGGAGAAAGGCTAAATGAAAAGTAAAAGCTGGGGGGGGGGGGAAGGCAACTAAACCTTAACTTGGCTGCTATATACAACATTACTGGACTACCTCCCCTCCCTTTGCTCGGGGTGTCAATGTCTTCTTAGATATTTGGTAGCTTGTGCGGTTTCTCCTCCTCATTGAAAGGGGCATGGGGTGGAGAGGGAAGATGCATCTTTCATTGACAATGAGAAATTATGTGATTTGTCATGCGCTTGGATTGTGTTATTAGTATTATAATAATAATTGCTATAAATATTAATAAAGTACTATCAGCGTTATTTTTTCTTCCGAGACTTTCCTCGCCCTATATTTACAAATACCGCACAGTGCCTCGGCGGAGGAGAAACAGTAACAGGGAGAACAGATCAGGAAAGGAGGCAGAGGAAGAGGGGCAGAGGAACATGGAACAGGAAGGAAGAACAAAAGCAAGGATGGCAAAGATGCTGGAAAGGCAGCAGGGATGAGGAGAGGGGCTAGACAATCAGGACAGTACCACCGCTTGCAAAAGGCCCTCGCCAGCTGTGTCCAAACAGGAGGAAGCTGCGGGCGCTCCTTGTGGACTGGGGGCTGGCGGTGGAGGTGGAGCAGCACAGGGACCCTGGCACGGGAGGCCGGGGGACGAGGAGGAGGAGAACGAGAATGCGGTGTTAGAAGGGGTGCAGAAGGTGGAGTCTCGGGGCTGCCTCTCCAGCCGGGTTTCTTTGCCATGGGTTGGGGCCTGACCTCCTGCTCGGGGCAGCCCTCCACCACCTCGGCTACCGCCGCAATGATCCCTCTCGTATTCCTCCTGAGCCCTCTGCATCTTCCGTTTCTTCATCCTTCGCTTGTGGATGTGGAAGGTGGAAAGCGACAGCACAATGAGGCAGAAGATGAGTGTGACCAGGACAATCAGCACCAGCGTGGAGGAGAAGGACTGGAAGAGCTGCTGTCCCACCTGCGTGATGCAGGTGCCGCCACCACCGCCTGCGCCGGGGCCGCGGACACCTGCGTTGCCGCTGCCATTGGGGGAAGCAAAGGTCCGGTTTAGGAGACACGGCGGCAGCGCCAGCCTCAGCTCTTTGGGCGCCCTGGCACTCATTGGCGCTGGGCTGACAGGGGCCAGGCCCACCAAGCTTTCTTTGTTGGATACACGGTTCCAACTAGCCAAGAAGCGCACAGTGCTCACACCACCCAAAACTGCTTCCTGGCGCGAGAGTGGTTGCTCGCTGGGGCCAAGAACTGAGGGAGCGAATGATGGCAAGCAAGCTGGCCAGAGAGCTAGTGGCCCAGGTGAGATCCTTTCTGGTCCCGCCTTGAATGGGTCTCCAAGCGCCCTTTTCCCTTTGCGAGGCACGGGGCTGCAAAGAGAATAGGCTTAGTTAGAGTGCCAGCCGTGCCAACCGGAGTGCGCCAAGCGGACCTGGGGCACGCTGCCTCCACTGTGCACAGCGGTCCTCTCCGCATCTTAGGGACCCCAGCCCCACCGCTCCGGGCAGCGCACGAGGGCCGCCAGCTGCCGGCTCACTCCGCTGGCCTTCACCGGGTCTGAGTCCGCAGCGCGGAGCTGCTCATTACTCAGCAGAGAAGAGAGCCTTCCTGCACCCTTCGCAACTTTCTAATTGCTACAGATGCGGCCGCCTTGGATGCCTTTCTCTACTTCCCAGGAAGCCCTCTTTCCTGCGCCCTGTAGACTCCTGGTTCCCACCCTTTCCAGCATCCACTCCAAAATGCTCCGTGTGCGCAGTCCTCCTTTCCCATCCCTCCCCCTTCCCCTCCCCCTCCAGACTATTCCAGCC
Source organism: Jaculus jaculus (assembly GCF_020740685.1). Taxonomy (NCBI): domain Eukaryota; kingdom Metazoa; phylum Chordata; class Mammalia; order Rodentia; family Dipodidae; genus Jaculus; species Jaculus jaculus. Next base: position 106,955,315 of record NC_059104.1, read on the forward strand.
CGGCCAGCGTCAGATCCCAAAGGTCCCATTCCCAAGGGTGGGGAACACGCCACTGCCTGTCCCTGGTCGCAGCTGACAACACTGTATCTGACAAGCGGGATCGTGCCGCCGACCTTTCTCCAGACTTCTTCCCTGGCATCTTCCTACCCTTCCCTCCCCACAAAACGCAGCCGAGGCATCCTTCTCAACTGAAGCACATCCCCGCAAACGCCCCCTTCCTCCTCATCTCCCAGTGCCTCCCACCTAACTGTACCCTCCTTTTATCCCCCTGTGAAAGCAGGAACGGGGGGAGGGAGGGTTCCTGCCTGCAAAGTTTGGGGAACGGACGTTCCCTCCAGCCTTCCGGATCTCCAGCCCCAGGCTGTTACCGAGGGCCAAGCCAGGTAGCCCCGCAGCAAGCGGTAGAGCCTCCCTTGTCGCTTCAGAGAGGCGGCTGCAAACTGTTGCACTGCGGAGGAGCGAGGCCGAGGGCTAGCCACCGGCCAAGGCAGGGGCGGGGGCCGAAACTGTGGCCAAAGGGGACCAGTGCAGGCCGCGGAGCTCTCCGACCCCCGCTCCCGCCCTCCCGGTGGGCCTCGTAGCTATCCAAGCCTTCTCCCGGAGCCCTTGTCTTACCTGGCGGGACCAGCTGGCTGCACCGGGCGAGCCTCCGCCGGGTGGCTGCAGTGGCGGCTGCGGAAGGCACCGGGGCGCCGGGGCAGGAGACAGAACCGCGCTGCCACCGCCGCCGCCGCGCCGCCGCTGCCTTTGCTGCTGCTTCAGAGAGCTCAGCTCCTACCCTATTGCCAGAGAGGCCGGTGACGTCAGGCAGCCACCGCCAGGGCTACAAGCCACCCCTCAGGCCCCCACCCACCCTCATACCCCAACACCTTGTCCAGGCGCAGCAGCCTTGGGCACAGCCCTTCCCAGTTGCTTGCCTGGTCCCCAGCCTTGGGGTTAGGAGGAGCAACCCCCACCACACCCCCATTCTACCAGCAACCCACCTTCTGTACTAGCATTCCCTTGCTAAGAAGATCCAAGCTTCAGTTCCTCAGCGACCCATTTGTCACCCTCAACCTTTATTCATAAACACGTTTTGGATCCTTAGAGAACCTTCTCCCTTGGGGGCATAGTCCAGACTTTCTCCTTGGTGTCCGATGAGGTTCCCGCCTGCCCCCAGTCCTGTCTGTGCTGCCCTGGTTCTGAACATAAACTGCGTGTGCTAGAGAGATGACATGGACATTTATCAATGCATTTCTGACAGAACCTGAAACAAACCTAAACGTGCATCAAACAACTATTTTCTCTCTGCGGGTCACCAAAGTATCTGTCCTTCTATCTGGTTTAGAAACCACCCCCTTCTTTCCTCTGCCTGTCTCCAAACCCAATACTCCCTTTGTGTATTAGGCACCCCTCCTCCTCTAATGATCTACACACTCTTGAACATACAAAACACACATGAGGGCTTATAAGGGAAAGAAAATTATACAGAGGAGTACAGAAATGAATGACCTACAAAAGTTCTCAGTATTGTACTTCTCACGAAGTATTCCTTGATTCACTCTCATTTTTTATCCAAGTGCTTGGTGCATTGGCCTTGTAAGTTACATGCACAATACTTCTAAAATATTTTTCAGCAGCCTGCAAAAATCTTGTCAGAGGCTAGTGTAGGAGTTCATTTGGTTGTAGCAGACATCATCAAAATGGAGCATGCACATTTATTTTGTAACTGGAAATGTCAGCTTGGAATACCAACTAAAGATTACATGGTCTTTGAGAGCACTCTGATGTCTTACTAAATGGGTGTTTCTTCCCTCCTTGTCTGTTTTCTTCTTGTTTTTGAGTCTAGCAAAGAGCACAACATTTACATGCTAAGCTAAACAGTGACATAGAAGTTGCCACTTTTCCCAGCTACACAGCAGAAATGAGATAGCAGGAAGGATGGACTTCTGTTGCTGCACTTGTGAAAAAAAAGTGAGTCTGGCATGAAGGGAAAAATAGGGTCTTTTCCTCTGACCCTGTGTCCCTGTCTACTCCTAGATTAGATTTTCTTTCTTCTTCTCATTTTGCTTATGACATATATGGAAGAAGATGGACTAGAAAGATGGCTTAGCAGTTAAGGTGCTCGCCTGAGACGCCTAAGGACAGAGGTTCTATTCCCCAGAACCCAGATGCACCTGGTGGCACTTGTATGTGCAGTTTGTTTACAGTGGCTAGAGGCCCTGGCACAACCATTGTCTGCACCCCCTTTCTCATAAATAAATAGCACTATATGGGAGAAGAAATACATCATACCTTCTCCCAAAATCTGTTTTCTTCTATTTGAATGCAAGTCATCTGGGACTGGTGGGAAATAGTTCAGTAGTAATGCACTTTCCCAGCACACAGGAGGTCTTAGATTCTATACCTAGCAGCTTTATTTTTATCAGCTTTATTTTCATAACTGTCTCAATAAAAGAAAAGAGGGTACCAACATATGATGTATCCATGCAAAATATGCTGTAAATAATGATAACAATAATAATAAGATATTAAAAAATATTCCTCCTTAAGGGTGGTGTGGGGGCTTGTGCCTACAACTTCAGCACTGTAGAAGCTTGCTTGTTTCACTGTGATTTCCTCAGACTTTACCACTAATACATGACCAGCAATGGCTGCTTTATGTACACTATTTTTGCTTCCAAAATGTTTAGTTTCATCAACATTTTTAAACCAAGTCATTTTTTAATACACCAGAAAGAGATTTGGATATTTAAGGAGATACGTTAACAGAAAAAAAGATTTCAAAGAAAGAATTAACTCACCTAGATTTGAAGGAGTTGCAGATTTTCCTAAAGGGAAATGTGTTTTATAATAACTTGTAATGAGATTATGATATATCAGTAATGGAATTTGTCATGCTCCTAGAATATGTTATGAGGTTGCAACTGTTTTGAGAACTCACATCCTGCAACAGATAAATGTGACTTAGAAGACAATGGTATTTAACTAAAGATGATTTAGATAGATTTAAAATGTAAGTTTTCAAGCCAGGCATGGTGGTGCATGCCTTTAATCCCTGTACTCGGGAGGCAGAGGCAGGAGGACCCTCCTGAGTTTGAGGCCACCCTGAGACTACATAGTGAATTCCAGGTCAGCCTGAGCTAGAGTGAGATCCTACCTTGAAAAAACAAATTTTAAAAAAAGGGAAATTTTCAGGTCAAAAGCCTGAGACACTTTTTCTCTTTCAGATTGTAAATTCATAATTTTTATGTGGAGGACAAAATGGACTAAGTGTATTGACTTGGGTAATATTGGAGGGTATGATACAAACTCAAGGAAAATTGAGGGCAATTATGCATACCTCATGGACTGCATGAGTTTGATTCCACAACATTGCCATATAATTTTGTCACATTTGTCACATTTGGTACAACTGGCTTCTACACAGTAGGTTACTAATCTTTTATCCATCAAACTTCCCTGGCTAAACCCCTTAGTAGTGGAAAACCAAATAGCTTCTAGAATTTCCAGAATCTTCCCTTGATGAAAAAAATCCTCTATGGATACAAAAATGTTCCAAACATTTGGCAGCAACGTATAATACTAACTCTCTAGTTTAATCAATGATCTCTGTGTAGACAGAAGTGCCACATAGGGGCCTGCATTGAATCAGTAATAATATCCCTATTATCATTATTTAGAAAATTCTCACTAAAGGTGTGTCAAACTCTATAGGTAAATATTAATTCTTACCACTACTCTATGAGGTTTTCATTTTCATAATAAAACACTATTTAGAGTTGGAGAGACAGCTTAGCCATTAAGAAGCTTGTCTGTGAAGTCTAAGGATACATTTTTGACTCTCCAGATCCCACATACGCCAGGTGCACAAAATGATGCAAACGCACAAGGTCATACATGTGCACAAGATGACACATGCATCTGGAGTTCAATTACAGTGGATGGAGGCCCTAACATGCCAATTCTCTCTCATACAAAAATACAAAAATCATTGTTCTTTCATGCACTAATTTTTTTATTCATCAAAAGTATTTGAGTATCTGCTATATGTAAGGAAACTAAAGTTCAGAATGGTTAATAACCATACCTGGGGACCATCCAATAATAACCAAGAGGAGGGGATGTGGTAGAAAAGAAGCTAAAAGTTGAACTGATTCTCTGAGTTACTATGGGAGATAATTAGTGAGGAGCAAAACCTTATCTTTGTTAGTAAAGAGAAAAAAAATCCCAAGAACAGAACTGTCCAGATGGGACATTAAGAAGGAAAGACAGTTTAGGCCAAAACAAAGTAAAATGGAGTTTATTGTTAGGGTGGCCCAACTGCAGAAATGATATGTAAATTGACACATCTTATTTATTCACTTACCGTCCCCTTGGCTATGAAAGCTGTAAAATGGAAATAAAATCTCAGCTCAGGTCCAGAGCTTCTTTGGAGGGCAACCTCAAGCTCCTTGACCCCCAGGTATTAAACTCCTCTACTTTCACTAAAAAAAAAAAAAAAAAAAAAGTATCTGTTATGTCAATGAAACTGTGCTTTATCCCATGTAGAGGACAAATTCATTTAAGGCTCTATGTCTTATCTGTCTATATACTGATTTATCTTGGAATTTAAAATTGAACTGGCTGTCTCAGTGATGAAAGTATTATGGTCTATTTAAATGGAAAAATAAATCCTCACTTCCTCTTTGAAAAAGTTAACTGTGCTTGGTGTATTTGGACTGATAATTTGACCTGGATGTGGCTGAGAGACAATATGGAAAACATATTGTATAAAGTGAATAAGCTATGTCTATCACTCCAAGCATTTTTTACCATACACATTTAAAGTTCATATAGGATATGGGATATACTAGAAACTACATCCTTTACAACTATTAAATTTATGATTTAAGGATTTTAGATGTCAACTTAAAATATGTAAAGAGGTCTACTATATTTTAAAATTCTTTTAGAGATCATACAGACAGAAAATACTATTTAAATCATATTTTAAAATGCTTGTCTCTTGCTATACCATTGGGAAAGGCTCAGACACAAATTAGATCCATTATAGGTGTCACAGTAATAATATCCCACTGGGAGGGAATGTGGGCTAAATGTTAACCTTTATATACCCTTCAGGTCAAGATCTAGTTATCCAAAACATATCATCTCTTACACTTTAAAAAACTTTCTGATTGGGACTGGAAAGATTGCTCAGCAGTTATGGAACTTACCTAGAAAGCCTACTGACCAAGGTTTGGTACCATAGTACCTATCCCAAGCCAGATGCACAAAGTGGCACATGAATTTGGAGTTCATTTGTAGTGACTAAAGGCCCTAGCATGCCTATTCTCTTTCCCACCTTACAAATAAATAAATACAAATATTTTTAAAAGATTCTATTCAAGCCTTAGACATAATATTTGTGAAAATAGCTAAAAATGTCCCAGTTTTATTATCTTTTGGAATTTATGCATTAAACAACTATCTACTTTGTGACTACTGTGTACCACATCATATGCTGGGTGCTTGGTCATAAGTGAGCAAGGGAGAAATCTCTGAAATCAAGAATTTGTAGGTGAAGAGATGGTGTAGGGGTTAAAGTACTAGCCTGCAATGCCTTGGGAACCAGGTTCAATTCCTCAGTACCCATATGAGCCAAATACACAAGGTAGCACATGCATTTGGAGTTTGTTTGCAGTGGCTAGAGGCCCTGGCATACCCATTCTCTTTCTCTCTGTCTGTCTCTTGTTCTTAAATAAATAAATAAATAAATATCTAAAAAAGAAAAAAAAGAATTTGAATCCTAGTTACACAAATAATCGCAATTCAATTATATGGCCAAATTCCACACATTTCTACTTTCCTAATATTTTGAAGGAAACATCACTCAACCAAGCACAGAATAATGTAAACTGAGTAGATCAACATATGTGAAGTCAGAGGTGGATGGAGGTAGATGGAGTAGCAGTTATCAAATAATTGATAAAATCACTGTGGCCAACAGCTCTTAGAGAATAAAAGTACTGGATCATGCCTAGAAATCCCATGGCATATGCTTCTTTCAAGTGCTATAGGCTGTGATTCTGTTTTTATTTTGGGGGGGAGGAAAAGTAAACCGAAAATACTTTTACCATGCACAAAAAGATATGCCTAAAACAAGTGCTATTGGCATTTGGAGTCAAATAAGTTGGTTGTAAAAGGATATTTTATGCATTATGAGCAGACTTCTAAAGATGATTCTCTAAGGTTAAATCCAATACTTACTTGGCAATAAAAATAAAACTAATCTAGGTACTAGTATGAAATGATTTTTGTAGCTGTAATTAAAGACATAAACATTTAACTATAAGATACACAAAATATTATGCATGATCCAACCATATACACCCTATTTTATTTAAAAAAGATAGATTTGTCTTTTGCTAGTGGCATAAGCAGAAATCAGAGAGATTCAAAGCATGTTGGGTTTTCAACAGGCCACTGTTGACTTAGAAGATAGAAGGATTGTTGAGTGAAGTTTGCATTGCTGGCAGAAATCACCTGACCAAGAGCAGCTTGTAGGGAGAAAAAAAGGTTTATTTTGGCTTACAGACTCAAGGGGAAGCTCCATGTTTGCAGAGGAAAATAATGGCATGAGTAGAGGGTGGTTATCACCCTTTGGCCAACATAAAGTACATAATAGCAATCAGAGAGTGTGACAAACACTAGCAAGGGGAAACTGGCTCTAACAGCCATAAGCCTACCCCCAACAATACACTGCCTCCTGGAGGTCTTAATTTCCAAATCTCCATCAGCTGGGAACCTGGCATTCAGAAAATCTAAATTTATGGGGGACATCTGAATCAAGGCACCATAGGGATCCAGAAGAAACCAATGTGGGTGTTGGTTAGGTGAGGGTAAATCCTGTGTCTGACAGCCAGCATGGTATTGAAACTGCCTTCACAAGCTCAAGTGCTGAATTCTGCCAACAACCTGATAGATATACTATATGTTTCCACCTAGTCTCCAAATACAAGCCCAGCTTGACTGACACCTGGGTTTCAGTTCTGTAAGACCCTAAACAAAGAATGTGGGCAAGCCCCACTTCTACTACTCTGTCAGATCTGACCGAGAAACTGGTCTGTTATAGGTATGTGTTGGTTATGCTGCTGCTAAGTGTGACAATTCATTCTACAATCCATGGGAAGTAGGTACAGACGTTTAGCAGCATCCATGGCCTCTACTGACTAGATGCCATTTGCACCCTCCACAGGTGTGATGAATGACATATCTCCAGTCATTGCCAAATATCATAGGAAGGGCTCACAAAAAAAAAAAAAAAAAAAAAAAAAAAAAAGCTGAGAACCACTAGCCTAAACATATAACTTGACTTTATATAAAGTTGAGAAATGATGATCTTAAGGAGATATACATTTTTAGCTTTATCTGTACTTTAGAGTGATTTCAATTTACTGCTTCCTACAAGTTGAGTTTAACCAAGAAAGACCCATGTGTGGAATGAAAGAACCAGACAGTCTCTAAGAATTCAAAATGGAACAAAAGAAAAAAGAATTTAGGTCCAGGAATAAATCAAGAGGGTTTGGAGGAGAACAAATAATTCCAACATAAATTATTTCCTGTGCTGATAAATATGAAAATTCATATTATGAAAGAGGTTGGGTTTGAATTGAGCATTGGGCATTTTTCTTTTCTTTACCTTGTATGGTACTAGAGATTGAAGTCAGGGCCTTCTACATACCAGGTAAGCACTCTAGCACTGGGCTATATTCCTAGCCCCTGGATTTTGTTTTTCATAACATAAAAGTACACAGCAAGAGAAATACTTGATTGAGATCACAGCTGTCTTAGTTATACAGCACGTAGTGCTGTGGAAGATTTTGATGGAACACAGTGACAATAAGTGGCTTTGTTCACATGTAGACAGTCATCTCAATTCTTCCTGTTGCTTCCCTATGTATAAAGTAGATATTACTGCATTTACTTTGAGGAAAGTAGACAATCCAAATGGACCCCTGATTTTCAACCTTTTATCTCTTAGAAGATTTTTGAGTTGTTACATATTATTTTGTGCTTGGGAAAAAAAAAAGCTAATGAAACAGTGTAATATGAGTTTAAAATCCCACGGAAGTTATTAATCTTAAAGAAGGGCTGACTAGAAAAGAAACACATGGCCCAGGCTGCCTAGATTTCTTCTAGTTAGTTTAACATGTTACTTTTTCTCTGCATTAATTGTATCAAGTATGATTTTTTAGTGTGGTGATTAGGTATACTATAGATAAAGCTAGAGTGTTTTTAGAGAAAACAGCTACAATAAAGAAGAAACAGGGGCTGGAGAGATGGCTTAGTGGTTAAGCGCTCCCCTGTGAAGCTTAAGGACCCCGGTTTGAGGCTGGGTTCCCCAAGTCCCACGTTAGCCAGATGCACAAGGGGGCGCATGTGTCTGGAGTTCATTTGCAGTGGCTGGAAGCCCTGGTGCGCCCATTCTCTCTCTCTCCCTCTGTCTGTCTTTCTCTCTGTGTCTGTCACTCTCAAATAAATAAATAAATAAATAGTGAACAAAATATTTTTTTAAAAAAGAAGAAACAGGTACAGGGGATATGATCAAATGCAACTTTGTCTCACTTAGCCTTTAGATAACCATGTAGACATCTTTCCTCAGCAGGTGGATGGAGAAAATGATCTGTGATGATTTGGGGGGGCAGTATAGTATCAAATAATTTATAAATATTATGTTTCCTCAAAATTGGCATTATTTTAGCAGAAAACCTAGAGCATGGAGAGGAATACTGTTTAGTGCCTTCTCTATCTAGCATACCACAAGTTCCTAGATTACTAGGTAAATTTTGATTCTCTGGATTCAAAGCAAAAATGAGAGAAAAGTGGTAAAAGGATCATTCTGTCCTAAGGAGGCATTACACTCAGAAAGCCTGACAGATGCTTAGGTTGAGTCAGGATGGAGGACATCATCCTTGACCAGTTTATAGTCACTCATTTTTTTCAGTTGTCACTAGTGACTATTTCTCCATATCCTAGAAATCTGATATTTCTTTCATTTCTTGGTACTTAATCCTAGGAGAAAATTATGGAAAAGAACATTCAACACCCACCAGAAATTTCTCTCCTGAGAGGACCTATGAAGTTGGTATAAACAACCTTCATGTAATTTCCTATAGATCATCAACTTCCCAGCAGACATCCAGACTCAATCTTAGAAGTCCTTTCTTTACATTAAACAGTGGTCATGGAAATGGCCAAAAATTCTCTTTGCCCAGTCTTGATTCTTCACTGCTGAGCCAGCACTCTGAATGCCTGCTTTCTGATGTGTTCCCTGTGATTCTGTCAGGATGGATTAGGCAGGTGTCATAACTCCTTTGTTAATGGCCTCTTTGTTCCTAGAAGAGGGATGCTGTTATCCTAGGAATCCAAGCTGTGTTTGGACCCTAGTTATTGTTTTAAAATCTATAAGTGGAATAAAGATAAATCTTAAAGAAGTCAAGTATTATTTTATGAGATGTTTGCCTAGGGTAAGGCTGTTTCATGTATTATATAGGAATTGCCATGCCATAACATTTCTACAAGCCTATAAATTCAGGAGAATATGCAAGTTCAACATTTACATCTGCCCCAAATATTCCCATCATAGGTACCAGGACCATGTTTTTTTTTCCCCATCAAAATATAAAGTCTGTTATCTTTAGCTTAAAGGTCTTCCCAGGACTGAGAATTAGTCTTGGCAGTTCTTTCTCTCTCGTACTCAGGCTCCATGTATAGCAGGTTTTGCCCTGTGGCTACTGGAAAAATGTTCTCTTTGAATGCCATATTAGAAGTCCAAGAGTCCCACTGAGCCTTCATTTGGTGGTTAGTTGAATGGAAGCTGTCAGTCACTTTCTTTCATCAGCCTAGCCATGACAATTAGCAGCAATCAACTCCACAGGCTTCATAATTCCCATTGTTGCTGTACTTAAGAAATGCTAGCAATATTACTAAAGCCTCTATCTCATTCCAGTTCAGTGTAGCTGAAAGTACTCATACTGTTGATACTCAGCATGCCAGGAACTATCGCCACCTCTCTTCTCACCACCACACTGGGGTCTTTTTATCATCCGGTTGACAGATCTCAGAATTTCACCATAAAGGTACTCTTCTTTGGATTTCTTCTGGTGCGAACTGTCTGTTATGTTCCCAAAGAACCAGATCATGAGGCAAGAATTTGATTGAAAGTAGTTTGTTTGGGGGTTGTACTGAATGTCAGTAGGGGAATGAGTCAGAGAGTGATATAGGGAAGGAAAAAAGAAACACAGTAAAGGGAACATTACTAAATGATTTACCACTGGATTTTGGAAAACAGTGCCAAATGTGTACCTCGGGATTATCCCAGCACAGAATCAAGGGAGCTAGGGCTCTTATAGGTACAGAATTATACTCCAGTCTCACTTTTCTCATCATCTATGTTAAAGACCGTTCTAAGGAGGAAATAATTCCCAATACTCATAGCTAATTCTCAGAAAAATGCTTGTTTCTTAGAGTAAAGCATTGGCACCTGTGACAACCTCCTTCATGTGGCCCATATTTTCTATATGGGAGATACTCATATCTTCGTCCTGAATGAGCTTGACGAATACAGGCCAATGTAATTATGTCAGCTCCACCCTGATGCTGCCACCAAAGCAGTATGTCAGTCTTTTTTTCCTCTAGATTACCTGCATGAGAATCAGCCCCATATAAATGGAGTCTAACCCCTCACTAACAGATGCAGCAACTTACATATCAAGCTCTCCCCTTCCATCCCTATTAGGCCTGAGGCAAAACAGTAGATGGAGACCAAAGGCTTCTATTACAGCATGACTAAATCCTAGGAAAAAATTCCCAGGTCTTTGTACCTCTTTCCATTGTGCTCTTTTATTATTTTCATATGGTTGAAAGACCAAGATCATGAAGGGAGTTGATGAAATTTTTTGTTATAAATCATCACATATAAATATAATGATTATTCATAGAGTCTCCTTGGCATTTGGTGTCTTTCAATTTCACAGAGAACTCTAGTTAATGTCTTCTTATGGGAGCACCTGAGACCAAAGCCTCTATAATCAATACTTTTCTAGGGGCAGAGTCTTCAACAGTAAGAGACTATGTGAAAAATCTTCAAAGATAGGATTTCACAAAGGATGGTGATGAGGGAAGGGATAACTGAGAATACCAATGTTGGTAGGACACTGAGTACTACAGGTATTTTATTTTAGCTTTCACAACAGCTCTAAAACCTGAACTTTCTTATTCACAGTGAGGCAAGCAATCATAAGCAAATCTTGGCAATCTGGGATGCCATTTGACTTGGTGGTACACACATTCATTTCCCTAACAATGTACTTAACAACCTGTTAGCAGCTTAGGTCTCTCCCTTGCATCAAGCTACATGTACACCCCACTTTAAGCAATAGAATAAGTTACTCCCCTTGGTAACACCTCTTTTACACTGAAACATATTTCAGGATCAATCCACGATCAGGAAACAGGGAAGCCATCTGGTCTGGACTGGTTTTGGGTTCATGTGCAGTAAGATAGTGCCCCTTCAACTGAACTCTTAGGGAGAAGCCACTGTTTACTATCTTAGGCCTATACATTTTTATTCACACATATGATGAAAATCTGATGCATTATAGGAAAGTACATACACCATGGAGAAAATATTATATGACCCAAGCTTGTCAATCAAACCAAACTGAGAACCATCCAAATTATTTCCTCCAGTAGCCAGCTCTTCCTCCTCTAAGACCTCATGAAAAGGAGCCCCCATGCTAGAGAGATGATTCAGGGATTAAAGGCACTTGCTTGCAAATCCTGATGGCCAGGGTTCCATTTCCTATACCCACGTAAAATCCAGTGCACAAAGTGATACATGAATCTGGAGTTCATTTGCAGCAGCAGAAGGCTCTGGTGTGCTTATTCTCTCTGTGTCTTTCTCTCTCACCCCCCTTTCTCTTCCTCCATCATAAAGAAATATTTTTTATAAAAAAATCCCCCAGCCACAAACTCTGCTTTTGAATAATCTAGCTCAAGGCAAGAAGCCCACTGTTCTCTTGGAAGGTATTCCTCCACTTTTTTATTTTTTCCTTACCCTCTAATGTATGAACTCCTTCAGTTACTTGAATAAGATGTCAAGAAATTGGAAACAGCTGGGCAGAGGTAATGTGTGGAGGAAATGTAGACTCACCCAGTGCACATGCTATCAGTAGTTGTTTACAGTCCAGCATCAATGTCCAGGATTCTGTAGTTATAGTAGAGACAGAGGGCCCAAACTTTAAATGCTACTGGAGACCAGAAAGAGAAAATAAGTATATGATATATATTGTAGGGTACAAAATAGTAAAAATGAAAACAGGGTGTGGTGGTGCACACCTTTAAGCCCATCATTCCAGAGGCTGAGGTAGGAGGATTGCCATAAGTTCAAGGCCACCCCTGGACTGCAGAGTGAGTTTCAGGTCAGCCTAAACTAGAATGAGACTCTACCTCCAAAGAACCCTAAACCCAAACAGCAACAACAACAACAAAAACCTCTAACATAAATAAAATAAACTTTAAAAAGAAAACATGTAAAAGGGCTGCAAGATAGCTTAGCAGTTAAGGTGCTTGCCTGCAAGGCCAAATAACCCAGGTGCAATTCCCCAGTACCCACATTAGACAGATACACAAGGTGGATCATGCATCTGGAGTTTGTTTGCAGAGGCTGAAGGCTCTGGTGTGCCCATTCTATTCCTTCACCTCTTTCTCTCTCTCTCTCTCTCTCTCTCTCTCTCTCTCTCTCTCTCTCAAATAAATAAATAAAAATGAACTTAAAACAGTAAAAAATGCCTAAGGTGGGCATATTCCAGCACTGACCAGGCAAAGGAAAACATAACAGCCTTTAGTTGAGTTAAGCAGACTAGCTGCATTTTGCTAATCTAAGCCAGTATGGTAGATTTGAAGTCAGAAAATTTAGGTCTAGACCCTAGCTTAATTGGTGCTAATTCTGCAAACTTGGATGAATTATGTGATGTCTGTTAGCATGAATTTCTACCTCTATAACATGGAAATAACAAGATTTTTTATAGCATAGGGTGAAATTTTTTAGCACCTAAAATGTACTCTGCAAATGGAAACTTACAGTCCTAAGTGTCAGATTTTGGAAATTTAATCTTGGCCTGGCTTTTTATTCTCCAACTTAAGAATTTCTAGTAATATCGAGGATATTTAGATGAAGGGGAACACCAGAGTACATAAGCATTCTAAACAGTACTCATGAATTATTTTAAATGACTGAAATAATGATCTCAGGGTTTTCAGCAATCAAAAAGGTCAGATTTTACTTTCTAGAATTTGATACTAAAGGGTCAAGAAAATGTCATGAGATAGAAGAAGGAGACACAGAACTAATGGAGAAGGGAGGAAAAGAAGTCACTACTCTTAGTTGTCTCTACTTTTAGTTGATGAAAAATTTTGTAGACATGGGTATGTTTTCTTTCAAGTAAGTTAATATTATTCTTCTTGGCAAAAATAACCCCAAACTACAATATAGATTATAATAGTCAAAGTTATTATTTTGCTATCAAAGGATAAACTTGGTCATGATTTTGTTGATCTATAAAGATTTTTACAGTTCAATACTTTTATCCTTAAGAATTTGATCAAGTAATCTGGGCTGGAGAGATGGCTTAGTGGTTAAGCGCTTGTCTGTGAAGCCTAAGGACCCCAGTTCGAGGCTCAGTTCCCCAGGTCCCACGTTATCCAGATGCACAAGGGGGCACACGTGTCTGGAGTTCGTTTGCAGTGGCTGGAAGCCCTGGCGCACCCATTCTCTCTCTCCCTCCCTCTACCTGTCTTTCTCTATGTGTCTGTCGCTCTCAAATAAATAAATAAAAAATTTTAAAAAATTAAAAAAAAATAAAATAAAAAAAAGAATTTGATCAAATAATCCTGAGTCTGGATCTTTTCCCTTTTTAGAAGCGCTTGGGATTATTATGGCCTCATACTTCACAAGAACATATTTTGCTCTTAGATTTTTACTTTTCATGAAGGGCATTGAAACTTAAAACACTTAAATTCATTATTTAAATCAAGTATTATATCAACAAGAGCTAATTTGTTTCCCATAACATTAACACAATTCAAAATTTTCTGCACATCTGTCAGTCTTTATTAACAACAGTAAGTCACTCTTAAATTCCCAACCACCGTCTAGAAGTTAATTCATTTAGAAGCAAAGCTCAACAAAGAAATACCTGAGATTCCTAATGTCCTTCCCAGACTCATAATAAGTTACAACTCAATAGTAACATAGTGCTCAGTTTCCCTCTTTAGCTTCAGTTATCAGTAATGAAGGAGGAAGGAGGGGGAAGGAGAGAAGAAATGGGAAGGGAGAAGAAAGAAGAGAGGGAAGTAAAGAAAAAAGAGAGGGTACTGTTGATTAGTTATGGTTTAGAATAAATCTACCATATGGCCCAGCTATACTGCTTTTGGGCTTATACCCTAAGGCCTCTACACTTTGATATAGAGATACTTCCTCATCCACCTTTATTGCAGCTCTATTCACAAAAGCCAAGAAATGAAATCATCCTAGATGCCCATCAACTGATGAGTGTGTTACATATGGATAATGGAGTCTTATTCAGCTGTAAAGAAGAAGGGAATAATGAAATTCACAGGAATATGAAAGGACCTAGAAAATGAGGTACTTGAGATAACCTACGCTCAGGAAGACAATGTCACATGTTATCTCTCATATGGGTAACCTAAATTCAAATTGTTAGATTTGAATCAAGTTGGAGTAAGAGTCATTAGTAGAGGCCATGAAGGGCCATGATGAGGAAGGAGAGGGGAGGACTGAAGGAACGGCTAAAGTACATATGTAAGTAAAGAGACAGAATACTGGGAGTGGAAAGCTCTAAATGGTATTAGGAGAGGGGGATGAAGAAAAGGATGAGACAAGGGGAGGATTAACCAAAATTATAGAAGTTATTGTAAACCATATGGAAACCTACTTCTTTGTTAGCTAATAAAGAAGTATAATTTTAAAAAAGAAGAGTTTGAGCAGAATTACTCTGTAGGGTGGAAAATTCTGTACTCAGAAGCCATACATTGTTATAGGACAATATTGGTTCCAGAGGAGGGATCACTCCAAGTGAATTGCTCATCTAGGAGGCCCCTGAGATATTGACAACAATACAGACTATCACCAGTGCTCTTGGCTGTTTATGAGAACCTGGTGGTAAGACCTCATTTCTTTAGACATCATATGAATCAGTTGCAAGACTCTAAAAAAAACAGCTGGAACTGAGTTGGAAACTTTATGGCTAGCTTTCATAGTGCTAAAAAGTACTGTATAGGCTGCTAGAAAAGTCATCAGTAGTCTTAACCAATCAGGTAAAATGTACATACTGTTGCAACAGTGGCAATGCTGTTATAAGGAGAACCAACTAGTTGGAATTGAGGTCTGCTCCACATGAGGGAATTCATGTCTGCTACTGAAAACCTAGTCAAAAGCCTATAGCTTGGAAGTTCATAGCCTCCAATGGGAAGCTACTACTGTTGTTTAGCTAAAGGGATATATTCTGTCCTTTAAATTGTCCTCTAACTATTTATGTTTATGCCTATAGATTAGTACTCCTCTCATCTTTGGTAAGAGAAACATCTTTTGTCAGTTGGTGATAATTACTAAGGAGACTTAAAACTTATCAGAGTGCTGATAAGTGACAGTTGAGTGCTCAACACTTAATGATACATCTCTACCACACCCACCATGCCTCCAGGAACATTGCAGAAGTGGTCAAATAATGTAAGATCCAAAAGATAGGGAGGAGAGCTTAGGAAAGCTATCTTCTAGACACAAGGCAGCCATTGCATTCATGACTCCATAGTAGCTCACCTCACAGTCATTATCTATACAATATTGAACCCATCAGCATGGCATCATGGATGATGGAGGAAGACAAAAAGTATTATGTCAAAATAGTAGAGGGACTAGATGGAAAGAATAGGTTGAGTGGAAGGAGGATCGATGTAGAGGAAAAAAATAATGGAAGGGGACTATAAGCAACATACATTAATTATGTACATGTATGCAATTGTCAAATAAAAAAGAACTATTCCTACAAACAGCTCATGTTTTAAGGTCTTAGTCCTAGTTGTTAGAGCTATTAAGAAGTAGCTATAACATGAATACACTAACTTTATCAATGAATTAATACATTGCTGAATTTATAGCACAGTATGCTGTTAGGAGGTTGACCTAATTAGAGGAAGCAGGTCAGTGGAGGCTTGCTATTGAAGAGTATATCCTGCCTCTGGTCTCTCTCAAATTATCATTTTTATTTTCTGCCTCTCTCTCTCTCTCTTTCTCTCTGCCTTCTGGATGCCATGAGGTAAACAGATTGGTTCACTTATAACTCTCAAATGATCATGGATTAAAACCTCTAAAATTATGGACCACAGTAAATTTTTCCTTATTTTTCAGGTATTTTTTTCACAGAGGCAGAGATGATAACTAACACAGAATCCATATGACTGCATGACTTGACTACACCTCTATTATAATGATTGTCACATTTTAAAATTACTTCTTTCTACATGTAACTCCTTCATTGGACAGAAAGATCCTGGATTTTAGGCATCATGCACACTGTTCTATATACTGTCGAGAGCAGATGCCCCATTAATAATCATTTTTCACTCCTCCATGTCCTTTGTGGAGGTGCTAATGATGATCATTGTGGTCAAGGGGGAGGCAGAGGCAGCAAGCAACACTAAGAACAGGTTTATGGAAGTATATCTGAACATCCTTTCTAACATTTCATTACTAAACCTCAGCTTAGAGAAAAAGCCAAAGAAAAGGAAGATATCAGTAGACAAGGGAAGGGAAGAAAATACTAACCTCTGGAATACCCCTGTGGAATAGAATATTATCTCCATGTTAAAGCTGAAGAATAAAAAGAGGTTAAAGGATTTTTCCATGGCCTTACAACCACTAAAATGATGAAACCAGGATTCAATAAAAAAAATTGTCTTTTCTGCAAAGTCTATTCTTTCCATTTATCCATGGTGCCTTTTTGGAAGCCATTAGGTATAACCATTAGACTTGGGGATAAATCTTCCACTGGCTATATCCTAGCACCAGCAGTGTCTATACCCTTATTTGGTTGGGTCATTCATTCATGCCCAATAATATGGAGATCTGAAAGGCAAGACAGAGCAGAAGTAGCCTGGGACATTCAGTCACCAGGATCTAAACATGTCACTTGTTCTTCACAAAATTATGGCCACCACATATTCAATGTCCAGCTCATAGTAAGTGAACTGAAGTCACTTTTACATAATGCACACAGTTCCTCTTGTTTGTTTTGTTCCAGTAAAATGTGTCGCATGTTCTACAAGGCCTCATATAGGGTAAATTTGTTTATTTTCAAACCAATTGTCAAAAGTAAGTCTTACTTCCACCACTTTCTTCCAAGCAGAGCTTTGGCTATCTTTGAGATGTCAAATGTGACTACCTTCAAGCCTGATATTTCCTTCATGCATAGCCAATTCTCTCTAAATATTTGGCAACAGAAGATGTCCTCTGGGAATTTGTAGCCCAAAACTGCACAATTGTCCCTTCCTAGTTTATTTCATGAGAGCTAAAAAAAAAAAAAAAAAAAAAAATCCCAAATACTACCTAACAGAGGAAATGGAATCAATGTGAATATAAAAGGAACTCCTAGAAGAAGCTGCCTAAAGCTTGTTCCTGCCCCATCCTCCTATAGAGCTTAACTTTAAAATATCATTAGGTGGCTGGAGAGATGGCTTAGTGGTTAAGTCACATGTCTATGAAGCCTAAGGACCTGAGTTTGATTCTCCAGGTCCCACTTAAGTCAGATGCACAAGTTGGCACATGTGTCTGGAGTTCATTTGCAGTGGCTAGAGGCCCTGGTGCGCCCATTCTCACTCTTTCTCTCTTTCTCCTTCTCTCTGTGTCTAATAAAATAAATAAATAAATAAAAAATTAAAATATCATTAAGGGTCATAAACTCTTTTAAACATTTTTTAAACTTTTAGTGTGAGCCAGAGAGAGAGAGAGTAAGAGAGGGAGAGAATGCGCAGCCAGGGCCTTTAGCATGCTGCAAGGAGCTTCAGAGGAGTGCGCCCCCGAGGCACACGTGCGCTACATTGTGTCATTATTGTGTGCTTTTATCACTGTTCATCTGCTGTGCGGAACCGGGAGATTTGAACATAAGTTCTTAGGCTTCACAGGCCCTAAAACACTTTTAAATATTGTCTTTGGAAGGCTGCATAGGATCAGTGAGTTGTTGATTTTGCTTCAACATAAAACCAAACTTTAAAAAAATAATTATTCTGGGGGCTGGAGAGATGGCTTAGCAGTTAAGCGCTTGCCTGTGAAGCCTAAGGACCCCGTTTCCAGGCTTGGTTCCCCAGGTCCCACGTTAGCCAGATGCACAAGGGGGCGCACGCGTCTGGAGTTCGTTTGCAGAGGCTGGAAGCCCTGGCGCGCCCATTCTCTCTCTCTCTCTCCCTCTATCTGTTTTTCTGTCTGTGTCTGTCGCTCTCAAATAAATAAATAAAAATTTTAAAAAAATAATTATTCTGGAATGGGGAAGTAAGTGAATTAGGTAAGATTTAAGAATGAACTACACTAACTTCTAAGGTCAGAGTTCCAATTAATTGGTTTTAAACCTGGCTAGTAATCTTATAGAGCAAAAGGTGTGACATAAGGCATAAGGGTTACCTAAGTTTTGATGAGGCCTTTAAGTCAGAGAGATGGTGACTCCATATTTTCTCTCTCAAGACAGTCAAGGATGATTTTAGTGTTGGAAAAATGGCTTTCAGAAGGCCAAAATCCATCAGAAGCTTGCAGAAAAAAAGATGGCATATTCAGGAATGAAAAAGGAGCATCATGAAGAATGGGATGTATTCAGCCTAGGACCAGCCTTCTGGGAACTGGCTTCCATGACAGATCTATATGTGGGAGGTTACCAGTACCAGACATAATGACAACTTTCTTCTTGATCCTGCTGAAGGTTAATCCCACTGAGGGCCTGCCTGTAAAGGTGTGCATGGTCTAGACAAAGTCACCTCCCTTGACTCACACTGCCAATATTAATGTGCGAAAGCCTGTGCCGACTCCATAAAAATGTTAGGCATATAAATGCCAGGTCTATATGTCCTGTCATTCAGCACCATTAGATCCCTTTTGATTTGATGTGATGCTATGGCATTCACTTTGTACAGTCTTCAGAAACAGCAATTTGCTACAGAAAAGACATGGGCTTAGATATCTGACAGGCCTAGATCTGACATCTATCTCTGTTTTGTCATTTACCAACTGTGTAACTATGGGCATATATATTTTTAACTTTTAAGATCAACCTCAATTTATTCATCTATGAAATGGGAACCATAATAATGTTCTGCAACCTCTAGAAGCCTGGATCAATGAGGATACTTGGAAGAAGGATAAAGGAGACAGCAGATGTTCACCAAGTGTTTGTTCTCTGGGTTTTCCTCCTGTCCTGCCTCCATAGACTGCATTCTGCCCTTCAAGAAGCCAGATTCTCTCTCCAACAGGATATGCCATTTAAAAATAGAATAAATCTTCAATGATGGCTATGTGATCTATATAAAATCAGGCACCTTCTGCCAAATAAATAAATAGAAGAGCACATGTACTCGCTCTTGTTCTAATTTAATCTATCTGAAAGTCTGGAGGACTTTGTAAGGTAAATAATGTTTTTACTCTGCCCTTGGTGCAGAATTCCCATTGAATTTGTCTCAGTTTGTCATACTGATGTCTCCTTAACAGGTTGAAAGCACTTTGTGGAGGACAGAGATTAGTGGCATCTAAAAACTAGTAAATTCCTGTTTACTTTGGATGTTCTGGGTAACTTGTTCTGCCTAATAAAGATTTAGCATGAGTGCTTGCATTACCTATTTCCAAAGAAATGAGTTCACCAAACTACATGGGCAACACTGAACAGAATGAAATATAAGGTGACTTAAAAACCTGCTTTAAGGTTGGCAAAGACAAAGGGCTCACCAAGAACGTCTTTATCCCTGATGTGCTTACTCGTTTTATAGTTCCATTTTCACTAATATTTGGAAAACATCATTTGTTGTAGGACATACTCTATGATATTTTATAATCTTTCTAACATATATCTATCTTTCATCTATCTATAGATATAGATGTCAATATAGAGGATATAAATACAGGTATAGACATAGACCTAGATAAATATAGATAGATAGGTAGGTAGGTAGGTAGATAGACAGATAGATAGATAGATAGATAGATAGATAGATATAGATAAATGATATAGATAGAGATAGAGAGAGATATATGTAGATGGTCAGCCCAGACCAGACTTCTCAGTCCTCAGCTCTATGCGGGTAGACCAGCTATTCAGGAACTTAAGTGATGCCTTGATATTAAAATAGTTTATTCTTTTTAGAAATAACTTTTCCTTTTCTTATTTTAAGGCAAATGTGCTTTCATTGTAAAACATTTAGAAAACAGCCAAGAGGAAAAAGAAAAGTATCTGCAATGTACCATTTTGAGATGACTGCTATAACCACTTTAATAGATTTTTCTAGGCATAAGTAAAAATAAACTTTAAAAAATGGACTCGATCTCTGAAGTGCAGTGGTATCTACTGTTTTACCTTCTCAACAACATCTTATGATCATCTCTCCATGTTAATCTTCTTCCACATTCATTTTAGTGACTACATAAGTTTTCAGGTATCATAAAACCTAGTTTATTCTGGAATCATGTAATGCTCCAACTTTAAAAGGAAAAACACAATATTTTAGAGCTAGATCTTTTCTTTAATCCAAGTTTATTTCCACTGGATTGATTCTTTTTAAAATATTATGTTATTTTATTTTTATTTATTTGACACAGAGAGAAAGAGAGAGGGAGAGAGAGAATGGGTGTACCAGGGCCTTCAGTCACTGCAAATGAATGCCAGATGCATGTGCCCCCTTGTGTATCTGGCTAATGTGGGTCCTGGGGAATCAAACCTGGGTACTTTGGCTTTGTAGGCAAATGCTTTAACGTCCAAGCCATCCTTCCATCCCTGGATTAATTCTTGAAAGTGACATTCATGAGCCAAGATCATTTATTTAAAACTTAAGTATTTTCATACTGTTCTACAAAGACTGAAATGAAAGTATATTGCTATGCATGTGTCAGTCTATTCCCAGACTGATTGTGAATTTTGTGATATCTAGGTTATGTCTTATTCATCTGCATTATCAACATCTTTACGTTTTTTGTTATTATATTAAGTCATTAATTAGAAGAATGACTTGAAGCTTTTGCTTTTTCAAATGAATATCAAGTTTGTGTCAAAATGATACAATATTCCTGGGACTTGCTTTTCTTTGGCAAGATGAGAATTTTGTATTATATTTTCTTTCTATTCTATGATTTCACATACCTTGTGTGAAAATCAATGGCCAAGACATTCTGTATATGTTACTCTATATGCATCACAATGTATAATCATGCTGCAGGAAAATGCACACACATATCTTGCAGTTATAATTCTGTAGAAATATACAAAGTTGTGCTAAATATTCAGTGAGAATTAGACTATATGACATGATGGAAGATTCCTAAATGATGATGATGCTCAGATAGACATATATCTTCTTTCTGTCTGGAAACAAAGGTTTGTTTTAACTCATAGGATTTTGCCTTTTTTTGGTATAAGAAAATATGAGGTGTAATTATCTTGAAATTTAGTTTTCCTTGATTATTTCTCTCAGGGAAAAGAGAAAGCTTGTGGCACTAAGTCCTAGGAACATTTCAGTCACTTTGAAATTACTTGAACAAAATTATATTTACTGTTTTCCCTGCTCTAAGACCTTTTGGTTCATTGATGGTGAATAACCACAGGCCCGTTGAGCCTTTCCATGTAGCAATTATGTCTGCACATGTAACCCTTCTTTCTCCAGGTCATCCCTTTTTCACATACGGTCAATCAAGGGTTTGGCTAACATACAAAGAATAACTTCTTTCCAAATACCTTTCCATTTATTATTATGTTAATTAATCCGTAGTTATTTGAGAATCTTTAATGTGGTTATCAAGCTTCTAGGGATAAGTACAATGTTGTGTCTATGACAGTGGTAGACACAAACATGATGCATGGAAACATTGAGAGAGAAAGCACAGATCCGTGGAAGTTAGGGAAAGTCTCCTGAAAAATGATCTTGACTATGAATCCTGAGATGAACTTTGAAGACTGAGCCCAATGGTGACAGGCAGATGGATACTGTGAACAGAGTATGGGGGAAAGTGGTATTTAAACTGATATAGCACAAGACGCAGAGAATGGTGGGCTCACTTGCAGGTTGATAGTTCCCCCACTGATCTCACTTGCTGAAGGCTCTTTCCATCCCATGCCCAAAACATCCTCCACACATAACCATCCAGTGGAAAAACAGAGGTCCTTAGACCACCAGCATTCTATCATGCTTCTTGAAAAGCTCAGTTGCTCTCTGGTCAGGGCCAACTTTGTGTTACAGCTTCATCTGAGAGTCTACAACTGCTACTCTGAATGGGTTTCCTGTTTATGCTCACCCCAATTCTACTTTCTTTATCTGGTTAAAGTACCAATTCATATTTTATGTATTTTACATACATATGCCTTACCAAATGCCTACCAAATATACAGTACTCTTTATAGGAGTACTTACATACCATACATATATATATATATATATTATATAAATATAAATATATATATATATATGTGGGTGTATGTGTATATATATGTATATATATATATATATATATATATATACACATATATATATAAATGTATACAATATTGCCCATTAAAATGGGCTATATATAAAATAATTTTCTTGCTTTCTTTATTCAAGATTATTATTTTTTTAATGTTTTTTTAAATTTTTATTTATTTATTTATTTGAGAGTGACAGACACAGAGAGAAAGACAGACAGAGGGAGAGAGAGAGAATGGGCGTGCCAGGGCTTCCAGCCTCTGCAAACGAACTCCAGACGCGTGCGCCCCCTTGTGCATCTGGCTAACGTGGGACCTGGAGAACCAAGCCTCGAACCAGGGTCCTTAGGCTTCACAGGCAAGCGCTTAACCACTAAGCCATCTCTCCAGCCCTCAAGATTATTTTTAACATATGTCCATGTTCTTACATAGCAATCTGATTTTATTTTGATTTGATGGCATTGTATTCTGTACATGTGCCACAAATTTATACACAATTGAATGTTGTACATTTTGATTTCTTTTAATGACTTGCCAAATGGGGTTTTTAATAAACATAATGTATGTCGTTGTGCTTCCTATAAGAATATGCTTTTCTTAGTTAATGATTCTTAAACATGGGTATATATTAAATTATCCTGGAAGTTTTCTTATTAAGTCCTGGAGACCTGCCTTAAATCTCATTCAGTTAGTTTTGGTTGGGTTTGTAGAACTTATAGAACTTTTATCAGCATCCAAGGTGATTATTATATTTAAGATGGCATTTAAAATCACCATTCTAGGGTCTTGATCTTCAAAGTGAAGTTCACCAATCAGCAGTAAGACATCAGCTGAAACTTATTATAAATTCCAGAGGAATTCAAGAATTGTATCCCCTTTATGTAAAAATATGCCACTGGATTGCTGATGGAGATAGCATTGAATTTATATACCATTTTGTAATATTTTATGTTAAAATAATTTTTATAGATATTTTAAAAATATTAGTTCATCCAAGCCATGAACACAGAATGTCTTTCCATGCATTTATATCTGCTCTAATTTATTTCAATGATGCTTTTGGCTTTCACTGCATAAATGTTTCACTTCCTTGGTTAACTTTATGACTATGTATCTCACTCTTTTTCATGATATTGTTTACCTTGATTTATTTTTGAATAGTTTTTCTTAGTATACAGAAATGTAACTGATTTGAGTGTTGATTTTTTATATGCTGCAGCTTTGCTGAGTTTGCTTATTAATTATAAGTTTTTGGATTGGGTAAATACATATAAGATCATATTACCTTCACTTACTTTGTCTTCTGATTCAGGGTTTTTTGAGATATATGTTGTTTATTATTTTAGCCAGGGTCTCCTATATACCAGACTGACCTTTAATTCACTGTGTAGGGGAGGATGATATAAACCTCTGACCCTCCTCCCTCTACCTCTCTAATGCTGAGATGGCAGTTGTGTGACAACATACCCAGTTTATACGTTGCTAGTAACTGGACCCAGTATTCCATGCATGCTAGGCAAGCACTCAGTCTACTGAACTACATGGATGATTTCTAATTTCTTATCTTGCCTAATTGCTATAGACAGGACTTCTAGTATTATGTTGAACAGAAATCTCATAAGAGTGAGCATCCTTGCTTTGATCCTGATCCAAGAAGAGAAGCTTTCAGTTTTTCACCAATGAATATATTAACTAAGAGTTTCTCATAAGTAGCATTTATTATTTTGTACTAAATTATTTCTGCATTGTGTTGTAGTAGATAATTTGTACATATATTAAGATAATGTAAGTTCTATTTTACTTCCATTACTGTGGTTAATTAAATTAATTGATTGCAAGGGTCAAGTTATCTTTGCATTCAAGGAATAAATCGTATCTGATAATGGTGTAGGTTCCTTTTAGTGTGATAATAATTTTGGTTTATTATTATTCTCTTAAGGATATTTGAATCCATGTTTATCAGAGATATTGTCCTATAATTTTTTTGTAAAGTCTTCCTTTACCTTTAGTATGAGGGTAATTCTGGCCTTACAGTGAATTTAAACATTTTCTCTTCCTGAAGTTTTTGGAAGAGTTTGAGTAATACCATCATTTCATGAAACATTTTGCAGAATTTACCACTGAAGCCATCAAATCCTGGGCTTTTCTTTGATAGAAGACCTATTACCTATACAGTCTCCTTACTTGCTCTTTATTTGTTCAGACTTTTTCTTTTGTGGCATTCCCAGTTTGGTAGGTTGTAGGTATATAGAAACATATACACTCTTCTAGGTTATCTGATTTGTTGCCATGCAATTGCTCAAGGTACTATCTTACCATCTTTTGTATGTCTATAGCCTCAGTTGCAATATCTCCAATTTTATTCTGATTGTAGTCATCTTCTCTTTTTTGTTATTAGTATAGCTAAATGTTCATATTTTTTCTTTTCAAAAACCAATTTATTTAACTTATCATTTCTATAGTTTTGTTCATTTCTGTTTCATTGACTTCTGCTTTTATCTTTATTTTCTTCATTTGGCTAAGTAGCTTAGTGTGATCTACTTTTGTATTTCCTTCAGAAACATGAGCTTGCTTACTTGAATCCTTTACTTTTTTTATGTAGACATTTAATGCTGTAAGACCACCTGTGAGAACTGCTTTTACTATCTTTTATTTTTTTTTAATATTTTTTGTTCATTTTTTATTTATTTATTTGAGAGCGACAGACACAGAGAGAAAGACAGATAGAGGGAGAGAGAATGGGCGCGCCAGGGCTTCCAGCCTCTGCAAACGAACTCCAGACGCGTGCGCCCCCTTGTGCATCTGGCTAACGTGGGACCTGGGGAATCGAGCCTCGAACTGGGGTCCTTAGGCTTCACAGGCAAGCGCTTAACCGCTAAGCCATCTCTCCAGCCCAGCTTTTACTATCTTTTATAAGTTTTGATATTCTATGTTTCCATTTTCACTTATCTCAGTATATTTTAAATTTTATTTGATTTCTTTACCCTTTAGTTGTTAAGAAAGACATTGTTTAACTTACATTGTCTATGAGTTTTTTAGCTGTCTTGGGAGTTAATATATAGTTCCATACCATTATGGTCAGAAAAGATGCATCACAAAATATTCTTAAATGTAGCTTGGCGTGATGGCCCATGCCTTTAATCCCAGAACTTGGAAGGCAGAGGTAGGAGGATTGCCGTGAGTTCAAGGCCACCCTGAGACTACATAATAAATTCCAGGTCAGCCTGAGCTAGAGTGAGACCCTACCTTGAAAAACCAAAAACAAATTCCTAAATGTGTTAAGACTTACCTTGTGACCCAATAGATCTTTCCTGAAAAAAAAAAATCATGTATGCTTTAGTAAACTGCATCCTGCTTCTACTGTATGAAATGTTTTCTATATGCTGTTTAAGTGACTTGGCCTACAGTATACCTAACTTAATGTTTGTTGATTTTTCTGCCTCATCTATCCACTGTTGAAAGCAAGATATTGAAAACTTCTGCTATTATTTTATTGTATATTTCTTCAGTGATATTTAATATTTGCTTTACATATTTAAGTGCTTTGATGGGTATGTGTATATTTATATACACATGTATTTATTGCTGTTGTATAGTCCTAATAAGCTGATTCTCTTATGATTATATAATGTCCTTCTCTGTCTCTGGTGACAGTTATTGACTGAAAGTCTATTTTGCCCCTCTCTCCTGTCTCTTGGGTATCATTAGCATAAACTATTTTTTCCTCCCTCTTTATGTCTAGTCTGTGCTCTTAAATATAAAGTCAGTTTCTTATAGACAGCATATAGTTGGGCCTTGCTTTTTGATGTGTTCAAACATTCTCTGTCTCTTGACTATGGAGTTTAATCCATGCATGCTTTATTGGCAAGGAAGGGTATACTAATGTTATTTTATTGTTTTATGTTTGTCTCATAGTGCTTTTGTTCCCCTGTTTCTCTTCCACTATCTTTCTTTGTTTCTTTGAATTATATATGACATGCTTTGTTTCATTTATTTTTGAAGTCACTATAATTTTAATCTTCATTTCTTTGATTTCTAGCTAGATGAAGCATCACCTCCTCATATAAACCCCAGAGAAGATGCCTGATTCTATCCACCTCTGAGTCCAATGGACCATCAGCATTTGATGTTTACCAAGCAAAGCTGTGACACACAGGCTTTACTTTCTGCCCATGTTGAGGTTTGCTATTTTTATTCCATGTTGTTAAATAAGAAGACTCATTTTACCAAAATAAACATGAGAAAAAGAAGGCATTTAGTTACATTTTGAAAACATAGTTTCAAAAGAAGATAAAGATGAAAAAAGAGTGAGGTATTCATCTTGGTACAAGTGTCAGGTCCTGAGATAAAATGAGCAGATTAAGTTTCTCAGGCTTTTTCTCCATGAGCCTCTCTTTCCATCACCATCATGGATTATACTGTACTTTTCTTTTAGTAGTCTATTTGAGAGTATTACCAAGCTTTACTTATCAAGTTGGAAAAAAATAAGTATAGAACAAAAGTCTGAGGTAATGTTAAAAGAAAGAATTTTAGGGCTGAAGAGATGGCTTAGCGGTTAAGTGCTTGCCTGTGAAGCCTAAGGACCCCGGTTCGAGGCTCGATTCCCCAGGACCCACGTTAGCCAGATGCACAAGGGGGCACATGCATCTGGAGTTCGTTCACAGTGGCTGGAGGCCCTGGCATGCCCATTCTCTCTCTCTCTCTCTCTCTCTCTCTCTCTCTCTCTCTCTCTCTCCTTCTTTCTGCCCATTTCTCTCAAATAAATAAATAAAAATAAACAAAAAAAATTTTTTAAAAAGAATTTTATGTCATTGAACTATTTTGAGAGAACTGAAAGGTTTCGTTTGTATTCATGGACATTTCATGAGATCTGGGGTAAAAGGTCAAAGCAACGGATGCTCTGCTAAATAAGAGACACAGGGATGTATAAAATCCCATTTTTTGCAATAAAAAGAACCTTAGTTGTCAGAGATGACAACATTCTTAATGAAGTAGAAGCACTATTTGGTCATTTGTATGGTGATCTCCTGCCTGGAAACTGTCCCATAATCCTAGAAAACTTCTGAGTGGAGTCAAGCGGTAGGAAGGTCTGTTTATCCTTGCAGATGCATTGAGGGTCTTCTCCCTAGGAGGAAGAGAAGGAGCAGGGAAATTCAAGATAAAAATCAGACATTGAGTCAATGACATTTAGCAAATGATTGGGCTGTGACATTAAACAAGTTCCAAGGCCATTTCCAAATTATTTCTATGGATGTTTATGTTGTTCAGGAAAACTAAGGTTGAGGTAGCAAAAATATAGACTAGTTCTTAATTAAAATCTGAAGATACCCATAATAGAAGTTTGTAGAAAGACCTATTTTACTTATCAACATGTCTGTTCTTTGCTTACAAAATAAACAGTTTTTTTTTTTATTAATTAAGTCAGAATTTATTCTGGAGCTATCAGTCATCCAGGTCATTTTTATGGGTGAGGTATGTAATTTGGTGATACAACACTTACCCAGCAAGTGCAGGGTCCTTGAGGGTTCAGTCCCCAGCACTGCACATTGTAAAACAATTCATTTTCTTTCCTCTATACTATTAATCTGTAGAAAATATAGAATGGAAAATTTATTAATAAATTCACAACACTGGGCTAAATAAGAATAATTCTAAATATAACTAATTCATGCTTTTCTTTTTGAGGCAAGCCCAACAGATTCACCTTTTTTAATGTGAAAGAGTGACACAGAGAGAGAAATAAATAGAAAGGCTTGGTGTGCCAGGGCCTCCAGCCACTGCATTTGAACTCCAGACGTGTGTTCCCCCTTGTGCACTTGTGTCACTGTGCATCTTAAATACTTGGGACCTGGAAAGCTGAACATGAGTCCTCAGGCTTCACAGGCAAGCAGCCTAACCGCTAAGCCATCTCTCCAGCTGTCATTCATGTTTTATGTTATTTTGTCTTTGCGTGTAGAAGTGGAAATTAAAGTATAAAATACTTGGTGAACTTTGGTGTCTCCACCACAATTCCAGTTTGTCACAAGTAGTTACTGACAATTTCAACAGTTAGCAAGTGGTCACAAAACTGTAACAATGGTGGGAGTGGTTCAGACCCCTACCCAGGGTTTCTCAGTGCACCACAGACTCACAGCAAATGCTTACAGGACCTACAAGAGTACAAGAAAATATAGACAAAGATAGACAATTAAAATGTTGCATCAGGGCTGGAGGGATGGCTTAGCAGTTAGGATGCTTACCTGCAGAGCCAAAGGATACAGGTTTGATTCCCCAGCACCCAACTAAGCCAGATGCACAAGGCGGCACATACATCTGGCATTTGTAGTGGTTGGAGGCGCTGGTCCACCCATTCCCTCTCTGCCTCTTTCACACGTGTGCGCTCTCTCAAATAAATTTCTAAAAATTGTGTAAAATGTCACATCACTGAATAATCCTGTCTGTGTCACTGACAGGCACTACTTTGTTTTTAAATACAAAGTATATTTATGCATATGTCATACATTCAAATAGGCCCGTGTAGGTTTTGGAAGAGAAGCAATGCCAGAGATGGAGAGATTGCTTAGCTGTAAGGGCAGTGGCATAGGAAGCCTGAGGACCCTTTCCATGTAAGCCTTCATTCGCTATACAGTCCAGCTTCTCCCAAGATCATTTGCAACTAAGGATGCAGCAAGGAGAAGTGACTAGAATCCCAGGAAAGGGTCCTGTGCCCCTTCCCTCTCCTCCTATTCCCATCACCACAGGCATGGCTATCCGTGTATTGTTCTGTTCAATTAGGTGGCCATGCCTACTGGGCCAAGACATTCTCTACTACAGGATGGTATCATGCTGTGCCTGGAGGGAAAAAAAGCCCATGCTACAGCATGCCTTAACCTTGTTGTGTGACCAATGGATAGCAAATCACCTTGATGTTTTAAATATTCATCCATTTTTATTGTATATTTCTTCCTGGTATGTAATTCTGCCCAGTACTTTAATAAATAACTCCACCGGGTTTGGTCCCCAGGCCTCCCAGTCACAAGCTACAAGACCGTCAGGAGGCAGGGACTGGCCAGCGTCACTGAGAATCCATCCAAAGTGACCATTACATGTACGCAGAGCACTTGAATACTGCCTGAGTCCCTGCTGTTTGCTGAGGTTTGTGCTTCTTTGTGGTGCTGACAGGCTGCTGGTGGTTTGTCTCTCTGCTTGGATCTGTGATAGGGAGGCCGCCCCTGTCGCCTTTATGGAACTTCTGGGTCTGTAAGCTTCAATAAATCCCTTCATCCCATAAACTGTGCCTGGTTCCAAAGCTCATCCTAGCAATGTGAATCTGACTTCAACGGTCACTGAGAATCCATCCAAAGTGAAAATAGCCTTTGATCACTAGAGTCCATTCGGGATGCAGACAAACACCATTTGAGGGAGACTGATTCTGGAGAGGAAGATGGGAAGGAAGACGACAGCTCGGAGCAGGGAGCAGAAGGATGAGTGAAGAGAGGGGGACTCAGAGTCCAGTAAGCCAACGTCAGAGGGAGGAGGAGGAAGAGGAGGAGGAGAGCCTGGAGGAAGATCTGCTTCCCTTCACCCTCATCCCTAACCCCCTGGCTGGGAGGAAGGTGCTGGGAGAAGGTTCCAGTGAGGACAGCAGAGAGGCCACAGGTGAGTGGCCTGGCAGTCAGAGTCAGTGGGAGTCATATCAGTTCTGCACATACAGGTCCACATGATGTCCAGGAGTATGGGAGCTATCACCCGGGGTCCCCGTGTGGGTACTGCTCCTTCTGCATTGTAGGTCTCCTGCCAGTATCAGTGTTGGTACCACTGCCCTCTTGGTCTGTGAAACTGCACTCTGGGTGAGCCAAGGGGTCAAGCCCTTCCCCTGCTCAGGGAAACTCCCATAGGGCAGGTCCAAGCCTAAGGGCTGGAGCTAGGTTGGGAGGTGTGGTCAAGTCAAACAGCAAGTGGTTGGAACCAGGTAACAGGACCAGAGGCAAAGTTAAGTAATAGCACCAGGCATGGTGGTCCATGTCTGCAACCAAAGCACTTGGGAGGCAGAGGTAGGAAGATATCTGTGAGTTTGAGGTCATCCTAAGACTACATAGTGAATTCTGAGGTCAGCCTGGGCTAGAGTGAGACACTACTATGAATAACAAAATTTTAAAAAATGGGTAAAAAGAGAATTAGTATAGGCTCAGGGGCAGGTCTAGAAACCAGTAGACAACCCAATAGAAATCATGGTAAAAGTCCTACAGAAAGTGGGAATAGAAGAAACATATCTCAACATAGTAAAGGCAATTTATGGCAAACATACAGCCAACATAATACTAAATGAGGAAAAATTCAAAGCTTTTCCACTAAATTCAGGAACAAGACAAGGGTGTCCACTGTCCCCATTTTATTTAATATACCACAGGAAGTCTTAGCTGTAGCAATAAGGCAAGAGACCCTCATATAAGGGATACAAATTGGAAAGGAAGAGATCCAATTATCATTATCTGCAGATGATATGATTCTACACATAAAGGACTCTAAAGACTCTACCAGCAAACTGTTAGAGCTGATAAACACTTTTAACATAGCAGGATACAAAATAAACGCACAGAAATCAGTAGCTTTCTTTTTTTTTTAATGCTGTGTCTTTTTTCTTTTTTTCTTTTTTTTTTTAATTTTTATTAACATTTTCCATGATTATAAAATATATCCCATGGTAATTCTCTCCCTCCCCACCCCCACACTTTCCCGTTTGAAATTCCATTCTCGATCATATTACTTCCCCATTACAATCATTGTAATTACATATATACAATATCAACATATTAAGTATCCTCCTTCCTTCCTTTCTCCACCCTTTATGTCTCCTTTTCAACTTACTGGCCTCTGCTACTAAGTATTTTCATTCTCACGCAAAAGCCCAGTCATCTGTAGCTAGGATCCACATATAAGAGAGAACATGTGGCGCTTGGCTTTCTGGGCCTGGGTTACCTGACTTAGTATAATACTTTCCAGGTCCATCCATTTTTCTGCAAATTTCATAACTTCATTTTTCTTTACCGCTGAGTAGAACTCCATTGTATAAATGTACCACATCTTCATTATCCACTCATCTGTTGAGGGACATCTAGGCTGGTTCCATTTCCCACCTATTATAAATTGAGCAGCAATAAACATGGTTGAGCATGTACTTCTAAGGAAATGAGATGAGTCCTTTGGATATATGCCTAGGAGCACTATAGCTGGGTCATATGGTAGATCAATCTCTAGCTGCTTTAGGAACCTTCACACTGTTTTCCACAATGGCTGGACCAGATTGCATTCCTACCAGCAGTGCAGAAGGGTTCCTTTTTTTCCACATCCCCGCCAACATTTATAATCATTTGTTTTCATGATGGTGGCCAATCTGACAGGAGTGAGATGGAATCTCAATGTAGTTTTAATCTGCATTTCCCTGATGACTAGTGACGTAGAACATTTTTTTAGATGCTTATATGCTATTCGTATTTCTTCCTTTGAGAACTCTCTATTTAGCTCCTTAGCCCATTTTTTGATTGGCTTGTTTGATTCCTTATTATTTAACTTTTTGAGTTCTTTGTATATCCTAGATATTAATCCTCTATCAGATATATAGCTGGCGAAGATTTTTTCCCATTCTGTAGGTTGCCTCTTTGCTTTTTCACTGTGTCCTTTGCGGTGCAAAATCTTTGTAATTTCATTAGGTCCCAGTGGTTAATCTGTGGTTTTATTGCCTGAGCAATTGGGGTTGTATTCAGAAAGTCATTGCCAAGACCAATATGTTGAAGGGTTTCCCCTACTTTTTCCTCTAGCAGTTTCAAAGTTTCCGGTCTGATGTTAAGGTCTTTAATCCATTTGGACTTAATTCTTGTGCATGGCGAGAGAGAAGAATCTATTTTCATCCTTCTGCAGATATTTATCCAGTTTTCAAAACACCATTTGCTGAAGAGGCTGTCTCTTCTCCAATGAGTATTTTTGGCATTTTTATCGAATATCAGGTGGCTATAGCTACTTGGGCTTACATCTGGGTCCTCTATTCTGTTCCACTGATCTACATGTCTGTTTTTGTGCCAGTACCATGCTGTTTTTGTTACTATGGCTCTGTAGTATAGGTTAAAATCAGGTATGGTGATACCACCAGCCTCTTTTTTGTTGCTCAGTATTATTTTAGATATTCGAGGTTTTTTGTGATTCCAAATGAATTTTTGGATTGTTTTTTTCTATTTCCATGAAGAATGCCTTTGGAATTTTGATAGGGATTGCATTAAATGTGTAGATTGCTTTAGGTAAGATTGCCATTTTCACGATATTGATTCTTCCAATCCAGGAACAAGGGATGTTTCTCCACTTTCTAGTGTCTTCTGCAATTTCTCGCTTGAGTGTTTTAAAGTTCTCATTGTAGAGATTCTTTACTTCCTTGGTTAGGTTTATTCCAAGGTATTTTATTTTATTTGATGCAATTGTGAATGGGAGTGATTCTCTGATTTCATCCTCTGTGTGTTTGTTGTTAGCATATATGAAGGCTACTGATTTCTGTGTATTTATTTTGTATCCTGCTACATTGCTGTAGGTTTTGATCAGCTCTAACAGCTTGCTAGTAGAGTCTTTAGGGTCCTTTATGTATAGAATCATGTCATCTGCAAATAATGATAACTTGATTTCTTCCTTTCCAATTTGTATCCCTTTTATGTGTGTCTCTTGCCTTATTGCTATGGCTAAGACTTCCAAAACTATATTAAATAGAAGTGGGGACAGTGGACACCCTTGTCTTGTTCCTGATTTTAGTGGAAAAGCTTCCAGTTTTTCCCCATTTAGTAATATGTTGGCTGTAGGCTTGTCAAAAATAGCCTTTATTATATTGAGATATGTTCCTTCTATTCCCAGTCTCTGTAGGACTTTTATCATGAAGGGATGTTGGATTTTGTCAAATGCTTTCTCTGCATCTAATGAGATGATCATGTGATTTTTGTCCTTCAACCCGTTTATGTAATGTATTACATTTATAGATTTGCGTATGTTGAACCATCCCTGCATCTCTGGGATAAAGCCTACTTGGTCAGGGTGAATGATCTTTTTGATATACTCTTGTATTCTGTTTGCTAATATTTTGTTGAGAATTTTTGCATCTATGTTCATGAGGGAGATTGGTCTGTAATTTTCTTTTTTTGTTCTATCTTTGCCTGGTTTTGGTATCAGGGTGATGCTGGCCTCATAGAAGGAGTTTGGTAGAATTCCTTCTTTTTCTATTTCCTGGAAAAGCTTAAAAAGCAATGGTGTTAGCTCTTCCTTAAAAGTCTGGTAAAATTCAGCAGTGAATCCATCCGGGCCTGGGCTTTTTTTAGTTGGGAGATTATTGATAACTGTTCGGATCTCCATGTTTGTTATAGGTCTATTTAAGTGATTAATCTCATTTTGATTTAATTTAGGTAAGTCATATAGATCAAGGAAATCATCCATTTCTTTCAGATTTTCATACTTTGTGGAGTATATGCTTTTATAGTATGTCCCTATGATTTTTTGAATTTCCCTGGAATCTGTTGTGATGTTACCTTGTTCATCTCTGATTTTATTAATTTGTGTCTCTTCTCTCTTTCTTTTGGTCAGATTTGCTAAGGATTTATCAATCTTGTTTATCCTTTCAAAGAACCAACTCTTTGTTTCATTAATTCTTTGGATTGTTCTTTTTGTTTGTATTTCATTAATTTCTGCCCTAATCTTTATTATTTCTTCCCGTCTACTAATTTTTGGTTTGCCTTGTTCTTCTTTTTCCAAGGCTTTAAGGCGAAGCATTAGGTCGTTTACTTGCGACCTTTCTAATTTCCTAATATAGGCACTTAAGGCTATAAATTTACCTCTTAGAACTGCCTTCATTGTGTCCCAGAGATTTTGGTATGTTGTGTTCTCATTATCATTTGACTCTATAAATTTTTTGATTTCCTTTTTGATTTCTTCATTGACCCACTCATCATTTAGTAGTGTATTGTTTAGTTTCCATGATTTTGTGTATGCTCTATAGCCTTTCTTGCTACTGATTTGTAGTTTAATTCCATTGTGGTCAGATAGAATGCAAGGAATTATTTCAATTTTCCTGAATTTGTTAAGATTTGCTTTGTGTCCTAATATATGGTCTATTTTAGAGAATGTTCCATGTGCTGCTGAAAAGAATGTATACTCTGCAGCCTTTGGATGAAATGTCCTGTATATATCTGTTAGGTCCATTCCTTCTATGACCTCATTTAGTCCAGATGCCTCTCTGTTTATTCTTTCCCTGGATGACCTGTCAATTGATGAGAGTGGGGTGTTAAAGTCACCCACCACCACTGTGTTTGGTGTTATCTGTGACCTTAGTTCTAATAGTGTTTGTTTGACAAATTTGGGAGCCCCCATGTTAGGTGCATATATGTTTAGGATTGTAATGTCCTCCTGTTGGAGTGTGCCCTTAATCAATATAAAGTGACCTTCCTTATCTTTCTTGACTAACGTCGGACTAAAGTCTACCCTGTCTGATATTAGGATAGCAACCCCTGCTTGTTTTCTAGGCCCATTTGCTTGAAACACCGTCTTCCAACCTTTCACCCTAAGATAATGTCTATCCTTTGTAGAAAGGTGAGTTTCTTGGAGACAACAAATTGTAGGATACTGCTTTTTAACCCAGTCTGCAAATCTATGTCTTTTCATTGGGGCATTGAGACCGTTGATATTAAGAGATATTATTGAAAGGTGTGTATTTATGTTTGCCATTTTTGTGTGTGTGTGTGTGTTACTGGTTCTACCTGTGCTCTCTTCTGTTAACTGGTATTTGAGTATAGCTTGTTTTTTCTAGGTTCCTTATATGTGTGCTTTTCCTTTTGTTCAGCATGGAGGATTCTATCAAGTATTTTCTGTAGAGCTGGTTTTGTCTTCAAATACTCCTTTAACCTGCTTTTGTCATGGAATGTCTTTATTTCTCCATCTATTTGAATGGATAACTTTGCAGGATAAAGTAACCTTGGTTGACAGTTGTTATCTTTCAGAACTTGGAATATATCACTCCAAGCCCTTCTGGCTTTAAAAGTTTGTGTTGAATAATCTGCTGTAATCCTGATGGGCTTGCTTTTGTAGGTAACTTGATTTTTTTCTCTAACTGCTTTCAATATTTTTTCTTTGGTTTGTGTGTTTGGAAGTTTGATTATAATGTGGCGAGGAAAGGTTCTTTCTGGGTTTTGTCTGGCTGGGGTTCTAAAGGCTTCCTGTATCTGTATTGGCACCTCTTTCCCAATTTGGGGGAAATTTTCCTGTATGATTTTGTTGAAGATGCCTACTATGCCTCTGGAGTGGATTTCTTCTCCTTCTACTATGCCCTGAATTCTAATATTGGATCTTTTCATAGTGTCCCGAATATCTTGAAATTCCCACTCATACTTTTCTATAAGTTTGTCTTTCTCTTTGTTGGACTGCATTAGGTCTGCCACCTGGTCTTCTAGCTTAGATATTCTGTCCTCTCCCTCATCCATCCTACTGGTGAGATTTTCTACAGAGTTTT
The DNA here is from genome assembly GCF_020740685.1 of Jaculus jaculus. Lineage (NCBI taxonomy): Eukaryota > Metazoa > Chordata > Mammalia > Rodentia > Dipodidae > Jaculus > Jaculus jaculus. Next base: position 106,991,567 of record NC_059104.1, read on the forward strand.
TTATTTCATTAACTGTGTTCTTCATTGCTAGTAATTCTGACTGGTTTTTCTTTATTATTTCTATTTCCCTATTTATGTCTTGTATTGCCTTCTTTATTTCATTAAATTGGTGTCCTGCCTCTTCTTTGATTCCTTTGATTTCCTCTTTGATTTCTTCTTTGATTGTTTTCATGTGTTCTTTGACCTCTTTGAACATATTTATAATTATTCTTTTGAACTCTTTCTCAGGCATTTCCTCTAACTCTTTCTCACTGGAGGACATTTCTGATGCATTAATACTTTTAGGTGGATTTATATCGTCTTGCTTTTTAGTGTTTCTTGTGTTATAATGTATATATTTTTGCATCTTGGATTAAGTTAATGCTTGGATTTTCTAGCTAGCTGTGTATTCTTAGCTGTATCAATTGATTTGATGTAATATATTTTCAGGGTAGGACCCTAAGGTATTAGGTGTGGCTCTTAAGACTCTCAGAGTATTTACAAAGATGTTCTTAGGGGTTGAGTTTCCCTGCTATAGTAGTATTTAAGCAGGCTGAGTGGAATAAAATACAGGTAGATTCTAAAATTTAACTAAACACTGTACACATTCAATCAAAAACAGCCCCGAGTATGTATGCAAGAGTAGTTATTATAATGACCAGATCCTCTATCAACAAAGAGGTTTAGATTTCTGGTCTGTTGAGGTATCCAAGCCAGCTTGTGACCAAGTGAGACCCTTCCCTGGTGCAATCCCAGTTACCTTGGGTGATTTTGGTCTCAGTCAAGTTGCTGCCTGGGTCGTCGGGCTGCTGTTCTGATTTCTGGAGCTGGGTACTTGCTTTTCCTATGGGGCAAACCGAGCCGCTGCTGCTGCTGCCTCTGCTGCTGTTGTAGCTGCCACCACCGGAGCCACCACCGCTGCTGAAGCTGCCGCTGCCGTGTCCACCGCCACTGCTCCCCCCGAAGCCGCTGCTGCGGGATCTGCCGCCTCTGCCGCTCCTGGGTCCGCTGCTGCTGGGGCCGCTGGTACCGGTGCTGGAGCCGCTGAAGTTGCTGCCGAACTCTGCTCCTGCTTGGGTCCCGTTGTCAGCCCAAGTTGGCATGGCCGGGTCCCGGGCCGCTGCTCTGTTCGCTGGAGCTGGGCTCAGGCGGTGGGGGAGGGGAGGGAGCCGCGGCTGCTCTGGTTGTCTCGCTGTTCCACGTGTTCTTCTACCTCGCAGTCTGCCCCTCCACTGCTCCCTGCCGCTCTCCCCTCACGTTTCCCGAGTTGCGGAGAGCGCGGTGCGAGGGGAAATTCCCGCACCTGGCTTTTCCTGCGGCTCGGCTCGAGCCGAGAGTCTGGCAGCTTTCCGCTGTGCTGCGGTTGCGGCGATTGGCCGAGCTGCCGGAGCCGCCCTTCCCGCCTGTGCAGGCTCTGGATGCTCTATAACTCTTCCACTTCTCCGCTGCCGCCTCAATTTCCTATACACCTCACTTTCTAGTAAAAGTGTGTATTCTGCTGAGTTTTTTTGGTCTTTTTCCCCCCTAGGCTGCTTTGGCATGGTACCTACGCCGCCATCTTAACCGGAAGTCCAATAAACAGTTTTTTAACTTTAAGAATAATGAACAAAAATATGTGGCCACAAAAAGGAAAAATATGGAGAAGGTTATGATGTCAATGGTGTTTTCAGGAGTAATATTTCCCACATAACACCTGCCTCTGCAGGCAGACCATCTGAGTGAGGGCTTTTTTTTTTTTAATAAAATCACAATAACATACACATAATTATTCTCTAGTCTGATGAACCTATGAAGCCCTCTTTGATAGTCCTAATTATTGTCCATGAGCAGAATTGTACCTGCTAGATGCAGCCAGAGCTCATCAGCAACTGATAACTGATTAGTAAAAATCTGACATACATACCCATTGTTCATGGTCATCGCTAGTGGTTTGACTCAGGTGTGCCCTATAAACTTAAGTGTTCTGAATGCTAGGTTCCCAGCTGTTGGAGATTTGGGAATTAATGCCTCCTGGATGGAGAGTTTCATTGGCGGTAGGATTATGGGTGTTTAGCCAGTTTCTCCTTGCTAATGTTTGTCACACTCTCCTGCTGCTATTGTCTACTTTATGTTGGCCAGGGGATGATGTCCACCCTCTCTGCTCATGTCATTGTTTTCCCTGCCATCATGGAGCTTCTTCCTCAAGCCTGTGAGCCAAAATAAACTGCTTTTTTCCCAAAAAAAAGCTGATCTTGATCAGGTGACTTCTACCAGCAGTGTGAACCTGACTGCAACATTATCACTACCTTCTTGTATCTGCTTCTCCCATGATAGATGTTGGTTCAGGTCTCAAGTCCCCAACCTTCTTCTATACCATATTCTGGTTCTATTTTTTCTCTTTATACCTTGACTATCACTTTATATAAGAAAGAAAATAGCTCATCAATCCTCAATGTAAAGCCTTCAAGATTATGCTTAAAAAAAAAAAACCTCTAAATCCAGTCAGAAGATAGGTGAGAAGCTATTCACCATGACCAGGCTGTATTAGCAGTTGTCATTTACTCCCATGCTCACTGCACACCCACATGGCCACATCTTACCACAAGGGAATCTAGGAGATGCCATCTAGCTGTGAGCTCCATGAGGAAAGGGAAAAGAATTAACAGAATTGGCCAGCTTGCCAGACAATATTACTCTCTAGATTTCAACTTTCCAACTACATACTTAGTATAATTCAGCAAAGCCCTGTTTAAAAGAAAAAAAAAAAAAACCCTTTTGTTAGAATAAATATAATTTTGAATGATGAATAAATGACAAATCCTGGTAGTAAATAACTTTTAATTCCTGGACTTATCCTTTTAATATTTATTTATTTAGGGCGACAAAGAAAGATGAGAAAGGTCATGCCAGGGCCTTCTGCCACTGTAGACAAATACCAGATGTGTGCACCACAAATGGCTTGAGGTAGGTACTGGAGAATCAAACCCAGGCTACCATGAAGCACCTTTAACTATCTCTCTATCCCTGAACTCACTTTTTGTCAATTGACACACATGCAACATAAGAAGTGGTGCCTCTCATATTCCACGTGGTGAAAGGAGAGGAGGATTTTAGAGGGGAAATGGCAGGAAGCCTGGACCTGCCATCTCATCTGGAAATGTGTCTGGGAGAACTGTGGAAACACCTTAGGCTGCACTGCCAGAGAAGTTCACCAGTTGTTCCTTGAACGGCAGTAAGGGCTCAAGCATACAAGGAACACTGACACCAGTAGAAGTAAGGGAAGGTCAGGGCCTATGTTTTGATTGTCAGCTCATGTTTGTGTGCTATTTAAAATTATATTTTATGTATATATTTATTTATTTGAGAGAGAGAGAGAGAGAGACAGAGAGAAAGGGGCAGATAGAAAGAGAATGGGCATGCCAGGTCCTCCAGCCACACCAAACAAATTCCAGAAGCATGTGTTCCTTTGTGCATCTGGCTTACTTGGGTCCTTCCTGGGGAATCAAACAGGAGTTCTTTGGCTTCATAGGCAAGTGCCTTAATCACTGAGCCATTTCCCCAGCCCCTTTGTGTGCTATTTAATCCTAGGTTGTAAAGCAGCTTGTAAATAAGACCATTGTCAGCAATTTCTGCCAAAGAACTCTTACTAATCTTTCTCTGTCACCAGTGTAGGGAGAGGTACTCTGCTTCTTACGTTTATGTAATTAATCAATACCACATGGATATTTTTACAGAAATAGTCTTAATGTAAATTACCCAACATGGTTCCACACCATGAGATATTCCTGACTGAATTCAGCATAATTCTTCAGCTAAGAATGAGACTTTTGGAAAAACATGGAGAACCCTTTCTTCCCAGCTAGACTTTAAGATTTTAAAACGTGGTTCTACTTACATTTTAGACCATAAAATGTTGGAGAAGAAGCCCTGAGCAATGTAGAATATAGAAAAGCATGCAAATTTCTGCCAGCTAGAAGTATTACTCCTTAATGTGTCACTAATATCCTCTACATCAAGTTGTTACAATAAACAAATATCTTCAGATCTTATCAAATATCAGGTGATAGAGCAAAATTGTCCCTTGCTGTAAGCCATCTAGAGGGTCAACATGGTCATCTCTAGAATACAAGATTGCAAAGATATGGTCTCTACAGACCATCACAATAGTGAATATTTACAGGCCTCAGAAAAGTATTTCTCATTCTGCGTACCTATGAACATATTAATTGGATAATTAATCATTTGTTTAATGATAAAGAAAAATAAGGAACATGAATGTGAGGAAGAAGAGTTGGTCAGAAAATGGAAAGCACACTTTAGGAAATATGAGCTTACAACAAGTCAGGAATAAGAATGGATGGGTAATACAAGCATGTATCACCAAGTGTGTTTTACATAAAATATGTACTATTGCATAAATTTTGTAGCTGCTTTACTAAGTATATTAAATGATTTATTTACTTATTGATTGTGTAACAATTTGCTTAAGGCAATACTCCAATTTCTCAGATAAATTAATTGAAGTCCTGAATGGCTAAGTAATTTTTTTCAAGTTTATAGAGAAAGTGGTAGAGTTATGATTCAAACTTAGATCCTTCTTACCAGTTCTATTACTATGGTTACTATCATGTGTGAATTCCTCAGAAAGCTCCACTACTTTCTCAATATGAGCAAAAATCCTGGGAAGGGTTTGTGCATGCTAGTTAGCAATACAGCTATGACAGGCAGCCTTTATTGTGTCATGGTCCATCAAAGACACTACAGATTTCTTTTATGCCACTCAAAAATTCTGTCAAAGAGATCTTTAGAATCTATACTATAGGGGAAAAAAAGAGAAAAACATAAATAAAATCTATTGTGGCCATGAGTAAATGGCAACAAGTATGTTGCCAAAGGCTATACCAAATGCAATATAATTAGTTCTACAGAGATGAAGATATAGACTATGTTTTGTCCATGAATAGACTCAAATGGTACGTAGGGTCTCATCTTTTAATATATTTGTTTTCCAATTTGACCTAATAATGTACAAACAAAATAAAGATAACATTACCTAGCTATCTGGACTATATACAACTGTTCAGTCACATGATTTTTCAAATAGCTAGGGATTTAATAGTTACTGACTGCTGACTCTGAACTTCTGGCACCTTTGAACCACTTTCATATAGATCATCCCTGGAACCATTCTCATGGTTTCTAAATGAATTCTGAGCTAGCTACCTGCAGGTAGCTCAGTCAGGATGAAGATGTCAAGTGAGTAGCAAATAAGTAGTGAAAATATGTTTGCATATATTTCCCAGGAGATGCAAGTTAGAAGCATAAAACTCCTAACCACTTCCATTAGAATTCCATAAATTCATAGCATTAACCAACCCCCCCCAATATTAGCAAGTATATGAAGAATAAGAAGTCTTATTCATTTCTTTGAAAATGTGAAATGGCAGACATATTGGATGACAGTTTAGCTATTTATGTAAAAAAAAAAAACCTAAATATATTATTACCATTAATTCAGTAGCCATTCCCCACAGTATTTAATCTGTGGAATTATTCGAATATAACTAGGTATTAAAAAGAAATTAATTACTGAGTCATAATATATATATATGGAGAGAGAGAGAGAGAGAGAGGCTGACTGACAGACTACACCCTGAATATCACCCTGAATGTGCCCAATCTCATCTGACCTTGGAAACTAAACGGTATCAAGCCTAGTTAGTACTTGGATGGGAGAGAGAAAGAGAGAGAATGGGTGTTTCAGGGCCTCTAGAGCCACTGCAAAGGAACTGCAGATGCATGTGCCACCTTGTGCATCTAGCTTTACATGGCTACTATGGAATCAAACCCAGGTCCTTAGGCTTTGTAGGCAAGTGCCTTAACCATGGAGCAATCTCTCCAGCCCCTGCTAATGTCATTTTTGGCCATGAAATATTAGTAAATGTAATTTGAATAGATTTCCTTAGAAATATTCGTGTGTTGGGCATATTGTTTTTGTTTCATGCATGGTATTTTTTTTTATACTTCTGTGGCTTTCCAAGAGAACCTGTCCAAGGTAATTGCTCTCTTTTCAACCTGGACTCCAGAATAAATATACATGGAGCCAACTTGGGTCCAGCTTGACACCTGGCCCAATTCTAGTCAACCATTACCATGAAGCAGAGCAGCCCAGGTGAGCCCAGCTTAGATCACTTGATCTGCTATTAAATGTGGACTCTTGGGCTATGAATATAGTTCAGTGTAAGCACGATAACATCATGCTCAAGACCCTGGGTTCAATCCCCTGCATTGTGAAAAATATATTATGTTTAATCATGAGAATAATATTTACTATTTTAAACCACTGACCTTTGCAGTAGTTCTTTACATACCAGTGCAAATAGCAAACAAGGAATCCTTGTGTATATGCTGGTATGAGCAAAGATGGCTTAAAAAAGATATATAAATTCAAAGGATGAGTCTGGAAGACTTTTAATATTAGTGCAAGGGAATCTGATATGTAGCCTAGGAGGAATGATTAAGAAAAACTGGGGCTGGAGAGATGGCTTAGCAGTTAAGCGCTCGCCTGTGAAGCCTAAGGACCCCGGTTCGAGGCTCGGTTCCCCAGGTCCCACGTTAGCCAGATGCACAAGGGGGCGCACGCGTCTGGAGTTCGTTTGCAGAGGCTGGAAGCCCTGGTGCGCCCATTCTCTCTCTCTCTCCCTCTATCTGTCTTTCTCTCTGTTTCTGTCGCTCTCAAATAAATAAATAAAATATTAAAAAAAAAAAGAAAAACTGAGGCTGCCTCTGTGATGCAAAGCAAAACTGGAAAGTTCAAGTAGATTGTCCTTCTATGTGCATCAGAAGGAGTTGGAGGCAATTCTTAGAAAGACTTTTTTTTTTTAAATTGAGGAAATAAATTTATACATCATGAAAGGAGCTTGATTGAGACAGCTTGTTCTGTTGTTACAAGTTTATTTAAAGAAGGAAGCTCAGCACAGTTCTAATGAAGACATTTTCCAGGTTCAGAAGATGGTGTTTGGGTCAAGATATAGATCACTAGAGGAGGCTGAATTAAACATCAATCTGTACATTACCCAAACACAGACTGTTTTGAATCACCTACTCTACAAAGATAAGAAGGGCAACAAGAAACTTAGAGGCTTGGTTTTCTTTTGAGGTTCTTGGAGCCACTGGGCAGCTGTGTACCAAATGATGCATCCCTTCTCAGAGGAAGTCACCTAGAACAGGTCTGAGCTAAAATCTTAATCCATCTTGCAATAAACTCTCTAATCCTATAGCCCATGGAACCAGGAAAGCTCAAGAGAGATGGACAGGACCAGTTTGAAGAAGGATTTCATTACAGACACTTGAAAGAGTATAGTTCACAATTGCAAATAACAATCTCAATCTATCAGTCAAAGGCAGGTAAAAAAAGGGCATTTTAAGTGGTGCTCTTTCCTAAGGGAAAACTGTTAAGGAAAAAGAAATCATGCCCAGATGGCCAGCAGCTAAGGGAATAGACGATGGGACTAAAGGAGGTCGGGCAAAAGAAGATAAAATAAATTCCACATACACTGCTTCTTACTGCCATTTCTTCCTTGTATAGTTGCTATGGGAACTGTGTTTCAGTAGCTTTCTAAGGCTGTATATTCCCAGTGCAAAGTGATTTGGTCTAAATGACCAGTCAATTTAAACCAACTGGTTAATTGATTTATTTCCAACTCATGCACTCCCAAACCCCAGCCAAATTAAGTAGTTGCTTAACTAAGTTCAGTGGCATCTTGTAGAAATAAAATTGGTTTTCCTGCTGTATATGCCTGTGTTCTTACCTAATGATAAGGTGTTTTCCCCTACTACAGCCCCCATTACTTCTGAGATTACAAGCAGTTCTAGAAGAGCATAGACCGAAATGATTAGTTAATTAATTCATGCAAGGACACACACACACACACACACACACACACACACACACACACACACACACTGAAGAGCCAGGGAGCACAGGTGACATAGGCAAAAAGAGACTTACCCTGAGGCTACTTAGCAAACCACTGCCTGGACTATTAGGACACTAAGGGGTTTACCTCACACACCCAGTCAGTTGTCTAAGTCAAGCTGCCATCAGTAGATGGCATCCTTCGCTTGCCCCTGGCTTGACCTTGGGCTATTCTCCAGGATGACTGATCCAGTCACAGGCACTATTTTTCATCAGTCACCTCTTGGGTGTGCCCTAGGCACTTCTGCAGACTCCCTCCTTACTTTCCATCACATGTCAGCTCAATATACAAAGCAAGCTGGGCTGAAGAGATTGCTCAGTGGTTAATGCACTTGCATATAAAGCAAGCCTTTCACATTTCTACTTTTAGGTGCCTATCTGCTATCTGCCCAGGACTTCAGTTTGGCTCCTGTAAGGTAGAACCCTGGGCTAACCAAGAGTCAGAAGAGTTAATTTCTATCTCTGTCTCTGACTCATCCCCCCCCCACATACTTAAATAAATAAAAATGAAAACTAATTTTTGTTTTTGTTTTTGTTTAACTACAGAGAGGTACTTCTTTTTTTTTTTGTTTTGTTTTGTTTTTTGTTTTTCGAGGTAGGGTCTCACTCTAGCTGACCTGGCTGACTTGGAATTCACTATGGAGTCTCAGGGTGGCCTCGAACTCACAGCGATCCTCCTACCTCTGCCTCCCAAGTGCTGGGATTAAAGGCGTGTGCCACCACGCCCGGCTCAGAGAGGTACTTCTAAAGCCTATATTCATCTAGGACTTTTATAAGCAGAGAATTGCCTCTGAAGTGGTGAAGTGGGATTGAAGCTTATTTTTCCATATTGCCCCATGCCTCACTTTTGAGGAAGTCTTGTTGCCTAATCCTGGGACACCCCATGTACCACCAACCACATGATCTATGACCCAAGTGGCTACATACTGCTACCACTTCATTTCCTTATCAGAATGAGCTGTCTCCATGTTTTATTTCCCGAGAGACAAATGACAAATTAAATAAAGCACATTGCCTCTAACAAATTTTCCAGTGAGTCCTTTTGCTATCAATTAACCAATAAAGGAAACATCTCAGAAATGGATATCAGGGGTCAGTTCAAAAATTCCTAATGGTAAGTCATATAGATTGAAAAATTATATTTATCTTCATAAAAACATGCTTGTTACTTTCTAGAGACTAAAATTTGGTGTTCTGCATTAATAAAAATATGATTAAAGATAATTATGAAAAAGTTTTAGTAATTAATTAATTCATTATAACTTTATATTGGCTTTTTTATCTGTCTCTTTGATTTATACTTTAACACACAAGGTATATATGATGGTACTGCTATTTTATTTTGTAGTTGAGATTGAAACCACTAAGTGCCTTACCTTTGTTTCCTGACACCAAACTTCATCTTCCTGTTTCATTTTCATGGAATCCCTGATGTTCTATATCTATATTTTTCTGTCTTGTAAATGGTGGTTTTGGTGGAATCAGTTTTTCTATCTTTCATATTCTATATTATTGCCTGATAAGCTATGAAAGTAGAGTTGGATTTACTTGTTAATAAAACATTTCAAGCCACAATCTTGACTAGGAAAAAAATACTTTAAAATTCTTCATGTCTCCTCAAGTACATGACAGAATCTCAGGCTTGAAATGAGACATCCAAGGACACTGTGAACCACTTGGAGTCACTGACCCCTAATGATATTGCCAAGTCACCATTCAAAATAAAACTATACTTACAAATTATGGGCTTTGATTAGTGAGAGCTAGTGTGTGTGTGTGTGTGTGTGTGTGTGTTTATATATGTATGTGTGCATATGCACACAGTTGGGCAGGGATGGTGAAGTGGTGATGATTAAGGATTTTGGCATTTAGGAGAGTATCAACCTGTCTCTTTTACTTGATAACTATATAAGAATATTCCCAGGTTTTATTGCTTCTTTTTCACATTAGCACAGCCCAGTCATGATGGTAATTTTAAGAAATTACTCTGACAGATGATTGATTTATAATTTGGTTCAATCACTGATGGTATTTTCATACAAAACCAATTAATAACAGTTGGAGATGTTCTAATTTAAAACCAGTGTCTGCCCAAGAAGGATGTAGTTCTCCATGGATTTTCACAATTTTATTAGACTAGAATAGAACACGTCCTAAGCACCTAATTGAATGATAGATTGCCAGGGTGCAGGGGGATGAATGTGTTATGAAAATGTCATGCTCTTCAACAGGACAGGACTTTATTGGTATTAGCAGAGCATAGCCACTAGTATCTTCTGCCAGTCTGAATGCCACCTCTAAAACATGGTTTTTAGATATTAGAGAGGGAGGAATGGTACAGCCCCACTTAGGATATTCTCTGAGAATTGAAAACTAGAATTCTTTCAGGAAAAATAGATTGTTCCATAAATAGCAGCATTTATGCAAAACTTAAGTTGTTTTGATCCTGGAGACTTAAAAAATTTTATTTGTTTATTTTTATTTATTTGAAAGCAACGGACAGAGAGAGAGAAAGAGGCAGATAGAGAGAGAGAGAGAATGGGCATGCCAGGGCCTCCGGCCACTGCAAATGAACTTCCGATGCGTGTGCCCCCTTGTTCATCTGGATAATGTGGGTCCTGAAGAATCAAGCCTCGAACTGGGATCCTTAAGCTTCACAGGCAAGCGCTTAACCACCAAGCCATCTCTCCAGCCTGATCCTGGAGACCTTTTTTATTTTATTTTATTTTATTTTTAATTTTTTATTAACATTTTCCATGATTATAAAATATTTCCCATGGTAATTCCCTCCCTCCCCACCCCCACACTTTCCCATTTGAAATTCCATTCTCCATCATATTACCTCCCCATTACAATCATAGTAATTACATATTTACAATATCAACCTATTAAGTATCCTCCTCCCTTCCTTTCTCTACCCTTTATGTCTCCTTTTTAACTTACTGGCCTCTGCTACTAAGTATTTTCATTAATACGCTATGCTATTGGTACCAGGTAGTCCAATGAATTTGCGGGTTAGAATGACAAGCTGATGAGCATTGAGTCTGTAACCACAAGTTGTTATCAGTGAGGAAAAGGATGCAAATTCTCTCTAAGGTCAGTTTCTATTACTTTTTATTATTTTTTCTTTTTCTAAAGTTTATACTTATATTCCCTTTCCTCCACCCCTATTCCACTAACGGTCCTCCTCAGTGGGGTTATTGCTATTCACTGTGGAGTCATGAAGACTTAAGTCAGTTTCGGTGAGGTGCGTATGGGGTGGGGAAACATGCCTCTCTAATCCTATCTACACTGTGGCTCTTACAATCTTTCTGGCCCTTCTTCTGGATGTTCCCTGAGCTTTGATGGGTGTGTTAGCAGTTTGATTTAGTATTGAGGTCTCTATTGCCTCTGCATTTCTGCTTTGGTGAGTTTTGAGTGACCACAGTGTCATCACCATCTCCCTGGAGCTATCAGTAAGAGTAATACTGGTGTGGTCACTTCCTCTGAAATGTCTCCTGGGCCCTGGAATATGTAACAGAGGTGATATGTCTAGTGTTAGGTGGTCAGTTGGATCTTCTGAGGCATGTTTTGAAAACTAATTAAAAGTTCTTCTACCTTTCAGACAAGGAAAGGTACAAGGAAAAGGTGAAAAAGCTTATATCCCTACTTGCCCATTCCCTGAATATGTGCCTCACACAAGCACACGGGCTTCCTTAATCTCAAGAAAACAAGAAATAAAGAATAGAATGATCTTACAACAATATACTTTTTAAGGTCATAGTGAATTGGCTTAGAACATTGGGAGAATAAAAAGGATAAGACACAGTAAAATGCAACCTTCTTTGATGTCTTTGCCTACACTTTACTAGGTATGTGGAGCTCCACCATGTGTCTACCATTGTGAGAGATACAGTCAGTGAGTACTGTTCTGGCCCTGTAGGAATGAAATGAGTACTCAACAACTTTTGATTCAAGGCAGAAGCTAGGTGCAGTCAGAGAGGCAGCTGAGAATGGCATGTGGTAGAAGTGGGAGGGCTGTATACCAAAGGATAAGGAGAGGGACCACATCAGACATGCTTATTTTTACAAGCAAAATTTTCAAACTTGGACTAAGTGATTCTTTGTTGTAGAAGTTGTTCTGTAGTATAGGATGTGGAGTATCAACCTTAGCTTCTACCCACTAGACTACAATAGCACTTCCCTACCCAGCCAAGATAATCAAAATTCTTTCCAGATACTGACAAACACCCCTTCACATTCAGTATCTCTTCCAACGGAGAACCACTGACCTAGTAATATTTCTGTAGACAAATATAATTGATTCAATGTATCCAGGGATATTCCACTAATTTGAATATTGTCCAGGAAGTTCTCTATAACTACTCTTTCATCTACCTCTACTTGCCTAGGTTAAGTGTAGAAAGATGCCACCTGACTCTTGAAAATGGATGGGTATGTTATACTTCTTAGGGAGTCAGTCCAGTGTCTGGTCACTTATATTAGCATTGATTCTGTACAGTAAAACCTTTTCTTATTTGCAGGTTTCATGTCTACAGATTCAATCACCTTGGGTCAAAATGCAATTTGGCCTATTATGATTGCATTTATAATGAACACATACAGATATTTTCTTGTCATTTTTACATAAAGAATGCAGAACCTCCACCTATGTAACATGTGCACTGTATAAGTAACCATAAGCACTGTGAGTAACCTAAAGAAGATTTACACCATACAGGAGTATTTATGTTGGTTATATACTATGCTATTTCAATATAAGGAACTTGAGTAGCCTCAAATTTTGAAGTCCACAGGGATTCTACAACTTGTGCATATGGAGGGACTACTGTACCATATATTATGTCTGATGCTGAGGGTATTGGGTTCTATGGATTCATTTCCCTAACTAATAAAAGCACTCTTCAAAGATACAGTTCATCTGTTCATCTTTGTGAAGTTATAAGGCTGGAGAAGTTTGCTGTGCCAAAAATCACCCCTCTTTACCTTTTACCAGCCAGTCTGAATTTAATCGTTGTGAGGGAAACTTCAACCCAGTTAAATTCCAGACATTCACATGGGGTTCTATCAACATTTTTACCTTCCCAATTGCCACTCTTTCCTTTCTCTTCCACAGGCAGTGGTCTACAGAGGACTTCCTAAATATCACCCTGCAGGCTTATCTCCATTTACTTTCAGGAGACCCAACCTGGGTATAACTATATCCCCAACATGCATTGTAATATATTTAGTCATGTTTTTCTTTTCATGGGCTAATGGGCTATTCTCTCTGCCTGGCCCCGTGTCAGTACCCTCAACCACATGTGTCTAGGTATCAAAATGATAGCTCATGAAACAGGTACCCTAAACCAAGTACCTATGTATAATGATCTTTCCAAGCAAAGGTTTAACTCTTAGTGAGCAGGAAAATTATCAGCATTGCCTTTCTACAGACCTTGAGAAGTTCTTTCCTATGCAACCCATCATTTGGCTTCTTCAAATAGTTTTCTCAGTAGCTCAAAACAAGAACAAGGGAAAGAGAGTTACTTCTGGGCATAACAGTCATTAGTATCTTAATCAGAGCAGCTATGATTCCCCACAAGAGACCCTTATGAACCAGATGCCAATACTACTTCACTCTCTCTGGGCTCTCGGCAGTATCTGAGCAAAACCTCACTGTTCTCCTTTCTGCTCAGGAAGGATCAGGAAGGTGACATTCTACCAAGGTAAAACTGAAGCTTTTAAGTTCATCCTCTGTTCTAATTTCCTACAGAGTGACTTTTAACTGCTGCTTCTTGCTGTCTAATTTTAACCCAAATGTTTCACATAGTCTTTCTGGCTTCCCTAAATAACTAACCCTTTGCTCTTTCATCTTTATTTTCACCTCTTAGCCCAAATAGAAGAGGCCTTTCAGAACATGGTTAGAAAAAGGAGGCCAGTGCAAGATTATATATATAATATATATTCCATTTCTAGACCAGCAAGTCTGGCCCTAAGCAAAATTAAAAAATAAATCAATGTCTTCCCTGGTTCCAAGCTCCCTTCCTGTGGTTCTCTTCTTGTTTGGTTTGCAAAGATACAAGGATGACACCTTGGGTACTTTATTCAGATAGTCGCTATGCCCTCTGCACTTTCCTGCCACTAATTCTTTTCACCCCATGTACTTAGACCCTGGTATCACCTAGAAGGCTATTAACATATGAACTTGGAAATGGCATGACTAGATCATAGTGATTTTTTGTATGTGTATGGGGGTATAGTGTGCATGTGAATGTGTGTTGCATTGTGTGTATGTCCACATGTGAGGGTACATGTGTATGTATGTGCACATGTGTATGAAGGCCAAGGTTAGGTGTCTTACTCTCCACCTTATTGAGAGAGGATCTTTCACCAAAACTACAGCATCCCAATTCTGCTACGCTAGCTAGCCCAAAAGTCTTGAGATGTCTATCTCCTCAGTGCTGGGATTACAAGTGTTTCTAGCTTTCACATGGGTGCTGAGGTTTTGAATGCAAGGTTTCATGTAAATACTTTACTGATTGAGCCACCTCTCCATTCCCATAGTATACTGATTTTGTGAGTTAATCTAACATTTTCCAAGAATGTAAGGACAAGCAATGCTAGGTTTCTGGAAACTCAGAAGGACTATATATGAACAAGATAAGCTTTTCTATCCCCCCAGTCATGTTCAGAAGACAGTTTCCACCTTTGATTCACCCAGAAACTCAGCTAACCTAAGCAACGAGGCAAGGACTTTAGCACCTCCTTTCAGGCCTGGCAGTGCAAACAGGCCGACCAGTCCTTCCATTCCCACGCACAGGACAACATTACTGTACAGCCAACTCAGCCATGAAAGCAAATGGATAAATTCATTACATGGAAATGATTTTTGACCAATTGGACTAAGCTGACCATTTTGTTTTAATACAATTGGAAAAGAAACCAGTATTAATTTTTGGCTTTTCCCTTTTGTTTTCCACTCGGCTTCTGTAATGCCCATTCAGCACTCACCATGAGGCTCAATTAAAATGAGCTCATAACAAAACAGCAATACAAAATACAACAGCATCAATTTTCCTCAGAAACATAAAGGGATTGTTGTCTCATGCCATTCATATCCCTACCCTTAAAACTGTTTTGGCTATTTGAGGGTTTTGTTTTTTTTTTTTGTGCTTCCAAATGAATTTTAGGATTTTGGTTTTCTATTTCTGTGAAGAATGCCATTTAAATTTTAATGGGGATTGTGTTAAATGTGGAGATTGCTTTTGGTAAGATTGACATTTTCACAATATTGATTCTTCCAATCCAAGAACATGGGATGTCTTTTCATTTCCTAGTGTCTTCTGCAATTTCTCACCTGAGTATTTTAAAGTTCTCATCGTAGAGGTCCTTCACTTCCTTAGTTAGGTTTTCACTTCCTTGGTTAGGCTTATTCCAAGGTACCTTATTTATTTATTTATTTTTGAGGCAATTGTGAATGGGAGAGATTCTCTGATTTCACCATCCACATGTTTACTAATAGTATATAGAAAAGCTACTGATTTCTGTGTGTTTATTTTGTATCCGGCTACCTTGCTAAAAGTGTTTATCAGCTTTAGCAGTTTGCTGGGAGAGTCTTTAGGGTTCTTTATATAGAGAATCATATCATCAGCAATTAATAATAATTTTATCTCTTCCTTTCCAATTTGTATCCCTTTTATGAGTGTCTTTTGCCTTATTGCTATAGCTAAGACTTCCAGTACTATATTAAATAAAAGTGGGGACAGTGGACACCCTTGTCTTATTCCTGAAATTAGTGAAAAGGCTTCCAGTTTTTCCATATTAAGTATTATGTTTGCTGTAGGTTTGCCATAAATAGCTTTTATTATGTTGAGATATGTTCCTTCTATTCCCAGCTTTTGTAGGACTTTTACCATGAAGATATTTTGCATTTTGTTGAATGTCTTTTTTGCATCTATTGAGATGATCATGTGATTTTTGTCTTTTAGTCCATTTACATAGTGTATTACATTTATTGATTTGCATATGTTGAAC
The DNA here is from genome assembly GCF_020740685.1 of Jaculus jaculus. NCBI lineage: Eukaryota > Metazoa > Chordata > Mammalia > Rodentia > Dipodidae > Jaculus > Jaculus jaculus. The sequence continues at coordinate 107,007,516 of NC_059104.1, forward strand.
CATTTCTGCATCTCTGGGATAGAGCCTACTTGGTCAGGGTGAATAATCTTTCTGAAATATTCTTGTATTCTGTTTGTCATGTTTTATTAATTAATTTATTTTTATTAAATAGTTTTGTACTCAGTGAATACAGTCAAGTTGGTACCATTGTTAGGCTCATCTATGTCCTACCCTCTCCCCTTTGCCCCTCCTTGTTGAGGGATATGGGTTATGTATTGTGGAGTTAGTCCACAGTTATGGGTAGGAGAAATGTCTTCTGCATAGTGTGACCCAATGTATGGCTCTGACATTCTTTCTGCCCGCTTCCACAAAATTTCCCTGAGCCATTTTGGGTTCGCCAATATTTTGTTGAGAATTTTTGCATCTGTGTTCATGAGGGAGATTGGTCTGTAATCTTTTTTTCTTTTTTATTTTTTGTTCTGTCTTTGCCTGGTTTTGGTACCAGGGTGATGCTGGCTTCATAGATGGAGTTTGGTAGAATTCATTCCTTTTTTTTTTTTAATTTTATGGAAAAGTTTGAGAAGCAGTGATGTTAGTTCTTCCAGGAAGATCTGGTAAAATTAACCAGTGAATCCTTCTGGACCTGGACTTTTGTTTTAGTTGGGATACTTTTTATAACTACTTGGATCTCCATACTTGTAATAGGTCTACATAATCAGGTTATCTCATCTTGATTTAATTTTGGTAGGTCTTATGAATCAAGGAAAGTAACCATTTCTGCCAGATATTCAATTTTAGAGGCACATATATTCTTCAAGTATGACCTTATGATTTTCTGAATTTCTTTGGTGTCTGTTGTAATGGAGCCTTTTCATCTCTAATTTTATTAATTTCTGTCTCTTCTCCCTTACTTCTGCTCAGATTTGCTAAGGTTTTATCAATCTTGTTTATCCTTTTAAAGAACCAACTGTTTGTTTCATTGCTTCTTTGGATTGGATATTTTTTGTTTCTATTTCATTAATTTCTGCCCTAATCTTTATTTCTTCCCATCTTCTGATTTTTATTTTTGCCTTGTTTCTTCTTTTCCAAAGCCGTAAGGTGAAGTAGTAAATTGTTTACTTGTGAACTCTCTAATTTCTTAACATATGTACTTAAAGCTATAAATTTCCCTCTTAGGACTGCTGTCATTGTGTCCCAAAGGTTTTGATTTGATGTATTCTCATCATCATTTGATTCTATGAATTCATTGATTTCCTTTTTGATTTCTTCAGTGACCCATTCATCATTCAATAGTGTACTGCTTAATCTCCATGAAGTTCTGTATGCCCTGTAGTTTTTCTTGATGTTGATTTATAGTTTAACCCCATTGTGGTCAGACAGAGTACAGAGATTATTTTAATTTTTATGTATTTGTTAAGATTTGCTTTGTGTTCTAATATATGATCTATTTTGGAGAACATTCCATGTGCTTCTGAGAAAAACATATATTCTGCACCATTTAGATTGAATGTTCTATAGATATCTATTAGGTCCATTTGTTCCATGACATCACTTAATCTAGATGTCTCTCTGTTTATTTTTTCCTGGGATGACCTGTCAATTGATGAGAATGGGGTATTGAAGTCACCCACTACAATTGTGCTTGGTGTTTTCTGTGCCCTTAAGTCTAATAGTGTTTGTCTGATGAAATTGGGAGCCCTCATGTTAGGTGCATATATGTAATATCCTCCTGTTGGAGTGTTCCTATAATCAGTATAAAGTGGCCTTTATCTTTCCTCACTAATGTTGGTTTGAAGTCTATCCAGTCAGATATTAGGATAGCAACCTCTGCTTGCTTCCTAGGTCCATTTGCTTGAAAGACCATTTCCCATCATTTCACCCTAAGACAGTGTTTATCGTTTATTGAGAGATGAATTTCCTACAGGCAACAAACAGCATGATCCGGCCTTTTAATCCAGTCTGCAAGCCTGAGTCTTTTGGTTTGGGCATTGATATTGAGTTATTATTGAAAGGTATGCATTTATTCTCACCATTCTTCTTGTTTTGTAGTGCTCTCTGCTTTCCCTTACTCTCTTGTTTTAACTGTTATTTGAGTATTGCTTATTTTTTCGGTTTACTCATGTGTGTGCTTTGCTTTTTCTTCAGTGTGAAGGATTCCTTCAAGTATTTTCTGTAGAGCTGGCTTAGTCGACATAAATTCCTTTAACCTGTTTTATTGTGGAATGTTCTCATTTTGCCTTCAATTTGGATAGATAGCTTTGCAGGATAAAATATTCTTGGTTGACAGTTGTTATCTTTCAGAACTTGTAATACATCATTCAAAGCCCTTCTGGCTTTTAAGGTTTGTGTTTAGTAATCTGCTGTGATATGATAGGCTTGCCCTTATAGGTGACTTGCATTTTCTCTCTAACTGCTTTCAATGTATTTTATTTGGTTTTCATGTTTAATAGTTTAATTATAACATGGCAAGGAGAGGTTCTTTCCAGGTTTTGTCTGTTTGGTGTTCTAAAAGCTTCTTGTATTTGCACTGGCATTTCTTTCCCAATATGGGGTAATTTTTCTTCAGTGATTTTGTTGAAAACACCTACTAAGTCTCTGGATGGAAATTCTTCTCCTTCTACTATACTCTGGGTTCTTATGTTTGATCTTTTCCCAGTGTCCTGGGTATCTTGAAATTCCCATTCGTACCTTCCTATTAGCTCTTTGTTGAACTGTATTAGATCTGCCACCTGGTCTTCTAGTTTAGATATTCTGTTCTTTCCTTCATCCATTCTACTGGTGAGGCCACAGAGACTTTTATTTGGCTGACTGTGTTTTTCATTGCTAGAATTTCTTCCTGGGTTTTCTTCAGTATTTTTATTTCCCTACTCATGTCTTATAATGACCTCAGTATTTCATTAAGCTGCTTTCCTATGTTCTCTTAGAATTCCTTCATGAGTTTGTTTGCTTTTGTAATTCCTTTTTCTTCTTTGATTACCTTGATTTCTTCTTTGATTTTTTTGAGTATAGATAAAAATATTTGTCAGGAATTTCTTCTAAAATAGTCCCATTGGCGGCCATTTCTAATGGATTTATAAATTTTGGTGGTATTATACTGACTTGATTCTTTGTGTTTCTTGTATTATAATGTTGTGATTTTTACATCCTGGGTTGATTTGATGCTTGGCTTTTCTATTAATCTGTGGTACTTTTAGATTTGGAAGTCAAACTTTATGTACTTTCAGAGTAGGAGTTTAAGGTGCCAAGTGTGGCTCTTTTACTCCAATCCAACTGCAAAAGTAATCCTAGGTGTTGAATTTGCCTGCTATTCAAGTATTCTAGTAGGCTGGGTGGAGTATTTTAATGGAAAATTCCAAAATTCAACTGAGCAATATGCATATTTAATAAAACCAGCACAGAGTATGCAAGTGAGGGGGATTGAAACAGATAACCTTATAAAGCCACAAACATTAAGGGTGTGTGTTGCTGTACACCCTTAATCCTGTCAGCTGGGAGGTTGAGATTTCGGTTCCGAAATGAGTTCCAGTTCAGCCTGAGTCTGAGTCAGACCCTGCCACCAATAATGACAGATGAACAAGACAAAGGCCCTAAGAATCTGAAAGCATTAAAGGCAACAATAGTCAACCCCCAAATGCAGCTTCATTGAAAATGGTTAACCCAGCCACAAATATGTAACCCATAACCTGCCCTGACATAGAGAGATTAGCCATTCCAGTGCAGGCCTATGTACCTGCTTTTTGGTCAGTTGGCCTCGTTACCTTTTGGGGTGGCTTTAAATCTCACAATGCCGAGTGCCCACCTTGATACCTCTGTGTTGTGCTCTGAATCTGGTGCTCTGATTAGCTGTGCTGGAGGTCCTGCCACTGGGAGCTGAAAGCATTCTCTAGAGGGTTGCAGTTCTGTCAGTTGGGGGATGGGAGTGTGCAGGAAGCCTGGAGTTGTACTGGAACTGCTCAGCTTGTCTCATATGTGTCTTGCTGTCTCTTCTTCAGACTTCTTGACTTTGCAGCGAGGCTTATGAGGTTGGAAAATCCCCTTGTTTGGTCTCTGCTTCTGCATCTGGGTTCTGAGAAGGTGCGCAGATCCACATTTGTCCTGGTCTGTGTCTAAGTCTGCAAGCTCATCAGTGGGATTCTGTCCCCTCTTTAATTAAAAAAATTTCCCTGTTTGAAATTTTCCTACATGTATACAGTCTATTTTGATTTTATTGGCCCTAATTACACTTTCTTATCTCCTTCATTACCATCATTCTTTTTCCTAATTAAGGGCCATCTTACTTTCATGCCTTTTTTAACTGAATTAAATTATGGTTACTTACCTAATCATGGGTATAAAGTTCTTTACCATGTGTATAATAGGCAACTGGGCAGTGGCTAGACCACTAATGAACCAGATTCTCCTACTTCCAGAGCCATTAGCTACCATTTGCTAGTCTAGGAGAGCATATATTGCTCCCCAATTGAAGGTGAAATATTGAAAGGTTCAATTTTGTGCTTGAAACTATAGCTGAGTTCATGAGTGTAACAGCCATGTCATACTCAAATGAAAGCATTTTGCAGCCTTCCCACCAACCTTTTGCTCTTACATTCTTTTTTGCCCACTCTTCTACATGGTCCCCTAAGCCTTGAAGGAAGTGGCTTAGATATTCTGAGTATACAGTAGGACCTTATTCTTAGCAATTTTGCCAACTTTACATCTCTGTGTTAACCACTGCCCATTGTAATAAGAAACTTCAGTGATTGAGTCTTCAAGCAATACTAATCAATGGGAACAAACACAAATATTTAGAAGGCAGTTTGACATGTTTACCATGACCACAGTAGTAAGTTTCTTTCTAGGGCCTATGTGCCTAGTAATAGGCTTTTGGCCAGGTTAACAGTATGAATTCCTTCCTTTGAACTGGGCCTCAAATCCAGTCAAAAAACAGTTTGTTACCCTCATAACATTCATGCCACTATTGGACCAGTGGGCATATCTTTCCTATCAGGTCAGTTTTGGAATACAGAGTCCATAGCTAAGTAATAATGTTGATATTTTTTCTCCCCCAGAAACTTGTCTAGTATCTTCTGATAGAAAACCAGCTGGGAAGAAGCTTCCAGCTTAGTTTCTCTATGTCCTGCAACCAAAACATATGTCCAGCACTATAATCTAGTTTTTGTGGGTGACTGAGAGCAATGGCAATAGCTCATATTGTTTTAGGGGCCCCTGTAGAGTCCCCGACCAAAGACATTTGGGGAGGTATTTCAACCCTGGCACTGATTTTACAACTCATAACCTGCAGCTTCTGGGAGCAGCTTTATCCACTTACATGGAGATCTTCATTCAGATGCTTTTAAAATATTATGTTTTAATTGGCTTACCAATTACTGTATAGCTTATTCACATGTCTTTAATTTTTATTTATCCTCTCCTCCCCTTTTTAGCAAAGAAGCAGTCACTTGGGTTTCAACTATTTTATTTTTAGGTTTGTTTTCTGCCATAAGGAAACATCTTTTGAAAGTTCTTCTTAAACTCTGTTGCTGTGTGAAGCTCTGAATACCTGGGTAGGTTTTGCTCATCTCCCCACCAGTTCTAATACTATTTTTTCTACAGGTTTTTCTGGAAACTACTTCTGGTTACATTACATAATATTTATAATTTCTATATTTTTAGATATTTCTTGTTTTAACTGAAAAATTTGTTAATATTAAATTAAATATTTTATTTGTTTACTTATTCTAGTTTGTTGCTGGAGAAAACAGAAAACAGGAGCAAGTTCTGAGCTAAACCCACATGACCACACCAGTTGTTCTTTCTGCCAATAGGTTTGAGAAGGCCAAGGCAAAGACCTGTGTATTTTACTATAACCACTTAAACCAATAAACTCTTTTCTTAGAAGACAAGTTATATATTGAAAGAGCTGGTAGTCAGTGGAGCAGAAAGCTAAAGCAGGTAAAGACAGATTCCAAAGGGACAGAGAGATACTGAGTCAAGAGAAAATTAGCTGCTACAGAAATTCTACCAATGATTCCACTTAGGCTCTTCCTGTTACCTGTTGGGATGAGGTCCTCAAGCTATCTCACATACTCCAAACACAGCAGCACTGTGACCCAGAACTGACAGTTTTCCAAACTTAGCATGCATGGCCTGTGACAGCCAGATTTTGTTTCTACTTCCTTGACTAGGTTAGCATTCCTCTTTGCCTTCTTTCTCCAATTAAAAAAGAAAAGGCTGGCTGGAGGGATGGCTTAGCAGTTAAGGCATTTGCCTTCAAAGCCAAAGGACCTAGGTTCGATTTCCCAGGTACGATAGCCATATGCACAAGGGGGCACATGCATCTGGAGTTCATTTGCAGTGTGGATAGAGACCCTGGCGTTCCCATTCTCTCTCTCTCTCTCTCTCTCTCTCTCAATCTCTCTCTCCCTCCCTCCCTCCCTCCCTTCCTTTTCCTGTCTAATAAATAAATAAAGATAGTTTTTAAAAGGCAATGGATAGTCTACCCACAGCATTTGGTAGCCTCTTCAGTTTGCATGGATTTTAGTCAGAGGCCAGATGACTCAACACTTTACTTCAGCTTCAGTTCCATATCCCTTTGCATTTCTCACTATGCACTAGGCCTCCCCAGTAAGATGTCACCAACAACCCTGACTGTTCCCACAGTTCATTTCATTATTTCCTCTCATCTCCTACTCATTGTTTCAGTCTAAAGGTGGATTATTGTATATGTTTCAGTAGATGCATGAAAGCATACATATGTGATGTGGTTTTTCTATTCATAGAAATGTGCGATAAAGTTAGTTTGTAAGTTATGTAGAGTAAGAGAGTAACAATAGCAATAAATGAGAACAGTTGGGATAATATATAAAGTACTGTAATAAAAGGTATATGAATGTGCTCTCTCTGGATATATGGGTTACTTTCTCATTTTTAAAACAAAATGCCTTACTAGAAATAGTTTAGGGAAGAAAAGACTTTATTTTGGCTTATAATTCCAGAGGGTAGAGTTCATAATAGTGGAGAGAGCATTTCAGGGGCAGGAAGCCGACATCAATCACAATGTCACGTCAGCAGTGAGAAAGGATGGAGAGCCTAAGACATGGAACCCAGCCATAAAACCTAAAAGCCCACCTTCTATGACATAATTCCTCCAGCAGGGCTCTACTTCTTAAAGGTTCCATGACTTTCAGAACAGTGCCACTAGCTGGGGATTAAACACCTAAGCTTACAGGAGTAATTTTATATTCAAACAACCACACTCAAAATATCTTATCCTACTGTATTCATCTTTCTTCTTATGATGATGTGAGATGATAAAATGTCTACATGATGAAATGAAGTAGGTGAATGATGTACACATTATGTCACAGCATTAGACTGCCACGTAAGGGTTTCTGGAACACAGCCTTGTAATAATCTGACTGAGACTAAATGACTAAGAAGGTATACAATGTGGATATCTTGGACAAAGTGATGACTGACATTCCAGGCAGGACAGAGAAGCATAATACAATGTTTCATCACACTACTCAGAATTGTATTTAACTTAGAACTTATGAATTATTTACTTATTGAATGTTCCACTTAATATTTTTAGATCATGACTGACTACAGGTAACTGAAACAGTAGAGAGTAAAACTTAAATAAGAGTGAATTCCAAGATTATATATACCAATTTTCAGCCCCTCTTCCTCAAAAATTGGTACTGATAACAGCTCTATGAAAGAGACTGCTAACACTTGCTAATATCTATGTTGCTTTCTCCCTCCTGAGAATACAAGTGAATTTTATTTTCTCATCTCCTTTACAGTTTAGCATGACAGAAAAAGCTAAGTGAAGTTGATGATGCCTACCAAGCCTGACTAATGAAATGAAAGAAGCCATGCATCCACAGGTGATCTGTCTGGCCAGTGGAATGGTGAGGAACAAAGAACTCTAATTGCCTGAGCTTGAACTCTGACATCCATGAGAAAGCAAATATTTTAATTACCTATTATCACTTTTTACTTAAAAGTTACTTTTTTTAATTTTTTGTTCATTTTTTATTTATTTATTTGAGAGCGACAGACACAGAGAGAAAGACAGATAGAGGGAGAGAGAGAGAATGGGCGCGCCAGGGCTTCCAGCCTCTGCAAACAAACTCCAGACGCGTGCGCCCCCTAGTGGGACCTGGGGAACCGAGCCTCGAACCGGGGTCCTTAGGCTTCACAGGCAAGCGCTTAACCGCTAAGCCATCTCTCCAGCCCTTAAAAGTTACTTTTAAAAACATGGCTTGAAAGTAGAACTATTAGAGACTGAGAAGAAATGCAGCTTATCATGTGAAGCCATCAATATTGTGGATGGAGCTGTTTACTAACAGCAAGGGAGTTGGCCATGAGGAATATACTTCTTTCCATTCTCCTATACACAGTTTAACTAAAATTGATCTATATTTTACATATTTGTGAAATCACATAATATGTATATAAATCCATATGTATTAACATAGAGAGTGATAGTTATTGTTAATATTGGCATAACAAATTACATGTATAACCCTAATAACCTTCTCCAAACTTATTTTATTACAGTTTGTTTTTTTCATAGCATGTCTTTCATTTATCATACAACAGTTTGAGAAGTGCTGTTTTCTATGACTCCCCATAACCAGCTTAGTACACTATCTTCTCACTTTTTAATGAGGTAAGTGTAGGTCACATAGACATAGTCATAGATCTCCAATTTGTTCTTGTATATCATAATCCTATATAGCAACTGTAAATTATTCTCAGATGTTCACTGTAAAATGCATTGAGTAATCCTGAGATAAAATACCACCATGTTAGCATGCAAATAAGATGGGAACAGGAGTTGAAAGTTACAACAGGCTAAAAGTAATGCATTTTCACCTTCAATATAGAGTTATCATTCTGAAATAATTAGTAAAACTTATTCAATGGGGTAATGTCTACATTATATCAATGCAGGCATTTTATTTTTTAACTTTTTTGTTTATTTTTATTTATTTATTTATTTATTTGAGAGTGACAGACAGAGAAAGGCTGATAGAGAAAATGGGCATGCCAGGGCCTCCAACCACTGCAAACGAACTCCTGACATATGCACCCCTTTGTGCATCTGGCTAACGTGGGTCCTGGGGAATCAAGGCTCGAATCGGGGTCCTCAGGCTTCACAGGCAAGTACTTAACCACTAAGGCATCTCTCCAGCCTAACACAGACATTTTAATAGTAAAACTCCATTTAAGCATATGGTATCATATAGTATAAGAGATAAGGAAGTTTTAATGACAGTCAGGAGCTATTCAAAAATTCCTTTCAGTTATGGAGAGATTGCTTAGTGGTTAAGGCACTTGCCTACAAAGCCTACAGACCCAAATTTGATGCCCCAATACCCATGTAAGCCAGATGCATAGAGTAGTGCATGCATCTGGAGTTCTCTTGCATCTACTGCAGAGGATGGAGGCCCTGGCATGGCCATTCTCTCTCTTTCTCTCTCTCGATCTCCTAAATAAATAAATCATAAAATATATTTTTAAAACTTCTTTTCATAATAAACAACTGAGATGGGAGGAATCAATAGAACACTAGAGAGAGGAGATGGGGAAATGAAAGGACAGTTCTCTTTCTTATTCCATCTTGGTTAATATCTTTAGCAAATGTTTTCCTCCATGGTTCAAGAGACCAATAGATAGCATGTGCTTCTGTGAGTCTAAGTCCTCTACATAGCCTAACATTATTCTGGCTCTTCCCAAATGATCCTATGTTCTGGACTCTGAAAACAAATTTTTTCCTACTGTTGTTATAGCCCTACCTAGGGTAGTTATGGTTTCTACTCTCGTTTGTCTCTAAATATTCTACTCTTCTGTTTCATTCCTACCTACACCTTACAAGTTATTTCCACTAAATTTACAGGGTATGAAAAGTCCCAAGCAGCCTTTCCTTCCAACTGGATAATGATCAACATAATGGAAAATGAAATGCATAATGTATTTTAAGAAATTAGTAATGAGCCATGTCCTGATCCATGATAGATTATCAATAGTATGACTTTAGTGTAGCAATAGCCAATAGATGATTGAAAAACACATGAAATACACTAGAAGATAATAAACAGAAGAGGTGATCAGTAAAAATATCACTAAGAATAGTCTTGGTTTGTATAGTGATTGATATTCCATGGGTACAAACAACATTGTCATAAAATCAACATGAAATGATGGCATAAAAATGCATGATGAGAGGAAAGAGAGCTAGTCTGCCATAGTAATTGAGTCAGAATGCTTGAACTAGAACTCAAATTCCTTGGTTCACTAGATATAGGAGTTTTGTCAAGGTTTCTTTCTCTTATGCTTGCATTTCTTCATCTACAAATGAGTGAATGAATATATTCATATGATGAAATATATGAAATAATCCATGTGACCTCTAATGACATATTTGGCACACAATAATCACCAAACTATTGTCATTTTTAATCACCATTATTATATCATTATTGTTCCTACTAAGTTTTAGAACTAATATGAGTTAGTAATAGAATCCCAGTGCATAAAATAGGCTATTCCTATGTGAATCAGAGGTTGCTGATATAAGTATCTCTCACTATAATACTCTTAGAGATGAAAATTGTCTTTTTAACATGAAGATGTATATAATTTTATCTAGATACTCTTAGCAAGCTTGCATCATATTGAGAAGAGAAGATGGGAGTTGGCAATGCTTACCTTCTAAGTCTAGAGAAAGATTGAAGAAAAGTTGCAAGACTCTCCTAAGGAAATCGAAATAGGACCTTGCTCCTTGTAGCAGGCATTAGCATTGTTCTCCAAAATAATTCAAGTCTCTCCACTGTATCCTGACTTTTTAATTACTATGTAGAGTAAGGTGATAAAATTTGACAAATGAAAACCAGAATGAAAATCCTTTCTGCAGGATAGGGTCTATGTTCCCCTAGTGCCTCAGCCAGCAAATTTAGGATAGATGCTGTTTTTCTTGTCTGGATTCCTAAGTGACCATGATGGTTGGAAATGCATCATAAGGAAGATATGCACTAAATCACTGATATTTGGGCATTATTTATTTCTATATCATCACTGAAGCTATTGTGTTTTGTAAACACAGGAACTAGAAACTTGGCAAGAAATAATGGCACAGATTACTACTCTTCCAGTCATAACAGATCCATCCCAACCGTAATTATTTGGTCATTTAATATTTTTCCATGGTGAAAAGCAAATAAGTCTCTAGTACTAAAATGACTAATGGACACATCTTCAGAGGGAGAGAGAAAGGAGTTGTTGGGATTAAGCTTTATACAGTGAGCAGCTTTCAAAAGAGATAGACCACAACAGGCATAGCAAAAAAAGTTAAGAAAGGGAGGGAGGGGGGACTTAATTGGATAGTATTGTATATACGTAAGTAGATGAACAGATTAATGGGGGTGAAAAGGCCTAAGTGAGGCCAGGGGAAGAGATTGAATAAAAGAAAGGTGGAGGGAGGGCTAATGCTAATTGAAATCTAAGAGGATATATATAAGTCACATGAATACTTACTTTTTTGAACAATGGAACACTAAGGAGCCATAGATTGTTTCTAGAAAATTTTCAGTGCCAGGGATGGGATACCCTCCAATGAGTTTTTGGCCTGGGAGGTTCCTGATGCCCCCAAAACATTACAGGCCTTTGCTGAGGCCCTTAGTTTCCAACCAGGAATAGATGATAAGACTCCACATACTTGGGCTGCAAGGTCACTGAGAAGTCCTGCTGGAACTAAACTTAAAACCTTCTCTATGTAGACTAGCTGACAGACAGCTGGAAAAAGCCATGCTGTATGCAGTTCAATGAGAGAGAGATAAATCACCAATGAAGATGCACAACAGTGGACACTGCAAGCCTTATATTTGACTAGCCAGGCCAAATAAGCCAACAGGTACTAATAGTGGCACATCTGTTATGGTGGAAACCAACTGCCCTCTAATTTGACTGGAGGTCCACTCCAAGGGAGGGAATTCATCCCTGATACTGAAAACCTACAACAGGGGTAGTCATGAGCCCTAGGGATGTAACATCTTCTGCTATCTAGCTAAATGTATATACTATGTTCACCAAACTTCCCAGTAAGCACTTCTCTTAATGTTCATACACTTATATTAAATTACTCTCACTTTTGGTTAGAGAACCTTCTCTTTTCAGATGGCAGTGACCTTGGGATGATTCAGAAGGCACCATGGTGCTGAAAAGAAGTGAGTGAGGAGTGCTCAGCACTGAAATATCTCTATCACACCTTCCAAGGCTCAGGGTCCATTGCAAAGGAGGTGGCAGAAAGAATGTACGAGCCAAAGGAAGGGTAGGACACTTTACAATATGCTCCTCCAGACACAAAATGGCCTGGATATCCATGACCTCACAGCGCCTGACACTACCTACATAAGACCATCATAATAGGAGAAAAAGATCATGACATCAAAATAAAAGGGAGACTGATTGAAAGAGGGAGGGGATATGATGGACAGTGGAGTTTCAAAGGAGAAAGTGGAGGGAGGAAAGGAATTACCATGGGATACTGTTTACAATCATGGCAGTTGTCAATAAAAAAAAAAAAAACAAAACAGGTTCAATTCCCTAGGACCCACGTAATCCCAAGGTGTCACGTGTGGTGTCTAGAGTTCAATTGCAGTGGCTAAAGTCTGGGCATGCTCACGCTCTCTCTGTCTTTCTCTCTGAAATAAAAATAAATAATTTTTAAAAGGAAATTAAGAAAAGAATATAGACCCAGGTATTTGATAAATTGGGTAAAAATGTTAAAATTTTCTAAGAGGAAAAAAATAAAAGATGTCATAGTTTTTGTTATAATTATGAAGAATATTTCAGGTAGGACAAAACAGGCATGAAAGGAAGACACAAGATGATTTCACTGATAATTCTACCAAATTTTTAGGGAAGAAATTATATTAATTATCTATACTTTCTTCTAGAACACAGAAGCACCAGAAATATTTTTCTAATTCATTCTAAATGCTAGCATTATGGTTTTTATTATTTAGTTTTGTACTCAGTGAATACAGTGAAGTTGGTACAAAAAAACATGCCAAGGGCTGGAGAGATGGCTTAGCGGTTAAGCGCTTGCCTGTGAAGCCTAAGGACCCCGGTTCGAGGCTTGGTTCCCCAGGTCCCACGTTAGCCAGATGCACAAGGGGGCACATGCGTTTGGAGTTCGTTTGCAGAGGCTGGAAGCCCTGGTGCGCCCAATCTCTCTCTCTCCCTCTATCTGTCTTTCTCTCTGTGTCTGTCGCTCTCAAATAAATAAATAAATAAAAATTAAAAAAAAAACATGCCAATATCTCTTATAAACATAAGTGTAAAAAGGTCACTAACAAAATTGAGCCAATTAAATTCAGTAATGTAGAAAAACAATTATATACCACCACCAAGTGGTATTTATCCCATATACTGATTTGAAAAAAAAATTCAGTATCTCTATCTATCTATCTCTCTCTCTCTCTGTCACTCTCAAATAAGTAAATAAAATTAAAATTAAAATATTTTTCAAAAAAAATCAGTGAATAAGGTTAACGGTCACAAGTCAAGGCCTGCATACGCAGAGTGAGTTGAAGATAAGCCTGGGTAATTTATTAAAACCCTAATTTAAAATAAAAATAAAAAGATTGCTGAAGATACAGTTTAGTGGTACAAAGCTTGCCTAGTACATGCAAGTATTTAGATTAATAGCTACGAAAAAGAAAGGAAGGAAGGAAGGAAAAAAGAACAAAAGAAAGAAAAGAAAAAAGTTGGAAAAGAGAGGAAAAGAAGAAGGAAGAATGGAAATCAATGAATATAACCCATCACATCAATAGGCTAATAAGAAATATCTAGAACATTTGTCTAATATGTGCAAGACTCTAGGTTCAATCTACAGTCTAGATCAATAGATGCAAAGATAGATAAATAGATAGATGATATATGAACAAATAAATAAAACACATAAGCATCTGTCATGATACAGCAGAAATTAGGATAAAAAATACTTAGAAACCTAAATACAGAAGAGAATTTTGTCAACTTAATAAGAACATATACAACAGTAAAACAAAAAAAAAACCCTCAAAATATTCTGTAGCTAATATACTAAATAGTAAGAAACTAGCTTTCCTCCTATGACCAACAACAGTCAAGGAAGTGTTCTCTTTTTAAAAATTTTTATTTATTTATTTTTATTTGCACTTTTTTGATTTTTTATTAGTTATTTACACAGTGTGTATATAGCTATGTTGGTACCTTGTTAGTCTCCTTCCTGTCCTCCCCTTCTGCAGGGACCCTCCACCTTGGGGAATGTGAGTCGTGCATTGTGGGTTAGCCATCAGTTATGGGGAAGAGGCAATGTGTGCCTCTGTGCAAAATGTCCCAACATGTGGCTCTAACAATCTTTCTGCCCTCTTTTCCGTGAACTTCCCTGAGCCATGTTGTGTTCCTTTTAGGTCTACTTCAGTTATGAGGTCTTGGGAGCTTCTGTGTCTCTGGATATCTTTTGGTAGAAATTGAGTGCTTTCTGTGTCTATCTCCTTCACCCTTGTGCTGGTACCAGGTTCACCAAAGGAAAAAAAAAAACAAAAAAAAAACCAACACTCTTGCTAATTTCCTAAATTACTTCATGGTTTCAGCTGGGGTCCTGGTGAGGTGGGAAGTGTTCTCTGACCATTCCTTTTCAGCCTCATGTTAGGAGTACTAGCTAAAAGACAAGAAAATAAAAGTAAACACAGAATGCAGAAGAAGAAACGAAATTTTATTCACAGATAACATGATTGTGTGCATAGAAACTTCAAAAAGAGCAAGTAGATTCAAAAGTCATGTGGAAAAATTTAATTTTTTATAATATTCAAGAATATGTTCATAATATATATGTATAAACAGATTGTTAAGACATTAAAAGGACACAGGGTAGTGGATAGCTGTGAATATAGTCAGACTTACTTAAAACATTATTAGATTTTTGTGATTCATTTTTGTAACTGAACTGTGTGGTTCTCAAACATGAATTTTGTAGATGACAACATTGTCACAATGTCACCAGGTTGAACACGCCTGCATGGATTCACAATGAAAAATAGAAGCTAAGGAAGTTATGATAATATGGGTTCTTACTATATAGTGTCAAATAGAGTACAGTTTTATGTTCTCTCCCACACGTAAGGTAACTAACCATCATTCAGAATTCCAGAGTTACCATTCTTTCCCATCCAATATTAACAAAACATACATATTTAAAATCTTGGCTATTTAAGTGTTATATTAAAAGTATTATTTTGTCATTAAGAAAGCTTCAATGTCTTTCAAAAGCTGAAAGCATTCAGAATATGTTTTCTGCCCACACAGACTTAAACTAAAGTCAGTAACAAAAATATCCAGAAAAATCTAGCTGCATAGAAATTGAGCACTATGCTCAGTTAAAAGCTATGACTAAGGGAGAAATGCAAAAGAAAACAAAATATTTTATGCTGAATAACTATGAAGATGACATATAAAATATAAATTTTTATGAAACACTTAAAGCAAACATTGAGGTAAATTATCAGCTTTATAAATTCATATTATAAGATGAATGCAGATGATCATGTAATTTTTCATTTCCCTAACCTAATAAAGAAACTAAAAACAAATGTATAAAGACTAGAAGAAAGAAAATGTCATATATGGTGCAATGCATTTGTTATTCAAGCAACTCAGGAAGCTGAGGGAGGAAGACTAAAAGTTCAAGGCCTGCATGAACAACACTGTGAAACCCAATCTCAAAAACAAAAATTTAAAAAACAGAATAAAAAGAAAAGAAAGTAGAGGAAGGAAAATAATAATGATAAATTATCAAACAAAGAAGAAAACAACAGACTCAAATGTCTCCTTGAATGACAAGTAAAATATTGATCAATCCAGAAGAAAAAAAGATGCAAAACAAATTACTAGTAATAAAAAAGACATAACTTCAGATCTTCCATACATAAAAAGTGAAAGCACATTACATATACCTTTACACTAAAATAATTGATGGAATTTATTTAAAATAGAAGTCTCTCAGTTACTTTGGTTGCTCAGGCTTAGAAACTAATAGGAAAAGAAAAAGTCTTAATAGAAATAATTAATTTGAACAATTGTCTTTCCATTTAAAATATGTTTTAAAATGTTCCCTTAGGTCCAATGGATCTCAGGTGAGTTCTTCTAATTGATGAAGGAAGCAATGGCACAATCTTACACACAGTCTTCAAAAGAATGGAAAATTATCAATAGATGCTTTAGAGGGAATATAGGAAAGCATTTCTACACTCTTGAAATAGTATCCCAAAAAATGCAAATCATAAATTAAATTTTAATAAAGTGAACTTCATTAAAATTAAAATTTCCCATTCATCATAAGATACAACTAAGGTAATAAAAAAGCAATTCCTAGATGGGAGAAGATGTATACAGTATGTATGTGTGAGAAAAAGCAGAAACCTGTAATGTGAAAAATTCATAAATTAAAAGATGAAACTGTTGAAAAGCCAATAGATAAACTAGACTAATAAAAGGTAACAAAATATTTTACCCTTGAGAACATCCCAGAAGTCTATTAAAATTGGCATGAACAGACAAATCAAAGAAAATGTACAGATAGCAAATGACTACCTGAAAGAATACACAAATATTAGTCATCATGGAAATGTAATTAAAACTATATGGAATGTCAAGATACATCTACAAATGGCTAACATTTTAAAAATAGCAAGACAATCAAATGCTGGTGAAGATGTGGAAAAAAACTCATGCAGTGCTGGTGAGACTAGAAAATAACACAAGTATTCTGAAAAAAGCTTGGAAGCTAATTATAACAGGCATTTTCCAAGCATTTATCCAAGAAAATATAAGCCTATGTTCACCTAAAAATGTTTTCACAAATGTTTTTTCAGAATATCTTTGTGCATAATAGCCAAAAACTAACAGCAGCACAGATGTCCATCAGTGGATATATGAATAGCAAAACTGCAGTATATACAAACCTCTTACCACTACTGAGTGGTGATATTCTTAAAGGAACAGTGTTAGCAAAAAATACATGAGTCTGCCAGTTTCCACAAACTTCTTAATACAGAAGACTTATGAGACTGCAACCCCTTTTATTAAATAGACCAAGATACTTAGGAGGAAAACATCTAGACATGACAGACGCAAAAGAACACAGTATTTTGGCAAAAATAAATAAATAAAAGAGCAAGCATTTTGAACATAAGGGGCTACAAGCCAACACATCTCCTTTATTGTGCTGTTGGCATCAGTGGTGATGGTTCAAAGTAAGGACAAGAGCACTGTGCTTTAGTACTTGACATGCACAGGATGTAAAGAAGTTGTAAGTTTCATTCTGTCATTTTGCATGAATTTTGCCCTCTCCCCACACTCCTGCATGCCTTTGAACCTCAGATCCCCTTTTGGTGAGCTCTTCCTTTCCTCCATAGGTTAGCCAGAAGATGTTTTGTTCCTAAAGAAAGTAATAGATCACTGCCACATTAAAACAACACGATTTTATTTATTTATTTTTATTTATTTATTTGAGAGTGACAGGGAGAGAGAGAGAGAGAGAAGCAGATAGAGAGAGAGAGAGAATGGGCACACCAGGGCTTCCAGCCACTGCAAACAAACTCCAGTTGTGTGCGCCCCCTTGTGCATCTGGCTAACATGGGTCCTGGGGAATCAAGCCTTGAACCAGGGTCCTTAGGCTTCACAGGCAAGCGCTGAACTGCTAAGCCATCTCTTCAGCCCCAAACAACACGAATTTAAATTAATCTCTTAACGAATGAAAATATTGTCTTGTTAGTGAATATTTAAGAGCTGAGTTTTCTACATTGAAGAAAATTTAATGAAGAAAAATAAATCAGTTCTATAAAATATCCATGAAAATTCTGTCCCAAAATATTTGATGCTTGCTGAACAGAAACTCAACATAAAACTAGAAAAGGACCGTTGTTGGTTACATACATCAAATTCTCCCTAAATTAATAATGCTTATGCCATTTAAACTATGCTGACTTCACTCTCCACTGGAGGATCTATTCTTTTTCAGAAGGTAGCAAGACCCAAGGGGATAAACTATCACTCACAATTCAGCCAAGTGAACACTGAAACCACAGAAGAATTGGGGAGATGAGCAAGAATGTTGCTTCCATGCTGAACCTGATAATCAGTGCTAGGGTGAAGGAGTAGGCCCTGAGGATACTCAACACCTATCAAAGTAGAGATCCTGAGACTCCTAGGAGCTCATCACTGAAGTAGACTTAAAACTTACCCACCACAGCTAAGGGAATCTTGTGGAAGAGTGGGCAAAAAGACTGTCAGAGCCACAGCTTGAGACATCATGCCCAGACTCCCCCCAAATAACTGACTGTTCCTCCCACAATGCATAAACCACAACCCCATGAGGAATACCTGCAATCCCACTGAGTAGTGTCCCCAATGGAATGGGGCCAGGGACAAGGGAAAAGAGGGTACCAACACATGATGTATCCATACAAAATATGTTGTTAATAATAAAAAGAAAAAAACTTGAAAAGGAGATGTAAGTCCAGATTCTCAAGGTTATGAAAAGGCAAATATTACATTTCATCATTCATACAGAATATTACAATCCAAGGGAAAGACTAGACTGCATCATGGTGCCCAGGCTAAAACCTATTTTCCTGTTCCTATTCTAATCTCAGTGACTCTCAAAAAGTCCAGAGGTAAGCAAGTCATTCTCAGAATACCAGAACCAAAAGAGACTCTGGAAATCATTTGCTGCACAATAAATGTAAAAAGTAATCATAATCAGTATCTACTATCCAGACATGCAGAAAATTAAGAATAGAAGGCAGCTTGTGTAAAAAGGCTTCTAATATCTTAATGCATGCTAATTTAGAGTTCATTTGAAAAATGGACTGAAGTCATCAACTACAATGGATTCACGATATAGTCTGCAGGAAACCATTAGCGCAGTTACTGCAGAGACCAGCTTAGGTACAACCACTTTCCAGCCAGCCATCTACAAGGACCTGAGCAAAGTGTGCTATACACTGAGTCATTTTGTGCCTTTCTTCAGCTTCATGTTCTTTCAGGTCACCTTCCTCTTCATTTCCAGAGCTACTTTATCAGGCTTTTCAGCTGATCTTACCCACAGGAAACATACATAGAGGGAGAAGTGTGAAGGCTTAGATTACTTTCAATGCCACAGGACCTGTAATCACCTGTGATGGATCACCTAGATTAATTCAGCCTAGTATGCCTGTAAAGGATTATTTTGATTAGCCTAATTGAGGTAGGAAGATACATCTTAACTCAGGGGGACACCATTGCACTGGCTGGGGTTCTGAACTACATACAACAGAGCTAAGTAGCAGCACTCATCTGCTTTCTTGCTGTTGGACTAAAGGTGACCAGCTACTGTCACCACACCTTCTTTGCCATTATGGACTGTAACCTGGAACTGTAAGCTGAAATAAATACTTCCTCCTCTAAACTGATTTTTGTCCCAGCAATAAGATCTTGACTCACACAAAAAGTTATTTTAAAAAATACTGGGTTGCAATTGAGAGATAGCTCAATTGGTGAAATGCTTGCTGTGCAAGCATGAGGACTTGAGTTCAATTCCCAGAACCCATGCAAAAAGCCTAGGTATGGTGACATGTGCTTGAAATCCCAGCATTTGGGTGGCAAAGACATGAGGATACCCATGGCTTGCTGTCTAGCCAGTCTAGTCTAATTGGCAAGCTCCAGGCCCAACAAGAGACCCTGTCTCAAAAAGGTGGACAACACCTGAAGAATGACACCTGACATTGTCCTCTGGCCTCCACATGTACACTCACCCTAATATATGTACACACCCACAAACAGGATAACACACACACACACACACAGACATTTACAAAATACTGGGTGGATTTATGTGACACTGAAGCCAGCCGCTGGTGGGCCTCAGAAGAGGCCAGATGTAGGACTCTGTAAAGCTTTGTGAAAAAGAAATTATAGAGGACAGGGTTAAACCCTAAGCCACTATTAGGTCGAGCCCTGTGTCATTTCCAACCCAATACCAAGTCTGGACTGAGTCAGGGTGCTATTTATGTCAATACCTGTGTCATTGCTTGTTAATTTGTGCAGACTTCAAATTGTGACAACACTGGTTGCTATGTACAAGATAGAAATTATGCTGCATGGAGGAGAGAGTATAAGAGAAGGTAATGGGAAGAATTTGTCATCATAATACATTATGTACATGTATGAAAATTGTCAATAAAAAAGTTAAAAAAGAAATGTTCTTGCAGAAATCAGTACTCTTGCTAAGAGAAGAATGCCTCCCCCAACAAAAAAAAAGCAGCTCCACATATATCTGAGTTAGTCCCTCCAAAAATGGGGCAGAGAGGCACAATAGGTTCAAGTGACTATTATGTTGTTGGATATTGGGATTTGTGGGCAAAAAATGTTACAGTATGTTTATTATTTCAGTTAAGAATTTTCTGAGCATCTACCATCTGCCAGACACACTCTGTGCTAGGTGCTAGAAATATGGGAAATACAACTAAGCTTCTGACCTTGGTGCAGTTGGAATCAGGGAGAAAGAGATGAAATTAAATAAATTATGTGTTCGCTTATTAACAGATGGGACAAGTTTAGCTGCATCACTTGAAAGTAAGGGGGTGGGAAATGATGCTGAAAGAGAAAGTGACTTTGCAAAGGTCAGTCAGGAAGATGAGTCAGTGGGCCATATGGTGAGAATCATGTTTTATGGAGAAAGATGTAACCCAGGTGACATGTTAGATCCTCTTTCTAGGAGCTATGGAAGCTCAGGAAAGGGACTCAGCCTCTTCCAGAGCCTCTGTTTCAGGAAGATGGGGACAGATGCCCATATGTCTTGGTTTTGTAATCATTAAATGAAGTAATGCATGTATTGCACTTAGCACTCAATAAATGTTACCTGTCTTTCTGTCATTATTATTGACAGTTACTACTGTTCTATTTTCTTAACAGTGAATCCAGTCCTTTCATCTCTGCACTCTACTCACTTGATATCATTTCATCATTTTTCTTCTTCCTAACCAAAAACTTTCCTGGAAAATAGGTCAGTCTTCAGCTAACTCTCACTACTAAAGCTTGTAAATGAAAGAGGAAGATTCAACAGTTCAGGAAGATTTCAACAGTTCTGGGGCTCATCTAGGCTTCCAAAAGGATGACAAAATATTCCCCTGAGGGCTTATTTAATTTGGTCCCCAGGCTTGTTCATAATTCTGACCATCTGGTACTCTATTTTTAATATTTCCACTTTGAGTGTTCTGCTTTTTAACCTATTCTAGGATTAGCCGCCCCCTTTCAACCACCTCCACTCTCTCTACCAACCCCTGATTTGTTTTCCTTGAGCATATTCCTTAGTATAATGAATATGTGATAGCCTATAACTATAATAAACCTAGAACTAAAAGATAGAGACATCTCAAGCCATACAAAAGGTCACTGCAAAATGCAGTTTTTCTATTTATACTCATAAGTAGCATTGTTCCATGTAACCAATGTAAGGGCATATGTTACAAATATGAATAAAAATTCAAGAATGAAAGCTTTTCCCATAAAGTCCTAAAATAATCAATCTCATCGACACTGGTCAGAGAGTTCTTTTAAAGACAAATTCACCTTGACCTGAACATTCAGGGTCTCTGTAATTCATCAGCCCTGGGCTGGCTACCTGAATTTACACCAATCAGGGTCTCCCTTCAATTGTAGTAGTTCTCTTTAAATAGTTTATTTACACAAAAACAATACATTACCAATGTATTGAACTAGGCCAGATTTTTTTCCTTGCTTGTTCCTATTTTTCTAATTCATCAACTTACATAGCTGAGAGTAGGGAGTCCAAAGATTAATACAGAGTACAGATATGATTTTCTGGGGAGAAAGAAAGGTATCTCCCTCCTTAGATTTCCCATTCATTGTCAATTAACTCTTATTTATTTATTTGAGAGCGACAGACACAGAGAGAAAGACAGTTAGAGGGAGATAGAGAATGGGCGCGCCAGGGCTTCCAGCCTCTGCAAACGAACTCCAGACGCTTGCGCCCCCTTGTGCATCTGGCTAACGTGGGACCTGGGGAACCGAGCCTCGAACCGGGGTCCTTAGGCTTCACAGGCAAGCGCTTAACCGCTAAGCCATCTCTCCAGACCCTAACTCTTATTTATATTGTTCCCTCATCATTTGTGAATGTTCTGTATCTCTGAATGTGGTTTTCATAAGCGTTTGAGTGAAAATCACAGAGGACATCATGAAGACAAGGGATGCAAAGAACCATATGGAATTTAGAAATATATTTTAAAATATTTTATGCATTTTCATTTATTTGAGAACGACAGACAGAGAAAGAGGGAGAATGGGTGTGCCAGGGCCTCCAACCACTGCAAATGAACTCCAGACGTGAGCGCCCCCTTGTGCATCTGGCTAACGTGGGTCCTGGTGAATCAAGCCTCGAACTGGGGTCCTTAGGCTTCACTAAGCCATCTCTCCAGCCCAGAAATATTTTATTTTTGAGGTAGGGTCTCACAAAAGCTGGAGCTGACCTGGAATGCACTGTGTAGTCTCAGGTTGGCCCCAAACTCTCAGCAATCCTCTTACCTCTGCCTCTCAAGTGATGGGATTAAAGGCGTGCGCCACCACACCTAGTGTGGAACTTAGAATGATGATGGGGCCTGGGAAGATGGCTCAGTGGATAAAGTGCTCACCTCTCAAGCCTGAGTATACAATCTTTACAGCCCATATAAAAATCTGGAAACTGGAATAGAAGAATGGCTTAGTAGTTAAGGCACTTGAATGCAAAGCCAAAGGATCCAGGTTTGATTCCCCAGGACCCACATAAGCCAGATGCACAAGGTGGTACATGCTGTGGAGTTTGTTTGCAGCGGCTGGAGGCCCTGGCATGCCAATTCTATCTCTCTCTCTCTCTTTCTCTTTCTCTCACACTCTCTCTGTCAACTAAGTAAATAGAAAATGAAATTAAAATACAAAAAAAAAATTCCAAAGACCACGGCAAGTTTGTGTCCCAATACACTGGGAAGTGAGGACAGGATTCATGGAGGCTCAGAGACTCATGGACCTGGAAAGCACAGCAGCAATGATAACAGCTAGAGCAGGAGAGACCTGACCTCAAACAAGATGAACCATGAGGACCAGGACCCAAAAGTTGCCTTCTGCCTCCACATACTACCCCACATGAATACACTTACATGCAAATAAGCACACTCACACACAACCATGCACATGCTCACACACTCACAGGCACTCACTCACAAGCATGCAAGCACTCACACACATGAGAACTCACATGAAGAAATGCGTACACTCACACAAAGAAACAAGTCTTGATAATGATGATGAAGATTGACATCTGTAAACAAAATGTCAACATTAAAATATCGCCTCTACTTTTGTAAGGCTTCTTTTATTTATTTATTTATTTATTTATTTATTTATTTATGTGGGGAGAGAGGGAGAATAGCCATGGCAGGGCCTCAAGTGACTACAAAGGCACTGCAGACACATGTGTCACCTTGTGCATCTGGCTTAAGTGGATCCTGGGGAATTGAACTTGAGTCCTTAAGCTTTGCAGGTAAAGGCCTTAATTACAAAGGCAGCTCTCTAGCTTTCATAAGGCTTCTTTTATATGACATGTCTTTTGTAAATATGTTATAAACACTTCATTCTTTCATTTCTGCACATCCCAGCCACTAGCCTAGGCAGACCAGAAATTATTCACACTTTCTTATAAGGAACTAAGGTTCTGAGAAGTAATAAAACTTGTTGAAGACCACACAGGTGGGAAATGTATGGGAAATAATCTGGACCTTCTTCCTTACTCAGTGCTTCTCTGTTGTACTATGCCCTTCTTAAGAGGTATGGTCAGTGCACACAGAGAAAGAGGATATGGTGTTTCAATCCAGAAGACATACTATAATCTTGCCCGTGCTACTTATAATGTTAAATAAATCATTTTTTCTGTCCAAAATGTAATAGCATATTGTTTGTGTTAGTTAGCTTTTCATTGTTGTGAAAAAATACATGAACAACAACTTGAAAGAGGAAGGATTTATTTTGGCTCATGGTTTCAGTTGGCCTTATGATGACGCAGAACATTATGGTGGAGGAGACCTGCTCACCTCATGGCAGACAGGAGGCAAAGAGAAACAATGAAAGAAAGGGAACAAGATGCATCCTTTCAAGGCATGTTCCCAATGACAAACTTCCTCCAATCAGGCCCCACTACCTAACAGTCCATTCAGCTAAGAATTCATCATTGGATTAACCTACTGATGGACCACCCACTCACACAAATCATAGGAAGTTTATATGTTGCTATTTGTGCCCTAAATGGCAAATTAAAAATCACTTGAAAATGTGCCAGCCAGCCTGCCCTCATACTGCTTTGATAATTGAAGACATGTACCAAGTTCCTGATCAGAGAAGCCACAAAGTAAGAGCTAATAGGTAATGTTTGATCATACAATAATGTTGAGTTACAATGGACCATATACAGGAAGCCATTTCTAGGAGGTCACATAAGATTCCCATAGCTAAGGCTGAGCTAAGCTGACCTTACATAGTTACCTAAAGACCAATACAATCTACCAGAAGAAGTGAGGCAGAAAACTCAGGTGACAACAGCAACATGACACTTCTCAGAACACCAGATAGTCCTTAAAAGAATAATTAAAGGGCCATGGAGGTGGTTCAGTTAACAAAGTGCTTACAATGCCAGCATGAAGACTCATGTTCGAATCACCAGCACCCATGCAAAAGCCAGGCGTGGAAGAGCACATCTGCAATCCCAGCACTAGGGAGACAGAGGCAGGAGGATCTCTAGGGTTTTCTGACTAGGTAGTCTAGCCCACTCAGTGAAAGACCCTGTCTCTAAATAAATAAATAAATAAATAAAAACAAAGTGGAGAGTGATTGAGGGAGACATTCACCATTAACCTCTGGCCCCCATGCTCACACACAACTAAGAACACACATAGACACATGCAAGCAAGGCACATTTTAATATGCCAAATAAATAAGTGAATTAAAGAGCACTTAAAATAAATGAATACTCAAGCCATTGGAAGAAAAATAAGATGCAAACGGAGTTTTGTTGTTTTGTTTGTTTTGAGGCAGGGGCTATAGGGTCCAGGCTGGCCTCAAGCTCAAGACAATCCTCTTGCCTCTGCTTCTCAAATTTTGAGATTACAAGTGTGTTTCACCACACCCAGAAATTTAATGTTAAAAGTGTCAGGTGGAGAGATGGTTTAGCTGTTAAAGCACTTGCCTGTGTAGTATAAGGACCCATGTTCCACTTCCCAGGTCTCCTGTAAGCCAGATACACAAGGTTACACAAGTGCACAAAGTTGCACATGTGCCCAAGGTGGTATATGCATCTGTAGTTCAATTACAGTGGCTGGGGGCCCTGTGATGCCTCTCTTCTCTCTCTCATAAAAAAGGCCAGTCTGTTGAGCTTGCCTTAAAAAATGTGTCCCCACATTAAATACTGAGAACAAATTAGAATCAACCTGAATAGTTATTAGCCAAAGAATCATGTATCCTCCCATATCCATGACATATAGGGACAAGCATATGAGGGTTGTTTTTGTATATCCACAAGCATGTAGACACAAATTTTATTTTAAATAAACTATTATTTAAAAAACTATCTTGTACTTCATATAAACTATTTTCTGAACTGCTTATTATTCTTTTTAAATATTTTATTTTTATTTATTTATTTGACAGAGAAAGAAAGAGGAAGAAAGAGAGAGATAACGGGCACGTCAGGGCCTCCAGTCACTGCAAACAAACTCCAGATGCATGTGCCCCATTGTGCATCTGGCTAATGTCTGTTCTGGGGAATTGAACCTGGGTCCTTTGGCTTTGCAGACAAATGCCTTAACTGCTAAGCCATTCCTCTAGCACTAAACAGTTTATTATTATTAATAAGTGCAGGGAAACTTTTCTATACCAAAATGTTAACAACTTAGTTGAATTCACACACATTTGTTTATTTTCTAATAAATATACACATATATGTAGGTTTATTTTCTAATAAATATACACATATATGTAGGTTAAAAAAATAGATATATAACCACTTTTTCTTTGGATTTCTTACTTTCTTTGATTTTATATAAATATTTTTTTACAAACACTAATATAAATGATCTAATGTAATCATTTTCTTAAAATAAATATCATTGGTAGAATAGCTAGAACAAATGATCCTCCAAATTCTCATAGGTTCTAATACATATTGACATAATGACCTCAGCAAAGGTTCTATTTGATATATTCATACACAAATCATACATGAGTTCTTGTTTTCTCATAATCTGCTAATTCCAAGACATGCTATTTCTATTTTTTGCTAATATGCCAAGTAAAAATTAGGTCTGTTTTGGATTAACAAAGAAATTTGAAACAATGAAATGTTTATTATGTATGATTATTTTTAAATTTTTTTTAAAAAAATTTTTGTTTACTTTTATTTATTTATTTGAGAGCAACAGACAGAGAAAGAAAGAGGCAGATAGAGCGAGAGAATGGGTGCGCCAGGGCCTCCAGCCACTGCAAACGAACTCCAGACGCTTGTGCCCCCTTGTACTTCTGGCTAACATGGGTCCTGGGGAATTGAGCCTCGAACCGGGGTCCTTAGGCTTCACAGGCAAGCGCTTAACTGCTAAGCCATCTCTCCAGCCCATTTTTTAAACTTTTTATTGACAACTTCTTTACTTATAGACAATAAACCATGATAATTCCCTCCCCTCCCCCACTTTCCCCTTCACAGCTCCACTCTCCATTATATCCCCTCCCTCTCTCCTATAGTCCCTTTTATTGATGACAGTACATAGTAATATCTTCACAAGATCCTCATAATAGTAGAAAAAGACAATGACATCAAAATTATGCATGTTTCCTTATGAATATTTTTTATCTCTTTTTAGCCTGACACTCAATTTTCACTGTTGTAAAATGACATTAATAGATGTCATTTTTCAAGGTTAATGCATGAATAGTGTCAATGAAGGAACTTTAAAAGCAAAAATAAGATAAAAATCTCATTTGTTAATTTAACAAGCATTTACTTATACCTGCTATACCCCACACTATATGCTATGTTCAGTGGAAGAATACACAATAAATATTTAAAAAATGGACAATCCAAGTATATTGGTAGGATTGATATTATTTTGAAACCCATAGCAGGTACCTGGAGGGTGTCAAAAGTATGTTTGCCTTAGGGTCAATCACTTCTTTTTTTTTAATTAGTTATGTACATACTCAGTGTGTAAACAGCCATATTGGTACCATCATCATTAGCCTCCTCCCTGTCCTTCCCCCTCCAAAGGGACCCTACTCTTTGGGGATTATGGGTCATGCATTGTGGTGGTAGCCAGCAGTTATGAGGTAAAGGAAATGTCTGTGCATAATGTTCCAACTTGTGGCTCTAACAATCTTTCTGCCCCCTTTTCTGCAAATTTCCCTGAGCCATGTTAGGTCTGTTTGAGGTCTACTTCACTGATAAGGTCTTGGGAACCTCTGTCTCTCTGGATATTGGGTTTGGTAAGAGGTGAGTGTTCTCTGTGCCTATCTCCTTCACCCTTGTTCTGGTGCCAGGTTCACCAAGAAAGCAGAACTCTTGCTCATTTCCCCAATCAATCTATGGTTTCAGCTGGGGCCTTGCTCAGATGTGATGGGCTGAATCTCTCCTCAGCTTCTGCGTCCATCTGTAAAAGAGAAGCAGATTCTCCAATGAGTATCACATGAGGTTGTTTGCTGCTGAGTAGCTTAGACCATGAATTTCTTGGACAGATGTTGCTCATTTTCCCCCAGTTGTTCATGTAGCACCCTCTGGTACTAGACAAGCTAACTGTCTGGGGACTAACTCTCTTCCAAATTCCAGCCAGGTCTATCTATGTTATGTACCAACAACATATAATGTCTTCAGCAGTAGGATTTCACCATTAACCTTTGGTGAGTAATCAAGTGCTCTGACAGAAATATGTCTCCTTTTGGGAAACACTGTAGGTCTCTCTGGTCAACAGCTCATTGTAGATATTAACTGCATTCTGGAATTGGGAGTTACAAGCCATCACCAAGGTAAAGAAGGAAGAAAAAGATAGGTAATATTAAAGAGAAAGAAAGAAGAGAGAGAGAGAGAGACAAACAGGTTAGTCTTCATCATACCATCTCCAGGGCCCTTTCATTCAGGTGTTCCCTCTATGGACCTGATGAAGATTCCACCTTTTAGTCTGTTTTCAGGATATAGGATTTTATGGTACTAGTTCCACTTGGGTCCAGTTTTTTTTCTGCTCCCTTACTCTCCCCTCCCACTTCATCCTTCCTTCTGTTCAGTCATTGAGATGCCTATTAGGTATTTTAGCATCTGGGACAGATTCAGGTTAGGAGCCACAGATGAGTGAGACCATGTGACAATTGTCTTTCTGTGAATACGTGAGTTTTCTAAGAATGATCTGTTCCAAGTTTGACCATTTTTCTTCAAATTTCATTGTGTCATTTTTCTTTACTGCTGTGTAGAATTCCATCATGTAGATATACCACATCTTAGTAATCCATTCATCTAATGATGGACATCTGGGTTGATTCCAGTTCTTAGCTATTATGAATCATGTAGCTATAAACATGATTGATCAAATCTCTTTGAACTGAGGCATGGAGCTTTTAGGGTAAATGCCTAGTAAGGGAATAACTGGGTCTGTTGGTAACTATAGTCAACCTTTTTAGGAGTCTCCATATTGCTTTCCATAATGGTTGTACCATCTTACATTACCACCAACAATAATGAGAGTTCCTATTTGTCCACATCCTCACCAGCATTTGTTTCCAATTGATTTTTTAATATTTGCTATACTTACTGGGGTAAGGTGGAATCTCTTAGTTGTTTTAATTTGCATTTCCATGATGATTAGGGATATTGAACATTTTCTTAAGCATGTGTTTGCCATTTGTATTTCTTCTTCTGAGAACTCTATGTTCAGTTCTCCAGGACAGACACATCTTGACAACACTACCCCATGCTATTGTTTACCAGGCTGGTTATGCCCATTATACATTGTCACAGTGTCCAGTATCTCTGAATCTGGGGGAATAAAAACATCAGCAAAAACATTACTTTCCTGTCCTTCATTTCAATTATGGAAGACTTTCAAAATCAATTATGAATTTCAGGACTATCCTTTGCATTGCTCATCAGACAATAAGTACCAGGTGAGTCCCAAACTCCAAAGAAACTATTATGGTTAACAAAACAAACAAACCCAGGAGTGAGCAGGCACTAGACTTCAAAAGGACCCCAAAGAACCCAGTGATGCTCATTCAATCAAGATTGAAAACACATCAATACAAGTGGGGGCAAGCTTAAGGCTTAGGTCATTCTCCAGGTAGGGTTTTCTATTGCTTAGCTTTTACTTGTAATGCCCCCATGACTGGACAGGTATCTCTCTCATGTGGCTATGTATTACTCCATCACAGTATTTGTAAAGTCTATTGTGAAGAAATGCAAATAGCCACTATTTTAATCTCTTAGTAAAGGGAACTTTTCTCCCTCATCAGAAGCAAGACTAGCATTTTCACAGCTTCAGGTTGGATTAAGTTTTCTAAATAATACCCCTTTTTTTAGTCCCCTTCTTTGTGCTTTTGAGGATAAATACAAGAGTTGAAGTAATACAATAACAGGCATAGTAACAAGTACAGATTTTTCTTCTTTTCATGGTGAATTCTTTTTCCTGAAGAAATGAAAATACCTTTTTGTTGAAATAGCAATTCATTGCAAATCCTGTGCTAAGTGGGACTTTACAAAACCTGGTTGCCCTGAAAGGGGCCCTAGTAAGTTCTTATTTACTGCCATTCTCATCTAGGACAAATGTTGCAAGAGCTCAGTTCTGGGCCAGGAGATTTGCATTCAAGTTTTAGCTCTGCTATTTCCTTGCAGTGTGACCTCAGGAATCTCACTTAAGATCTTTGAGCTTTCAGTTTTCTAATCTGTAAAAGAGAGAAATTTGGGACTCAAAGAACTTCTAACTTTTCTTCCATGTTTATGAATTCTATACCTCCTGAACACATATAACATATATAACACATACAAAAATACTCTGACTCAGCTATTTCTTTCAGTGACAAAATATCAGCTATTTAAGACATATATGGAGCCCTGCCTCTGAGCCAGACACTGTATTTTCTGCTGCCATGAAAATTCAGGCCATAATGAGAGACAGATGGTTAAAAAGAGATTTCAACATAAAGAAATGACCGTGATGAGGAGAAAACTTTTATAGTACAGAAATGCATCATGTTGAAGAACATATAACTTACACACACACACATATGGGGTGGTGAATCTTGCACTTGAAAAATGATAGTGCTGCAGATGCACCAAATGATCTTTATGAGCATAAAGTACTACATTTGAGGATCAACATTTGAAATCCCACAGACCTTCTTTATTAAACCACACCTTTGAGTAACAAAGGCATTCAACTGGAATGCTGAAAGTTGAGGACAGGAAGAAGGAAGTAGGTCCTCATATAGATCCCAGGAGAGCTTCTCCATTTATCTCTTAAGACTAGATGAGATTATCCTTTTTTATGAATTTTGGTGTAATTATTCAAAATTTTTCTTTTTAATAAATAGTATAGTAATAACATGAGCAGGGCATTGGGAGGGAGAAAAAGTAAGCCTGATACTCCTGCTAGAAGCAGAGATGTGAACCAGGGAAATGTGTACCTTGTGATGATTTTCAAAAGGGTTTGAAATAGCACTTTGAAATGAGTGGATGTTTTCCCAAAGTCACTAAGGATAAAACAAACTAAAGAAGTGACTTAAATTGATTCTAGAACCAAGTGCAACATGAAAAATTAATACTGAAAAATGAAACTGGTCATTCAGCTGGCCATAAATTACAGGGTAGAAAATTCAGCAGGAGGGCAGTAACAGAGCCTTCTCCACTGCATTGCTAATATCATCTTTCTCAGGGAATGACCAGTTGTTGCACTCAGATTGACATTGCTGGCAGAAATCACCTGACTAAGAGCAGATTTTGGGGGAAAAAAGATATATTTTGCCTTGCAGATTTAAGGGGATGCTCCATGATGGCAGAGAAAACTATGGCATGTACACAGGGTGGACATCACCCCCTGGACAATATAAAATGGACAATAGCAACAGGAGAGTGTGCCAAACACTGGCAATGGACACTGGCTATAATAACTATAAGCCTGCCCCAACAATACACAGCCTCCAGGAGGCATTAATTATCAAATCTCCATCAGCTGGGAACCTAGCATGCCGAACACCTAAGTTTATGGGAAACACTTGAACCAAGCCACTCGATTCTGCCCCTGGCCCCCATAAACAGATATCCATACATGGTATAAAATACAATGCATTCTGTCCAACTTTGAAAGTCCCCATAATATCTATTAATCCTAAGGATGTTCAAACAATCCCATAATCCAAGGCCATTTAACCAAGCCATAATTCCAAAGAAAAAAACCACCAAAATACCTATAATGGCACAAAATACATATTCATACTGCAAGGATGGCATTGGGCATAGCAAAGAAATATTCAATCAGTATAAGATTTAAATAGAGCAAACATCAAACTCTGTAGCTCCAAGTCTAGTCAGTGACAAATCTCCAAGACCAATAATTCTAACTAGCAACAAATCTCTGGAGTTCCAATTCTACTACTCCAGCTAGGCTACTTACAATCCTGGAAAACTTCACCTGGGGCCTGCAGCTCTCCTTAGCAGCAGTCTCGTGGCCCTGGCATCTCCACTTGGTTTCCACTGCAACCTATGGTCCATCTTTATGGCTCCATCTGATCTCCATGCTGGCATCCAACAAACCTGCTTCACACTGCCCATGGCTGTTTCAAAAACACAATACCGTGTTACAAACTCAATTACCCTCTCTTTCCTGTATTTCTTATACTCCATAATACCAGGTGGGGTGTCAATTTGTTAATCCATATGGGAATAAAACAGACTTTGAAGAACAGGACACTGCTTGAGAACTCAGACTCCTTCAAAAATACTGCATTATTTCCGTTATCCCAATGCAGGTCAGCTGGCCCAATCTCCATGGTTGTAATCTCTCATACAATTGCAGCTGAATGGGCAGCAGTTTTGGCCCAAAGATTACATTTTTCTGTGCCATATCTCTCTATTCACACCAGTCCTTCTGTGCAAAGAATAGAAATTTTCAGGGCAGGTGCCTAACAACAAGCCTCTCACACAAACTGCTTCTAGCTCAGTTCAGGCAAAGCTCTTTCTCACCCTCACAAGCCAACCCTCACAGTCCTTAGTTGTTATTGCATTCAGGACTTTCAACTTTGACTAGAATAGCCCATTAAGCTATACTTATAGCACTTCAAGGTGTCTCTTAGGCCAAGGTTTCAGATCCTTCCACATTTCTCATAAAAATCAGTCCAAAATGCCAAAGCCACACAGTCAGGTGTAGTAGCAATCCTGCTTCTCTGTACTATACTGTTGTAGTCAGGTTTTCATTGCTTGCAGAAATCACCCAACCAGGAGCAGATGTGGGGGGAAAAACAGTTTATTTTGGCTTGCAGATTTAAGAGGATGCTCCATGGTGGCAGGGAAAACAATGCCATGAGCAGAGGGTGGACATCACCCACTGGCCAACAGCAGGTGGAAAATAGCAATAGGAGAGTGTGCCACACACTGGCAAAGGGACACTGGCTATAACACCCATAAGTCCAACCTCAACAACATACTGCCTCCAGGTAGTATTAATTTCCAAATCTCTATCAGCCGGCAACCTAGCATTCTGAACACCTAAGTTTATGGGGGACACCTGAATCAAACCACCACACCAACCATCAGCTAGTTTTCTATCCCCTTTTCCCTTTTCTTCCCTTCTATTTTCTTTCCTGTTTGCTTGTTTTGAGAAAGTGTCTTATGTTTCTAGGTTGGTCTTGAGCTTCTGATAATCTTACAGTCACATCCCAAGAATGGCAATTACAGGCATATGCCACCATGCCCAGTTTATGCAGTGCTGGGTTTCAAACCAAAGGCTTCATGCATGTGAGGAAGGCACTATAAATACAGCTGAGCATCACCTCCAGATTCATATTACCCAGACTTCTTAGTGAGACCTGGGTATGAGCATGTACAGTTAGTGTATTCTGACCTTAGTACATCTGCTATTGGCTTCCATGCCAGCTCTAAAAGATCTCACAGTGTTGGGTAAACAAATACTATGTAATTTTTTAGCCTTACATTTCTCAGAAACTTTGAAAAAAAGTTAGATGTACTACATGTACTTTTTCTCATCCTCTCTGTGGTTCCCAGTTCATGTTCTTCTAATGCCTTTATCAGACTGGCAAAGTATCAGTATTGAGTACTTGTTACATATGTGTGTGAGTCTTGCCTTCATAGAAGTTCCACCTCAGAATAAACTAAAGAATATAAGCAGAATCAGTAGTGACATACTAGTACCATGGTGTAAATACAGATAGCAAATTTAAATATACCATGTGAGGTCACTGAAGGTGAATCTGAAAATAGAAGTATGCAATTGGCTTTTGTGACCAGGAGTGAGCAAATTCTAGAATAAAAATAGACCTGTAAATAAGAATTTATGTTATAGACATGACCTGTTAACCACAAAAACATAAGTGGTATCATTTATAAAAAATTATGTAGTGTATGATCATAATGCTAATTGCTATACATTTATCATCTCACTCCTTATCACAACCACCAAACCTTATGAATGGTATTAATACCCAAGCTTTATTGAAAAGATTATTATATCCTAAAATCTAACATACTAAAATCCAATATCTCATAAATGATGGAGGTAGACTACAAACCCATGTAAGTCTGCTTCTAGAATATGTATTTTAGCATCTATGCTCTGCTGCCTCTCCTAGAAAGCATGCTACTTTGAGAACACAGAAAGGAGCACTATGAGAGCTATGTAGCTATGAAAGCAGAGAATCCAAATCCTTTAAAAAATAATAACTGTAGAGATTTAAAAATTTAAGAAGCCCTGTGGTATACTTTAGCTCCAGTTTCTTAACAATATTATCCTACATTTCTCTACTTCCTTATAATCTAAAGGTGTGTGTGTGTGTGTGTGTGTGTGTGTGTGTGCATAAATTACTTTCAGGGCTGATCCAAAGATACTCCATTTTCTTTATCTCCATGTTCCCACTGAATGGGGGTGTTCCTAAGGACCTAAATAGAATAAAACCATGGCATCAGAAGAACTGTGAGCTCCTGGGTGGTCATGAGATCATTAAAACAAAAACTCTCATTATTGGTCTCTGAAGCAAATGAGAAATTTACTTTCATTATGTTAAGTCTGAGGGTTTTAGATTTATTTTTACAGAAGTCAGCAATACATTGCTTAATGCAAAAGGTAAACAAGATGAGGCTAAATAAATACAAGGATAGTAATACAAACAAAAGGAACAGTGTGACCTGGTCATGAACTGACAAAGAGTTTAGTATATTTGGAACACGAAGCAGGAAGAGCAGAAAGGTCAATATCATGCTAGAAATGTAGACAGACTTCTGACAACAAAGTCTTGAAGCCATGTTGGGGATGTTAATTTTATTCAATGAGTATTAAACATCATTAAAAGGACCCCCAAAGCCAGGCATCGTAGTGTATACCTTTAATCTCAGCACTTAGGAGGCACAAGTAGGAGGATTTCCATGAGTTCGAGGCCACCCTGAGACTACATAGTTAATTCCACATCAGCCTGAGCCAGAGTAATACCCTACCTCGAAAAACCAAAACAAAAGAACCCCAAAATAGAATGTCTTAATAAAATGCATGCTTTAGGACTCTCTCTGAGACTTCAGAATGAAAGATTATATATGTCCATAGTTGAACCCAAAAAGGCAGGCTCTGAAATTGTGGAGTAGCCAGGGAGATCATGATGATAGCCAGACCTCAAGTGGCAAATGAAAGCAGAGAGGAGAGTTCTTCAAAAGTTAGTTACCAGTATTTTATGATCAGCTTTCCAAGAGACATGTCTATCCCTCTACCGTGACAAGCACAATCACCAACAGGAAACTGCATTTGGACATAATATAAATTCCAAGTTCCTGAAGGTTTCTATAGTTGTAAATTACAGAAAATAACTTTATAGCAAGCTTAATCAGATAGTTATTCATTAAAGGATGGGAAATTATTCATAGAATTTCCTTGAGGTTCAGAGAAACTAAAATATGTGTGGCCCTGAATTATGCCAAGCACTATTTGACTGCACTGAGACAATGACAACATTATTTACTGCAGTGCTGGCCTGCCTAAGGACTCAGAGCTGAACCTCCAACATGTTGATCAAGGCTGAGTATAGCACATATACCTGTGCCTAAGACATTCCCTACCCTCTGACTTTAGAAATCTACTGTAATTACACCATTCCATCCTTTGTGGTTTTCTCCACTAAACACTAGCCACATGGCATACTTGTAAAACAGATATTTTTGCCTTCCAGAGTGGCAGGTTGATTTTAAGGTAGTAAATTTATCAAAGGTAGACCAGTAAAAGAAATTGCTAGGTAACAAAAATAATAAGATAAACAAGCATTCACCTGGTCACCTTTAAAATCTAATTAGGGCTGAAATAATGATAAGTCTACATAACATGAAAGTATTGGTAGGGTCAGAAACCCATAGTGGACTAAGATGAAATGAATTTATTTCAAAATAATCAAAAAAAGTCAAAAGAACTAACCAATAACAAAACATAAATCAGTTTTCAAAATTCAGGGCCTTCTTTTATTTTCAAATACATTCAACAAATAACATGAATTGACTATCAAACATAATTCTCTAGAAAGTCTATATTTTTAAATAACTACCTTTTAGTATATGTGTAATCCTTGGCTGACTTATGCTGGTTTACTGAAAGTAAGACACACATATTCAATGAACAAAGTAGAGAGAAAGGGATAGTGGTTATTAAAGATGCAGAGAGGATCTGGTGACAGATAAGGTGGCTGTGGCTAAAACTCATGACCTGGTTATATGAGAAGGCATCTTATGAAGTCTTGCTGGGGTAAAATGCAAAGGTTCTCAGAGGCTATCGGACATTCAACTGTTAGAAACCTATCAAAGTGAGTGGCTATGAATAAACATCCAATTATTGAACTATTCAATATCTAAATCCTGTCAACTTCTGAGTCCTTTGACATAGAAAACACTGTGGCAGAAGCCTCCACTAAGAAAATAATCAGCTTAGTCCTTGTCTTGCATTAGCTCACATTATAATCAGTGGATCTACTCTGGACAACAATCATAAAATATGGCAGTAGGAACAAACACTGTATTAGAAATCACAGAAGTGCTTTGGATGCAGAAGCAGAAAATAAGTCTGGAACAAATGAATTGGCTATAAAGAGAAGGTGCATCTCTGCTGGGTTTGAAAGAGAAGGTAGAGGCCTGAAGATGGTTCAGTCAATCAAGCCTTTTTGGTACAAGTGTGATGGCCTGGATTTGGATGTCCAGTACCCATGTGAATGCTGGGCAAGATGGCATGCCACTTTAATACTAGCATTCAGGACATGGAAAGAAATAGATCCCCAGGACAAGCTGGCTAGCTAGACTAGCTGACTTGGTGAGCTCTGGGTTCTCAATAAATAAGGTGGAGAGTGACTGAAGAAGACATGTGACATTGGCCTTTGATATGCACACATACATTCACAACTCACACACATAAACATGCAAAAAAAAAGATGAGAAAGTAGAATACTAGAACAGGAAGAAAATGCAGAAAAGCTACTCCTGTACAAAGGCACAAATTCATACAAGATACCCCAGCAGGAAGACTGAGATGTGTCCAGAGTATCTGGATAGGGGTCCAGGACCAGATTAATGACCTAGAATTGGATGCACTTCAGAGAAAAAAACAGGGATAAGATGTGTGGGCCACAAATATAAATCAGGACTGTCCTGGACAAAAAAAATGCCTGGCTACTCTGGCCTTCAGTATCACACCATCTCTTGCTTCTCTAAGTCAAGGGGTGACAGCAAATATATATGAACTTAGCAGTAGTAGGCACCATGGCTATAAGTTAGACTGGGGACTGTGTAGCCATTAGAGGAGGAGCTATATGGAAAGGTAATTTAAAAATTATTTTATTTATTTATGGAAGAGAGAGAGAGAGATGGGGAAAGAGGCAGATAGAATGGGCATGCCAGGGCCTCCAACCACTGTGAACAAACCCCAGATGCGTGAGCCACCTTGTGAATCTCGCTTACGTAGGTACTGGGGCATCGAATCTGGGTCATTAGGTTTCATAGGCAAGCACCTTAACAATCTAAGCCATCTCTTCAGCCCAAGAAAGCAATTTTTTTTTTAGGAGTTATCTTAGGGAGAAAGTGTGTCCCTGGTAGGGCAAAAGCAGTGGAGTTAGACAAAGAGAGCTATGGAAGGTATTATATAGAGGTAGATTTATAACCAGTTAGCTGAGTTTTTATTTCTACATGCATAGTTAAGTACAGGCAAGAACCAACCAAATTAAAGACTAAGGAGAGATCAACTCTATCATCTGAGCCACTGGAGATCCATCCTAAGCAACTTGCCTCTGAAATGTAGGGTCAGATTGAACAACAGCAAATGATCTACATTCTATGGAACTGAATCAGACAGTGGGATTTCCTCCCCTATCTATTATCCCCATTTTTCAATCATCACTACCTGCAATGCCCCCATTTAAAATTTACTCTCTGACTCTCAGAGACTGCTTTTGGCTTTATTAGTTCTCAGCACAATTCACTCTCAAAAGGGGAAGATTCCCCAAAATCTTATCAGTTCTCATTCAGTTATACCTCTCTTATCAGAACCTCTCTTATCAATACATAGTTTCTTCCTTGCATTATCCTCAGAATTAAGTCTTTGTTCCTCTTTGCTCTTCAGTCCTGGTTTCTAATCTTTTGAGGGCAGAAACTGACCCTGGTTCTCTCATCTCTGGCATCTCAATAACTAATCCTGTGCCTTGTATACTGAATAACAGAAGTGCAGTGCCAGGTTTTTCATTCAGAAGCTGTGAGACCTTAGACAAAGTCATTTAACCTCTGAGTTTCCCTATCTCTAACCCATCTGTAAGACAATGGCACTAAAATCTACTTTTCAAGCTGTTGGGAGGCTTGTACTGGAAATACAGCTGGCAAGCCGTAAGTCACTATATAAATATAAATCAATATTTGCAAGCAGCTAGCATCATTTCTGGCAAGTAAGGCTATGTTGATTGGATGAAGGAACAACTGTGCATCTCTTCCATAGATGTCCTTTCTGTCCCTCTAGCAAGGTCTGAAAATTAGCGGGTGGCCAGAGAAGTGTCAAGCCCAGGAAAAGAAAATCATATTGGCCTCACAGTCTGACATTTGTATCTCCCTTTGATGCTAAGTTTAGAAGAAAATTTAAGTATTCTGTGCCCTTGCTCAAGCATTTCCCAGTGAGGAAGGAACATTTAGGTGTCTGGTGCAGTCAGACTCCATCTTCTCAGATAATCTCTGCCTCCTTCCCAATTCTTACCAGTCATAGTTTACTACTCATATGTCAGCTGTGTCCCAATTGCAATCTATTATTTTCATTTACTGGGTTTAGTTGCTTATCCATGTTTCTTCATCTGCTCCTCTTTGAATTTTTATCTAAATATATATCTGCTGAGCTCAAATTATTTTTACTTCTTTTCCTTCTAGATCCCCAGCCAATTCTGAAAGCTGCCTCTTTAAACAGCCGATTTATAAGTGGGTGATTTGGAACATCTTTAAAGCAAAGCTTGGTCTCATTATTTTCATAAACCCCCTCATTCTTTCCGCTCTCCTCCCCAAGAAATACCAACTCCATAAAAATCACATACAGTGCAAGGGATGTGGAGACATAATGAAGAAAGTCATGAGAAAAGTGGTTAGTAGAATTATTCAGAAGAGCAGATGGCAGGTCTGAAACAAAGAAGAATGCTGGCACCAGAGATGTCTCCTGAGGGAACACCCACCCCTAAGGGGAAAATGTACTAAAGCAGTCACTTGAGTGAAGCAACCTTTAAGGGAACATTTGGAGTTGGGGGAGGGGGAGCCATATCATTAGTAGAGAATATGCTGTAATCATCATACCATTTCACAGGGTGCCCCCTGGAAGGACAGACTGCTCTGCCCCTCAGTGCCACATCTTCTTTGTTAGTAAGAGTGGGCAGCAAGGGTAGCTGCTTCTGAGCTCAACTTAGCTCTCAGTCCATCTGTTATCATGTATCTGGGTCAGTGATAGTTAAGAACTTACCAAGTTAGTAGGAAAATTTCCTGGCTGAATTTGAGCCTTTCATTTTATTTTCCTATTGGAATAGCATGTGTCATAAACCTTTACAATGTGTGCTCAAACTCCCAGGTGAGGGTCTCTGGCAAGGTGCTCAAGATTAAGAAATAGTTTCTGTGGGAATATAAAGCAGCTTTTAAGTCTGATTACCCAGAAATCCACAGAAACTAAATCACCCATGCACTAGGAGAGCCAGAACAAAAAGAGTGCATTTAAAATAAAGGATTTGGAAAAAGCAACTGGTGAAAAGAAAAGGAAAGTCTGTTTCTAACCCCAACACAATGTGTCCTGGGTATGGGTTTCAGGCTGACCTCTTGGAGAAGTCTGAGGTTGTTCCTGAGAGCACAGGCCCAGGCTTAAAGAGAACGCTGTCTCAGAGGTTTGAAGAGGGCTTGTTAAAGTGTTAAACTGCCCCAACCATTCATATACATTGGTTCACAAAGGAAATTTTCCTTTTAGAAATAAGAGTAAAACTTAAAGTCCTTTATTGTAGAAAGAAAGAGATGGTTACAGAGGAACTCCTTGCCTCTATGACACAGGGTAAAGTGATCAAACTTATCTTAATCCTAAATTCTTCATCTTTCCAAAGGAAAATTAGGCTTTTATAAGCAAAACATTGTAAAGATTAATTATGACAGCATATTTGTAAAGCATCCTGCCCATAGAAGGATAATGTGGAGATACTGAAATGGCTGCTGGCAGCAATAATACTTATGTATGGGAAGCGGGAGAGAGAAAGGAAAATTCTAAGTCTATCTTCTTAGAAAGAGAAGGAGTAATAATTTCTATCAGAGTAAGTCAAAGGCAAGGATGTTGGGAAAAGAAACCTTTATAGACTATTGGTGAGAATATAAATTAATACAGACTCTATTAAAAATGTATGTAAGTTACTCAAAATACCAAGTGGGACAGAATACCATATGATCTGGCCATCTGACTCATATGAACATATCCAAAGGAAATGAAGTCAGCATACAAAAAGGTATCAACACACCCATGTTTACTGTAACATAATCCACAATAGGTAAGATATAGATAGAATAAGTCAAGGTACCAGCAGTGAATGAATGGATGAAGAGTGTGTGTGTGTGTGTGTGTGTGTGTGTGTGTGTGTGTGTGAAAGAGAGAGAAACAGAGTCCATATTAGGGGCTGGAAATATAGTTTAATGGTTAAGATGCTTGCCTGCAAAGCCTGATGACCCAGGTTCAGTTCGCCAGTACCCAGGTAAAGCCAGATGCACAAAGTGGCACATGTACCTAGAGCTCATTTGCAGTTTCTAGAGGCCCTGGTGTACACATCCACCACTCCCCTTTCTGTCTGTGTGTTTCTCTGTTTTTCTGTACATGCCTCTGCTTGAAAGCACACATATATATACACACACATATATATATATATTGGGGGGGTTCGAGGTAGGGTCTCACTGGAGCCCAGGTGGACCTGGAGTCTCAAAGAGGCCTTGAACTCACAGTGATCCTCTTACTTCTGCCACCCGAGTGCTAGGATTAAAGGCATGTGCCATCAAGCCAGA